>NC_057916.1:62848385-63499635 GCF_018873765.1 Telopea speciosissima | reverse complement strand
TAAAGAGGCTGGAAGAACCTGTTATGTGATCAGTAGCACCGGAGTCTATGATCCAAGGAGTGGAGACTACTGATGCACAATGACCAGCAAAAGAAATACTTGTAGGGGCAAAGAAGGAACTTGAATTGGCAGCAGATGTAGTAGAGGCAGCGTATGTGTTCAATAGATGCCGGAGAGCCTGGAGTTCTTCCTGGGAGAAACCAATGTCAGCAGTGGGAGTTGGAGCTACATTTTCAGTGTGATTGGCTTTATTTTTAGGCTTAGCACGACCATGTTTGGCCTCAAAATCAGTAGGCTTCCCATGTAATTTCCAACACTGAGCCTTAGTGTGATATGGTTTGTGACAATGATCACACTTCACAGGCTCTTTGGCAGTAGTAGTAGCAGCAACACTGTCCAGAAGAAATATCTGGGTGGAGCCAGTAGTCTGTAAGGTTGATCTCTCAATTTTGGGAGTGATCATCATGGCAACCCTTCGTGTCTCTTCACTGTGAACATAAGAAAAGGTCTCCTCTAAAGTGGGAAAAGGAACCCGACCAAGAACTTGCACCCGAATAGGATTATAAACATCATTAAAGTCAGCCAGGAAATCATAGACCCGAAACTAATCAACATAAGAGTGACAGGCAATAATGTCAGTAGTAGTAGTAGGTTGAAACCGAACATAGTGATCCAATTGCTGCCATAAACACTTGAGGGTAGCATAGTATTTAGTGACAGACATCTCCTTTTGAGTAGTATTTTGGACTGTCTTCCAGATTTCATAAACCTGAGCACCACTACCTAAACGACCATAAGTTCCCTTGACAGTAGTCCATATCTGAGTAGCAGTGTCAAGGAGCAGATACTGACTGTAGAGGTCAGTGGTCATAGAATTCAAAACAAATGACATCACTATAGCATCATTGGCAGCCCATTTAGTACGGGCATCACCTTCTTCAGTAGGCTGTTTGGTGGTGCCAGTGAGATGGCCAGTGAGTCCCCTACCAGCCACAGTCAAGGATAGTGATCTGGCCCAAATCAAATAATTCGTACCATCAAGCTTAATGGCAGCAGTATAGGGAAGAAAGTCATTCCTAATCTGACCATCTCCTCCAGAAGTAGTAGTAGTCATCTCTGAGTCACCCATAATTCAGCTAGGCAGAAATCGATCCACTAATTTGAAAAACACAGATCTTAAAAAAAAAACTGAATCGAGTGACTTGAAGTTGCAACACTTTCAGCCATCAGAATAGGCTAAAAGATAGATCGAGTGATCCTCTAGTAGTGGGGAAGAAGTCCTCCAAAAATGAGCTGATTCTGACCAGCAAATAAGAAGCCCTAATTTTAGCAAAAAATTAGGGCAAAAAGGCTGTTTGGAGAGAAATCACAGAGCTGAATCTGTCTTGGCTTGATTTAATACTGCAGTCTTCAAACAGGAAGAGGTGTGTGCCAAGGATAGCAGGAACCAATCTCCAAAAAAAATAGAAATTGATTTTCAGCTTTATGGGAAGAACTCGATCTCCAATGGTGGAGGGAACCTGTCGGCAGTAGGCAACACCAGTAATCTGCAATCTTCAATGAGGTGAATGCAAGGGCAGCATCTAAATCTGCATTAGATCACCTCATAGGTGCTGCTCTGAATAAAAGAGAGGAGCCGAGAGTGGTGGAGAAGGGAGAAACCATAAACCGTGGGAGGGGGAGAAAAAAAACCAGAAAAAACTTGAGAACTGCTTCTTAGATCAGATTCTGCTCTGATACCATGTTAGAAGCCCTGTAGAACTGAATGCTTGAGTGTCTTAATTGATCACCCAACCCCTTTATTTATAACAATCCAGAATTACAACTTATTCCTACTTAAAGTAGGAATACAACTTATTCCTAATCAAAGTAGGAATGCCCCCCTTGCCTATTCCTATTAGGAATTCCCATTACAACTAGGAATCCCAAATAGAGATCGGTCAATGGGAAAAATTACAGAAAAGGAAATAAAAATAAAAGATAAAAATAATAAAACCAAAGAACTAAATTACCCCTATCGGGTAATTTAGCCTATCTCAACATCATCATTCCTAAATATCCAAATGAAATCGAACATTATAGTGAGCAAAGGAGTGAGGATCTATTTGTCAGGCTTAAGAAGAGAGGGGTAAATTATAAAGGATTCAACCAAATCATATATTGATAGAGCTGAGAAGTCTTGGATATTTTTGTGGAAAACTATGTTGATGAATCATTGAGATTAGTTTTTCTTCGTATTGATATTAGCATATATGAACCTATATACATATAACAGAGATGAACTTCTCTGTTACAAGACTAAGACAACTAACTAGTAACTACCTATTGGATAAGTTGTTACAACTAATAACCGTCGCATGTGATACTATTGCAACTTGACTAATCATGGAACTATCCTCCAACATCCCCCCCCTCAAAGCCAGCGTCCGATGAGTGATGGTGAATTTGGAGATGAGCTCTCGATGACGTATAATTGAGACTTGAGAGAGGCTTTGCAAAAACATCTGCGAGTTGATCAACGGTTGAGACGTATTTCACAGCAAGTTGCTTAGAGGAAACCAGTTAAGCAAATAAGTCATTTTGTTGAAATCTGAGTATCACCCAAATCGTATGTTGGCCTTAAGTTGCCCATGTCTGGAGATGAATAAAGGGCTTTTGTTGAGGATTGTTTCGCGTATTGATAGATACCAAAAGGAAGGTAGGGTACAAATGGCTAATATATTTCGCTCGAATGCTCGATCTCTAGACGTTCATCTAATTCAGATGATATTCTTTTGTCTATAAATAATCAGATAGAATTAATAGTTAGAGATTTTGAAAAATAGTTAACAAATTAGAATATTCCTAAGGTAAACATTTATGATGTTTATTAAAAAGGTAGTTTTCAATTTAAATCAGATTATGTTATAAAACATCTGAGAAAATTTTATCAGTTGTGGAAGACCAGTTTGAATAACTACTAGTATCACAAAGGTTGATCTCAGACCATTTACAGAGAATAAAAATATATTTATTTTGGTTTAATATAGATAGCCTTAAAACCTTTGACAAGGCTGGGGCTAAATACCTCAGTCTTAGCACTTAGCAGTGGTTAGAGATACGAGACATGAAGGATTCACAGATTCTATGTTTAGACAAATAGAGTCAAATTGAAGTGAATGACTAATATAGTTCAACTTTTACCCAAATTCCCCCATGTCTATATCTGACCCAAACATCTTGAGAGGAGTAGCATTAAATGTGAAAACTAATGGGTTTCACATGTTAGTAGGGTCTCAAAATAAAGCCATAATATATTGGATATGCTATAAGGTTATGACTACTCTAGCACATAATGCTAAGCGAATAGATACAATATGTCAAACAACCTTATTTCAGGCCAATTTAGAAAGAGCTAATGTGATGTTTTCAAGAATAATTAGATGGGCTAAAAACTCTTTACCCATAACCCGGAACTCTGGAAGCTTGAGGCAATGTCTAAACCAAAGCAATTATCTAACAAGATAATAGATTGAATAATAGAGCATTCTACAAGAGAAGTAGAAATCCAGTTGTCCTCCAGAAGGTATTTAAACAATGAATCCTTTAAAAGCTCAAGGGCCTCATGTTCATGAATTCCTCAATCTGAACTTGAAAAATCTAGTAAGAAAACGTCAAAATTAATAGGAGTATCTTCTTCAACTACTAAAATAGAACATCCTCGATATAAATTTGATAGTGTATCTCCTTCAGAATCTCAAGATGGAACTGAGATGAATCCAACTTTATCCGATATGAACTTTCATTTGAATGTCTTAGAAAAGGTTTTCGAAATAAATAAGAAATAACTAATGAGAGAATTTTCCTCCGACATTAATAAAGAATATTGTGAATGGTATTTTACTAATATCACAAAACAAGGGAGAAGATTCATAAATTATAGTGTGACTTTATGTTACAACATCGAGTTAATATACAATTCTTTTAATGGCTTCTCAAATATTTGGAAATTGATATTGAATTGGAGTTAAATATTATAGAATCTCTGTTCAGAATTTTTACCTTAAAAGATGGTAAAGAAATTAAAGTCATTTATCCTCCAGAAGCTAACATGGAACTTCATGGAACTAAAACAGCTCCTTATAAGAATAAAAATTATACGAATGATAGTTGTAGAGAAGAACACATAAATCATGTGATTAAACAAAATAATTATACAAATTTGTGTATGCAAACAATTACCAATCAAACAACTAGAATTGAAACTCTGTTAAATTCTCGAAAAACATATTCTCCATCAACTTCGGCAAAAATAGTAAAGCCATTGTTCTTTAAACCATCCCTGTGATAGGGATCTGGCTCATATGCGGCCATTGTGCTGCCCACAAACCCAGGCCCGCCACGTGTTATTAATGGCAATCCAACAATAGGTTTATCATTAAATTCAAATTTGAATTAAAACAAGGGTTAAGGGAGAAAATCAAAACCAAATCACATCCACCCATCCGAGTTGGATTACTAAAATAAACCCAAACCCCAAAATACACACTTTAACCCTAAATCCCCAAAGCCGCATTTTTTTCTTTCTTCCCCAAATCAGATCTTTACTCCTCCTGCAACTCTTCTTCCTCTCAACCCACAGTGAGAGGAAGAGCTTGGATCGCCTTTTCTATCGTGCCGAAAATACCACAGGTTGCGCGATTATGTCTAATTCTTTGACTGACCTAAAGAAGGGGTCTTGGGTTAATGTGATAGCATATTCTCTTGATGGGATTGTATTTTTGAAATGCATTGAATGTGGTTCAAATAGTATAACTGCTGGATTTCTTTTTAGAGAAAATTTTTAATGTCATTGAAACAATTGGACCAAAACATGTTGTGTAATTTGTTTCAGATAATGGTGTTAATTATAATTGTTGTGGTGATATGTTAATTGGAAAATGGTCTCATATATATAGAACAAAGTGTGCTGCACATGAGGTTAATTTGCTTTGAAGGATATCCACAAGCATGTTTGTAGAGACATAGTCCCAAACCTGATGAGATTTTTGGAGGACAAGCGTCCCCTAAGTCCAAGGAATAAACTGGGATCATATCGCGTGGTCATACGCAACGTTAGAGGAATTTCCTATTAGATGGACCGCTCTGATATCACAAGAGGATCTCTATCAATGCCGAAAGGGGGAAGTTGCCACCTAGGTGAAGTGCCTAGGACCCAAAAAATATCTCTCTTCTTTTAGAAGAGAGAAGAATAATGACTCGAAAAATGGATAAGGCATCTGGACTGTACCCAGAACTCTGGGTGGGTGTGAAGTTACAAGTTGGGAAAGTATTAGGCACCCAACCTGCCCGACCAAAAGGTCGGTCTCCCTGTTATTGCTTGTCTGCTAGACCCTGAATAATTCTCTAAAATAAGGCACTTTTCCTAGGCTAATTATATAGCTATTGTAATGTGCCATCCTAAGCTAGGTTACTATGTTTTTCTATCTTAATGTTTGAAAGTAATGAAGTAATGATAATAACAAGTCATGAATAAGATTACATAGACAAGTTCAAGAGACAACAGATCAAATATGCATTTTACAAATCAAGGCTACAAATATACATCATGGTATGAGAGGTCGGATGACGGGCCGGACCAAATTCCGCTTGGCCATCTCGAGACAATCGATCGAAGGGCATTGGGTGACCGAGCTCACACGTCCATATCCCAACTTGGTCCAATTTATTAACCCATACACTTTAGTAAGGCTTATACATGGGTCACCATGTACTTTGGATCGGATAGACAAAAATAGCATAAAAGAATTAAAGACAGAAATCAAATAGACTAAAAGATGACCCAACTTGTATTGACAAGCTGGGATGTATGGCCTTAAGAAAATCCAAATATTGAGGCTGGCCAATATTGGATGACTCGGATAACGACTCAACTCTAAACCGATTGGGCTCGTTCGTACTTGGGCCGACACTAGATGACATGATATGCTTTATTAAAAAGAAGATCGCTTTGATGAAAAGGACCGACTGGGTTCGTGCTTGAACCCAATTAAGTGTCACCAAAAAACCTGATTGGAAGCCTAGAGATCGATGCCTGTGCTATTGATCGACTTGCTTTAAATCCGAAATGATTTGGAGGTCGAAATCTCCAAGGCCAACGAGCCCACTCGAAACCTAGTTCGTTTAGAAGTGTCCAAAGGCCAACATTGATATAAGCCGTATAGTTTAGGTTAAAGATCACAAGGAAACCCAACCATTCACTAATTGGTTGTAAAATAAAGAAGCAATTTTTGAAATGAAAATCTTTTTGGGTTTTGATTAAAGATATTTTGAAAACAAGATGAAAGAAAGTATTTAAAAATAAAAAGTGATGGGCCTGACCAGGCCTTTACCGAAATAGGTAGAAGAAAATCTAAAGTTGGATTCGAATATTAAGAGAATGACATAACCATCAGATCTGAATAATGAACAAACCAAAACTGGACCGAGAGTTTTAGTGGCCTTTGATGGACCCCAAAGTCACATGTCATGACAGGATCACCACATGAGTCAACACCCAGAATGGATCAATACTCACATCATGATGTGGGTCTAGTTCAATTTGAAGCTTGGCCCAAATATTGTATTACTACATGGGTATGGTCTGAAGCCATGTGACCAAATTCACACCAAAATCGAAATTGAAAATTAAATTAAGTCTGATTACTTGATTTGAACATTTTGACCTAGGGTAATCTAATTCTTCCATTTGGCATTGCATCCTAAAAGATTAAGGCTTAATCATAGGATCCTAATCATTCAATTATGGGTCTGGTGTCCAGATTTATTGGGCTCATGAATTCAGAAGCATTTAATCATGGACCTTATCAAAACAATGCAGTAATGATAGATTCAATTTCGGATTGAAAATCAATATGATACTCCATATAATCCAGGAATGTTATTATAATCTAATCAGATTTAAGTGAAACCCCAAAAAATAAATTTAAATGAGATGGGCCTTGAAATCAGATTGAGAACCAATGAATATGGTTATTTCAAGTCAGATCATGGGCCTAAACTGGACCCCGAAACAAGTTGGGAAACATTTATAATTGGATTTGTGACAAGAATGGCCTTCGATGAAGGTTACTTGGTGAGCTAAATGACTCACAAAAATGATGTGCTAGAATGATGATAATCAGGAACCGTCAAATCTAGAATATCTAGATTTTAGCCCAGATTGGATAAGAAAATATAATTCTTGAAGGGTAGACCAGATTGAGCTCAATTAGATTGCTGATACACTAAGCTCAGATTACAAGGGCCTGCATGATAACACTTCTGTTTCTCTATTTCTCTGTTTTTTTTTGTTCTTGAGAACAAAAAAATAAGAGAAATCTGGTGCCCGCTTGATAACCTTACCAGAAACAGTTTCTGGTGTTTTTCCATTCTGAGAAACGGAAAAACACCGCAAAACCGTTTGTTAACGAAGTGTTTTTTGTGACTATTTTTTGAAACATAAATCAAAATTTATGCTCCCTAGAAGACTTTTGACAGAACATGTTGAACATGTTCTGTCGTTTCTCAGCACAAATTTGCAAACTTGTTCTCGATAAAAGTCTCAAAATCCAAACCTAAAACGCAGCTCTCACACGAAGGCAGTGGATTAGGGAGCTGGAACTTAGGGTTCGAGTTCACAGCTCCATTCCCGTAACTCTGTTCATCTTTCTCATCGTCAGTCTCAACTATTTCTTGGCCCCTAGTATTCTCCTCCTAGCACCCGCAGAGACCAAATGGGAGCTTCATGGTGGCCGGTATAGGCTTCAGGGCAGATTTCAGGGCACTCTGAATCCTGATCTTGAATTGTTTCTCTTGGCCAGATTGAACTAGAACAAGAATGACCCCAAGAGTAAAACCCTTCTTCTCAAAGATCTGGATTTTCTTGTAGCAAATGACCACACTATCTAGTGCTTCAGACAAGGTGAGCCACGAAATCGAAGAGTTACAGGCGAATGTGAGCTTTAAAACAGATCCTTGGGTATCCTCATCGGATAATTCTTGAATCAAAATCGCAGGGTAGTCGTCGATCGCTGCCTGCTCTATTAATTTAATGTGAAGAAAGACCTCTTTCATGTCACATCCCGACTGAGCATATCTGTATACGACAACCCAAAGAACCATGAATGAACTAAAAATTAAAATGAAAAAACTAGAAATAGAATCAAACTGAAATGTTTTAATCAGTTTCAACCTGAAGGGTAAAGAATCAAAATGCTTCTGAATGTTGGTTACGAGCTTCTCAGGAAGCTGACTACTAGGGTACATCTGGGTAAGATTTCTCATGACACCACCCCACATAAGCTCCCGAGAACTCTTAAGGGTAGTCGCTAGTGGGTCACAAACAGAGTCGAGATTCAAAGAACAGAAACGTTTCCAGAACAAGTTTACCAAGCGTGTCAAAACGGTTTCTCAGCACAAAAAATGAAAAAAATGTTCTGCTGTTTCCCAGCACATAACCAGAACAGAAACACCTGTAAGGTTATCAAGCGAGCACCTGTTTGTTAACACAGGTTCATTTTTTTTGTTCCTGGAAATAAATTGTGACAAAAATGTTGCTGAGAAATAGAAAAAAAGAAGTGTCCTAGAAATAAAAGAAAGAAATAAGGGGGGGGGGGGAGTTGCTCTTTAATGAGCACATGCTTATTTGATGGGCAAAGCAGTAATTTCATGTTCAAAATAAAACACCACCATTAATGCAACTTCAACCGCTACCACCACTACCACCATCGACGCAACCACCACCTCCACCACTACTGCCACCTCCACCTCCACCACTGTCACCATCACCACTACCACCACCGCCACCTCCACCACCACTACTCATTTCAATTTTGATTAACCGGGGACTTTCTCCAGTACACTCACACATACATATATGCATAATTTCTATGATTTATATGCATCACATGCCATTAGTTAACGTGTATGGTGAGGTGAAGCTACTTACCATCAATCATCCGAGAAAGTGGGTCTCAGGCATTCCCTACGGATTTCTTCAGTCCATTCGCTTACGTACGGAGGGAGATCAACAAATCTTCCATAGTCGACAAACCTTCCCAACTCTCTATCAAGGAACCTTTTTTCCACAGGTTCACCTGTCTTTCGATCAAGGATTTTGTGTGTTGGTTTGATTGTTATGGCCCAGAGGTCACTGGCATGCACAACCTCCACATATACACATAAAGTTTAAATTAGTACTGGTTTGAGCACGGTTGTAACAGGTGGGAGCCTCATGGACCGGGTATATGTACTCCCTTTATAAGTTAATATTAATAGGGTTTTGATATGTCAAGAAACATCAACCAATAAGAGACTGATATGAGTGCTACAAACGGGCTGAGGTCGAGTAGGGTAAAGGTGAACCGACCGTATGATAAGACCTCAAAGAACGCGTGCGCAGCCCTAGACCACGCCATGATAGCAAGGGGTCGCCAGATGGACCCTCTTATGAGGATGACCTGACCGAGAGCCTGGACCACCCAGCAGGAGGAAGGGGTAACCTCATCAGGACCACCCGAACACCACACTCCATTAAAAGGGACAAGCCAGGAATCCATGTGGTTCGAGACTATTGCCCATGAGGCACCTAATAAGGCGCAAGGGGATCAAGGGATCAACTTTATCCCTAAAATCACTCCTCAAATCTCTCACTCCACGCCTAGGATTCTACCTTCCTATTAGGGTACATCTCTGCCCACCATCATCTATAAATAATAGGGTAAAATCCTTCCACAATCATCTGATTTCATATATCACTATCTATTGCTAAGAGTTCTGACTTAGGCATCGGAGTGGAGACACCTGCAATAGTCCGACCCTCTCTTGCTAATTCCGTATTGCAAGAACAGGTCGCTCTGGCATAGTTCTTGAAGCAATAGATTGGCACCGTCTGTGGGAACGACGATCGCAAGCCTCCCAAAGCTCTACAAACCAACCGAAAACAATGGCTGACGAACAGAACGTGGTTCCTACCAATCCCGAGGTTCCCCAGCCTATAGAGAATCCAGTAGCCCGCCGGACAATGAAGAGCACTCGCGGCGGGGGACAGGCAGGGAAGCAAACTGCACGCTAGGCAGCAGCAGCAGCTGGATCCCAGCTACAGGCTGCTGCAACAGCCGTAGCTGGGTCCCAACCACTGGCAGCAGTAGCGGGAGGGATGACAAGGCCCCGATCGTCACTCACAATGACAGCTGGACCAAGCATAGTCCCAGAAGGTGTTCAAGCTACCCAGGGCGTGGGAGCTATCCCACCCCCACCTCCACTGCCGAAGGGGTTTATCCCAGTAAGCAAGAACCCAGATGCACCGGCCATAGTGGGCCAGATCCATGACTTGCAGCGATAGGTTCTTCAGCAGAATGACTTCCTCAGGGAAGTAGTCAGAGAATTGTAAGCAGTAAGGACAGCCAATCCTACACCCGTTGTGGCGCTGGTGCCACCCCCACTACTAGTCCTCCCAAGCCCAATGCGATGAGATGAGAGAGCCCTACAAGAGGAGGAGGTACGTAGGACTAGAAGCCAGGCTGGGTTATCTCACCCCTCTCGAAGGAGCATTCCCCTTCCAGGGATCTTTCGCACCGGAGACCTGCCTGCTCGGGTTAACCCTTCTCGTATATTAGAGCCATCGATCTCAACACCCAGAGAGACCCATGGCAGAACCGAACAAAGCCGTACCAAGAAATCAGATGCGTGCACTACGTGGGTCAGTCTACAAAGGTTAGTCAAGCAAGAGAACCGATAAGAAGTGAACAGGCACAATAAACGGGCCAAGCCGATGGCAAATCAGGTTGTGGAAAGTGAGCTTGATCGTAAGGTCAGGGAGATCAATACCAAGTTTGAAGCCCTAGAGAAGGGGGCCATCCCCGAAGAGAATTTCAGGCCCAACCAGCACCCCTTCACTACCAAGATCATCAGGGCCGAGCTCCCCTGAGGCTTCAAACCACCTTCCTTTGAGGCTTATGAAGGGAAGACAGACCCCAATGACTATATTAATTACTTCAACGCGATGATGACGGTATACGGCAAGTTTGACGTCATGTCATGTCGTTCTTTCCCAACCTCCCTGAAGGGACCGACGGTGCTCTGGTTCGCTAAACTAAAGCCCAACTCCATAAGAAGCTTCACAGAGCTGGCCAGAGCATTCGTGAGCAGCTTCCTAAACAGTGACAGCTGGACCAAGCATAGTCCCAGAAGGTGTTCAGGCCACCTAGGGTGTGGGAGCTCTCCCACCCCCACCTCCACTGCCGGAGGGGTTTATCCCAGTAAGCATGAACCCAGATGCACCGGCCACAGTGGGCCAGATCCACGACTTGCAGCGATAGGTTCTTCAGTAGAATGACTTCCTCAGGGAAGTAGTCAGAGAATTGCAAGCAGTAAGGATAGCCAATCCTACACCCGTTGTGGCGCTGGTGCCACCCCCACTACCAGTCCTCCCAAGGCCAATGCGAGGAGATGAGAGAGCCCCACGAGAGGAGGAGGTATGTAGGATCAAAAGCCAGGCTGGGTCATCTCACCCCTCCCGAAGGAGCATCCCCTTCCAGGGGTCGTTCGCACCAGAGACCTGCTTGCTTGGGTTAACCCTTCTCGCATATTAAAGCCATCGATCTCAACACCCAGAGAGACCCATGGCAGAACCGAACAAAGCCGTACCAAGAAATTAGATGCGCGTACTGCGTGGGTTAGTCTACAAAGGTCAGTTAGGCAAGAGAACCGATAAGAAGTGAACAAGAGAAATAGAAGGGTCGAGCCGATGGCAAATCAGGTCGTGGAAAGTGAGCTTGACTGTAAGGTCAGGGAGATCAATACCAAGTTGGAAGCCCTAGAGAAGGGGGCCATCCCCGAAGAGAATTTCAGGCCCTGCCAGCACCCCTTCACTACCAAGATCATCAGGGCCGAGCTCCCCTGAGGCTTCAAACCACCTTCCTTTGAGGTTTATGAAGGGAAGACCGACCCCAACGACTATATTAGTTACTTCAACGCGATGATAACGGTATTCGGTGGGTTTAACGTTGTGTCATGTCGTTCTTTCCCAACCTCCCTGAAGGGACCGACGGTGCTCTGGTTCACTAAGCTAAAGCCCAACTCCATAAGAAGCTTCATAGAGCTGGCCAGAGCATTCGTGAGCCGCTTCCTAAGTAGTGTCAAGCAAAAGAAGATGGCCGCGAACTTGTTAACAGTAAAGCAACGGCCCGATGAGTCCATATGGGACTATATCTCTCGCTTTAATGGAGAAGCTCTGGAGATCAAGGACCTAGATGATGACATGTGCTTTAATGCCCTGCACAACGGGGTAACCAACCATGACCTGGTGAAATCTCTCGCCCTCAAATTGGTCACCACCATGTCCCAACTGCTTGATCAGTGCTATCAGTACACCACCATGTTTGACATCATGAAGGCGCGAAGAACGGTCAACCCCAAAGCGATAGAGAAAAAGAGGACGAGTGAGAAAGAAGAAAAGAAAGATACCAAGAAGCAGAGGTCGGATCGGTACTTAGACAAAGGTCAGAGCCAGGACTGCATGCCCTTGAATACCGCCAGGATTAAGATCCTAATGGAGATATATGATCGGGGCCTGCTGCAGTGGCCCAAACCAATGTTCTCGAAGCCCGAAGAAAGAAATAAGAAGAAATATTGCAAGTTCCATCGAGACATCAGTCATGACACTGAAGACTATCGGCAGCTGAAGAGAGAGATCGAGGACATGATCTAGAAGGGGTATCTACGGCGATATGTCAAGGAGGACAGAAAAGATTTTAGAGGAAGAGACGACCCTAAGAGGGATGACCAAACCCAAGGAAGAGACGAGCGAGATCGCTGGGACAAACGACGAGATGACCAGAGAGATAACCGAGGAACTGGCACCGAGGCCAACTTCTCCAATGCCCCAGCTATCCTCACCATTCTGGGAGGCCTGGGATAAGAGTCATCTCAAAAAGTGAAGTCCAAAGCACGATTCATGGCAGTAGCAGAGGTACCCGAGAAGAAAGCACGAACCGAGCCAACAATTACCTTCTCAGATGAAGACCTTGAGGGGCTAAGCTACACACACGATGATGCTGTCATGGTTCAGGCAGTTATAGGCAATAGATTGGTACACAGGGTACTGGTAGACACTAGGGCATTTGTAGACATGCTATCCTACGATGCCTACCTGTAGTTGGGGTTCGAGCCAGGTACACTGAGGACCGAGATCGCACCCTTATACTGTTCTCAGGAGCACCCCTCGATCGAGGGGTCGGTCGAACTCCTAATGACAGTGGGGATTGCCCCATGCCAAAAAACCATAAAGGTGGTAGTTCGTGTCACGATAACTTACAATGTCATACTAGGGAGGCCGAGCTTGAATGAGTTGGGGGCCGTGGTCTCCACCAAGCATCTAAAAGTCAAATTTTCTACCCCAAATGGCAAAGGAGAGTGCCGAATTGAGCAGAAAAAAGCACAGGAATGCCATGCCACCTTCCTTAAGCATATTAAAGGCAACTGCAGAGGAACGACCTTTGTAGTTGAAGTCACCGACAACCGTGAGGGGAACCAGGGCTATCAGCGGGGTATGCCAATTGAGGAACTCGTCGAAATCCCAATCAACGACAAGGACCCCAAGAAGACTGTGAAAATTGGGGCCTTGCTAAAGGAAGAAGAAGCAAGAGAGCTTGGGTCTTTCCTTTGAAAGAATGCTGATGTATTCGCCTGGATGGCCACCTACATGCCAGGTATCCTAGACCACATAGCAGAGCATGCCCTGCACGTGGATCCTACCAGAAAGCCGGTCCAAAAAAAAAGAGCTTTGCCCCAGAGCGACATGCCACGATGAAAGAAGAGATAGAGAAGCTGAGAGCATCGGGCTTCATCCGAGAAGAACAGTTCCCAACCTGGGTAGCTAATGTAGTGATGGTACCGAAGCCGAACAAGAAGTGGAGGATGTGTGTTGACTACACCGACCTCAACAAAGCCTACCCCAAAGATGAATATCCTCTCCCTAGAATAGATCTTCTGATAGATACGATGATAGGATATGAAAGGCTAAGTTTCATGGACGCATACTTAGGGTATAATCAAATATTGATGAGAGAAGGGGACGAGAAGTACACGACATTCCGGTCAGACCAGGAGAATTTTTGCTATCAAGTCATGCCCTTTGGCATGAAGAATACAGGGGTGACCTATCAGAGAATGGTTAATAGGATATTCAAAGCCCAGCTTGGCAAAAATATAGAGGTGTACGTAGACGATATGGTAGTGAAGAGCGTATGGGCCGAGGACCACTTAGCCGACCTCGACGAAGTATTTCAGATACTGCGCATCCACCAAATGAAGCTAAACCCATCAAAGTGCGCCTTTGGAGCAAGTTCGGGTAAGTTCCTTGGGTACATGGTATCCCAACGAGGGATCGAGGCCAACCCCACTAAGATACAGGCCATATAGGAGATGAGCTCACTAAGGACGGCCCGTGAAGTACAGAGACTATACGAAAGAATACCAGCCTTTGCCAAATTCGTATCACGATCTGGAGATAAGTGCCTACCATTCTTCAAAACACTAAAAAATCTGAGGGAGGTCAAAGATTTCACCTGGACTGAAGATTACTAGAAGGCGTTTGAAGACTTGAAGGCATATTTGGTAAATCCACCTCTATTGGCACGACCTGACCCAAAAGGAGAGTTGCTGATGTACCTCGCAACGTCGCCCATGGCAGTGAACGCGACCTTAGTAAAGGAAGAGAACGGGTCACAAAAACTGGTCTACAATGTTAACCACATCCTATTGGAAGTAGAAAGTCACTACCCAAAGATAGAGAAGCTAGCGTTTGCATTAGTTAAAGCAGCAAGAAAGCTAAGGCCCTACTTCCAGGCCTACCCCATCTCAGTAATGATAGACCAGCCCTTGAAAAAGGTATTACACAAGCCGAACATGTCAGGGTTGAAGCTTGGACAATAGACCTGAGCGAGTATCAGATTGAGTACAAGGCTCGGACGGACATAAAGGGCCAAACCTTGGCCGATTTCATGCTCGAGTGTACACAGGGCAAGACCGAGCCAGACCCAGGGGAACGAACTGATGAAGAGATCTAGTCGAAACCGTCCTGGACCATATTCGTTGATTGCTCGAGCAACTCAGGAGGTAGCGGAGCGGGACTCATACTAACGAGTCCAGAAGGCTTTAAAATACAATTCACGCTACGTTTTGGATTCCCACCATCCAATAACAAAGCCGAGTACGAAGCGCTGATAGTAGGACTGAAAACAGCCAAGGCCATCCAGGTCAAGAGGTTGGTGGTGAAAAGCAATTCTCAGCTGGTCGTAAACCAGATGAATGAGGATTACGAAGCAAAGGACGATCGGATGGCGGCATACCTAACCAAAGTAAAAGAACTAATCAGCTCGTTCGAGGCATTTAAGATGCATAGGGTACCAAGGGACGAGAATGCCAAAGCTGATGCGCTCTCATGCCTCTCGAGCGAGGAGTTAGCACAATTGGATGGGTCGGTGTACATTGAAAACCTGCCCGAGCCATCCCATCAAACAACAGAGGTTGCATCGATCGAGATTAAATCAAGCTGGATGGACTCGATCGTCGCCTACCTAAGGGACGACAGTTTACCTGAAGACAAGGCCGAAGCGAGAAAGATATGAGGATGAGTAGCGAGATATACCCAGATCGAAGGGGAATTGTATAAAAGGTCAGTGTCATCCCCATTGCTCAAGTATTTAACACCTAGTCGCTCCCAATACACCCTAGCAGAAGTCCACAAGGGAATATGTGGCAATCTAGCTTCCAAAGTACTCTAGTTGGGATTTTATTAGCCGAATATGCAAAAGGACGCGATCCAGTACGTGAAGACGTGCGAACAATGCCAGAAGTTCATGCCCATACCCCATCAACCAGCCACCGAGTTGATCTCAGTACTCAACCCCATCCCATTTGCAATGTGGGGAATGGACATACTGGGCAACTTCACCCCGGCCTCTGGAGGAAGAAAATACCTAGTTGTCACGATAGATTACTTCACCAAATGGGTAGATGCAGAACCGCTTGCAAAGATCATGCGATAACAGATGGAGAAATTCTTCAGAGACAAAGCCATCTATCGGTTCGGACCACCTAAAGTACTGGTAACAGACAATGGGCTTCAGTTCAACAACTTAGAATTTTGAGGATTCTGTGCGCGCTACCATATAGACCTGAGGATGGCATCAGTATCGTACCCACAGGCAAATGGCTAGGTGGAGGTCACCAACCGGACACTGCTGGCAGGAATAAAAAGAAGGCTGACCAAAGCAAAAGCAAAATGGGTTGACGAACTACTACGTGTCTTGTGGTTGTATCGAACTATTGTTCAAACACCAACGGGAGAGAGCCCATTTCGGCTAACATATGGAACAGAAGCCCTAGCATCGATCGAGATACTAGCAGGGTCGCTGAGAAACCTCAACTTCAAAGAGTGAACTTATCAGGACGGGCTGAGGGTGAACCTAGATTTTCTAGATAAGGTAAGAGAAGACACCTTGATATGATACATAGCTTACCAGCAGAGGACGACTCGCTTCTATAACTCGAAAGTAAAGGAAAGAGTGTTCAGAGCTGGAGACTTGGTGTTAAGGAAAACCAGCGCCTCACTACCTCAAAGCCAAGGAAAAATGGATGCAAATTGGGAAGGTCCGTATGTGATCTCCAAGCAAATAAGGCCAGACACATATTGCTTGAAGACCCCAGGGGGCAACAAATACCCCGACCTTGGAACTCAGAGAATTTGAGAAATTTTTTTCAATAAGGTTATTGTAAGAGTGACCTCCTTCAATAAAAGGTTACAATTTAAGCAAAACCTCTATCCAAGTTTGAGTCTCTGCATTGAAAGACCAACCCCAAAGTCGGTACCAAAGATCAATCTTTGAGATCGGTACGAAAGACCCCACCAGGCACTAAAGATCAACCTCGAGTGTTAGCACCAAAAGACCAACCCCAATGGTTGGCACCAAAGATCGATCTTTGAGATCGACATGAAAGACCCCACCGAGCACTAAAGACCGACCTCGAGTGTTGGCACCAAAAGACCAACCCCAAAGGTTGGCACAAAGGCCGATCTTTAAGATTGACATGAAAGACCCTACTGGGTAACAAAGACCGACCTTACAGCTTGGCACGAAAGACCAACCTCTGAGGTTGGCACTAAAGATCGACTCTAGCAGTTGGCACCGAAAGACCTACTCGACCCCACGAAGATATAAAGAAGAGCGACCCAATGAGTTAGAAAAAATAAGAAAGCAGTCACACACGACAACAGAAAGTGCAAATACATATTCTATTCAAAGGTCTCGATATTTACATTCAAAAAAGAGAAGAGAAGAAAACAGGCAGTACATAAAAAAGAAAAAGAAAAAGAGGAAACATCATCAATTCTCAGCTAGTGGTGGGTCGGCAGGAACAACAACGTCGACAGGAGGACCAGAATCATGACCAGGAGGATCAACTGAAGTTGGAGGCACAAGCTCTTCCAGGACTGGAGAAGCGACATCGGCAACAACGACCTGATCCGGAGACTTCGACAGAGGAGGGACATAATATTCGAATTTGGAAAAATTAAAGCCCGGGCTCTCCTAAAAAACGTAGTCGACCATGTCGCCAACGCCGAAGTTGTAGGCCTGTTTCGTCTTTAATGTCAGAAGGTCTTTCAGCTCCTTCGACTTCTTGAAGGCTTCAACAGCCTCCAGACAGGCCTCGCTCTCCCTCTCCTTCTAATCAACCAGGGCCTTCTGAAGACCCTATATCTTCTTCTGGCCCGCAAGGACCTCCCACTCTAACTCATCTTTGCGCTCGGTCAGCGTTTTGAGCGTCCCCTCCATATCCTTGACCATAAAGTCAAGGGTCGAGACCTGGGTCCCGGCATCCAATGACTACTCCTCCGCAGCCTTGCATTTCTTCTCCTCCTCCTCGTAATGGTCAACAAGGACCTCCATCCTCTACTGGATCTTGCTAGCCTTGCCTGAGACCTAAAAAGACAACCACAAGTCAGAAAACACATATATTGCAGGAAAAAGAAAGACAAGACAAAAGGCACCAAGGCTTACCCAGGCAAAGTCAAAGGTGAACGAATTGACCAGGTCCTCATTCATCAGCCTCCGGACGACCTCCAGATCTGAGGGGAGGTCGTGGTCCATCCACTCCTTGGCGACCTTGGGGTCCTAGAAGGCCGAGTCGCCCTCAAAGATGTTCCATTGAAAGTTTATCCGGCGTCGTGCCCCCTTCCCAGAAACCTGGGGCAAGCTATTGGCCCTGACACCCTAGGTGGCGGTAAGAGGGGTCTTCTCGAGGGCGGTATGGCGACCCCTTCTCGAGATCGAAGACCTCGTCTTGAGTTCTTTTGGGAGGAGGACACTGGTCCTTGGGAGTGACCTTTGGGGGTGGAGGAGTAACCTTCTCCGAGCGACCCTTCGGAGGGACCTTGGAGGGGCCGCCAGTAGCTGGGGCCTTGGAGCGTTGAGCCTGCTCCTCGGCCGCTTTCTTCTTTTGCTCCGACGCAGACGATCGGAGCGACCTTAGGTCTACTTGGAAATCCGCTGCAAAAAATAATATTAATAATAATAACACAAAACACACATGTCAGAAGCTCAGTTCGTATAGATACACGGGAAAAATCGATAGTTGAGGCCGTGATCACTCACCGTGAGCCGAGCTCAAACCAAAGCGAGCCAACAAGCCCTTATTCTTCAGGTCACGCACATTGAAGGCTATGCCCTTCAAACACAGGCCGAGAGACTCCTGGTCGTACTGGCTCAACTTGAGAATAAGGTTCACAGATCTCAGTCGGATCTTCTCCCACTTCGACTTGAAGGGGCTATCGGATATCTGCGCGAAGAAGTATCGGTCTTTCCACTTCTTGGCAGACTGGGGAAGGTGGCTAATGAACTGGACCGACTTTAGCAACCCCTTCATAGGATGGAGTGCCAAGTAGTACCACCCCCCAGAGGATTTCTTCAACATGAAGAAATAAGCAAAAAGGATCGCAGATGGATCGCGACCGAGCCGGGTAATGAATAGGTAAAACTCGACTATCTAGTGCCAAGAGTTTGCCATTAGCTGACAAGGGAAAAGAGTGTAATGACGAAGGGTGTCAGCTATGAACCCTCGCACGAGTAGGCAGAGGCCGTAGATAAATGCGACCTCAAACAGGCACACAACGCTTTCACGCACATGATTCACCTTCTCCCCTGGATTCAGCGCCCAGGCATGCACCTCTTTGGGGAACCCGTACCGGTTCCACATATTCAACAGAGAACGATCTATCAAAACGTTGTCGTAAGACTCAACCCCCCTGACAGCTTCTTCTTCAGCGGCCTCTTCTCTAGGCTTTGTTGGAATTGTGTGTCCATCAAACCCGAATTATTGAATTTAATTTTTACATTTTATTATTTTATTATTTTATTTGGGCTTATAAGAATGTTCCATAGGTCTTTTACCTAAAATTGGTCTAAACTGGGAACGGGACTGGACATCCTGTTTATATGGTTTCCATATCGCATGTCTCGAGAAATGGTGATTTCAGTGCATGGATGTGGGTACACGTTGAGAACGAGTATAGATGAGAATCAGGTACGTATATCTTATGTATTGCTACTAGTTGTGTGTGTGATATACTTACCCGCCACTCGATGGCCCTTTGACCTGAGAGATTTCATTCATTGCAGTGTGACATTACGGATTTTTGTAAGCCAATGGTTGATGTCCAATCGGACTATAAACCGTTACACTGGATTCGTGATCCTGCATTGTAAGCAAAGAGGTTTCTCAACATGGAATCCACTACCCGTTTACGGGGAATATCTAAGAGAGAGAAAGTCAATGATTGGTCAGACAAAAATCTGGATCCAGTGTTTATTCGAAATGTTTTATAAATTTATTTTCAATAAAAATTATTATATATAATATATTGAAAATTGATTTCGAAGTTTTTTGGCCATCCGATCACAATCAAATATTCTCTCGATCAACATACATGATGAATTGGGGATTAGTAGCATTAAAATACATACCCTATAATTCAATATGGGATATTAAGAAAGTGGAAGGGCTTATGTGCAATAAAAGAGTTTATTGGACACATGGCATTGTATGGGAGAACAATATTTTTATGGTTAAATATCTTTTTATATTATGGCAAGAGATATTATGAGAATATCTCATGAACCATAATTTAAAAAGATTGTATCCCTTTTGAGATTCTGTCTTCCTTCACTTTAGTAGCAAATTGGAGTTGCAAAAATTAGAAGATTCACAAGACACCAAAATGGAAGATTGAGCCAAGTCCAAGATGGAAGGAGATTACTTGAGACCCAAGAATCTCCAAAACTATAAAAGAAGGAGAGGGAGGAGCCTCCAACGATTTTGGCAGTGCTCCCTCCCCTCTCTTTGTAGTAGTGTGTGTGAGACTTGAGTTAGAGAATTCAAGAGGCTTGGATGATTTTTGTGTTCCTCTAAAAGGTTGCAAGGATTGATCAAGCTTCAAAGTGTTGAACGATTTTTCAATCTCCAAGTTTGCATAAGTTGGAAGACCTATTATCTATAGGAGGAGTTTCACTTGCGACTATAAGATAACCATGAATGTTATTTTGAGATTGTTTCTTTTCTACTCTTGATCATAAACTACAAGTATTGACCCGATCCAAATTTTGCTGCGCATCGGGTTTATTCTCAACAATTGGGATCAAAGCGTTACTTGTACGTTTATGGTTGGAGTATGGTTTTGATAGAATATGGTTCTCCATGATCTCAGAATGAAGTTGTTATTTTTTTTCAATAAGAGGATGCATGTTTTGATTTGATTATATTATGATTGATATAAAAAGGGAAGAAAAATAAATAGTTATTTTTATTAGACTTTTTAGTTCAATTTTTTGAATGCACTGACACTCAATGGTTTAGTAGGTGATTTGCATTCACCCAATTTTACCACATGTTGATGTGGGATCACATGTATCATTACCTTATTGGACTAGATCATGGGGAATTTTTATTTTATCTTAGTGGTTATGGGAATGGATTTAATTTATAAATCTATGTGGATGGTGGTATTTAATTGTTTATGTGAAATATGGAATATGATGTGCGTTGTGCTCTCTCCCCCCCTCTATCTCTCTCTCCTTATTCTTTTTGATAAAATTATGTACTCCACCCCTTGGGCAATCCAATGGCGGGTTGTGTTTACTAAGGGGGTTTCTTCCCCAAGAAAAGTGTATAGCGAACTAGGTTGTAATTTTATTTATTTTATGTAAGTTCAACCGATGGAGATTTTAAAGATCTTAAAGAAAGATGGAGGCCCACATACGATGATGGAAGGAGATAGAAAGAAGCATGGAGATGCAAAGAACAAAGCATGGAGATGCCAAAGGATGGAGCAAGCATTTTTTTTGTGTATCACTTGATGCATTGGATGCATGGTTCTTTTCACATTAAATTAATTAAATAATTATTGATTTAGTGGGAATAATAATACGTTATTATTCTCACTAAACCTACCATCCTATAACCATAATTTTTTATGTGTTATCTTAGACGTTGCATTTTCTATATATGACGATATATTTTATGTGCAATCGTTTTCTCTTTATCTTTAAAAGCATGTGTGATATGGATAGATCTTAACTGGTAGATCTTTGTTCATGGTCCCCTTTTGATGATGGATGTAAAGGTAGATAATGAGGTCCTCATAATAGAGCCGATAGGATGTGAGAATCTCACTATTATACGGTCTATACCTTCTTCCATTGGATAGAAAATGGACATGGATAGTCGGAGGGCACTGCGTTAATGGGCCATCTCTCATGATACCATGATTCATTCCGAATCATTAGGAATACACATGACTTGAGTGTGTGTCAGCCGATAGGATATGGACATGACACTCAAATGGCCAATTACATTGGAAGCCTAGGAGGCGGACAAAATAGTTCACCCAATCACTGTATGTGGGATAATCCCCGATAGGGTAAGTTTTACATACAATGATTGGTGAGTTTTAATACATTTTTTTTCATTATGGAGGGATATGAAAAAGATGAAGGACCATTGTTTAAGTTAGCCAAAAACATCAATGGTCACGATATTCATTATGCTATTACTTGTACATGTATAGATTATTTCGATATAGCTGCCCTAATCAACAACATCCTTATGTCAGTTATCACCCAATCAAAATTGCTCCTTCTCAAGGCTGAGAGACTTGACTCTGTCCTAACAAAAGAGTCTCCCACTATACCATCCGCTGACATGGATGGAACTGAGGGTATTACTGAATTTATCGCAGAACAACTAAAGGAAAGGGTGGACATTTTCAAATCCTACCATCAAAGGGATTTAAAGATCCAGCTATACATTTTGAATTCCATTGACAAATCGATTATCGAGTCTGTCAAGGGAATATCTTCTGTGGGTGACATGATGGCTAAGATCAAAGAGTTGTATAGCCAACAAGACACCCACATAGAGTATGAGCTGGTGGATAAGATCCACAGTCTCAAGATGGAACCTGGAACTCCGATCTTGGACCACGAGATGAAAATTCGAAACTTGTTAGAACAATTGGAGGGTTTAGGTTCTGAAAAGTTCTCCTTAAAGTATAAGAGGAACCCCATTTTTAAATCTCTCCCCGGCTCATTCAACTCTTTTATTTTCAACTTCAATATGAACAAGTTAGATGTTCAGTTGACCGAGCTGGGTAATATGTTGCAAGAAGCCGATAGAGCGATTAAAAAGGAAAAAGCAAAAGTGCTCCTCACTGAGGAGAAAGAAAATTCTTCTAAGAACAAAGGAAAGAAAAGGAAGGGTAAGACCCATAAAGGAAAAAGCGGAAAAATTCAAAAGAAGAAATCTCTCAAGGAAGGAAAGTGTTTCTTTTGTGAGAAAGAGGGGCATTGGAAACGTAACTACCGTGCATACCTGGCTTCCTTGAAAAAGAAGTCGGACGACAAGGATACCTCTTCAGAAGGTAATTTAAATGTTTTTGTCATTTTCGAAACTAATATGTCTATTGGACCATCTAACTTATGGCTTGTAGATACCGGATCTACGTTTCATGTCTGCAATATGTTGCAGGGGTTCAATAAGACAAAAAGACTTGACAAGAATGAAGTGTGTCTCAAGATGGGCACTAGAGCAGAGGCCAAGGCGTTGGCAGTTGGAACCTATAGTATAGAATTTGATTCTGCATCTCTAGTTTTAAAGGATTACTACTATGTTCCTTCTTTTAAAAGAAATATAATTTCCGTTTCAAAGTTAGTTTCAGACGGTTATGTATTTACTTTTGGTACTAGACTTTCAATTCGTTATAATAATGTTTTTGTTGCTTCTGGATTTTTACAAAATGGCTTGTATTTTCTAGAACAACCCTTGATAATGAACGATGTTTCAAATATCGATTTGAAACGAAAAAGAGCTCCAGTGAGTCCTACTTATCTATGGCATCTCAGATTAGATCACATCAATGTAGACAGGATTAACAGACTGGTGAAGGACGGGCCGTTAGAAAGTCTAAAGGTCGAACCATTCCCAACCTATGAGTCATGCCTACAAGGAAAGATGACCAAGAAGCCCTTTTCCAATAAAGGCAGGAGAGCCGACAGCTTATTGGAATTAATTCACATCGACGTGTGTGGGCCCATTAGCATCCAAGCTAGGTATGGTTATGAGTACTTTGTGACATTCACCGATGACTATTCTAGATACAGTAGTATCTACTTAATGTGTAAGAAGTCAGAGACTTTTAAAATTTTTAAAGAGTTTCAGGCTGAGGTTGAAAAACAATTAGACAAACGCATTAAGTCCATTCGATCAGATCGAGGAGGGGAATATTTATCAGACGAATTCAAAGCATATCTCACGACCGAGGGGATTATGTCACAACTATCAAATCCCGGTACACCTCAACAAAATGGTGTATCTGAGAGATGCAATCGGACTTTGTTAGACATGGTTCGAACCATGCTCACCTTTAGTGAGTTACCCTTATCCTTCTGGGGGTATGCCCTAGAGACTGCGATCGATATATTGAATAGGGTTCCTACTAAAACTGTACCCAAAACCCCTTTTGAATTATGGTATGAGCGCAAGCCCAACGTAAAACACTTCAGGGTTTGGGGTTGTCCTGCGTATGTACGCAAGCAATAAACAGATAGTAAGTTGGAGCCATGTTCTTTTAGATGCTTGTTCTTAGGATACCCAAAAGGCACAATAGGTTACAATTTCTATGATCCCGCAAATCAGAAAGTCATTATTAGTAAGCATGTTACTTTCATTGAAGAAGATTTGATTGCCAAGAGAAGCGACCCTGTTGTCATAGAAGAGATGTCTTCTATACCTGAAATGCTTGAACCATCAGTTGAACCAAGTATTGATCCCATCGAATCTGATATAGTTTAGGAGCCGCGACATAGTGGGAGGACCATAAGACCACCCACACGTTATACACTTCTTATTGAAGAAGCTAAAACCGTAGAAGAATTCTACATGGTTACCACTGAATCGGATAACGACCCGTATACATATAAACAAGCTCTTCAAGATGTAGATGCACCCAAATGGGTGGAGGCCATGTGCTCTAAAATTCACTCAATGTATTCTAATAACATCTGGACTCTGGAAGATCCACCAGAAGGCGTAAACCCCATTGGTTGTAAATGGATCTTCAAGAGGAAGAGAGACGTAGATGGAAAGGTTGAGAGATTCAAGGCAAGACTGGTAGCAAAAGGTTATACTCAACAAGAAGGTATAGACTATGGGGAGACCTTTTCGCCAGTAGCTATGATGAAATCCATCAGGATTTATTGGTATTAGCCGCACACTACATTATGAAATTTGACAGATGGATGTGCAAACTTCATTTCTAAATGGATTTCTTAATGAAGAAATCTACATGCAACAGCCAGAGGGGTTCACTTTAAAAGGTGAAGAGAACAAAGTGTGAAAGTTGTTGAGATCCATTTATGGACTCAAGCAAGCTTCTAGGAGTTGGAACATCCATTTTGATCAAGCAGTCAAATCATTTAGCTTTGAACAGAACATGGATGAACCCTGCATTTACAAGAAGTTCAGTGGGAGTGTGGTTTGTTTTCTCGTATTGTACGTAGATGATATTTTACTAATAGGGAACGATGTTGGGTTTCTTTTATCAGTAAAGGTGTGATTGTCCACCACTTTTTTGATGAAGGACTTGGGTGAAGCTAGCTATATCCTTGGGATCAAGTTTATTAGAGATCGCCAGAAAAGGATGCTAGGCTTGTCACAATCCACATACATAGAAAAGATACTGGCAAGGTTTAACATGAAAAATTCTAAGAAAGGAAATGTTCATTTCCGCCATGGAATTTCACTTTTCAAATCTCAATGCCCCAAGACTCCAGAGGACATTGAAGAGATGAAGAGAGTTCCCTATGCCTCTGCAGTGGGAAGTCTGATGTACGTTATGTTGTGTACAAGGCCAGGTATCTGCTATGCTGTAGGGATAGTGAGTTGGTTTCAATCCAATCCAAGAAAAGAGCATTGGATCGCAGTCAAGAATATTCTCTAGTATTTGAGAAAGACCAAAGATTATTTCCTAGTGTATGGGCATAATGAGTTGTCAATAGTTGGATATACGGATTTAGATTTCCAAACTGACAAGGATGATAGAAAGTCTACATCCGGTATGGTTTACATTATGGGTGGTGGAGCGATTGTGTGGAGAAGTGCCAAACAGAAATCTACAGTCGATTCTACTACCGAGGCAGAGTACCTGATAGCTGGTGATGCAGCCAAGGAAGGTGTCTAGCTCAAGAAATTTCTTACCGACTTGGAGGTTGTTCCAAAGTTAGTCAAGAACCCCATACCTTTATTGTGTGATAACACTGGGGTGATTGCACAGTCCAAGGAGCCTAGGGCTCATCAGAGCAATAAACATATGCAGCAGAAGTATCACCTGATTAGAGAGATAATCCAGCAAGGTGATGTAGCTGTTTTCAAAGTTGGCACAACTGACAATGTGTCAGATGCGATGACAAAAGGATTAACTCCTATAGTGTTTGAAAAACATATTGAGAGCATGGGTGTAACTTTTGTTGGCAATTGGCTTTGATGTACAAGTGGGAGATTGTTGGAATTGTGTATCCATCAAACCCGAATTATTAAATTATTGAATTTAATTTTTATATTTTATTATTTTATTTGGGCTTATAAGAATGTTCCATAGGTCTTTTACCTAAAACTGGTCTGAACTGGGAACAAGACTGGACATCTTGTTTATATGGTTTTCATATCGCATGTCACGAGAAATGGTGATTTTGGTGCATGGATGTGGGTACACGTCGAGAATGTGTATAGATGAGAATCAGGTATGCATATCTTATGTATTGCTACTGGTTGTGTGTGTGATATACTTACCCGCCACCGATGGCCCTTTGACCTGAGAGATTCCATTTGTTGCAATGTGGCATTACGGATTTTGGTAAGCCAATGGTTGATGTCCAATTGGACTATAAACCGGTACACTGGATTCGTGATCCTGCATTGTAAGCAAAGAGGTTTCTCAACATGGAATCCACTACCCATTTATGGGGAATATCTAGGAGAGAGAAAATCAGTGATTGGTCGGACAGAAATCTGGATCCAGTGTTTATTCGAAATGTTTTATAAATTTATTTTTAATAAAAATTATTATATATAATATATTGAGAATTGATTTCGAAGTTTTTCAGCCGTCCGATCACAATCACATATTCTCTCGATCAACGTACATGATGAATTGGGGATTAATAGCATTAAAATACATACCCTATAATGCATTATGGAATATTAGGAAAGTGGAAGGGTTTATATGCAATAAAAGAGTGTATTGGACACATGGCATTGTATGGGAGAACAATATATTTATGGTTAAAAATCTTTTTATATTATGGTAAG
The DNA here is from genome assembly GCF_018873765.1 of Telopea speciosissima. Lineage (NCBI taxonomy): Eukaryota > Viridiplantae > Streptophyta > Magnoliopsida > Proteales > Proteaceae > Telopea > Telopea speciosissima. The sequence goes on along the minus strand of NC_057916.1, from coordinate 63,472,695 downwards.
AGATATTATGAGAATATCTCATGAACCATAATTTAGAAAGATTGTATCCCTTTTGAGATTCTATATCTTCACTTTAGTAGCAAATTGGAGTTGTAAAAATTAGAAGATTCACAAAACACCAAAATGGAAGATTGAGCCAAGGCCAAGATGGAAGAAGATTACTTGAGACCTAAGAATCTCCAAAACTATAAAAGAAGGAGAGGGAGGAGCCTCCAACGATTTTGGCAGTGCTCTCTCCCCTCTCTTGTAGTAGTGTGTGTGAGACTTGAGTTAGAGAACTCAAGAGACTTTGGTGATTTTTGTGTTTTTCTAAAAGGTTGCAAGGATTGATTGAGCTTTAAAGTATTGAACAATTTTTCAATCTCCAAGTTTGCACAAGTTGGAAGACCTATTATCTATAGGAGGAGTTTCACTTGCGACTATAAGATAACTATGAATGTTATTTTGAGATTGTTTCTTTTCTACTCTTGATCATGAACTACAAGTATTGACCCGATCCAAATTTCGCTGTGCATCGGGTTTATTCCCAACAGGCTCAGAATTAGGACCCTCCTCATCCTCATCTTCTTCTAGAGCCTCACCTCCCTCAGCTACACGCTCCTCCAAGACTTGGGCAGGGGCTGGGTCGCTCCTTGGAGGAGCAGAGGAGGAAACAAGCAAATGGCCATAGCGGTCAACAAAACGCTTGGACCCGAAGAGTGCAGACTAGTCTTCGTGAGTTCTGAAAGAACTCACCTCGGGGTCAGAACCCTCACTCATACCAGGAACATTGCTGGAGCCCCTACTGAGCTCCTGCAAAGAAGAAAACAAAGACAAAGACATGGAAAGAAGAAAACTTAATGGAAAAAGTTGAAATGAAGAAGAGAGAGCGGAAGTCTGCGCGCTGAAAATGGAGAGCGACCGAGCAATGGGGACGACACTAGCATAGTACTTGAAGCTACAAGATCGAAGACACCAACAGAGCAAGTGCGCAGACAAGCAAACTAAAGATGGAGAAACAGCAGGAAAACACACGCCAAGAACACAGGGCAACAGTATAAAAAACACTAAGCAAAGGCTCCAAATTTATAGGCCTTAGTAAGGAGGGAAACCATCCAGATCCAACTGCCGAGTTTAAAAGCCATCAAGGGCCGAGAATGGAGGACCATAGCTTTGCCCAAAACGTCAAATCGACCATATCCAACGGCCGAAATTAAAAGCCATCAAGGGCGGGGAATGAATGACTGTAGCTCTGCCCGAGACGTCATAATAACTTTCCACGTGCCACTCCACCATTGGAGCGCTAAGCTTCGTTGAGCTCAAACGACGGTGGTCATACCCGAGGCGCCATTGTAACCCTTGCCATGCGTCGGTCAACGGGTGGAGCGCCACGTCCACTCTCAACTGCCAACCGTCACATCCCCATGTGTGAAGACAGATATTAAAGCCGAGAATCGATCCAACTCCCCTGAGCCAGAACGCCCAAAGGAGTGGGGGGCTCGTGATATGTCAAGAAACATCAACAAATAAGAGACTGACATGTGTGCGGCGGACGGTCTGAGGTCGAGCAGGGTAAGGGCAAACCGATCTTATCCATAAGACCTCAAAGAACGCGTGCGCAGCCCCAGATCACGCCATGATAGCAAGGGGTCACTAGATGGACCCTCCTATGAGAACGACCTGACCGAGAGCCTGGACCACCCAGCATGAGGAAGGGGTGACCTCATCAGGATGACCCGAACACCACACTCCATTAAAAGGGACAAGCCACGAATCCATGTGGCCCTAGATTATCGCTCATGAGGCACCTAATAAGGGGCAAGGGGATCAAGGGATCAACGTTATCAATAAAATCACTCCTCAAATCTCTCACTCCACGCCTAGGATTCTACCTTCCTATTAGGGTACGTCTCTGCCCACCATCGTTTATAACTAACAGGGTAAAATCCTTCCACAATCATCTGATTTCAGTTATCACTATCTGTTGCTAAGAGTTCTGACTTAGGCATCGGAGTGGAGACACCGGCATAGTCCAACCCTCTCTTGCTAATTCCGTATTGTAGGAACAGGTCGCTCCAGCACAGTTCTTGACGCAATAGGGTTCTACTGCAACGCAATCCTTGCCCAAGACTCACAAAGGAGATCTGGTTTGGTTCCATAGCTTCAACTCACAGAGGGAGGTCGAGAGAGGGAAGAGAGAAGACGATGTCATCGGGGTAAAAGCTCAACACAATTTCATTTCAGTAATTGGGAGGGTAAAAGCTCAACCCGATCGTGGGTTGGGTATTTCATTTGAAATAGGTTCATGGGTTTCTCAACCACACGATGTTGCAGCTCCATGTGGCACCCTATGGAAGCCGCACCGCAATGCACCGCAGAGATCGTGCACCGTAGATGATTTATATCCTGCCCTGGATGTTCTACCAAAACAAATCTATGGCCTTAGATGGGAAATTTGGAATTATATGAGGGTAAAATTGGAAAGAAAATGATGGATCATCCGACGAGATTGGAGAGCAATCAGAGCATCCACACGGACTCAAGAGTCTTCTTAAGCCTAAACATTCTTTCTCCCTCTCCTGTTAGCTTCTCACTACGTTGGCATTTACTCTGAGAATCTAAGGTTCGTAATGGCGTTGGCGGCGCGTCTCAGAGCAAATCTCTCTCTGGTTCAGAGCATTTTCAGAGCCGAATCCTTTTATGCCCAGAGATCGGGCAGCCCTAGTTTATTGAGTAATGAGGTAAAACGAAAATTTTTTGTTCGTCGATTTTTCATCCTTTCTTGCTTTCTTGACGACTTACCCCTCCAATCGGATTTTTTTATCGCTCGTCACGAACTAAATTTGATTGATTGGTCTGGCTTTGGCACTGGTTTATCGCTTGATCGCAATGATCTAATTGTTGGCTCTGGTTTTATTACAGTTATTAAGGAAATATGCGACGGCATCAGGGTCAAAGGAAATTAAGGTTAAGGTGAGCTAAATTCAATACCTGTGAAGACTCAGATAGTGAATGGATTAGCACGGTGTAGATTCGAGATCTCACCATGCTGTTATATCTTCGTTTTGATATGCTTGCAAGTGTTTATCTCCTGCTCCGTTCTCTGTGTTTTTTTTTTTTTTTCCCGAAAAATCTAAACTTGTGACTTTGCTTGACATTTAAGCTACCGGCGTTTCCAATTATGTAAAGTCCATTCTCTATAATAAACGTTTGATCTTTTGATTATGTAGGATTGTTGATAGACCCAGAAGATGACAAGTATAAGAACCATAGCAAGCTCGTATTTTCATTGAGCTCATAAAATATAATTGCTTGCCTCTCAATTCGGTAGTGTTGAGAGAGCATATCTCACCACCAATTTCTGGAACCCCCATCCCGTCTTTCTATAGGAAAAACCATCATCTAGGTGTATTTCAGCCCCTTTACCATCCAGAATAGAAGCTTTATGCAAATTCTCTATTTTTTTTTTTAATAAATAATTTTGGGTGTTATTGGAGACACCGATTGGTCTTCTGCAGAAATTAGCTTTTGCCATCTCTTCTTTTGGTGATTCTCAGGATCCTTTGACTGTCTGCATAGACAAATTCAATAAAGAAAAAAAAGACCTTAAAAAGGAAAAAGGAGCGGGGACAGTACTATCACCTTTTAAACCAAGGAGGTCAGCGGTAACCCATTGATGTGGTTTTTAGATGAAGGATCATCCCTTATTGTAGTTTGGGACCTCTAGTTTGTGGTACTACTGGTTTGGTAATTTGAACAATGCTGGAGTGGTTATGCAGCAATTCTTCATTGCTTGCGAAGGCCTCTAGCTACTAGGGGGTTGAACAAGGCAGAGTAATGCAATTTTTTTTATTTGAAATTTGAAATTGCTGAAACCCCAAGTTTGAGGAATGTAGTAATTGAAGGTGATTTTTTTAATGTTGTCACTTTAGATCAGGAAGTGAAACTGATTTTTAATGTGAATACCGCCGGGATTGTCAGTCAAGAATGGTTTAGTAAGCTGCTTATTTCTTAATTCATTTGGAATTGTTTTAAAAAGTTCCAGTTCCTAAAGGTTATGCATATAAGTTCCAGATTTGAGAGGCAAGGTCTATCCTTTAATGAATCCAAACAACTTAAGGAGTGTGTCATGGAAGTATTTTAATGGACTTGCCTTTTTAAAAGGTCATTTTGTTGCTTTTAAGGCTTTAAAACTCTCACTAGGTTAGGATTGGAGGTCATTTTGCTTAATTAAGGATCTAAAATTCTTACTAGGCTGGAATTAGCATATGGCTTTTATGTGCTGTAGGATATCACCTTTTTTAGCATCCTTTTCCGGAAAAACAAGTGAAGAGGAAAATAAAAACCCAAAATGTTAAGTCTACAAGTAAGAATGTTTATCTTTTGGAAAATTTGCCATATGCCTGCATCGTCAAGTAATTGAAACCCAATCCCACAACCCCCCTGCCAAAAAAAATAAAAGGGGGGGGGGTTAAGGATTAAAAACATTCACCAAAAATGCCTATACTTAGAAAAGGAAATCCAATGCAATATTGGGACCTTGATAAGCTTGTCCATAGTCAACGCATAGGTTGTTTATAACTATTGTCATTTATTTGCAGTTAGGTTTGCTCAAACAGAACCAGGTGATTGGTTCGCTGTGCGGATTTCTCTTTGTGACACTTTCTAATTAATCAAACCCTTTCTTTTTTCCCAATAGTTGATTTCTGTAAAGACCACTTATCAGTTGAACATTGATAAGAATAGGATTTAGGAGTATAAATGTATTTGATGCTTCATCATGCTTCATCATTCATTGCATTAAGGTTCTCTTGTTATCTTCTAATATGACTTAAAAAACCACTCCTTTGATATTGGAATTTTTTTCTTTTCTTTTCTTAAAGATAAGTAACAAATTTTATTTGACCAAAGAGCAAGACAACGCTGTTAAAAACTCTCCAAAAGGGGCCTATTAGTATGATACTTACACAAAGAAATCAGAACATCAACAGGTATAACTTAACATTATTGGATATGGCCAGTCCTGTGTAAAGATTAATTCCTTGCACCCTCTTTGGCCAGTTCGTCTACTAAGAGGTACTCTATCTTGCTCTCCATTGGAAAGAGATATGCTCCTAGTATCGAGAAATGATCTAAATAGACTGCTCAGTTGTGAATATCTAATGGGATTTCGGTATCTCCTTTGTTATTTTCTTAGTTTCTGGCAAGATAGTTTTGTATCAATTGTCAGAACGTATTTGATCTGTTAGTTTTTTATTTTATTAAGCTTTCCTTTGTGGTCCTTTCTAACATTTCAGGTGCCTCTTACATTATTTGGAGGAACGGGAAACTATGCCTCTGCTTTGTACCTCTCTGCTGTTAAAGCCAATTCATTGGACAAAGTTGAGACTGAAATTCTTGACCTTGTTGAGGCTACCAAAAAGAGTCCTACATTTTCCCAGTTCATTAAGGATCTATCAGTGCCTGGGGAGACCAGAGTGAAGGCTGTAAATGATATAAGTTCGGCAGCTAAATTCTCAGATGTTACCAAGAATTTTTTGGGTATGTCTACCTATTTTAGAAACTTAAATTTTATATAGAGAACTTACAAATCATTGGTGGGAAAAGAAGAGTGGACATGTCTTATCCTTTTTGTTGACTAATAGAGTTTATCTGATGAAATTTTCATATCGTGAAAAATACTTCTCTAAGGAGAAACTATAGCATTTGCACATTTGACAATATTATCTTTTTGTGGATTGATATTAGAGCAAAGAGGCAAGCAAATGCACTGGTTTTAGACTGAATCAGCTATGACAAATAATGATTATCGTAGAATGGAACAGTGCATGTGTAATAACCCCTTAGATGCAACAATTCTTCATGGCTTTATGCTACTTTGTTGGAGAAGCTTGCAAGTTGCCCCCTGTTGCAGTGAGATATCCAGCCAAGAATTAAAGCCCTCTCTCTGAAATGAATTAGGGTCTTTTGAGGAAAATTATTGGGGGCCATATATTACATTATTTGATCTTTGGACACCCCCTCTCCCTCCACCTCCCCCCCCCCCCCAAAAAAAAAAAAAAAAAGGCGAAAAAGAAATTGATATCCTAAGACCCTTCAATAATTGTACTCCCATAGAAATTTCCCTCACCAATGGACCTGAGAATGCATGCAAGATAGTCCTCATAAATATTTAAGGCAGAAATTCCTGGATTTCAGGAGCATAGTCAAAGTTTAAGGTTGATAAAGCCCTACCAGGGTGTGCCCAGGGTTTTAAAACGCAGAATCGGGAATGGAAGCGGTAAGTGGCCTAGAATCGGTCTGAAAATTCCCTAGAATTGTCATATCTGAGGAATATTCCAATGATTCTGTTGTTTTTATCCAGGAATCGGCCGTATCGAATCGTCAAGAATCGGGATCTGTGATTGTCAATTCCGATTTGAATTGGGCGATTCCTGATCTGATTCGCCGATTTTTGACACCTTGGGTCTTCCAAATTTTTCTGCAACTATCTGCCTGTTTTTGTCATATTTGAATTCAGTCAAAATTAAGGTTCAGTCTTCTTAGTCTGACCTGCCATATAAATATAATACATTCCCCCCTCCTTCCCATTATTTGATACCATATGCACTTTACCCGCTGTTGGAATTTTTTTTTTGGGTTGTAGAATGCATCCAATATGTATTCTTTCTAACCATGGAACAAGCTAGCTTTCTAAGAGGGTGTTTTTTTTAAAGCAGTTTCTTCATGGCTGTATGCTAAGTTTTTAGATTTTTTTCTTTTTTCCCCCTTTGGTTCCACCATTAGATCTACTCAATGCTGTGACGTATTTGGAACAATAGAAGTTGGTGCCAGCATTTTCTTGGCAGCATACTTTTTTTCCTCACTTTTCTTTCTTGTTCAAGAATAAAACTTATATCTTCAAGTCTCAACTGAACTTGGTCGGACTAACTGGGTGGTTGAGATTGGCTTCACTTTAAATGACATTTTGTCATTATCGACTCTACATTTTAAGCTTTTAGTCATTGTGCTTAATTATTTACTGATAGTTATTTGATTGGTTGGTTTGGCAAACATATTTCATTCTTTGATGTATAGTTGGGTCATGTATCGCCTGTCTTGACCTCATTCTTGGGTGGACACTTCTGGACCCTCTATTACCTGCCGTTGGAAAAGTGATACTAAAAGTGGATAGGCTATTAGAGACTTTAAAAATAGGTGTGATGCAGCAGCACATAGGAAGATGAGAAAGAGCTATCCATTCCTGGTCTTAGTTGGGCCAGTTAGATGGTCAAATCATGGGATAAAATATTGGTGTGTGTCTTTCTACTTTGATTTGCTAAAGTCTGTCCTAGAGTCATTAGGAATATTATTTCAGTTTTCTCTTCTGTTTATGTGAGTTAATTGGAAGTCCTTGTTGTAGTAGGAGTTCCTATTAGTCATGGCATTGTGTTTCAATTTTAGTTTTCTTGTTGGTATTTGATTGCGAAGTTGTAATAGTAGTAGAAGGTCCAGTAGCAGTAAATAAATATGCATGCAAGTCTACAAGCCACCATACATATTATGAGCAATAAAAATCAGGTTTTCTGCAACTTGCTTCTGTGGATTCAAAGCTGTTGACTTGGGTGGATTCTCAAGGGGATTTTAGTAGATTCCTAGCCCACAGCAGGTGGACTCCTGCACCTCCCCTCTTCTCTGTTATCCTTCTTAGGTTCCCCTCTGGTTTTTTCAGTTCGCAAGTCAGTTTCCCATCCTTTCTAGAACCCGGTGGAACTCAGTTTTTCTGACAACTTTCAGCAAGCTTAAACTGAACATAACTTGGTAGTTTTCAGTTTCGCTTCAAATTGTATGTGATTGCATCCCTCTTTGTTCCTGTTCTTAATTCTTAATTATTTCAATCATATCTTTAGATTTGAACCTGCTCTGTTTCTTTGCTTTTCTCATAACAACTTAACAAGTACGGTAGCATCCCTTAGATGAGCTGGCTTTTCTTTCTCTTTGATACTTGGAGATCTGATAGACCTGATCACAAAGGCTTTTTGACCAGAATTTCAAATCTAACAGAAAAGTATTGGTCAAGTCCTCAGTTTTCTCCACTGTCCTCTATTTGCTTCTATCAAATCCTTCTCTGCTATTGAGTTTTTGTCATTTCTTTTACTTATTCCAGACTTTGTTATTTACCAGTTTCTGCTGTCCCCTTTTGTTGTAAATCTATTCCTTGAGATTCATTAGTTGAGTTTAAGGATACCAATCTGCATTCAAGTGGTCAGTGGAGTCACTTTTTCCAGATAATGTTAAATAAAAATTTTTGTTAGGTGAACTGGATTAAAAATCGAATTTAAGAAAATAATATTTATTGTATTATTTTCCAATTGTTTTTTGTTCATTGTGGGATTCAGACACCCTTTGTGGTTATAATCCTTCATGGTATTCATCTTTTGGTAAGTAGTGGATATAATCTGTCACCATTATATGCTACTTGCAATATGTTGAAGAAATCTGTTCGGTATCGGCCCATATCGATCCGATACGGGTCACTGACATGGTAAGAAATCCCAAAAATACCCTTAGTCAGGTATGGTATCATCTTTGAGGGAAAAATTGTCTGATATGCTGATACAGACCGATATTGGTCATGGTATTGGTTCCAATACCAAACCAAAAAGAGTAAACTTCTTGTAGACCCCCTGAGGTTTGTTCACCTATCATGTAGCCCCCAAGTTTTTTAAAACCTGACTTACAAACCCAGAAAATAGACGGAATACATGTTCTGTTAGAGTCAATGGTTAAGTGCTGATGTCAGCAGGCAATAAATGAGGAAATGGCAAAAATACCCTTATTTAAATCAAACATTCTTTTACCAAAAAAAAAATAAAAAATAGACACTCTAAATCGATTGCTCTTTCCTCTTTACTCTTCTTTCTCTTCATCTCAAACAACCTTACCGCCATTGCCGTGAGAGAAAACAACCACCATCGGCGTGAGGAAGGACCACCGCCATTGCCGTGAGGAAGGACCACCAGAAACCATAACTGGTTTTTGATTTATCAGATAAAAAATGCTTCCTGCGTTTTTGATTAATTTTTGGCGCTTCCACAAACAGTGATCAAAAGATCAAAAGAGAAACCTTCAACTCAGAGTTGGCAGTAAAATTGAAACCAGAACTGGTTTTTGATTTGCATCTCTTTATTCCAGCAGGGCTTTTCTGGTAAGATCGACTAGAGGTAAGGTTTATTCTCCCCAAGTCGTAGAGAGAGGGGGAAAAAGGCACGAGGAGATTCGAAAATGGGTTATGAATGGCTGTGGTTAACGCTGGGCAGGGCAGAGAAATCGAAAGGAGGAGAATCAGAAAAGAAGAAATAGAGAAAGAGAAAGAACTTACTAGAAAGAGAGAGGAGAAAGAAGAACACTCAGTCAACAGGTTGCATAAACCACGTAGGAAACAACCCAAAAAAACAACTAGTCTGCAACTATTAAGTATTTTCCAAACTCATGCCTTTTTATTCATTCCCCTTCCCCCACATTCTGTCTAATAGTTAAAAATTAGAAGCAAAGTTCATGTCCTGTTCCTGCACCTTCTTCGCTTTATTTCATGGCTCTTCCATAGTTGTCACGGCGGTTAGGCGACCCAAGGCGGTGGAGTGGGCCAAAGTTTAAGGCGACACCAACTAGGCGAACAAGGCGCCTGCCTAGGCGACCAAGGCGCCTGGACGCCTAGGCGGCGGCGACGCCTTGACAACTATTCCGCTCTTCTTTTTTGGAGTTTCTCTCCCTGGAATTCTTATTAATTGGTTTTTGTCCTGCGTTGTTGTCAGTGCTTATGGTATGGAGCTCACGGTGGAGCAGAACCAGAAAAAAAATAAAATAGAAGGGAGAAAGGTAGAAGAAAATGATGGTTTCGGTTGAAATGAAAAAAAAGGAAAATGAGATGGAATGGGTCGGTCAACAGGAGAGGGTTAGGGAATTACCAAAGAGAAAAAATGAGAAGGAGAAGAAGAGGTGCTGCTGCTATGAACGCTGGTTTTCCCAGCTCAGGGAGCTTCGGCCATGGTGTCTCCGATCTACCTCAGGGACCTTCGGCCATGGTTCTCCCAAAACCCTTTTTGGTTCCTCCTTCACAACCTTTTTTTTTTTCTAATGGTCATTTTAGTTTTGGCTATTTTGGAAGATGATGTAGAAAGGCTATTTTGGTCTTTTACATGGTAAAACTAACACCTAACTAACACCGTGAGGTTTATGGGTCTGTAAGTAATGTTTTAAAAATCTTAGGGGCTACATGACAGGTCAACAAACCTCAGGGGGTCTACAAGAAGTTTACTCGTTTTAAGATACCTAAAACCATGGCTTCTTCCAACTGTATGCTGATAGGGCCATCACTTGGTGTGATGTTACATGCGTGTACTGTGCCAATTTTTGTATGAATGCTGAAAATTTACCTCTCTAAATGATATTGACTGTATACATTAAATTATCATACCTACTCTATTCTACTTACATATCCATATAAATTTTTTCCCCATATATTTGACCCAGACATACTGCTATAAGAATTGGTTGAAACAATTCATAACTCACCACCAAATAGAAATCTGAAACATTGAGTGGGTATCCCTGCGAATTAACACTCAATAGGTCCTTGTTATTGGTCTGTCACTGGTTTGCTTTTCAAATATTATTTCAAATACTGTTAACCTTGTATCTGAAGTTTTACTTGTGCTTGATTCATCATGCTTTTAGACAACTCTTTTTATTATTATTCTTACATGCATATTCTGAATTTATTTACCTCAGCTATTCTGGCTGAGAATGGGAGACTAAGACATATTGACAGTATTGCAAAGAGATTTCTGGACTTGACCATGGCACACAAGAAAGAGGTGAAGGCTGTGGTGACAACTGTTATTGTAAGTCCTACTCCTTGATATTTGCACCTTGCATTGCAAATGGGCCATGTTTCATAATTTTATCGTTTTGCTACTTGTTGGAAGCTTATAAACTAGCATCTCTCTAGAATTTTGGAGGCTGGGTACCTTATACTTTGTTACAACCGCTTATCCTAAAAGCTCAAGCTGTTAATTAATGGCCACAACAATGTATATCATCACATAACACACCCCCCCGGCATGTGCAAGCTCATACACACACACGGCTCTGCATGTGACATGATTGCGTGGCACCAAGGGGGCACAACATGTAGGGGCACAACAACACATGGCACAAAACCCCTCGCATTTGCTAGGGGTTGAACACTTGACCTCCTGACTGTGATACCTAATTACAATCGCTTATCCTAAAAGCTCGAGCTGTTAAGTAACAGCCACAACAATGTATATCAACGCACAACTCACTTCTTTTGGGACAATTTCGATTGCTGGAATATCAATGGTGTATTTGCATCATTGCATGATTAGTTTCCGTGGATGGCATTTGTTAGTGATGCATATGAAGTTGATGTAAAAAATTATCTTTTTTCTCTTGCATGCTTTTATTTTGGGAGGCCAGTTAAAATATATCATTACATGCTGATCTTTGATCCTGGTTATTTTACCTGTTGGTGATTATTTCCTGACAAAGTGGTGTAGTGGTCTTCTTGTTTGGTGCTCCCTTAGGAGTATAGGTGGAATTATAACTAAGAAAGTGTAGAGGCGTGCTTATGTCCTTTATTTGTTTTGATGTATCCAAGGTTATTTCCATTTGGGCTACAGTGATTTTAAAAGGTGGATTCCTTCAGATCATTCATCTCCTCACCTATCTGCTGGCTCGAGCTCCCACTTTTCGTTGGAGTGACATTCTCCATGATTCTTGGGATGTGAAGTTCTCTATTCCTTGGAGTTAGTATTGTGGTATGGCCTTGAATACACTATGCCTTTTGCCTACCCAAAAGCCAAAAGAGGGGATGGGGAGGAAGGAATCTTTGACCTGGCAACCTGGCATTGGATGTAATCTCTCATGAGAGTGTTTTCCCCTCCTTTTGGCATTTGTAATGATGTTTGCTGACCAACAAATGATGTTTTTTTTTTTTTAAAAAAAATTTGAGCCAGCAGACTCTGTATTAGTAGTAGGTTATGTTTCTATGGAAATCGATTCTTTAAGTTTTATTTGAAATGGGACAGCTCAAGTCAACTAACTAAGCCTTATCTGAACTAATTGAGGTCTGCTACTCAAGACCTGATCCACCATTCCACTCTACTTATGGCCATCAAGATAGCAGACTTTCTGGACCTATGCTTAGAGCGTGGTTGGTGGTTTTAAATGCCCACTGCCAAATACGCTTACCTTCCCAGATATGGGCTTAGGGCTGGCAGTGTCAAAGCACTGGCAAGAGTAAATATGTAATGAGATGATGTTTAGAAATTAGAAAGTCACAGATCCGTCACTTGTGATCATATTTCACAAGTGACTATCAATTCCTTTATGCTGTGTCAATTATGTCAATGGTCCCATAAGGACATGACCGGGGACAGGCATAATCCCTTTGATTACTCCTCTTCCTAATGCCTTCTTTTGTCCCTTTTAAAACCATAATATTCTTTTTTTAGCTCGATCTCTTAAAAAATGTACACCCACAACCCCATGTCTTATTCCTTAATTTTGCTAAACTATTTTCCTTTCAAAGTTATCAATATCCTGTAGTGGTCAACATATATTAAGTTTCTGTTTTTCTTTTTTAATATCACCATTGAGTTTTGTGCTCTATATCTTATTCTCATGTCACATCGGGGAACTTTTTCCATTTAATTCAAATTGGTACTATGTGTTTGTGCTAAAATTTAGAAGACCTTTACTGTTGTGCAGCTAATGTCAGGCTGTCAACTAACTTTGTTTTCTAAATTACTGATTTTATATTAGGTAGGGAAAAAAAAGCTACACAATTATATTGTACATTAAAAAATCCACTGGCCACAAAACCAAGGAAAATAGTACATAATTGGGTAAGGCCCAGACCCCACATGCATATGTTGTCTAACAACCTGGGCCTTAATCCATTAGCTGAATCAGATGTCATCCTCCGCATAAAGGATACATTCCGAGCTGAACTAATAAACTGCTCCTAATGAGATGCAGCTATTTCCACTGGCCTCTATAGTTAGAAGACAGCCATCTGATAATCAACACTGCACTTTCCTCAGTAATCAGATAATACAATCCCTGGGATGACAAAATCCTCAAACCTCCAGCAATCGCTTTCAGCTGAGTGGTGAATGGTGATAAACAAATTCCAATTGTGAAAGTGTACACCATTATTATGTTGCCTTCATGGTCCTTAATGGTACTCGTATATGAGATAGAGAGGTTTTTCTTTGTCCTTTAATTTAACTAGTAATTCTGTTTATAATTTAACTATTGAATTGATAAAGGCAGAAAATGGCTAGTTGTACCACCCTCCAAGAGGGAAAAAGTTCAAGGAGACAACCTTATGCATGAGGCACTGGCCAATACAGTCAATTATTTCGATCTCCTAAAGGACAGGAAGCCTGGGAGGCCAGTGGGTTTTGGGGGTGCAAGTGATGGTATGGTATATCATGGGAAGCTGTTTTTCAGATTCACTGGGTCAACTTGAGTGTGAGCAGAGATTGACGACCAGATCTACATAACTGATTAAATATGATTCAAATAAAGTCCAGTGGAATTTAGAAATAACTAGAATTTTGAACAACTCAGCCTTATCCCAACTAAATGGGTTCAGCTACATGGATCCTTACCCTCCAATCAGCCCTGTTCAAGGTCATACTTGATACAAGGCCTAAGCTATGCATGTCTTTCCCCACCACTTCTTGTAGAGTTATTATAGGTCTGCCCCTGGCTCTTTTAGCTCCTTCAATCTGAATCAAATCACTCTCCCGTATTGGAGCATCCAGCCTCCATTGAACATGGCCATGCCACCTCAAATGACTTTCCTGTAGCTTATCATGTATCGGAGCTACTCCCAGATCAGCTCTAATATCGATTTGATTAATTGAAAGGAAAAGAGAGATAAGAATTGAATTAAGAGGAAAAGGAAGATGATAAGTAACAGGAATAAAGTATAGATAGCACGTCATCAGCTCTAATATCGATGTGATTAATTGAAAGGAAAAGAGAGATTAGAATTGAATTAAGAGGAAAGAGAATATGATAAGTAGCAGGAATAAAGTATAGATAGCACTTGATTATAGTAGGCCAGAACTAGAAGAAGTAATATAGTAGAAAAGCAAGCGGTTAGGAGAGGAGCCTTCTCCCACTTATGCATATAGCATAGCAGTACCAAAACCCTTAAAAAGAACTCGGTTTTTTTTACTCAAAATATGTCATATGATGGGAGGACATTACATAAGGATATAAGCTTTTGAATTTCCTAAACTCCCTTAAAAGAACTATTCACTCGTGCACACTAATTAACCTAATAGAACTCCTAGAAAGCTATTTAAGCATCTTATTCTAATTCAAACTCCTTTAAATTAACAAACTAAGACTTGCTATATTCTTATACACTTAAACCCCCCATTAATGGGCTTATAAATTAGGCTTGTTGCAACAAATGACACATAAAGTCCAAGGCCCATAGAACCCATCCAGGGCCCTAAACAAGATCTTCCTAGTCCCAATAGGGCAGCATCACAACCACTCTTACCATGGTAGACCCTAATGACACGCCCTATGGGGAGTGCTTGCTGCACACACTAGTGTGGGTATGCTTCTGATTCTCCCACACTGTGGGTCCCATTGTATGGAGGTAATCACAGTGGAAGCATGCTGTGTGTCCGTGCAATTAGCATTTTCCAACCCCATTCTTAAAGTCTAGTTTTCCCTAATGAGCATCCATTTACTATTTAATTCAGTTTAGCAAAGCTTTATGGAGGGACTGCAATGATGGAATAAACATTTCCACATTCTCTCTTGGAGAGATCAGAGGTCCCCACTTTGATGTTAACCCTATTTTCACTTTCAGCTTTGACCACTATGCTGCAAAAAGAGTCATATCTAATCCAATTTCCAGTCCCAACTAGGAAACTAGAAGAGACATGCAAGCCAGAATCTCCGGACAGATAAAACTAGAGAAATTATAGTTGAGAGAGAAAATAATGACTTCAAAACAGAAAATTAGAATAGTTAGAAAATTCAGTTGATTGTTCAGATGGGGTAGTACTATCTTCTGCAGAAAAAACTCAGGAATCTGACATCAAATAAGGGCTGCAGAATTTTCTTAGTGCAAAGTAAAACAGAGCAGTGTTGCTGGAACTTGAATACTAAAAGAGTTGTAATTCAGATTTTCAGAACAGTATTCAAGAGAGTATATACAGAGAAACCAGTATTATCAAATTTGGTATAATTCTGATCAGCTACCGGAGAGATATGACAAATAAAAAGATGAAGATTTTATTAAGAATAAACTATGATACAATGACAACAGACTAGGGCTCTCTAAAAAGCTAAGGTGGCTCTCTCTGGAACAGGAAAAGAAAAAGAAAAAAGCGAGCTACAATGGATTATGAGCCCACAAATAATTTGTCCCTGTTAATCCCTTGGCCAGCTGGTCAGCCATAGGAGTTTGCTGATCTGTCTCCAAGACAAGGGCAATTTTTCTTGAGCGAGTAAAGAACACTTGTTGCCTCCTTAATGCATTGTTGGACCACAGCCCTAAGCTCAGCAGATGTAGAATCGGAGCATCTAATAGGCCCAGAAAAAATCAGCAATGCATGATCTGCATTCCTACCCAAAACTTCAATCTCAGCTGGACCAGGATTTCCCTAAGAGCTTCGATCTACATTCATTTTAGGAAATTGGGTGGGGGTGGGAGGGTTGATGGACAGCAGGGCTCGAGGATGCAGATGAGGCCACCTCAAACCAATGCCTCAAGAAAGTCAAGGGATATGCTCAAAGAGTGGCTTCTGTTACTCATAAAATTGTGGGGTTCTGTCCGTAGGCTTACACATATTTACTTTGGATCTAACAGACTTAAACTCTAATTTGGGCTGTGACTAAAACCAATTCCAAAACTAAGATTTGCTAGACAAACCTGTTGGCATGCTAGAATGCAACGCCTATACCAACTAGGACTCCATAAAATCTATCATAAACCAAAGTGGTCAAATACTTAATTCCAGCAATTTCTAGGACACTAACTAATATCAAAATTCAATCTTAACTCCGAACTAACCCATGCCAGACTGATTTAATGACTCCAATTTGTACTAGGAAAAACCATATGCAGGAAAATGCTAGAACGATACTGCATCAATGTCCAGGGATTCTACTCTCTGCCCTCCCCGTCCCCCCTTTCTGCTCCTCCACTAGGAAAGCTGGGACTGGAAATGTGTAAGTTCTTGGAGAACCTACCCCGATGTTCTGATTTGGTTACCTTTTTTTATTATGTCTCATCTAAATACCGAGTCCAATTTTCCTGACCTTTTCTGATCTCGAGGAGGTTGACACTTGTGCCCTCCCCTCCCCAACACACACACAAACTGATTTGGTTACCTTTTTTTATTATGTCTCATCTAAATACTGAGTCCAATTTTCATGACCTTTTCTGATCTCATGGAGGTTGACACTTGTGCCCTCCCCTCCCCAACACACACACACAAACTGATTTACATTTCTTACCTAGCCGCATAACCTGACTCCACAATGCACTGTAATGCATGAACCTGCTTGTCTTTTACAGTTTTTTATTTTTATGTAGCCATTAGTTATAATTTGATTTTTTTCCCACTTTGGTTTTGATGCTAAATACATGAATCATATCTTAGATATCTATATTTTAAATTTTCCTTTCAATTTTGCAGCCCCTTCCCCCAGAGGAGGAGAAAGAACTGAAGGAGACACTGCAAGATATTATTGGGCAGGGAAAGACAGTTAAGCTTGAGCAGAAGGTATGTACCTTCATGTTGTAGGTCTAGCCTTATTATTTTCTCCTCTGGACAATTGTTTTTCTTAGTTGATATAAAAAATAAGAACTGGGGGAGGGGAGGTGGAGGTTTATTTTCTTAACAAGACGTTCTTTTCAGGGTATAAGGTATTAAAAATCAAATAGTGGCTAGCAAGCCGTCTTAATATATTACAGATGAAAGTTGGGAATAGTTGGTTCTGTTGGGCTTAACAGCCCTATAACTCAACCCAGATGTCATCCTCAGCCTGATCCCTATCCACCTAGTGTAAATTTCTGTAACCCTAATTCAATGTGATTAACCTGATTTCCTATAGTGCTTTTGGTTTTGTTAAGAGGACCAGATTTAGAACTCGATGCTTGGATGTCTAAGGCAGACTCCAAGCCATATATTTATAACTCATAGAAAATAATAACATCTGTACATTGGCGATGTGGGACTAAACCACACACATAAAACAACAAAATAACAAGGAAAAATGTCCAGAATACCCCCACGGTATTCTGGCCCATAAATCAACACTCCCCGTCAAGTTGGTGCATATATATCATGCATGCCCAACTTGACGAGTATAGGATGAAATAGCTTGCAATTCAGCCCCTTAGTGAATATATCAGCCAGTTGATCGGTAGTCTTGACAAAGGGAACACAAATGAGGTCAGCTTCAAGCTTTTCCTTGATATGTCTATCAACCTCCACATGTTTAGTGCGATCATGCTGAATAGGGTTATGAGCAATGTTAATAGCCGCTTTACATCATTGGAAGATGGACAGCAACACCAATATCCTGCAATAATCCTCTAAGCCAAAGAAGTTTACAAATGCCTTGGGCCATCGCACGAAACTCGGCTTCAGCACTGGACCTTGCCACAACATTCTGCTTTTTGCTGCGCCATGTAACAAGGTTTCCACCCACAAAGGAGCAATAGCCGAGATTGACTTTCTGTCGAAGAACCAGCCCGATCGGCATCGATATAAGCTTCAATCTTGAGGTGACCATTGGGAGATAAGAGAATTCCCTTTCTGGAGCGGACTTCAAATACCTCAAAATACGACGGACTGCATCCATATGAGAGGAATAGGGATCATGCATGAACTGGCTCACCATACTTACAGCAACCGCGATGTCAGGTCTGGTGTGGGAAAGGTAGATTAGTTTGCCCACTAACCGCTGATAACCACCTTTGTCAACAGGTTCACCCTCTTTCTCCCTAAGTTTTGCAGTAGCATCCATAGGAGTATCTGAGGGATGACAGCCAAGCAGCCCTGTCTCAGTCAATAGATCAAGGACATATTTTCTTTGAGAAAGAAAGGCGCCCTTTGAAGAGCGGGCAACTTCTATCCCTAGAAAATATTTTAGAGAACCTAGATCTTTGACCTCAAACTCACGGCCAAGGAGAAGCTTTAAATCCCGGATAGCAGCATCATCAATACCAGTCACCATGATATCATCCACATAGACTATGAGAAGAGTAACCTTGTCACCAACTCGTCTGATGAATAAGGTGTGGTCAGCATTGCTCTGCTTATAACCTGCTGTAATCATAGCCTTATGAAACCTGCCGAACCAAGCCCTAGGTGACTGCTTCAACCCGTAGAGAGCACGTTTCAACTTGCAAACTCTGCCTCTAGTCCTGTCATCAGAGAAGCTTGATGGAATGTCCAAATATACCTCCTCCTCAAGTTCCCCATGGAGGAAGGCATTCTTCACATCTAGCTACTGAAGATCCCACCCAAGATTTGCAGCACAAGATAACAGCACCCTGACAGTGTTGAGCTTTGCCACTGGTGCAAAGGTCTCCTGATAGTCAACTCCATAAGTCTGAGTGAACCCCTTTGCAACCAGACGCGCCTTATACCGATCCACTGAACCATCAGCCTTCTGTTTGACCACGAAGACCCATTTACATCCCACTGGTTTTTTCCCTGGAGGAAGAGTCACAAGATCCCACGTGTTATTTTTGTGTAGTGCTCTCATTTCTTCCAACATTGCAGCCTTCCACTTTCCATCTGTATATGCTTCCTGCCAATTTTTAGGAATAGAGACAGAAGGAAGAGAGGATACAAAAGCACGGAAAGAAGGAGAAAGAGAACTATACGAAACAAAGCGAGAGATGGGATGTAAAGTGTAAGTCCTAGTACTTTTGCGATGAGCAATAGGTAGGTCGGAAGGAGAGAGATTACCAGGAGATGAAGGATCCGGGTCTGGAGCCGGCAATTGGATGGGCACTGGTGCTACAGTGGGTCGCAATTGCCCTCTGTTGGATCTGCCCCCTTATATAGGTGATGATGTTGGAGTCGCCGTCGATTCTCTTCTGAAATTCACCAATAGTCCTCTGGACTGGAGTCAGCTTCCCCTGGATAGGAACTTAACAACACCATTTTCTATGGTCTCCCCCTGTACAGGATTCCCATTAGGTGAGGGAGGAACAGCCAGAGGAAGTTGGGCATCCAAAGTAGGCTGGGCAGCAGCCGTGGGTGGTGGTAAAGTAGGCTGAGCAGCAGCCGTGGGTGGTGCTAAAGGAGGCTGGATAGCAACCTGAGGTTCCTCTGGTAGAGGAATCTCAAAAGGCACATCTTCACTAGAACTCTCCCCCTGAAGAGGTGGCGAAGAATAGTAAGAAAGGGACTCATGGAAAATAACATCCATACTAACCATGGTACGGCGGGAAGGGGAATGGTAACACTTGTAACCTTTCTGGGTTGGAGAATACCCCAAGAAAATACAACGAAGGCCCCGAGGTTCAAGCTTGCTAGGAGATCTAGTATCCCGAGCATAATACACACAACCAAATACCTTGGGGGGCACAATAAAGGAGGAATGTCCCACTAAAACATCAGAGGGGCTACGGGAATTAAGAACTCGAGAAGGCAGCCGATTGATGAGATAGGCCGTAGTGAGTACCGCATCCCCTCAATATTGAGATGGGACATTCCTCGCAAACATCAAGGCCCTGGCCATCTCTAACAAGTGGCGATTCTTCCTTTCTGCCACACCATTCTAGGGAGGGGTATCAACACAACTAGTTTGATGAAGTATGCCATGGTCAGCCAAATATTTTTGAAATTGGGTCTCTGTATACTCGGTTCCATTATCACTTCTCAAGACTTTGAGAGTAGCCTGGAACTGAGTTTGTATCACTTTATGAAAATGCTAAAAACATGAAAAAACTTGATTTTGTGTGTGCAAAAGATACACCCAGGTATGCCAAGAATGACAATCAATGAAAGAGACAAACCAACGATGGCCAGAAATAGAAGGTTTACGACTAGGGCCCCAACCATCAGAATGCACCAAATTAAAATAAAAAGAACTTTTATTTGAAATAGGATAATTTGAACGTGTCTGTTTGGCCAGAACACAAGCCTCACAAAAAAAGTCATCCTTAGTACGAAGGGTGACCAAACTAGGAAATTAATGAGCTAAAATCCCTAATGGGGGGTGACCTAACCTAGAGTGCCACTGGTAGAGTTCAGAAGAGACCATGGAATTCTGGTGTGGTGGAGAATGTAATGGTGGTGGAGAGAAGCGACCGTCATCAAGCAGGTACAGCCCATCGTGCACTTTACCCAATCCAATCGTCTTCCCGGACTCCAGATCCTGAAACACACAATGAGAAGGAAAGAAGGTGACTTTGCAGTTAAGATCACGAGTAATACTACTAATAGAAAGAAGGTTAGTAGTAAAGTTAGGAATGTGTAAAATAGAGGACAAGGGAAGAGAAGAAGTGCAATTGATGATTCCTTTTCCAGAAATGGCAGAAAGGGAACCATCATTCACTTTGACCTTGTCCTTCCCAGAAGTGGGGGAATATCTATGAAACAAGCTAGAAGTACTGGTCATGTGATCTGTAGCTCCAGAATCAATGATCCAAGGATGGGAAGCTACAGAAGCACAATGACCCCCAAATGCAATACCTGACCGGGCAAAGTGTGAACTTGAAGGAGCAGAAGAATTGGCAGGAGCTGATGTAGTAGAGGCAGCAGCAGCAGCGGAAGTCTTGAGCATACGTAGGAGTGCCTGTAGATCATCCTGGGATAGACTGGTGTCAGTAGCAGGGGCCGTAGTAATACTTTCAGACTGATGGGCCTTGGTTTTTTGCTTTGTCTTTGTCTTGGCAGCCCTTTTTGCTTCAAAGTCGGTCGGTTTCCCATGAAGTTTCCAACACTTCTCCTTGGTGTGATAGGGTTTGTGACAGTGCTCACAAACGACAGTCCCTATGGTAGAATCACCAAGAGAAGCAGTGCTATTAGGTGCAGGAATAGCAGGGGCAGCAGCCTTGAGAGCTGATCTGTCAGTAATAGGAGGATGCAACATGGCAGCCCGACGGTTCTCCTCAGAGGACACCAAAGCATAAGATTGTTCAAGTGTGGGAAAAGGCTTATGGCCTAACACTTGAACACGAATCTGATCGTACTCCACATTTAAGCCAGCCAGAAAATCGTAGACCCTAATCTTGTCCACATGCTTCTTATAGGAGGCAATATTAGCAGCTGTACTCAGGTGAAAGTCAGAAAAATGGTCCGGTTGCTGCCAAAGGCAGCGCAAGTTAGCATAATACTTGGAGACTGTCATCTCTCCTTGAGTAATGTGAACGACCTTCTTCCTGATTTCATACACTTGGGCATCATTTCCCAGCTGTCCATAAGTCTCCTTGCAAGCAACCCAAATTTCCGAAGCTGTGCATGGAGAAGAAAATTGTTCTGCAACTCTGTAGTCATAGAACCGATCAAGTAGGACATAAGAACTCCATTGTTGGCAAGCCATTTGTCTCGAGCAGCTCCAACCTCAGTCGGCATAGCAGTAGTCCCCATAATATGACCAGTAAGGCCACGGCCAGCAATGGCAAAGGAGGCAAACCTAGACCAAAGCAGGTAATTTGTGCCATCCAACTTGATTGGATTAGGGGAAAAAGTAAGGTAATCTGATTTGCTGTTTCCATCACCCACCGAAGTAGCAGTAGAATCCACGGAGTCACCCATGACAATAGTGAAGAATTCTAAATCACAGATAAGGGCTGTTTGTGAAGAAAACCCAAGAAAACCTCCACGATAAGGGCTGCAACAATGAAGAAAGCCTTCTAATAATGAAGGAATAAATATCTCCAAAAATCAGCAATACCAGACAGAGGAAACCTTGAGATCGATTTTTGCAGGGTTTTGAACAAAACCCTGAAAGTGCTGAAATCAATAAGAGGAGAAGATGCCCAACCAGTGAGTGGATTGAGGCTGAAATTGCAGTCGAATCAGTCTAGGACAGAGGAGAATCACTCCTTAAAAAATCAGAATCAACTGATATATAATTAATATAAAACCCCAATGTCGACTATTGTCAAGGTTTTGAAAAAAACCCTGAAATCTGGAAAAATATCGACCTTGAGAGGCTGCAAGTGCTGGAATAATAAATTGCTGCAAGTCTGGAGCTCCAATATAGTGAACAAATCCCTTGTTGTATAGAGGGTTTCTGTCCAACGAAGGCTGAAGTCTTCAATATTCGCAGCAAAGAGAGAGCAGCATCCAATCGATCAAATCTTCATATCATGGGATGAGGTAAAGGAGGGCAGCAGCTGGATCAATTGATCACCTCATCAGTGCTGCCCTATGGGACAGAGGAGAACAAAACGAAACAAAGGGAAGAAGAGAAGAAGACAAGAAAAGAGAAGAGAAAGGGAGAAAGATCGAGAATTAGAGAGGGAAGGAGATCGTGGATTGCAATCTGAGTTCTAATCTTGCTTTGATACCATGTTAAGAGGACCAGATTTAGAACTCGATGCTTGGATGTCTAAGGCAGACCCCAAGCCATCTATGTATAACTCATAGAAAATAATAACATCTGTACATTGGCAATGTGGGATTAAACCACACACATAAAGCAACAAAATAATAAGGAAAAATGTCCAGAATACCCCCACAGTATTCTGGCCCATAAATCAACAGGTTTAGAAAAAACATGGTAAAACATTTTTAAATATCTACAGAAATTACTTGTAAAAATGCCTCACCTACCAAATAGAGAAAGAAGGGAAAAACTACTTTTCTATAAACAAATCTGTTGTTCCCAGGTGGACACTGAGAGGGGGGGGGTGAATTAGTGTACTCAAAAACTTTTTCTCTCAATAGGTTCACCTCCCAGTTCACTTGTTGATGTCCCCAATACTCAACACAACCACTAAACTAACTCCTCAAACTCACAGGCACACAACCGTAGTTACGACCTCTGCTGCCAAGAGCTGGTGATCACAAAGCTGCCAAGGGCTGCTATGTCAACTTCTGAAAGACCCTCATTCAAACACACAATCTCAATCACTGGTGGAGGTCTTCACTGATAGCACATAAAATCACATACACACCCCAGCCTGACTGTCAAAGGCTCTACCAGGTGTGTATACCTATCCTACAAAAAAACACTTCTAACAAAAGCAAGCAACCAAGCATCCACAACACAGAGATATACGTGCTTCGGTAAGTTGCCTACGTGCATGGAGTTATGGTCACACTAACCTCAACATTTACTCAATACTGGTCTTCAACTGCAATCAACAGTCCAGGTTCTACACCTGTTTCCACTCCTGATACACAGAAGCAAGGGCAATCTACCCTAGTGGTGTTTTAGTCACAACTATGACTCGGGACTGCTTGCCTGCTTCAACTCCTGATGAATACAGGAGCAAGGGTGTTACCCCCAATGGTACCCAACACCCACTGGTTACCTAAATATATAATCGGGCTTATAACAATGTCCTACAATGAAACCACAATATCAAAATGACATGCCAATGGGTAAGGAATGCTCACGACATGCTATGTCTTTGTCATTGGTATTCCGGAGAAGCTCGGTGATGGCAATCCGGCTTCGGAGAAGGTTCCCTGGCAATGGTGGACGTTCATAGGGATGTCATGACACTAAACAATCCCTAACACACTCCCAATTCTTCTTCCTTGGTGTTTTTACAAACACCTTGAGTACACACACGCACAAATTTCCCCCTTTCTTCTTCTTTCCTTCTTCTATCCCTTTCTTTTTCCTTCTCTTTTCTTTCTTTCCCTTTCTTTCACTCAATTTTTGTAAACCACACTAAGCAAATTCGGGCATCAATGTTTCCCCTCAATTACAACAGCTTCAATGAAGCTATAAATGTGCAAGAAAGCAAATGGGGGTGGATTCAAGTGCATACAACAAGGGGGAAAAGTGCTTTTTCTTTTCTCCTCCTTCCTTTTCTATTTCTTCACAAAACCGCACTTAATGCCTCATAATTTCTTCAATGCAGTTCATCCACCAACAATGGAGCAGCAGGGTGCTTTCAAGCAAGCCTAAGAATGTAAATGGAGGTCTTCAATGCATTAACACAATAGGGGGAATGGCTTCAACCAAAAACCCGATTTTTTCACTGAATTACACCTTTGTTCTTTTGTTCCAGGGAGATAGAGCTCTTCAATACGAGAAAAACCAATTTGGTTCACCTCATTTGGCCACCAGATGAGTGAGTTATGGCCAAAACAGTTTCAGCCATTCGGTGAGGCTTGAAATGGAATCTTTGAGGGGTTGTATGCGTGCGTGAGCAACACGGGATTGACTTTTGATCCAGTATAGCTAATGTGCACAGGTGCGCGCAGCAGGATCCGTTTGATCATAAATTTGAAACTCAAGCAAATATTGTACGTCAGATTAGGACGAATCGTACTCGTCAGATCTGCATCGCATGGTAGAGTCAACACCTGCTACTAATGCGTCAGAAATGCGTTTCGACCATTCATTGGTCCGCCAGGTACGGACCACTGTGATCCGTCGGATCTGACGGTTCGATTTTGCACGATTTGACGTATAAGATTGCCTTGGATTTCAAAAGTTTGAACTGACGGCTAGTGTCACGCAAACCAATACTTCTGCGATCAAATGTGGCTACGATGTAACGCGTACACGTGTGAACCTGCCTCAAGATTCCATTTCAAGCTCCACAGTTTGTCCAACTTCAAAACGCGATATCTCCCTCACCCGGTAGCCAAATGAGGTGAACCAAATTGTGTTTTTCTTTTTTAGAAGAGCTCTATCTCCCTGTAACAAAAAAATAAAACAGAGGTGTTATTCATTGAAAAATCCAGATTTCAGGAGTTGAAGCTCTCCTTCCTTGTGAAATGCATTGAAGACCTCTCCACCTACCTTCTTGGATGTTTGAAGACATCTTGAAGTGCTCTAATGGTGGCTGTGCTCCATTGAATGTTTGGGTAATGCATTGTTTTTTTAACCTGAATATTACTTGGGACATGGGCCAACCCCTAGAGATTTATTCGTAATAAAAAAATAATAAAGAATACATGGGAGGGGGACATAATACCTTACCCCAACCCACTGAGCAAGCACACTCAAGTCCTCACTGTCACTCCTTACCAAGAGCTATTTTCTGAGAATCGGCAGACCGGCCTTGTCCTCTCGAAGAATACCCTGGAGCATCCCGAAAGGGAGAAAGCCCTAATGGAAGATGTTAGACGACCCAGAGTCGCAAGCAAGGTTTGCCAACCAATCAGCCGCCATATTGCTTTCTCCAAACGCAAAGGTCACGAAAGCCCGGGTAGAAGAAACCAAGCCCAGTACCTCCCGGAACCAATACCAACCCTTCTACAAGGAACACCTCTTTTGGTTAACCATTCTGACTGTGGACTCGGAGTCCGAATTAACCACAATGTCGAAAATACCTAAGCCCTGGCAGAGAGCCAACCCATCCCTCAATGCTCTTAGTTCAACTATCGAATTAGTGCAAGCACCATAGAAATTTGGGAAGGCTGCTAGGACTACACCATTCGAGTTCCTGATAACCCTCCATGGCTCGGATTGCCCTGACAAGCACCATCCACATTAAGTTTTTCCGAAGCGAAGGGAGGACACCAATAAACTGGTAAGGGGTGCGTCAGCTTGGGTGTTGGGGCCAAGAGCCCAAAGCACTGTAAAATCTACCTGTCTCTTACCGGCCAACCTTGGAGGGTAGCTGAACCTCCTTCACCTAGGCTTTAATGCACTCAACTATTGAACCAGCAGTGTGGCACCTTTCCTCGTGCCTTCTAGAGTTTCTCTCCTTCCAGAGCTCCCAAACGATCAACGAAGGCAAGATTCCTGTGATATAAGCACTAAGGCTTTTGCCACTCGCTGCGCCCTGCCAAAGAGCGAATCTACCTCTGACATCCTGAGAGGGAACGGGGGCGATGTAAAAAATGCGAGAGAAGTAATCCCACACCTTGGAAGCCATACCACCCGACACCAGATAGTGAGCAGTAGTCTCCCTCCGAGGACTCCCGCAACAACTGCATTTCGAGGCCAGGGGAATTCCCACCAACATTAAAGAATCATTTGTGGGGATCCTTCCGTTAAGGAGCTGCTAAAAAAAAATGCCACCTTCAAGGGAACAGTTTGGTTCCATATCCACTTCGCATAGGGGATCACGGGTGAAGCACTAACTCACTTCGTTCCATGCCGACCTAGTTGTGAAACAACCATCACTAGCGGGGGTCCATGCCAAGACATCACATCTATTAGAGAGAGCAAAATTAGCGAGAGTAATGCTCTCCTTGATAGCAGCCGAATCAGTGTGAGCTAGAATGTCCGGCCTCCAAGCTCCATCCTCCCCCAAGGTATCCTTGACCCGCAAATCCAAGTCAACTAGCAGCCCATTGTCAACTTGGTCAATCAATGGGCCAGCGCCAGACCAGTCATCCAGCCAGAAGAAAATATTGCCATCTCTAATCAACCACCTTGACTTCTCAAGTAAGAAGCCCTTAAAAGCCGGAGTGCTACGCCAAGATTTTGAGCCAACACCATGTGACCCTACTAGAGCCATATGGACATTTCTTAAGAACTTGGCCCTGAAAAAGTCACTCCACAGAGAGCGCTCTGAAAGGACCCTCCAATGACCCTTAAGCCTGAGTGAAAGGCCAACATCCTCCAGACGCCTAACCCCCAGTCCCCCTTCATCAGGAGATCTACAGATCTTCCTCCAACTCACCCAGTGCCTGCGTTTTCCACACTCCGAGCTGCCCCATAGAAAATCAGCAAAGATCCCATATAATCTTCGAATGACCGCCTTAGGAGGAACCAGAGTTGCAAGAACGTGGATGGGGATGGATGAGAGGACATGTTTCAACAGAGTAACACGTCCCCCTAATGATAATAGCCTTCCCTTCTAGTCTGCTACCCTATTTCTTATCTTTTCAATAAGACCATCAAAATGGCAAACTTTAGCCTTCCCGAGTGGAGTGGTGCCCCCAAATAGGTAATTGGGAGCGACTTTTTAGAAAAACCAATCACTGCCCCTACCATCTGGGCTCTCACCAAGGAGACCTTGCCTCCCAACACAAAGCAACTTTTTTATCTATTTACTAGCTGACCCGAAAAACCTTCATATCTGCCAATAAACCCCATAACTTGCTTGAGAGAACTCTTCAAACCCATGGTGAAGATAATGGTGTCGTCAGCAAAAAGGGAATGTGAAATCCTAGGGCAGCCCCTCAGGAGCCGGAAGTAGGAGGCATGCCCCTCCACGAACAGACTTTTGATACCCTTGCTCAGTACCTTCTCTGCCAGAATAAAGAATTAAAGAGTGCAGGTGACAAGGGATCCCCTTGCCTCACCCCCTGGAAGACTTGAAGAAACCGGACTGGCTGCCACCCAACACAATTGAGAACCAACAATTCTCCACAGTGTTCCTGATTAAGGCAATCTAGGCTTCACTGAAGCCAAATTTGGACAGAACCAGCCATAGGAACTTCCACTCTAACCAGTCATAGGCTTTTGCCATGTCAAGATTGAGGATCACATTACCCCCTTGAGCCCTCCTGTTCAAGTCTTGAGCAACCTCTTGGACAATAGAGATATTATCATGAATACACTTGCCTTACACAAAGGCGCCTTGTTCCTCCTCAGCTAAGGATGGGAGCAGTCCCGCCAACCTGGAAACAAAGATCTTGGCAATAATCTTGTAAGAAAAGTTACAAAGGCTAATAGGGCGAAAATCATCCATTACCTCAAGGTTGTCCTTCTTGGGAATAAGCACCAGATTGGCCGAGGTGAAGCTTCTAGGAAGCGCCCCACCCTCGAAGAAATCCACCACAGACGCCCAAACATCATGGCCCACCACCTCCCAGCAAGCCGTTAAAAAGTACCTGGAAAAACCATTTGGACCCGGCGCACTATCACACGACAGTACGAAAACAACCCCGTTCACCTCCTCCAACGAGGGGGTAAGCAGGAGAGAAGCATTCTCAGTCTCTGTCGGTACCTTGGGAATCAACGTTAGCAAACTTTCATCTACCAAACATCCTTGAGAAGCAAAGACACCTGAGAAGTGACGCATCGCCTCAGCCTGCACCCCATCAAGGTCTGAAATCCACTCACCATCTTCCCCTTTGATTTTATTCATCCTGGCCTGTCTGGGAATGACATTCACTGTGGAATAGAAGAACTTTGTATTTCGATCTCCTTATTTTAGTCAAGTAACTCTGGCCTTTTGTTTCCAGAAGATTTCCTCCTGAAGCAACACCCCCTGCAGGACATTCCTGGTCTCCTCCAACGCCTCCTCAGCCTCCTCACTGGCTCCCTGATCAAAGGTCGCCTTACCCCTGTTTACTGCATCCTCTGCATCCCTAACCTTTTGATGCACATTGCCGAAGACCTCCCTGTTCCACCTACGGAGAGCACTCCTAAGCCCCTTGAGCTTCAAGCATAGTCCAACAAGGGGGGAACTAGCCACCGGTTCAGCCCATTGCCCCTTGACAAAGTCAAGAAACCCCGGATGCAACAACCACATCTACTGGAATTTAAAGGCTGAAAACGCCCGGCTGCAAACAGCAGAGAAGGCGAGCCAAATAGGTGCATGATCAGAACACGTGCGATTAAGGTGGGTCGCCTCACACCGGGGGAAAGCCACGCTGCATTCACCAAAAACCGGTCCAATCTGGCCATAACCCTTCCTGCTCCTGAGCGATTATTCGACCATGTGAATATATTACCGGTATACCCTGCATCAATAAGTCCAACACCACTCACAAAACTCCCAAACTCATCCAGAGACATCGAGCACGCAAGGTTGCCACCAGCCTTCTCCAAGGGGAACACCACGGCGTTAAAATCCCCACCCAATTTATGGCATCGCCTAGGCGTCCAGGCGCCTTGGTCACCTTGATTTTGGACTTTCTCCAACGCCTTGGGTCGCTTAGACACCGTGGCAACTATGGGTTTGGCCAAGATGAAACAATTATTATGGGAGGTGACCTGAATGGCCATTTTGGGAGCGATTGTAGAGGCTATGAAGGTGTCCATGGAGGCTTCGGGGTAGGAGGGGACCTCAACGCTAGACTTTGCGGTAGGTTATGACCTTGACATTGTGAACACTTTCTTTGAAAACAGAGAGGAGCACTTAGTTACCTACAAAAGCGGGATTCATATCAGTCAAATCGATTTCTTCCTAACTAGATGGGTAGACAGAATGTTGTTTAAGGATTGTTAGGTTATTCTTGGGGAGAGTCTAGCCACCCAACAAAAGATGGTGGAGACTAAAATGGGAGTCCCTAGGCACATTTACTGAGAATGTGGTCAAATAAGGAAAGTGGGACCTTGAGGGAGTCACCAATGTGTTGTGGAACGAGATGATGACTTGTATTAAGAGGGTTGCCAAATAAATTCTAAGGGAACCAAAGGGTAGGTGTCAGGCCCCTAGGGAGACTTGGTGGGATGAGGAGGTCCAAACATCCATCAGGACCAAGAAAGAGAGGTCTAAGACATGACAACAGACTAATGAAACAAAAGATAAAAAGAGGTATGATGAGCCCAGAAACGAGGCAAAGAAGATGGTGGGGATGGCTAGGGCAAGGAAATATGAGGAAAGGGAAAAAGCTATTTATGAAATAGCTAAAATGAGAGAAAGGAATAGTAGAGATTTCGATCAGGTGAGATGTATTAACGGGGAGGATGGAAGAGTGTTGGTAAAGTGTTAGGATATTGTGAGGAGATGGGATGACTATATTTGTGAACTTCTAAATGGAGATAGTTCTTCAAATATGTCCAAACTGGTTAACTACATTAGTCATCATGACACCACACATCTTAGATATGTACGAAAGGTTTGTGTGGCGGTAGTTAAAGAAGCCTTAAGAAAGATGAAAGTAGGCAAGACACCAGGCCCGGATGAGATCCCAATAGAAGTGTAGAAGGCCCTAGGAGTATGTGGGGTATATTGGTTGACCAAGTTATTTAACAAGATTATGATCATAAGGAAAATGCCAGATGATTGAAGGAGAAGCATTGTAGTTCCGGTTAACAAAAATAAGGGCTATGTCCAAAGTTGCAATATTTATAGAAGCATAAAACTAATGAGTCATACTGTGAAACTTTGAGGTGGTATGGTCATATTCAACGGACGCCTAGCGATGCCTCAGTAAGGAGGAGTGATATGATCCCGATTGAAGGGGCTAAAAGAGCTAGGGGTAGATTTAAAATTACCATAGGAGAAATGGTGCGGAAGGAAATGCATAGCCTAGGTCTTGTACCAAGAATGACTTCAGATAGGGCCTATTGGAGGGTAAACATCCATGTTGCAGACCCCATTTAGCTGAGATTCTCCTGTCGTGTTGAGTTGGGCTTCTTCCCTCTTACTATCTTTCATCTTGCATCTTTCATTTGGCATTCCCCAATTTACATTGTTTTTTTTTTGCTAGAACTCAGTTTTCCTTTGTTGTGTTTGGATCCATGTAGCTGACCCCATTAAGTTGGGATAAGGCTGAGTTCCTATATTAATGAAACTTTGGGAGAAGATCACTGAAGCCTGTCTGAGAAGAGAGACTCATCTCGAAGAATCAATATGATTTTATGCTAGGTAGATCCACGATAGAAGCTATCTGCCTACTGAGGAGGCTCATGGAAAGATGTAGTGTTGGCAAGAAGGATCTCCGTATGGTCTTTATTGACTTGGAGAAAGCCTATTACAGAGTCCCTAGAGATTTAATCCGGCATGTTCTTGCAATGAGAGGGGTGTTGAGTAAGTATGTAGAAGTAATTAAAGATATGTATGAGGGTGTGGTGACTAGTGTGAGATCTGTGGGAGGCTAGGGTAAGTTCCCAATTATGGTCAGGTTACATCAAGGATCAGCCCTGAGCCCTTATTTATTTACGCTTATTATGGACGAATAAACCAAGAACATCCAAGACGAGGTACCGTGGTGCATGCTCTGTGCCAATGATATGGTTTTGGTAGATGAGACAAAAGCAGGGATTAACGCTGAGTTAGAGATGTGGAGATCAACCTTGGAAACAAGAGGCTTCAACATTAGTAGATCAAAGACAGAGTATATGATGTGTAACTTTAGTCACACTATGATGGATGATGACATGGTGAAAATTGAGGAGAGAGAGAGAACGCTAAGTAACTATTTCAGATATCTGGGGTCTATCGTACACGAAGAAGATGATATAGATGATGATGTTTCACAAAGAATTAAAGTGGGATGGATGAAGTGGAAAGCTGCGACCGGAGTATTGTGTGACTGAAACACATTCCTTTAAAGCTTAAAGGGAAATTCTACAGGACTGTTGCCCGACCTGCTATGATGTATGGGGCGGAATGTTGGGCAGTTAAGAAGTGCCATATAGCGAAGCTGTGTGTTGCAGAGATGAGGATGTTAAGATGGATGCGCGACAAAACTAGGAAGGATAAAGTGAGGAATGAACGTATTAGAGCTGATGTGGGAGTTGCCCCAATCAGTAAGCTCCAAGAATGTCATCTGAGGTGGTTTGGCCATGTGCAACGGAGGCTTGGGGATGCCCCAGTAAGGAGGAGTAATCGGATTCCGATTGAAGGAGCTAAAAGAGTTAGGGGCAGGCCTAAAATGACCGTAGGTCAGGTTGTGAAGAATGACATGCATTGTCTGGGTCTTGTGCCAAGTATGACCTTAGATAGAGCCTATTGGAGGGCAAGGATCCATGTTGTTGACACCATATAGCTGAGATTTTCCTGATTTCCTGGGCTATTCTCTTTCTCTTATTTTCATGTTTCATTTTCCAGTTCTCACTTTTCTCATCTCATTTCTTCATTTTTATTTTTTATTCCTCTTACTTTCCTTTCCCTTCATTACCTCAGTTATCCCTACTTTGTTTTGAAAAGATCCATGTAGCCGACCCCATTTAGTTGGGATCAGGCTGAGTTGTTAATGTTGTTCCGATCACAATTTTTGTGTGTCATACCCATTTTAGTTATGGTCTGTGGGACCCAACTGCTGTGCTACTAGGTTCCAACATGTCAAGTTCTTAAAAGGAAAAATGATAGGGTTTCATTTCAGTTTATTCTTTGATCCTGTATGAATTGCTTTTAACATTTGTTATCATTCATTTAAAATTTGACGGCTGAGTTTGCAATCAGAGATAGTGTAGATCGGGTGATTTCAACCTGACAGAAGTCTTTTTTTATTTTAAAGGATGAATACCTACAGAGCCTTATTTAGATCAGGTTGTTTCCTTTTGCTTGAGATCAATTGATGCTCTTAATAAAATTCAGCCCTACTTTGGCCCAAGTTGGTCAGCCCTGTCGGTTAGAGTAAAATCCAACCTAATTGTACCTAGCTTCCTAAATTGCATCTGCAGGTTCTGCATATGTAAACTATTTACATCACACACACAACTTTTACCTGGGGATGAATCATAAGCAACAAAAGACCACTGCTTTATGTCACTGACAAGGTTTTAATACTTGGGATCTGTGGTGGGATCTGTGGTGGGATCTGCATAATCCGATCCCAATACTTAACGCATTGCTTGCAGGATTCTTACTCTAGATTATAAAATCAATTCCCTGTGTGTCAATAAAGGCATTTTCTGTAATAGCTCTCCGTATCCCCAACCATGCTTCTTACTTTGGCAATGTTATCTAGAATGATCTTCCTATGCATTCTAGTGCCTACTCGCTCTTTCTGTTTGTTCCATGAGTTTATCATGTGTTGCACTTTCAATTTTCAATATTAGATATCTGAGCAATATTTATTATTTTGTGCTTTAACTCATTAAAATGATCTTCATATTCTTTTTTCAATTTTCTTGGGTGGTGTATTCTGTGTGGAGACCTTCCACTAGGGCCCCAGTGAAACCATTGAATTGAAATAAAAGGGCATCAGGACATAATAGTGATCCCAATCTGATGGTAGTGTTGACACATCACTGCGATGTTGCCCTTCATGTTGGTTTTTTGCACAAAACCTAAAAATCATTTTTGACATGCTTTCACATTGAATTCCCATTTACAGTGTGCTGCTGTTTTCTATTTTCCTGGCTTATAATGGAAGTGTATTTAATTCTTGTTTAATCATTGCCAGATTAATCCTAGCATTCTTGGTGGACTGGTGGTAGAATTTGATCAAAAGGTTTTGGACATGTCGATAAAGACCAGGGCAATGCAGATGGAGCGGTTCCTTAGGGAACCAATCAACTTTGATAGCCTTTAAAGATGCCTCAACCTATGCTTGATGAACTTGCTACAAGCTTTTTCTTCAGGTTGCTTCTGCAGTCCTCGTTTTAGCAGAAAGAGGAATTTATATTTCCATTTTCTGTAAGGTCGAGTTGTTTTTCCCTGCTTTTTTGGAGGCAGGGGCCTTTCTATCCTGAAAATAAAAGCAAAGGTGTTACTTTCTGCTATTTTGTTTGAAAGGAATACCTTTTGGCCTTCAAATCCAATCTGAAAGTGGAACCCTGAATGAAACTGGATAAAGACCCACCCTCTAATGAGTCAAAAGAAGTCTTTATTGGACGGCTGGGATGTATTGCATGTATTGCGAACCGTAAGTTTATAAAACCGAACCACACATTAAACCACTTAGGTGGCTGGTTCTAGATTTTCTGGATTAGCATTAGTAGTATTCAGCAAAAACTGAGGTTCTAACAGGAAAACCAAAACCAATTAGGTTTGCTGTTGCTCCAATTTTTTTTTTGGGCGAGCTGTGTTATTAATTGGGTTTTAGTTCTTGTCAGAGGGATTAGGAGGCTTTGTTTTGAGTATAATTTTCCTTGGTGGCTGTTAGGAGGCTTTGTTTTGAGTATAATTTTCCTTAGTGGCTGTTAGGAGGCTTTGTTTTGAGTATTATTTACCGTAGGTGGCGGCTGTCTGATTCACCAGCTTTTAGTTATGGGAGAAAGAATGCCACCTGGTCGGTACCTGCACCCAGACACAAGCGGGCACAAAATGATCGGCGCTCCTGGCGTTCCATGGGGCTGGGACGGTCATTTTGCACCCAGCTGTGTCTGGGCACAGGGACAACGCCACAGTGCACGATCGGGTAGCTTTTCTTTTCCCTTTAATTATATGACATTTAAGTTTGGAAGCAGCTTCTATGTGAAAACAGTGGTAAGGCTGTGTACGTTATGATCCTCCTCAATCCTGCAGTGGTGGGAGTCTTGTCCACTGAGTGGAGTCTTGTGCACTGAATACGCATTATTTTAGGACCACGAGAACTGAGCTTAAGCTGGAATTTATACTAACAAAAAAAAGTCTTGGATGGCCCCTCGAAAACTTCCTAGCCTAATCAGGCAATCATCCGTCGTCTCACAGGATATTTGGAAGAGGGAGCTCTGCAGGGGTCAGTGTTCTCGTTGGAGCTGCTGCAATTGGAGCAGAAACAGGTCCGAAGGTGCTGCTCTGGTTCTCATCTGTGTTCGCTGGTCACAGTAATAAGTCAATAAGAGTGGCCGCTGTTAACTGGTATTGGTATGGAAAGACTGCAATTTAACAATTTGTGTTGGTGATCAGTTTGGGTCATTCTCAATCCAGGTAATTGGGACGGCCACATCTTTATCGGCTTACACTAAAACTTCAAAATGCCTGAGGTTGAAGGTGTTTGGCGTCATGACGGAAATTTGGCTATTTGGTATAAATTGGTATCGTCCCTAGCTGAAATGGCGTTATGATGGCATGACATGACCAATATCGATTTATACTGACGTATCAAAAAAAATTGCAGTATCCCCAAATCACTGCCATGGCGTTAAATCTTCATATTGCCAAATAGTTGACATGATGCCAAATCTCCAAATCGCTGCCATGATCTCACAGTGTAGCGGTAGTTTGTCATAATAGTGGTTTGCCATTGCGGTAGTTGCCCTACCGGTAGGTAACTGTTGCCATTGAAATCTGAATGATGACTTGTTATTGGGAGACGTGCACATCTTAAACCAGAGAGTGAACACAAGAGAGGGACGAAGTTGGACTCTGCAGAGGACTGTCCAATGTTTAAGTCATGATTAGATCCAATCTGATCCCTGTCTTGTTGAAGGGAGTGTAAGAGAGCAGTGATGAATAGATACAATCCGTATCTCGCTCTTTTGAATAGATGAGCTTATTATCAAAAAAATAAAAAAAATAAAAAAAATAAAAAAAATAAAAATTATAACAGGATAAGAGTAATCTTTCTTAGGTTTACACATAGCATTAGCAGTCTCCAAGTCACCACTCCAAATGAAATCCTTCATCCATCTTTCCATCAACCTAACCAAAGAAGAGGGCCGAAAAATAAACAGAGAAATTATGAATAGGTAAGTATACTAGACATGACAGATTTTACCAATTCCACCCTACCAGCCATACAGAGAAGCTTTTCCTTCCACCTTGCTAGTTTAGCTTTACATCTGTCCGCTAGAGAAAGAAATACATCTTTATGAACATGACCTTTGAAAATTTGAACTCCAAAATATCTGGTAGGGAACTTACATTCCGAGAAACCCTGAGCCTCCTTAATTTTTCGTTTCCTACTAGCTGAAATCTTCCTTATAAACATCTTCTCCAAATTTATCTTTTGACCGAAATTTTTTTGGTACCCCTCAAGCAATCCCTTAAATCTCTTCACACATTGGAGATCAACATTCATAAAAGCAAATATATTACTTGCATACAGAAGATGAGAGGGCAATTAAGTTCTAATCGGATCAGCTGGGAAAGGAAGTAAAGGAATCCAAACAACTATTGATCTGAAAATCCTGCTATTTTCCCGCATCAGAATTAAGTTCTAATCGGATCAAAGATTTACCAGAAAGCTCCATCCATTAGTTAATTGTTTTGTTTCTTTGTGTTGAATTATTTATCTACCCGTATCCCCCTTTGGATAGTCCGTCGTGTTAGAGCTCCTATTTGATATACATATTGTTTCCTCCATTTCTTACAAGATTGGCATTTTCGAGGAAACGGTTCCAACATGGTATTATCCGGAAAACTATTTTATCCTAATCTAGTCAAGTTGGGCATGATTGATATATTTGCTCCAACTTGAGGGGGAGTGTTGGATTATATGGGCCAGAATACCGTGGGGGATATTCTGGATCTTTTATACTTTTATTTTTATTTCTATTATGTGGGTTTAGTCCCACATTGCTCACATGTAATTCTGTCTTTTATTTTCAACAATATAAATACAGGCTTGGGGATGATCATTAATCATCCAAGCATTCTCTCATATTCTGTTTTGTCAACATGGTATCAAAGCAGGCAGGGGTCACGGTATCGAGTCCCCCTGGGAGCGGACAGGTGTTAAATTATTTATCCACCCATGTCCCCCTTTGGATAGTCCGCCGTGTTAGAGCTCCTGTTTGATATACATATTGTTACCTCTTTTTCCTACAAGGTCAGCCTTTTAGAGGAAG
The DNA here is from genome assembly GCF_018873765.1 of Telopea speciosissima. Lineage (NCBI taxonomy): Eukaryota > Viridiplantae > Streptophyta > Magnoliopsida > Proteales > Proteaceae > Telopea > Telopea speciosissima. Next base: position 63,436,218 of record NC_057916.1, on the reverse strand, counting down.
CGGTTCCAACACTTTGTTTGGATCCCTCCCTTAGATAGTCTTTTTGAATTTTGTTGTTCTTTGTTTTTCCCCTTAATATATTTCCTATTCAAAAAAAAAAAAAAAAAAGTACATATCATGTATATTGGACTTTTACCTTTGTATTTTTGTCATTTTTAAGAAGTGTCATATGACTGCCGCTATTGTTAGTACGGGTTTGGGCACAGTTGTAACAAACATAATTGTGCTTCACTATGTATGCTGGTCTAGGGATTTAAATACTTATATGAATGCTAGACTAGGGTTGTATATTGTTATAATTATTAATACTCACCTTGAATGATTTATGCTAGATGTTAGGATTCTATGTATATACTTGAATTGTTGTGAATGGAATGTGAATGTTGGAAATGGATATGTGAGATGGGATCTAGGAGCCGAGGGGAATGTCGGGCCCGTGATCGCCATGTGGTTAAAGTAGCTCATGTTCATTTAGAACTAGGAAACGGGATACAGTGTGGCCGATGGGAATTCCGGTATTGTATCGTTGTACTCACTGTTGCATTTGCTTTATATACCTATTGCATCAGAGATAACTGCTACATTAGGTTTGGAAATGGGTTTGTAGTGTGGCCGACCAAAAATCGGAGGGGGGAAGAAACAAAATCGGAAGGAGTTTACATCAAAACCAGGAGAGGGAGAGAAACAACTAAAATGATGATATATCAAGAATCACGGTGATGGGGAGAAATAAGAGGTAGGTCCCAAGATGAGGCAAGAAGCCTATTTCTTAAAGTGTCTGGATTAGCAGATTGAATCGGGAGAAGTCTATTTCTGATCTCAAAATTGATGGCTTCCCAGATTTGCTCAATCGTGTGAGTCGAGGAAGTCCATCTTATTTTATTCCATTCCCACCAAATATAATGAATCACAACACCAAAGATTGTAATTCATGTAGCCAACCCCATTTATGTAGGTTTTGCTGCGTTGTTGATGTCGTCGTAGTGCCCTTTTCCTTTACTTTTTATTATTTCATCTTTGAAAGGATTTATGTAGCCGAATCCATTTAGTTAGGATAAGGCTGAGTTGTTGTTGTTGTTGTACTTGTATAACACTAAAGGCAAGTTTACCAACATAATCACAATTAGACTTACCTTTTAAAGTTTTTTAAGATCCACCTTCATTTTCTCTGAAAGGGAAAGATGGTTTTATGATGAGGCAAACACTTTCTAAGGACACCTTGCCAAACAAAACTAGAGAAAGAGCAAGAAAAGAAGAGGTGATTCACATTTTCAGATGAGTTCCAACTGAGACAACAGTTTGAGATAGACAGATTTCTCTTGAAAATGAACTCTTGGGTAAGGAGAGATAAGGTCAAAGTACGCAACATAGTAAAACTATGCCGTGGAATATTGGAACTAAACCAGACAATCTTATGTCAAGGAACTCTTTCAGATCTAGTTCTAATCAGATTCCGAGTAGAGGTAGAAGAGAATTTGGAATCCATAGAACTAAATCACCACTACCCCTAGGCCTCCTGAGAGAATTCGAGAAACTAGACCAGACCTCAAATAGATTGTTGGAGTTATTAGGCTCAGGACACCAAATACCATCTCTGATAATGGAAGACCTTAGCCATTCTGTCAGAGCTAATATCATATCTGATACGATCACCATATCTGAAAATGAGCACACCATTGGGATGCCAATTGTCAAGCCACAAATATGTATCACAACCATCATCAATGCTTGAACGAATTGCATCCCTTACAAGGTGTCTATATTAAAAATTTTTCGCCAAGCCCAAGATACATTTGAAGGGCAAGTGGCAATCCAAATGGAGTCTGATTTAAAGTATCTTGAATATACCCATGTAATCCAATAGTTATCCTTTCTGGACACAAATTTCTAGATAAGTTTAATGATACCCACAATATTAGATCTCTTGACTCGACGAAAACCCAATCCACCTTCATCCTTTGGAATGCAAACTTTTTTCCAATTAATAGAATGAAGGGAATTAGAGCTATCCTAGACTTTCCAAAGGAAGGAAGACATAATTGATTCAATTTGGAAATAATGGAAGCTGGAAATCTCCCCAGACCACTAGATATATGAATTCTACATAACTAATCTAATGAGTTCAAGATGACCAGCATATGTAAGAATCTTACATGTCCATAATTGTAATCTCTTCCAAAGCCTATCTAAATAAGAAAACAATGATGGACAAAAAGCTTCAAACAGATCAAAGGAAGAACTAAATAAATGATAGGAAAATGACTTTCTAAAATACCCAAAATGTTTTTAAGTTGCTGAGCTTTAAAGTCATCAAAAACTCCAGCAAAAAACTATTCTGACCAGGAGAACCATTAGCAAGGACTAAGAAATGAATACTAGAAATACAACAATGGATCCAATGAATGAAATTAGAAGGGAAGTCCATTCTGGAAAGGAGATGACTAATATAATCCAATATGAGAGAATCAAAAGCTTTATGGATATTAAGTTTTAGAAGAACATGTGCAGAATGATTTTGCCTCTTAAAGCCCCTAGTAATACCAATAATATTTCGACCAAGAATAAAGCCACTTGATTGTGACTAACCAACCCATCAATGACCAATTAAATCAACTGCTGGTTTGATCCTTGGATTCCATCAATCTCAGGTTGCTCAATCCCACCCGACTTTACTTCTCCTCATACCATCCAAAAGTTTAAGGATCTAATTTCTGGCAATACTTGGAATTTTGATTTACTCATTAACATCTTTCCTTTGGTGGTTATTGATTAGATTCTAAAGATCCATATTACAAAAACTGATGACCATTGAAGATGCTTCCTGTCTAATAATGGGATGTTTTCCACTCAGCAAGCTGCAAAGTTCATTTCTACAAATACTCAATTTGGTCCCATTCACTCAAAATGTTCTTTTGGCGTATCTTACATGTAGGATTGTCTGTCAAAGCAGCTCTTTCGAAATGGATGGCGATCGAGCGTACATGTGCTTTATGTTGTTCTTGTGATAAATCCATTTGGCATCTTTTTCTATCATGTGATTGGACTAAGCATATCTGGGCAACATGTCCTCTTGGATTGAAAACAGAGCTTCTCTCCAGCCCTTCACTGGCACGACTGTGTGTCTCTGTATTTTATTGCAGAGTCTTGGATAAACAATCTTCTTATTCCTTTTTTTGTTTGTTTTTATTTTTACTAGTTATTACATATTGCATGTAAGGAACAAGGTGGTACAAGGATTAGCGAATGCTGATCCTTATTTGATAATGTGGTCTATACATAAGTGGTTATTCGATTTGAACATTCACCCCCAACCCTAGTACCTACTACAACTGCTTCCCCTTTAATTAAATCTTAACACAATTTGATTCCATATGTCTCTGACCATGAACTTTACTGCCCTGTTTTAATCTGCGCAGGCATATTTGGCTCGCACCTAAGATTAATCGGTTGGGCTTTTTGCATTCAGTCCCCAACCCTAGTACCTACTACAATTGCTTCCCCTTTAATTAAATCTCAACACAGTTTGATTCCATATGTTTTTAACCATGAACTTTACTGCCTTGTTTTAATCTGAGCAGGCATATTTGACCAGCACCTAAGATTAACAGGTTGGGCTTTTTGCATTTTGATAGTTGGACAAGCTGTTCTAACATCTGCAGGTTACCATACTACAACAGACAAGATGAAAGCAGAACTAGTTGGAATTGTGCTGGGATGGAAATATGCTGGAAAAGCAAAGATCAAATTAAAAAAAATTTGGAGCAGCTGTAGAGATCTTAACAACTTTCCCAATCCTTCTGACAATGTGAAAATTTCATGGAACTTAGTTAATACTTTTCTTGATTTAGTGGATTTAGCAAATAAATTTACTAAGAGTAGTTTTAAGTGGTGTAGTGATGATAACCTTTTACACATGTTAAGAGATCTAGCAAATAACTATTAGCAATATTTTTTGCTATAAACTCATAAATAAGGTTGGCAAATGGCAATAGAAACAGGACGAAAAAATGAGACAAAATCAGCCCCTTCAATCTTAGGAATCAGACAAATGAAAGTTTGATTAATGCTTTTTATCTTTGATGGTTGGAAAAAAATACAGATTGCACGGATAAGATCATCCTTTATAATGTCTCAAGCAGTAATGAAAAAACCGTAGCTGAAACCGTCATGGCTTGGGGATTTTTGGGTTTTATGAGATTTGATTGCACCCATGATCTTCTCGTCAGAGGATCATGATCTGCTCCAGTTCCCCAAGTTCCTCTAATAGGGGGTGGAAATGACCACCCTACCCCCTGCCTGGGTGGGGTCCACCCCCCCTACCCCCTATTAGAGGGATTGGGGGAAATGGACCGGCTAGGAAATGGAGCAGATAATTTTCCTTCATATCAGATGGGATAGAGAAAAGAATTCGATGAAGGTCAAGGGGTACCCTCTTGAAAGATAACTCTTCCGGAATTGGGCTAACTTGAGTAAGAGCAACAGGGTTAAAATACCTAGGGAAATGAGAAACAAAAGCTGATTTAATCTCCTCAAGGCCAGTGATAATTAGGAGTTGATATCGTGTCTCCAGTCTGAATCCATCAATTCTAGTTTCATTCTCTGTTCTATCGTATCTGACATTAGATACCTGGCTAGTTACTTTGAGTCATGTAATTTTCAGTTTATTCCAAGAGTTGCTAATGCTGTAGCAGATGCTCTTGCAAGGAGGGCTTTGTCCGTCACGAGAAGGACATCATGGCCTATTTCCGATCCCTATTTATCTGAGCATTTTTAGCCAGATCTCAGGAGTTTATCTCGCATTTCTGAATAAATTGGTTCTTTAACAAAAAATTAAAATTGCTATACCATGCATCTGTTTTTCCTTTTTTTTTTGCTTTTCCCCCCACTAGTTTCTATTCATCGTTGGTCTTCAAATAGAATTTTAAAATTTTAAAAAGTATATTAAAACAAGTTTCTACCAGAGTGAGAAACTGCACCAATGAGAGGATGGAAGACAGACCCTTTAAGGAAAGAGGGCTACAAATTGTATGAGGAGAGGATGTATTAGTATAGGCCTTATGGGCTCATTATATAAAGGCATGGGAAGGAATTCCCACTCCGGCATAGTGAGATCTTTTTCAATGTCCAAATCACTATCTAACAATGACAATATTGGATTAGATTGGTATCAACTCATGATTAAATAATGATATGGTTAAGTCCAAAAAATCACAATTCTAACAAATATGGTCATATGCCAGAAATAACAGTCTTAGAATTTCCTACTAGATAAATAGATAATGGCTGGATCTGAATAATATTTATATATTTGGATAAAAATCTGGTAATCAGATGTGCATTCAAAATTGCCTATGTTTTAATCCCCTCTTTTACCTCCTATTTTTTTACAAAAGTTTTTACTTATTTATCCTTCATTTAAAATATTTCTTCACAAATACATGTATAAGATGCAGTAAATTAAAACGGATCATATGTATTTTTACCGTTATCAGATCAAATTATTAATCCAATATATATGCTACAAACAGGTTAAATGTTAATCAGATACGATATTAGTGAACCTGTATCCAGGATAAACAGGTCAGACCCAAATAATATTTAGTTCATTTATAGCCATAGTTGTCCAAAGAAATTCCTTTGGGAAAATGTTGTTAGCAAATTCATAATACTATGATTAGGCTTCCAAGAGGATAGATCTACCAGGCTAAAAATAGGCATGTAACAACTTTGCAAATTGAAAATATTGAAGTAGTTGCCTCTTCCAGGCTCCACTTCTGTTGATCAGATCATTACCATAGGAGGAAATGTGTGTGTGTGTGTGTGTGTGAGAGAGAGAGAGAGAGAGAGAGAGAGAGAGAGAGAGAGGAGGAGGAGGAGGAAAAGGGGGGGGGGGGGGATTAGTTAAGAGGACTTCTTATTTAATAGGGAAGATAAAATCAAATAATTTTCTTTGTGAAAAGGAACCTTGAATGACCTATATTGAGATAAGCCAGATCAAGAATATAATCAAAAGATATTCCTTAATAAAATTGATGAACAGCGATTACTAGCGATTCAAGCTTCATCAGGTAAGTTGAAACATGCAATCCGAACTGCAAAATGGGAGTTTCAAGGACAATAATGCCCACTATCAGATTTATGGAACAATGAACTTAGAATGACCTATATTGAGATCACCCAGAACAACATGATAGCCAAAAAGAATTATTGAATAACTTAATAAAATTAATATGGCCACTATAAGTGGTCCAAAGGAGTCCAATGTTGTATGGTTGACCGGTGATTACTAGCGATTCCAGCTTTATGAAGGCAAGTTGCAGCCTGCAATCCAAACTGTACAAGATGGAAGTTTCAAGGACAATAATGCTCACTGTAAAAAATTAACGAAACAAAGAACCTAGAATGACCTATATTGAGATTGGCCAGAACAAGATGATAGCCAAAAGGAACTACTGAATAACTTAATAAAATTGACATGACCATTATAGATGGTCCAAATGAGTCCACTGCTGTAGGCTGATGTCGATTACTAGCGATTCAGGCTTCATGTAGGAGAGTTGCAGCCTGCAATCCAAACTATGCAAGAAGGAAGTTTCAAGGACAATAATGCTCACAGCCAGAAATTATGGAACAAAGTGACACCACAGAGGAAACTATGAACCAATTTATGCAAGAGGAGAGACGCATGTGTGCCTCTACTAGCATTTTTACAAATAACACTAGAAAGGATTGAACAAGTGATAGAAGGGAAACTTATCCTTTGAAATAAGTAGAAAACCAACTAGCTAAAATTTGTATTATGAAAAAGCAACCAGCTCTGCAAAACTCTACAAGAACTTCAACAGAAATGGCTACCTGAAATAAAAAAAAGAAAGCAATAAATAACACCGGGTTTTCCTCTGATTTTCAGAAGCACTTCACTTTTGTGTCTTCAGCTAGCATCAAGGTAGACAAAGTCACCAAGGCATTTTGCAAAATACAAAAAAGGAAAAAGACAATAAACTAGAGCTGATCATGCTGAATAGCTGCACATACGCTCATATTGCATCACAAAAAACATACACAGTTGAGGTGGATTTACCCAAAAATAAGTGAAAGAACAAAGAAAAAATAGTTCAGGTGGGAAATTTGAGGGTCAGTCACCCTTCATTAGCCCCACCGCATGTATAATACCATATATACACAACAAAAGATACACATTTGAAGGGAGTTACAACAGTTTTACAATAGGTTAGCCAAGTTGAAAAAATTATGTTCACTCAAATTAGGTCATGCATAGCGATGGCAGTACCTAGTTAGTTATATGTGGTTTATGGGGCTTGGACCTAATTTGGTTTTTAAGTTTTATGGGCTTTTAGTGGGTTGGACAGAGTTATTTTCAGGGTTCCAGAGCATCCAGACTAGCTGTGCCGTACGTATTAAGCTACATGCTAGTACTTGATCTTTGTGTCTAAGTGTCTTGGCAAGCAAAGTAGATATAGAACTGGACCCAGTACAGACTTATCAATGAATGAACTGAACTGATTTTCCTCTCAAGCTTCATGCTACTATTGTGTGGATCTACAAGACCTTTTTGAAAGTGGAATTCTTCAAACCCTGAGAATTCCTTGTTATTATCTCTCCTGCTTCTTCTTTTTTATATATGCATCTCTTCTGATTCTCTCCTTATTCTTTCCACATTTTTTTTCTTCTTTGGGATGCATCAGCTTATTCCAGTCACAAATCATCTCCCACCATTATTTCATCATCGAATCCCCTTTACGCCAGCCTCATAACCTGCTTCTGTCAACCCTAGCCTTTACATACTGACCCATCAACCACCATTGGATTGCTAACCTATAAGGCCATAATTTCTATTTTCTGTTCCATAATCATATCCATGCTAGCTACAAAACTTCCATCCTATTTCATCAAAACTTCATAAGTCTACTTCTCAATCAACCAACCACCCACCAAAACCCTATTTTAATTGTATCATAAGACCAGTCAAAACTTCTAGTGCTCCCAGGACTCTTACTTTGAAACAGCAGCTATATTTTTGAACTTTAGCCTACCTAACTACTTCATTTGGCTACTGGGTCCGATGACCTAGATCCTTGAAGGTCACTATTGTATTCTATGTCAAATTTGGGGTATCCTACTATCCTGTGGCTGTCCTCTATATCACATATATGTAGCAAAAATAAAAAATTGAGGGGCCCACCCCCCACCCCCCCTTCTTTTGGATGGCTGTGTCCAATATTCTAAAATCCAGACCTCTACATAGGAGATTTTAGGGCAAAGAATGAGTATGATTAGCTTTCCAGGACCATAACATCTATATGTAATTATATTTAATACATTTAGTGAGATGGAATCGATGACAAACAATATTAGTTGACCATCTATTCCCCTATTCCTCCACTGGAAAACAAGTTGGGATCCATTTCTTGAACCTGGTTTCAGATATCTTGGATGTTTCGTGACGATGTGAAGAAGCTCTTGGTTTTAGCATTTTGGCCATTTTGGCAAGAGGGCGAAATTTTATGGAAATTGATTGATCACTATTCCATGATGCATTTGGGAAGACACAAATTCCATGCTATTGCAAGATCCTGCCCCCAGCTCCCATCCAAAAAAAAATTATATAGAGATGATAGACAAAATCAAAGTCAGGTTTGCTAATTGGGCAGAAGTGGATATCAAGAATGTCCCTGCTGGACACTGGAAAACCTGAAAAAAAAAAAGATTTTTAAAGGAGGTAATGGATAGGATATGTATTATTATTGCAAATTCACCAGTGTAAGTAGTTAAATTGAATATGATGAATGTTCCTTAGGGAACTTGCACTTTTTGGGAATTGGAGGGGTTATGTGGGACATTAGGTTATTGGGTCTTTTCTGGCCCAATAAGAGAAGGTGGCTGTATGAGAGCAAAATTGAAGCTTTAGAGATGGGATGGAGCTGTTGACCACCAAGGGATATTTCTATGCTATATAATAGAGGATCTTTCAGCCACAGCTATAGGATTGATGAGAAGTTATGTTAAGAGCTCATTATATCACAGAACCCTGTGTGGCATATTGTCTCCCACAGAACTACTTATGGTCATATTCCAATGGAATGTGAGAAGTGCTAATGAGGTGGCTGATTACTTGGAAACAGGAGGTTATGCATCCTAGAATGTGTTCTGGAAAAGGTATACAACCCTTTTGAGTTATTCAGTTTGTTTTCTGGTTGGGTGTTGTAAACTTGTAATCTTTTCAGATTTATGTTGGCTCTGAGTCTGTCTCCCTCTTGGGAAGGTGTAGTACTACATTTGTTGCTTCTTTGAATTAATAAAGCTATAAATAATTCCCCAAACTAAACCACCCCCACCACCCCCACCCCCCCAAGAAAAAAAAGGAGACCAAATCACTAAATAAGCTGAGGGTGGTATTGGTGACCTGACTGATATCCTGGGGGGCTATTGAAGAATAAAACTTGCAGTTGCAGAGGAATCAATTGTTCTGAAACTTTTCTTCAGCAGTAGTTACTGTCAATATTCTTTAGACAAACTTATCAATTAGTCAAGGGCTAATAAAACAAACATAGTTAATGGAGAACTTACCATTCTGAACAGTTGGAAGTTGACTATAAGAAAATTTTCTGAGGCCTCTTGACTTCTAGGCCCCGTTACAGCTGGACTTCATTTTCAGATGTCAATGAATAAGGATCTAACAGAATTTCTCATAAATATCTGTTTGAGATCTGCTTATACAATGTCTCTAAATAAATTCAATTACTCCCGTTGGAAAATCATTTCGAATATATTTTTAAGCTTGCTGTTTTGAACCATCTCTCCTAAGATATTATCGTCAGGGACTCTTGATGAAACATTTATCCTCTCACCATGCATGCGCCTTGAAGAAAAAACCAACTTTGATATCTTCTCCTTCTCAACCTGTTTTTCATACTTGTCCTCCTCCTTTGTCCCGAATGTAATGAGATGATATGTGTATACAAATCTCTTCTGCCCAAGTCTATATGCTCGGCTTATGGCCTGCTTCTCAACAGATGGATTCCAGACAGTATCAAGTAGGACAACCCTTGAAGCTCCAATCAAATGTATACCCTCTGAACAAGCCTTTGTTGATGCAAGCAATATCCTTGCGTCGCTTGCCGGGTCATTGAAGCGATTGATGGAGGACTGCTTCTGGTTTGAATTATCTTCTCCATCCATCTGCAATACCTCCTTGCCTTCAACCCAACCAAAGTACGAAAGTTGTTTCTTTAGGAACTTCAATGGTTCAATGTACTGACTGAAAACCAAAACCCTCTCTTTTGTTGGCTTAATAAGCTGGATGAGTTCCATGAGGAACCGTGTTTTCACTCCATCATTGAGGTCGAGTCTCCTGTTTAAATCGTTCTTTCCAAACAAAGGATCCTTGATGTTCATCAACAAAGAAGGATGGACTGAAACTAAAGCCAACTGATGTTCTAGCTCAAATGTATTCGGTACTCTTTTAATTGTATCAAGGAGTTGCTTTTGCAAAGTGGTTGGACGTAAATAAATCGTCCAGTTCCTCAGCCCAGGAAGATTGTCTTTGAGTATTGTACCTCTATGAACATGCACAAAGGGATCAAGCATACCTCTAAGTTTCTGTAGCCCATCATCAGAATTTTTTCCAATAGAACTGGTCAGAGATGACCATTTCCCTTTTGACGGGATCACATCAGTAAACTTTGGCCTCACCAAGCACAAGATGTTGTAGAGCTCTTGAAAATTATTCTGAAATGGAGTTCCTGAAAGGATTATGCGTCTCTCAGTTTCAATTTTGGATAGAGCCTTCCAAATGCCAGTACGATTGTTACGGGGTGTATGCCCTTCATCAAGAATCAAAAGTCCCGGTTTCTCAAGAAGGATCTTCCTGATCTCCTTACTTAGAGTGTCTAGTAGAATCTTTTGTCTTTTCTTACCTCCTTTGGCAGATCCTTGTCCAACGAGTTCCCCAAAGAGACGATAACTAATCCCTAAGATGCTCATCTGTGTTGACCAGGAATACAACTTCAACATGCGTTTCTGGTTGACACTTCCGTACCGCTGCGCCAAGCCAAGGACAATTGGAATTTCTTTCCCAGAGATCTCACTCTTATTCAGATTATGGAATGGAATGTCAATTTTCCACTTCTTGAACTCTTCCTCCCAAGTGAGGAGAATGCTGGTCGGAGCAATAATCACTGGTCGGCAGTCTGGGTACACTTTCATGTATGTCATGAGAAAGACTATGGTTAAGAGGGTCTTCCCTGTTCCCGGGGCATGTGAAATTACACACCCACCCACACCATCAGAACTTCTGGACTTATTCAACATCTCAAGTTCAATGCCCCCCGCTAAGTTTTTCCACATAAACTCAAAACCTTCACACTGGTGTGGATACATTCTCTTTCTGAGGCCAGGAATGATGTCCCACACAGTGCCTTCAGCAAAAATATGTGAATAGTGGGAAGCACCAACATCATCTCGAAAGTCAAGCTCATCCAACATATGGGCATTCCCTTTATCAGAAAAGATTTGCTGGTGTGATCTCTCCGAAGGGCGTCTTCCCTATAACATGCAAAACATACACAAGTAAATGAAAGAGTCGTAGGTGTGGTTAATACACAAATAAATGAAAGAGTCGTATGCAAAAAACTACTCCTAAGTTTGTCCCAAACAGAAGAGGGAGTTAGGTAGGAGGTGAAAGCTTGAAGATTTACAATGTGGAGTCATATTGACCTAAACTATTTGATAAGTAATGAATTAAAAGAAGACTGATTCTTTAGACGGCCCACTTAGGAAGGCTTCATACAGCCTAATTATCTGCCCCATGGCAGATCGGATGGGGGAGGGCAAACTATGAGGTCAGGTAGGGCCTAGGGTCCCACACTCAAATTTCAAGTTTCAGCTCAAATGGAGTTGACCATTGGCAAAATAAAACTTTGAAAACCCACTAAGAAAATAAATTTTTTTTTAAAAACGTTGAAACCAAATGGACGGCTTAAAACACAAGGGAAAATGCCAATATGTGGGCCGGATGACCTGTACTTTAAAAAATTTCACTGAATTTGGTCTGAGATTGAACACATGGCCAATCCAGACCATCCCCTACCTATCCACAGGTCAGAATTGCCATATCACCCTTCCACATGGCACAATTGGGGAGATCACACAAGAAGGCCTTCCAAACTAGCATTATTATCTCCCAGCTAATCGCATCATCTAAAGATTGCATTGACTTGTACATGGTTCATTCTACATGCTCAATTTTCCCAGGATTGGAGAGAGAGAGAGAGATGAAAATGCATAAGCATGTATATCTGCTAACTTACCTGGTTAAAGTAATCCCTTCCCTTCAATTCAGAATCAAATCTAAACAGTTAAATGTAACTTTATAAGACACTTAGATTGTGTTTGATATGTATTCTCAGAATGTAGAATGCATCCCTAACATAGAATGAGGATGCAGTTTGGAATGGGCTATTCTCGTTCTCAGCCAGAATGCGGAATGGCCTACATGGCATGTTCCAGAAAGTTCTCATGCTCTAACATCCTGATGTAGACTGATGGACAAAGCCCAGCCCAAGCTTTTTCTACACATCACTTCATGGGTGTTCAGGCCCATATTATGATAATATTTAGCCCAGATATCCACGCCTATTATGTAATCGACCAGAAGAGATTCTGAGTCAGATTTGTGAGGCCCATAAAGCCCGCGTGTGGAGAAGAGTTTGAAGAATATTATAACAGATTTGTAGGTCCCATTCTGGATTTGCATGGAGATATTTTCTGGAACAGATATTGGCTTGAGTGTGTGGAATCTTCCAGACGATTTTATTGGACTTTAGGAGACAATCTTTTACTTTCTACTTTATTTAGTTTTCATTCTTGTTAAGTAGTTATCAGCTAGATTCTATTTTGTATTCAATTGCTATTTGAGATGCAATCATAGATTAGGATATTTCTAATTTTATTGTAATCAGTATTCCCATAACAATCTTTTACTTTCTACTTTATTTAGTTTTCATTCTTGTTAAGTAGTTATTAGATAGATTCTATTTTGTATTCAATTGCTATTTGAGATGCAATCATAGATTAGGATATTTCTAATTTTATTGTAATCAGTATTCCCATACAAGAGGGAGGTTTTTTATTCTATTAATACAAGAGAAGGGCTGTTACAGCTCCAACAATTTGAGTTTGAAAAAGAGAAAGCTTGGCTTTGAAACCGGTGAGATGCAGCTGCTGTGAGCCTGTGAGAGACAGGCAGGGTGAGAGGCCTTTGTGGAGATAGGTGGGATACCTTCTCTACGGTAGGTGAGATACTTACGTATCCTTCTTATTCCATCTTCGTCTCTACCACCATCTCCTTGTTTCTATTTTGTTTGACTGTTACTGAGATTCACTGGAGAGTCTTGAGACCATCTAAATAAGGTTATTGAAGTGCTGATACGGTTCTGTTATTTGTTCGATTAAAAGGGTGTACCCAGTGCATGAGGCTCTTGCCACTGCGGGGTCTGGGGAGGGTCATAATGTACGCAGACCACTTGATCACAATGGAGCAACCTTAACCATTGCACCAAGGCCCGCCCTCATTATTTGTTCCATTATATCCCTTTAATGGCCTGAAATTTGGAGACAAAGTCTTACCTGCGGCACATCTGTTCTGGGTCTTTTGGGGCAGCAACATTCAAGGGTGGATTCCTTAACATCCAACCAGTAACCAGGGATTACTTTTGGGTATGTTTCAACCATGGCCTTAGGCTTCTTTCGATATTAGTTTCAGCCTAATCCAGAGGTTGGATTTTGGCTATAACCCATAGTTGCTAATTTGGACTCCTACCTTCTAATTTTGAGAGCCCCTCATAACTTTTAATCCAGCCATCAGAATTGACTGTAACTTTGAGGAGTTTTTCTACTACTAATATCCTACACTCGACCAAGGTTTGACTTAAATCTGATAAGCAGATTTTGAGTTCTAATTTTCCTCTCAAATCTGGTACAATTAACGTCCTGCTATCCTGGTTATGCCTTGGTTTCCTGGTCATTAATAGTTTGGTGATTAGGACTCCACCACATCCATGAATTTTTTTTTTTTTTTTGGGGGGGGGGGGGGGGAAGGGGTCTCAGAATGTGTTCTCAACCTAAAATGCATTCCAGGAATGCATACCAAACACAGCCTTATTATACCATATAAACATCAGAAAAACATCATTGCATAAAAAAAGACCAAACTTACAACATTTCATACAGTTACAGTCTTACCCTCCTTTTTGTCACAGGAAAATAATGAAAAAGGGCCAATCTGATAATTAAATGTCATAACTTACCCATGTCGGTAATATAAATTTAAGCTCGAGCTTCACGAAAGAGCAAATTCTACATCGGATTCCAATGTTCTCATCAAGGATGAGCTGATGCTTCCCTTGACTGCAAAGAGTAGCTGGATCGGTTTCAGTGTCAGGTATATTGGTGTCTCCATCGTCAACCTGCAGACATCATCAGACCATTATGCTAGAGCACCTAGATATCAATTCATTATATCATGGGAAAGAACCAATTTTAGAATTTAACAAAGTTTGACAATAAGAATATATACTAAAATAGAGAGACCAAACAATTCAAACATAAAAAGAACACTGTCACAGAAGGACAACAAAAGGAATGAGAAATACAAAGGTTAAAATATTTTGTGCTTAACAGTTAAAGCTATAGTACAACTGTCAATGACCTATTGTCTGCAAAAAAGATTCACCCAGGCAGCTTCCAGCTGTACAGAAGATGACCACCAGAAGTTAATAAGGAAAACAATTAAGTTACCTAAATAAATATGACAACTGATAATGGAAGACAAGCAGCAGAACATAGTTGTCAAGGCGTGGCCTACGCGTCCAGGCGGGATTCCAAGTTTTGGGCGGTCTCCCGCCTTATTCTAACTTAACATGGCGTGCACCTTGGGACGCTTAGCTCTTTGGGCAGTCATTTTACTTATACTATTTTTCCTCTAATAATGTTGTTTCTAAATAAGAAAGAAATCGCTTCAATAGTTCACTTCTCTTGTTTACTTAAGTTCCCCCACCCAAAAATAATGCTGTTTCTAACATAATGTTGTTGCTGTAATGTTGTAATGATTTAAATATAGTGGCAAATTAGTGCACAGATTCAACTTGTATTGTTGGTGATGTAATGCTGTAAGCATAATTATATTATTGCTATACCAGATAAATGAATACATAAAAAAAATACTAGAGCACTTAGGCGACAGCTGGGCGGGCACCTAGGGGTGGCCCTCCAACGCCTTGGGTCGTCAAGGAGCCTTGACAACTATGTAGCAGACTCTCTTTCGGTCCATGATGTACAAATTAAACATTCAGGTATGGCATGCACCAATAAGGAGACCTAAATCAATGGATTCAACCTAGGAAAATCATCTGGGACATAAGTTAGATGTCTGATTCTCTCACTAATAGAGTTTTTTTTGGCATAGTGAAAAATCTCTGGTTCTCTCAGGTGGATGTAGGAATTCGTGTCGAACCACGTTAAAAATTCTCGGTTTGTGAGTGATTGTTTGCTTGGTTTCTTCCTTGTGGTTGCGCATTTGCCCCCAACAGATGCAATCTAGGAAGCCTACATCCACCCAAGACAACTACACAGAAAAAACTCTCTACACCACTCTCCACCTCAATGTGATCTAACCTTGCTTGTCTCTAGGGTTTTTCCACAAAGAGAATATTTAGAAAACCCTTAAAAACCTAATCCCCACACAATTACAATTTTACCCCTATTGTTGGAATATGTACACCAGAATACCATGGGGGTATTCTGGTCTTTTGGGTGTTTTATTTATTCTTTATTTATGTATTTATGAGCAAGGGTAGAAATGTAATTAGGGTTGTGACACTGTTCATGTGAACAGTATGTGAACAGTGTCGTGAATAGTGTTTCCCCTTGTAATCTCTTTTATTATTATAAATAGAGAGCTTGACTGATCTCATTGATCATTTCAAGCCATTCTCCCATTCTCGGTTCTGCTAACATGGCATCAGAGCCAATTCTCTGATCTAGGTTAGAAAAAAACCTTCTTTTCTTCCATCACCTTCTCCCACCTTTCTCTCTCTCTGTCTCTCGGCTTCTCCTTCTTCTGCTTTTTCCTCTTCTCATCCTTATAAGGGGGCAGCACTAATGAGGAAACACCTAATCCAATGATTTAGTTGCTACCCTCCTCCCAATCTATTTTTTTTTCATAACCTAAATTCTAATCGATACTGCTGGAACCATACCTGCGATATTGGAGCTTTCCAGAATTTTGAAGATCAGATTCCTCACATGAAGGCTGATCCTCCATTGTTGGAGCTCCCTCTGCTTTCTTTTCCAGCACCTATCTACCTCTTCTATCTACTACACTCTCTTTTCTTTTCCAGCTTGGTTCACCCAATTGATCTCACCTTTTTAGGGTTTTTCAAAACCCTGACTCCAATCGATTTTAGGATTCCTCCTTTCAGTTGATGCTGATTTTTTGTGGGTTGTTTTCCTCCAATACAAGGACCACTTGACCTCAATATTGCACCTTTTCAAGTTGTTTTGAAGATCCCTACCCCTACCGATCTCTACTTTTTAGGGTTTTCCAAAACCTTGACACAAATCGATTTTTTGGGATAGGGATGAGCTGCTATAGTGCTTTGGAGGTGGTTCTAACATTGAAAGAGACACTCTAATTCATCAATTCATGGCTTGAAGAAGATCTATTTACTGCGATAGCTGCTGCCCTACTTTTCTGCAAATTTTTTGGTGTCTCTCTCTCTTGAAGACCAAGTCTCATTCTAACTGGAGATTGGTTGTTTGCATTGGAGGTCCCATTCAAGCAGTACTAATCAGCATCTATTGCAAGTCTACATCAGCAATTGAAGCCCCCTTTCCCTATATCGATCTCAATTTCAGGGTTTTCCAAAACCCTCCTTAGGGTTAGGGCTGTACTATCAAGCTGATTTTTTGAGGGGTGTCTTATACATACCGGAGGAGTGTTCGACCCAAATTTCAGCATTATCCTTGGAGTATTTTTTTAACAAATTCAGGTTTCTTTCTTATGATTGATTTCTCCAACTATCAACCTATATTTATTTGGTTCCTCTGTGACTGGCTGCATCAATTCCTATTGGATCTGCTGAGTTATTGTCTTCTACTTGCTGGTTCTATTGAGCTTTACTACATCCCTTACTGGTTCTGTTGATTGGCTTCTGTAAGCATGACTGGTTAACTTGTTACTACTACCTTTATGAGGACTACTGCTGCCCTGGTTTTGAAACTGAGTATCCTACTATTGGAGATCGAAGTTCTTTTACATTGTTGAAGAGTTGAATCTACTACCTTGGAGATCAGTTTATTTGGGATAACAACAGTGTGTTCATGGTTATTGGTTGCGACTATGAATCTATTCAGTTGTGTGAAGCTTTTCTACTGGTTCATATCCAGCTTACTTTGAGAACTTGATCCGAGCATTGTTCTCTAATTTAGATCTGGTCCAAGTTTTTCTAGAAGCTTATTACATCAATTCTGCCCAGATATCTTTATCAGTTCTATTCAGCATATGGGAGTTTATAGATTGGAGTTTTGCACACTGGTTCTTCCTTGTTTGAAGATTGCTCAAGCCTTGAAGATTGGAGCCTTTCCTTGCTTCAAATCAGATCTGTTTTCTTATTAGATCTGCAAATTGGAGTTTGGTGTTTCTCCCATGCAGGAGTTTCCATCCAAGAAGTTTGTTTGATCGATTGAAGAAGGTCGAAAATTGCTATGTTGCATTGTTTTTTCTCCATGATTCTTTGTCCCACTGCCTTTTTCACTTACCCATCTCCCATATCATACCTTTGGCATTTACCCATAACCACTTTGAAAGTTTATGGTATACTCTAATTTGCCATTCGTTCTTTTTTAATTATCCATAGCACCTTTGGAAATATTCTAGAACATCATACTTTTGCCCTATTTCTTACATCATCTTTGTTATTTGTCCACGTGTACTACTACAGGTAAGGGGGGGGGATTATGTAAAATACACCTGTAGACACTGCAGAATGCAGAACGTGCAGGAACATTGGTGCAAAACATAGAAGATTAGTGTTTCTCCACCATTGCCATTGGGTATTCTTTGTTATTGGGTTGAGTTTGCTGTAAGGGGGAGATTGAAGTATTGAGAGTATTGAAGATATTTGGTTGTTGCCTGCCTATTTGAGGATTACAGTGCCTATTTGAGGATTTATAGTTGGGTTGATTCAGTTGTTTCCGCTGCTTGCTGTGCTAGTTTTTCAATTCAAGATTTTACGTCACTATGACACTCTGAGATTCATCACTGGACAGCTATTGAAGATTGGTGAAAACTTTGTTGATCAAGTCTACCTAGGTTTTGAAGATCAATTATTTCAAGTTCTTGAAGATTTATTTGGGAGCTTCATTCATCCGTCTATGTGTCAAGCTGGAATGGAATTTGCTACAACTCTGTTACTCCCTATTTTGTTCAAGTTGGGCATTAGTGCCGTATATGCGCCAACTTGAGGGGGCGTGTTAGAATGTTGGAGTGTTAGCATTTTTTTTTCTTATTAGTTCAAGCTGGAGCTTCTTTACTTATTTGTATACTCCAGCTTGAGGGGGAGTGTTGGAATATGTACACCAGAATACCATGGGGGTATTCTGGTCTTTTGGGTGTTTTATTTATTCTTTATTTATGTATTTATGATAGAAATGTAATTAGGGTTGTGACACTGTTCATGTGAACAGTACGTGAACAGTGTCGTGAATAGTGTTTCCCCTTGTAATCTCTTTTATTATTATAAATAGAGAGCTTGACTGATCTCATTGATCATTTCAAGCCATTCTCCCATTCTCGGTTCAGCTAACACCTATACATATAATGGACCCAAAAACCCAACTCAATGAAGTGAAGCACTGTTACCCCACACAGAATAAGTACAACTCACAACTCTCAGAATAAGTAGAGCCACCAGTGAACCAAATTTATCTCATTCTCGGAGAAGTACATCTCTGATTAAACACAATGGAGGAAATGAGAACATAATGGCTGTAGCAATTAGATTGGTAGTGAATATAATTAACACCATGGCACCATTGCTGCCCAGTTACTGGCTTCAAGTTATGTATGAAATACTACTCTTCTTAAAAGATTTTAGCAATATTCATTCTGATCTTTTAATGGCATAGAGAGCAACTTATCTGGACTTCTTTATTCATGATGCTTACCTATTCAAGGGTACTATATTGCACCTACCCAGCATTCTGGAACTGCATGCTAGAGGGAGATACAACATCCACTGCGGCAAGACCGAATATAGGTTTGTACCTAGTTTTCCTAGAATATTGCAAGGAAAAGATTCCATATAATGTGGTTATCGATCAATTTTCTAGAATGGCACACTTCATACATGTAAAATCCATGCAGTTAACATTTCTACACTCTTCATTTAATAGGTGGTCCATTCAAAAGGGCTGCCACTTGGGCATTCACTATTTTCTTGGATAGGGAGGAAAAGTTCATGAGCAATTTTTGGCATACATCAAGGCAATAACTAAGGAAGAATTTCCATCCCAATTGACTTGACACATGAAGGTCATCAAAAGGAGATTGTGCAATTAATTGGTGCTTATTCTACACAATTGAACAGTATAGTACAAGTGACTATTTTTTGCACAACAGTTTGGTTAATCGAATGACGGGTAATAGCTCTTTCCAGATTGTGATGGGTATTCAGCCCAAGAAGCCCACAGATTGGTTCCATCATCAATGAAAGCAAGACAGTAAGCATCACAAGAACTTTACCAAGCACAAAAAAGAGCTCTGTAAAGAAGGGATACGAAGGACGGTGATCAGCAACACATCATATAAATCTATAACGACTCATTGTTGTTTTCTGAACCCACTGAGAGTGGTACGGTGATGATCTGAATAGGGCATGAACACTTACTTTCCTGTAAGCATCCAAAAGAAGCTTATTGATGCAGGATAGGATTAACAGTCCATGATGACAAAGGAAAGTAAAAAATAAATAGATTAGGGTTGCTATGAAGGCTCTCTTTGGTATAGTTAATATTCATGTTTATCTGAGACATAAAACATAACTAGAGGCGTTTGGTATGATTTATGACCCCTATTTCTCATTAATATAAATCAATATACCAATAAATTCATAAAGAGGCGAAGAGGTGTATATGATTTATTGGCATAAACTGTTTACAGTTATTTGTCCGTTGGATGTTTAATGAACATGTGCTAAATTGGTTATTAAGTAAGGGTAACATGGTAAGAACAAAGATTTTTATAATAAGTCTTCACTTTGCATCTTCCCACCCCTTACAACTTCAAATAATATAATATATTAAAATAATATAGTATGTTTATTATATAATATAATAATATATTTATATACAACAACAGCCTTCCTTTTTATATTATACATTATATAATATATCTAATATTGTCCTGTGAGCTTATTTGCCCTAGGGTAAGGTGGTGGAGCTTAAACGGAGATACTTTGAAATCATTTATTAATGAAGTGGTCAAACAAGGAAAGTGGGACTTTGAGGGAGACACTAATACGATGTTAAATGAGATGACTACTTGTATTAAGAAGGTTGCTAAAGCTGTCCTAGGCAAGTCAAAAGGAAAAATTTCATTCTTCTAGAGAGACTTGGAGGTGGGATGACGATGTTCAAACAACCATTTAGATTAAGAAAGCTAATTTTAAGACATGGCAAAGAACTAAGGATGTAGAGGATCTACAAAGGTATAAATTTGCAAAAAAATGAAGCTAAGAAGATTGTAGGAAAAGCAAGGGGCGAAGAAATATGAAGGCCTTTATAACAATCTGAACACAAAGGAAGGGGAAAAAGCTATTTATAAAATAGCTAAAGTGAGGGAAAGCAAGAGTAGAGATCTTGGCCATGTTAGATGTATTAAAAATGAAGATGGTAAAGTACTAGTAAAGGATGGGGACATTAAGAAGAGATGGGAAGGTTATTTCTACAACCTACTAAATGAACACACTTCGAGTAATAGTGTTCTGGAAGACTACATTATCCATAAAGACACCACATGTCGTAGATATATACGAAGAATTAGGGTGTCTGAAGTAAAAGAAACTTTAAGGAGAATGAAAGTAGGCAAGGCACAAGGTCCAGATGAGATCCCAATAGAAGTGTGGAAGAGCTTAGGAATCTGTGGTTTATCTTGACTAACCAAGCTATTTAATAAGATTATGAGTATAAGGGTAAGGAAACAGCCTCTCTGCTTCGCAGAGGTAAGGCTGCGTACATTATAACCCTCCCCAGACCCCGCAGTGGCGGGAGCCTTGTGCACTGGGTATGCTCTTTATGAGTACAAGGAAAATGCCAGATGAATGGAAGAGAAGCATCGTGGTTCTGATTTACAACAATAAAGGGGATAGTCAGAGTTGCAATAATGGCGGAGCCTCGTGCACTGGGTACGCCCTTTTTTTTTTTTAATTCATAGTTGCAATAACTATAGAGGCATAAAACTAATGAATCATACTATGAAATTATGGGAGAGGGTTATTGAAACCCATTTGAGACAAGAAGCTACTATTATAGACTATAGAGAACCAATTTGGTTTTATGCAAGGAAGATCCACAACGGAAGCTATTTACCTACTTCGGAGACTTATGGAAAGATTTAGAAATTGCAAGAAGGATCTTCATATGGTCTTTATTGACCTAGAAAAAGCTTATGACAGAATCCCTACTAGAAAAGTGTTTCAAGTAAATATGGGGACATAATTAAAGATATGTATAATGGCGCAGTGACAAGTGTAAGAACTGTGGGGGAGGGGCAAAGGTAGTGAACTCCCAATTAAAATTGGGTTACATCAAGGATCAGCTTTAAGCCCTTATTTGTTTGCATTTATCATGGATGATTTAACTAGAGACATTCAAGATGAGGTTCATTGGTGTATGTTGTTTGCTAATGATATTGTTTTGGTGGATGAGACAAAAGCAGGGATTAACACCAAGTTAGAGTTGTGGAGATCAACCTTAGAATCAAAAGGTTTTAAGATAAGTAGAACGAAGGCGGAGTATATGGTGTGTAACTTTAGTTACACTAGGACGGATAATTAAGTGGTGAAAATTGATGAGAAAGAGAGAGAGATATTCCGTAAAGTGATTATTTTAAGTATCTTGGCTCAATCATAAATAAAGAAGGTGATATAGAGAATGATGTTTCATTGAGAATTAAAATAGGACAGATGAAGTGGAGAGGTGCTCTAGAGTGTTGTGTGATCGGTGAATTCCTTTAAAACTTTAAAGGAAATTTTTATAGGATAGTCATACGACCAGCTATGATGTATGGTGTTGAGTGTTGGGCAGTTAAGAAGCATCATATAGATAAACTCAATGTAGCGGAGATGAGGAAGTTGAGATGGATGAGTGGAACTAGGAAGGATAAAGAAAAGAATGATCATATTAGAGCTGGTTTAGGAGTAGTTCTGATACATAATAAGCTACGAGAAAGTCGTTTGAGGTGGCATGACCATGTTCAACGGAGGCCTTTGGATGCTCCAGTACGGAGGAGTGATTTGATTCAGATTGAAGGAATTAAAAGAGCTAGGGGTAGACCTAAGATGGCCTTAGCAGAAGTGGTGAGGAAAGACATGCATAGTTTAGGCCTTGTAGCAAGTATGACCTCAAATAGAGGAGATTGGAGGGCAAGAATCCATGTAG
Source organism: Telopea speciosissima (assembly GCF_018873765.1). Lineage (NCBI taxonomy): Eukaryota > Viridiplantae > Streptophyta > Magnoliopsida > Proteales > Proteaceae > Telopea > Telopea speciosissima. The sequence goes on along the minus strand of NC_057916.1, from coordinate 63,413,481 downwards.
CCGACCCCATTTAGTTGGTATAAGGCTGAGTTGTTGTTGTTGATCTAATATTATATATACAACACAATATATATAATTTACTATAATAATATACTATATTATGTTATAATATATTAAGAGGGCAGGCCTTGGTGCAACGGTTAAGGTTGCTCCATCGTGACAAAAAAAGGTCACGGGTTCGAGTTTGGAAACAGCCTCCCTGTGAAAGCAGGGGTAAGGCTGCGTACATTATGACCCTCCCCAGACCCCGCAGTGGTGGGAGCCTCGTGCACTGGGTATGCCTTTTTTTATTATGTTATAACATATTATATACTAATGTATTAGCCAATTAGGAGATGATACATTACCCAGCTGGCATTGCCAAAATTTATCTCACCTCTACAAGAGGCAGCTGGCTAGGTTGTGCTTTCAAAAGGAACAATTTCTTTACCAGTATTAACAATAAACCAGCAAGTAATCACAGATATAGTTATTGAAACTAATAAAATAGTGATTGGATAAGAAGTAGAGACCAAAAATTAAGCAGATTGAAAGGATTCTGGATCAATAAATATTCTGGTTCAAGAAAAGCAACTATTAATAGCCTCAGGTAAAGAACTCAGGGAAGTTCAATAGAGAATTGACAACCAAGGCTAAACAGGAAAAAGGAATATATCTCAGATCAATGAAACAGAAAACAAATCTGAAAAATATCTGATATAAAACACCGGCAGTGTTATGTAATAAGCAGTAGCTGATGCAAGACAGCAGCAATATGATTTAATAAAAGCCTGACCACAGCCTCGGAGCACCAAGGTGCTACCAAGTTCTCAAATGCAATCTTATAAGAAGATCAAAATCTCATTATAACCATAGTTGTCATGGAACCAAGGCGAGCCAAAGCAATGGCAAGGGGGCATTGGGCCTCAACATGGGCTTATTCCTAAATGGTGGGCCTCCAAAAGGACATGGACTTGGGCCTTCTGTGAGCTCCATTTTAAGCCTCCTCCATTAGTATCCTCTGGGCCTCTGGCCATTGGTGGACAGCTGAAAAATATTATAATTTGTGATCCTGTACAGCTGTACTAGATACCCACGGTATTAAGCAAAGAAGGATAGAATCTTGATAATTCATATGCACTTTTATTTAGAATTTGTCATTAAGTAGTTTGGACAACTTGGGCCTCAACATGGGCTTATTGTGGGCCTCCAAAAGGACTTGAACTTGGGCCTTAAGAGCAAGGTTTAAAGTATCGGAATCAGGTATCGTATCAGAAGGGTGATTTTAAGAGATATATCCTCCTGTATGGGAGAGATGCAAGATACGCTAAAGATACGTATGAAAATGCTCAAGAAATGTAAGGAAATGGTCAGGATATATACAAAATACAGTTTTGAAGTATAAAACACTATAAATAAGTAAACTGTAAAAAATATTATGAATAAAAGGAGAACAAAGTACAACGAGACAAGTGCATTCAATTGATTATGTATAAAGGATGAGGTTTATTACATGTACTAATAACAATTTTTTTAGGTATCATATCAGTACCTAAGATATGATACGTATCAGTTAGTATCAGCGGATATGGTGGGATACTTAAAACCTTGCTTAATAAAGTTCCATCCTAGCATCTTTCATTTGTATCCAAGGATCGAGATCTCGGGTTTGGACCTGGCTTCGGTCAGGCCCGAAACCAAGATGTGCCAGATCTTGTTCTGAGGTTTCGGCCCTGGGCCTCCCTAGGTTGAAACCCAGGGTCGAAACCTTCGACCCTGGGTTTCATTTCGGCAGGCCCGAAACTGAGACAACTCGGAGATTTCAGTTAGTTTCGACTAAGATTTAGTTCCTTGTTTGAATCCTTGGCCCATTGTTAGTGTCACCTTAATTTTTTTCCTCCTCCAATGCCTAGAATCACCTAAAAACCGTGACAATTTGGTATCCTAGATACATGTACTAGTTACCAGAGCATTAAACAGAGAAAATGAGTGTAATTAGAGTAGGATTTCTTCATTGTTTACCAAGTAATTTAGAAGTCTATAACTAGGTCTGTGACCCAATGTTTTGAGTCGAATTAATTATTGAAAAGAAGATTACTGGAGATATGAAACTGAAAAGAACAAGTTCTGCTTGCCTCAGGAAGGAATATGATCTACTCATATCTTAATTGATCTTGTTATTTCAACTCAGCTCAACTCAACTAAACCTTATCCCAACTAAATGGGATGGAAGACATGGACTATGTTTCACCATTCTATTCAGAGCCTTACTTGTTAACAACCCTAATCCCTGCATGCCTTCTCTTTCACTTCTCCCAAAAATCACTTTAAGCTTCCCTCTTTCTCTTTTTGCTCCTGCAATCTAATCTCCTAAATCTCTTCTTCTTTATTTCTGTTTTTACTTAAATAACAAGATTTCCATGTGTACATATTCTCACTTCTTTCAGCTCTATATCTCTTAATAGTTGTTAATTCCATAATTCTGTTAGGATCTAACATGTGTACAATCTTTGCTTGTTTTAAAACATGGCAAAGGTCTAAAGAGGTAGAGGATCTAATGAGATACAAACTAGCCAGAAACAAAGCTAAAATGATTGTGGAGAAAGCGGCGAAGAAATATGATGATTTCTATAATAATCTGAATTTGAAGGATGGGGAAAAACCTATTTATAAGATAGCTAAAGTGAGAGAAAGGAGGATCCGAGATTTAGACCATGTTAGATGTATTCAAAGTGAGGATGGTAGAGTACTAATAAAAGATGAGGACATTGAGGAGAGGTGGAAAGAGTACTTCTACGGGCTTCTTAGTGGAGACTCCTTTGGTAGGGCTGCGGAAAGCGATATTATTCATAAGGATACTTCGCGTAGATATATACGCTAAATAAGGAATTAAGGATACATGAAGTTAAAGAAGCGATAAGAGGGATGAAATTAGGCAAGGCTCCAGGCCTAGACGAGATCCCAACTGAGGTATGGAAGATTGTAGGATTTTGTGGTCTTTCGTGGCTAACCAAGTTGTTCAACAAGATTATGACCACTAGGAAAATGCCAGATGAATGGAGAAGAAGCATTCTGGTCCCAATTTATAAAAACAAAGGAGATATTCAGAATTGTAATACTACAGAGGCATAAAGTTAATGAGTCATACAATGAAGCTTTGGGAGAGAGTTATTGAAACCCACCTGAAAAAGGAGACAACTATTTCGAAAAACCAATTTGGGTTTATACCAGGAAGATCCTCGATGGAGGCAACTTTCCTACTAGAAGACTCATGAAAAGATATAGAGAGGGCAAGAAGGAACTCCATATGGTCTTTATAGACCTAGAAAAAGCCTACAATAGAGTCCCTAGAGAGTTAATCTGAAATATTCTAGAGAAGAGAAGAGTGTCATGTAAATACATAGACGTTATTAAAGATATGTATGCTGATGTGGTAACTAGCGTTAGAATGCAGGGGGCCAAGGAAGTAAATTCCTTATCTCAATGTTATACCAGGGATCAGCCTTAAGCCCTTATCTGTTCGCACTTATCATGGATGACTTAACCAGAGGCATACAAGATGAGGTCTCATGGTTTATGATCTTTGCAGATGATATTGTATTGGTAGATGAGACAAAAGCAGGGATTAACACCAAATTGGAACTATAGAGATCAACTTTGGAATCAAAAGGTCTAAAGATAACTAGAACTAAGACCGAATATATAGTGTGCACTTCAGCAACTCTGAGATGGAAAATGAGGTGGTGAATATTGGTGAGAGGGAGATCCCGCAAAGTGAGCACTTCAGATATTTGGGATCAATCGTAAATGAGGGCAACATAGAAGACGATGTTACCAAGAGGATTAAAATAGGGTGGATGAAGTGGAGAGGTGCATCCGGAGTTCTATGTGATCGACGTATCCCTTTAAAGCTTAAAGGAAAATTCTATAGGGCTGTCATTAGACCAGCTATGATGTACGGTGCAGAATGCTGGGCTGTGAAGAAGTGGCATATAGATAAACTTGGTGTTACTGAGATGAGGATGTTGAGATGGATGTGTGGGAAAACTAGGAAGAATAAAGTAAGGAATGGCCATATTAGAGTTGGGTTGGGTGTAGCTCCGATCCATGACAAACTTAGAGAGTCATTTGAGGTGGTTTGGCTATGTTCAACGAAGGCCTCTGGATGCCCCAGTTTGGAGGAGTGACCTGATTCAGATTGAGGGAACCAAAAGGGCCAGGGGCAGACCTAAGATAACCATTGGAGAAATGGTGAAGAAAGACATGCTTAGCTTAGGCCTTGTTCCTGGTATGACTTCAAATAGAGCAGATTGGAGAGTAAAGATCCATGTGGTCGACCCCATATAGTTGGACCATGATGTTGTGATGTTGTTTTACACTCATTTTTCAAGACCAAGAGCAGAATGTTGGGCAATTAAGAAGCAGTATGTAGTTGAAAAGGGTCGATGCCCTAGAGTTTGTGTCAATGTTGAATGCCACTTCCTTTACTTTTATATTTTTGATAGTTTGTCTCTTCTTGGATCCATGTAGCCAACCCCATTAAGTTGGGATAAGGCTGAGTTGTTGTTGTTGTAATTCCATAATTCGTTTAGATACCTTAATCCCAATTATTTTTCCTGAACCTAAACCCAATTTCAGCACCAAAATAAACATGTCCATACTCCATAGCCCATAGCCAACCTGAAATCTCAACTCCCAAATATCCAAAATAGATGATGTACTACTTTGTTCTTTTCAGGTTCAACCACCTAACTGAATGCGAAGCCCTATAAAACCCTCCTAACCTGAACCCATTCTACTTAATTTTAAGTACAAAGTTGCAATCTTAAGGCTTTTTAATTATTAATTTTGAGAAGCCCAGCCAGCATGGTAGCAGTAAATAGATTGTAAAAAAAATATATCTTTACAAAATGATAAAGCTTTGAACCTCCATCTCAACGTAACTGTGGCTCTCATTTAGAGAGATTGACTACTTGCATTGCAAGTGGGTCCCAACTAGGACATCCAAGGCCAGAATTCGAGCCAGTTGAATAGGTCTCAGAATCCCTACCCCTACGCCTTGGGTCAAATAGTCGCCATGACAACTATGAATGGACTCCTTTGAATAAGGAACAACTATTATAGGCAAAATCTAAATTGTTTAAACTAGTCATTGTTGACATCTCTGATGTGGTAAGACTGATCTAATCATATATATACTTGTAACAGCAGAAAATTTTTGGTCCATGATTATAAATAAATTATTGGGCATACTACAACATAGAAATGTTAAAGGATGGATTTTTCAAAAAAAATAAATAAAATAATTGAATTTGTCAAGCTAGAAGTTTGGGTTTTGTTAGCTTTCTGTTTATGCTAAACTTACCAGAGAAGAACCAAAGGAACCAATCTCACTGGAATTAAGAGCAAAATCAAACTCCGCCCACAGCCGATCCAGTTCTTTGTCATAATCTGATTTCTCCTTTGCTACAGGCTTCTCAATTCCAAAATTGAACTTTAATGGAAGCTTCGTCTCAACCTCTGTTTGTTTGGGAATGTTATATTTAGAAGTTAAATTTTCCAAAAGCACTTCCCCTTCCTCTTTATCCCAAATGGAATTTATCATAGCTCTGAAAATCTGATCAACATCTTTTGGTGCACGGACACGCTTTCTCTTTGTGGACTTTCCAACATCCTCTTCCTTTTTCCCCCTATCTTCAATTTGAGCACCATCATGGCTGTTGATGTTATCATCAGTGCCATTATGTGCAACCGCTTCCCCAATACCACCATCTCTGTCGTTTTCATCAATGCTGCAGTTTCCATCATCCTCATTCTCATCCTCATCATTCTCAGTATAAGAGTTATCCTCCTCCACATCAAAACAAATTGGATGACTCAAAGTTCCGAGCTTCTTCTGCTTGTTCTCTGAGCTTGAACCAGTACGTGATCGAGTCCGCTGTGCTACACAATTTCCCCAACCAACTGAATGGGAAGTGCCCTCCTCAATGTCAGAAGGTATCAGAATATCTAACCCAGAATATCTCCTTCTTTTTGTCTGAGACACCACACTTATATGCTTCTCTTCCTCAACATCTTCCCTGTAAGAAGTTGTCTCCTTTATAGGGGAGTCGTTCTTTCCATAATTCTCATCACTACAATCATCAATGTCATCACCAGAGGATTGGGATTCATCCAAAACAATGGGAACAACAGAATCAATATTACTGCCGTTTTGACACCCAGACTTTGTCATTCGAGACCCTACGAATCTCTCTTGCCCCTTTCCAACAACAGTTCTTTCCCTAGCAATTTCAGAATCAGAGGTGCCTTCCTTGTCTTCATCTACACTGGAAGAACTTGATGGCTCTCCATCGGACTTATCTATTCCAAAATCCTCATCTTCAGAGTCGTCATCCATTTCACTGTCATCAGTGGATGATTGGCAAGAATAATCATTCTTGCTACTTGCAATCTTGGCATCAGCGTTGTTTTCCTCGTCTTCTTCTTCAGTGGAAGAACTTGATGGCTCTTTGTGGGACTTATTTATTCCCAAATCCTCATCAACAGCATCATCGTTCTTGCCACTGCCATCACAAGATGTCTGGGTCTCATCTATATCAGTAAAAACAAACTTCTCAACATCCCCCTTATGGACTTGTATCTTTGATCGAGTCCTCCTTGATATGCAATTATATGGAGCAACAGCAACAGCTCCCTTCCTATCACTATCTCCCTCTGTTTCTTCTTCTTCTAAATGGATGTTAGTTTGAACTACATTATCATCCTTCACGCCAAGTAATCCTGAATCCTCTTTCCTCCCCAGGTCGGAATTCTCTAAATTATCAGAATCGGAAGCTCTCTCTTCAGCACCACCCCGACCTCTACATTCTTCATCATCATCATCGCCATCAAGAACAACAATAACAGGTTCATCATTATTTCTATTCGATTTACGTCCCCCATACCCTAAACCTGGAGAAGACCAATCATTGCCTCCATCTCCTGCAAGCCCCTTTCTCTTCCTACTGCTGTTACATCCCTTCAAAGGCCTCGTATTCTCTCCAATGGAAGCAGTTCCGTTAATAAATACAGAATGAGACCTAGTTCTCTTTGCAATATAATTGGGAAAAACTTCCGCCGTTCTACTGGGCGTTTTAGTGTGATCTTTCTTACTGTTACTCCCACCATCACCACCAGACAAACTTTTCTTACTAAATGCGCCGCGAGACTTAGTTCCCTTCATTATAGAGTAGAAAGGATCCATAACCAGGGCAAGAAAAGATCCTTTTTTTCACACAGATTAGGCAAAATCTGTGACGTAATCGAAAAGGAATCGATGATTAAGAAGAAGAAACAGAGTAAAGAAGAACTCAAATACAGAGAGAGGATCAAGATTGATTTCGATACCTTGTTCGCCGGTGAAAACCGGCAGAGAGCTCCGTTGAAACAAGGAGTTGCAGCGGCGAAAGTAACCAAATTGGAAAGAAAGAAAAGAGCGCGAAGCCGAGAAGACTATACTATAATACAGCTAAGCTAGGAAGACGATATGCGCGTGATCATCATTCACAATGAATACTCTTTAAAGATTTTCTCCCCTGAAATCTCGAAACTGCCCTCTTAAGGTTCCACTTTACCGTTTCTTTTCTTTCAATTTTTGAGATTGCAGTACAGTTTGAACGTTTATGAGTAGGATTATGATTCGATGCAATGGCCTCACATTGAGAATACCATGTTGATATTTTAGATTGGGATCAAATTGAAATATTATTAAGAACAATAAGTGGGTTTAGTAATTGGTATCGGTATATTACCACACACACAAAAAATGGTATCGGTATCGGCAGAGACGGATACCAATGGTATCGATTTGAATCGGTCATGTTTTTTTTATTTTATTTTAAAAACTTACTTTTTTACATTTTTAACCTTGTTTGTTCGAATCCATTGATATGGGATCGGCCAGGAATTGGTATCAATGGAGACTGATACCGATGTGAATCGGCCAATCCAACCACTTCGATAGCGCTTCCTCAAACTATGGTTACGAATGATACAGAGCAGACTGTGGAAATAATGAACTCATTTAATTTTTATTTATATTTTTGGTAAAGATTATATATGTATATTATTAGAAGAAGATTTTATTCATAATTAGGGTGTGAAGCTCATGGCAGGAACAACACATATCACTTGAATCCATGGATCGGAAGTGAGTTAAATTGTTGTACATGTCACTGACTCCCTTGGAAATTGGAATAAAACTAAAAATACATGAAATAAAACTAGAAGATAAATATAATATATCTTCTATAATGAAATTGATAATCAGAGATCAATAATATCCCTCTAAAGATAGGAGATCACATCCTTGTTGTTTGATTCTATAATAAATCTATCGCCACATTCAAAAATTGACGCAATTGAATAATGTGGGGCTAGATATTGTTTTAGCACAGACGAACCCTTGAATCCACAAGGTAAGAAAACCTTTTTGTGGGAGAGAAAAAAGAGTGGGAGTCTTGTGAGGGTAGGTCTCACATGTTGTGGGTTGGGTTGATAAGAAAAAGAAATAATGGAATATGCATTTTGTAGTGGGGTGGGATTTAGTGGGAGAGAGAAAATGAACATGGGGTGAGACTCCATGGACAAGAAAGGAAATAGGAGGAGAAGAGAGAGACTAAAAATTAATTTTTCCATGAATAGTGCCATAATAAATTTTGGTAGGACTTGAATGGGATGGGAAAAAGAGGGGTGCCACCTCATCAAACAAAAATAAATGTATTTAATGAGTTTGTTGCCCACCCCATGTATCTAAACACACACATCCTTGGTACTTTGTAGGGAAATAGTACATTTTTCCCACTCCTTTTTTGCCTATCCCATTTTTATCCAGCCAACAAACGGGTCCTAATTTCACAAAGAACATAGGAGATGAAACGACAATTTTCTTAAATTCCAAATCAGATTATAAGCATCCAAAGAGACCCTAAATAGTAGGTTAAAATACATTTTTGGATTTACAAAGTGTGCTAAAATCCAATTGTGTCAGAGTTCAAAAAAATGGCACCAAAACTTTGAAACCCTTGACGACCTTCAAATCAAAGGAAATTTTGGAAGAACGCCTTTGTTGAATGGGCTTAGCCCTATTTCCCAGTAGATCTTTGTCTCCCATTCTCGAAAACCTATTATAATAGCCAATCGACCAAGTGCGCGCAAAGTTATGTCATCCTAAAGTTAGCCCTGGAAATTTTAATATTTTTTGCTGGACTGGGTCACCTTCTGCCGGTCCAAGGAGTCCAGAAACTGTGCTGACACTTCCTCTACATAAAAAATGAACTTTAACAATGATCGAATCACCAATGCTTCCCCAACAATAGGAGAATTGAATGTAGTACGAGAGGAGACAGAAAATACTGGCCGACCAAAATGATCATGTTCAATAAAACCAAGTCCTCCTTTGTCTGTATCTAGAATCAAACTGGCATCACATATAATTTTGTAAACGTCTATAGGTGAAGGAGTCTAGCTTTCAATTCCTATATTTACTACACCATAAAGAGCAAGTCGATGTGGTACCTTATTATTTAATGGACTTATTTTTTTAATTATCCTTGCATCGAACCCAAAGGAATGAATAAGGAGAGATAGTGAGTGAGGGCTAGGGTTCATGGCCCCCGAAGATCATCGGCCTTTGAAGCCTGTGTGGAGTTATAGGCAAAACAACCTTCGAATTAGGCAATACATCCAGATAGAATCTAGAGTATTCCATCTGGGAGGTTTGCAGGCGTATGAGAACATTCTTGTATGTGAACCTGAGCCGGCCTCTTAACAACAACCCACAAGGACTCCACTTCCTCCTCCCACTACTCTTCTACTTGTTAGTTGTATATTTAATTAGCTTTACACATTCCTTGTACAGCTTACAATTTACTTGTATAGCTCTTACCAAACTTTAAATAGTGTTTCATTCACCATCTCGAGTTTGAAGGGGGGGGGGGGGGGGGTAGCTGTATATTTTGTGAATATTTTCATTCCTTGTATACCTTATAGTTTGCTTGTATAACTCTTACCATTTATTTCCTTTTCCTTGTAAGTGTATTATACTCTTGTACTCATACCTCTTCTAGTGAATACACAACACATAGCTTTACCACAATTCTCACTGTTAACCCACATTGGCATGATAAAGACTTAAAAGTCTAACACAATAACAACATAGAGATAACTACTAACCCAATGACACATGTTAACTACAAGTAACATTCCTCTCCCCTTAAAATTGGATTTGTTCTCAAGGCCTAAATCTAGAAATTGCTTCATGATAACTTCGAAATTATATTTACTCAAAAAAAAAAAAAAAAAACTTCGGAATTATCAACGTCCTCTTCAGCTTAATAATCCCCTTCAAATGGGAAATAACTTATTACAATGGTGACCTAGCACAAATTGTTCATTGCAATTATAACACATCCCTTTCGTATGTCTTTCTTGCATCTCAATTGAAGTGAGTTGCCGAACAAGAAGAGTAGAACCTTGAATAATTGGTGGAATGCTCGTCCCCTCAAGTGAGGCCTGTAATCACATACTAGTAAACTTACAAGTGTAAATGTATGTGGGGACAAGAATGTATGTGGGTGTGTTTGTGTGTGAGGGAGATTGTGTGTGTATGAGAGAGAGAGAGAGAGATAAAACTTCACAAGATGTGAAAAAAAAAAAAAAAAAGATAACATTTGAGGCAAATCTTATGACCAATAGAGCTCCCTTTAATCAAATATCAAATTTTGAAAATTCAATCCAAACTGCTCTGCAGGAGGAACTTATTTGAATCCTCTAGTATACGCCAATAATCAAAGAACAAGTCCTTACCAGCAACCTCCTTCCTCCAACTTTCTTGTTGAAAATCTATTGATTTCTCATTCCATGTATCCAAAGCATATAGCATAAGATATCATAGAACATAGTAATTGTTTTTTTCTATTTTCCTTCCCTTGTTTTGATAGAACAGATATAGTATTAGGCAGGTATCGGGTCGTTAGCAATACAATATTAGGTGGGTGTCAGAGTGATCTTGATATGAATCGATTGATTAGGTCCCGATACCAAAAACTATGTGAGTAAGCCCGCATGGTTAATTATGCCCTTACTTCTTAATAGTTGAGGTGAATTGTTTCCTCCTTGTTGAGTTGCATGAGGTGCCACAATTGGGTCACAGAAGAAAACCATCAATTATTTCAAAATATATAAAAGAAACTCTAAATAGTATAAGGAAAATCTTATTGTAACCAAGTGGTGAACTCAGAAGTTGTAATCTTTTTTTTTTGCCCTTCTAAGATAATATACTTTTTTTTTTCAATGAGCGTAAATGCTGTCATTTCAAATAAATATTGCATTAAATAAATAATGCATTGAATAACTTTATGGAATAAGATAATGGCAATTAAAAGGGGTAACAATGCAACTTCTTAGTTCACTAGTTTGGTGACAAGAAGTTGCACCCATAGATATAATAGTCATAGCTAGAACACGTCTAGTTGATGTATAGTTTTGCATATGAGCAGCAGTTAGGAAGAGGAGGCATGTAAGTCTCCTCTCCGTACTGACCTGACTCTTTGCCTTTGCAATAACAGTCTAACTTAAGTCAGGTTGTAATGGGAAGAGGATATGTTACTGAAGGAGCAATAGGCATTATTTTATAAGTAAAAAAAAAAATAACAATTAGGTTGATATGTTTACAAATGCTCAAACCACCACAATTATGCATAAGACATATAAAGAAATGAGCTTAAGATCTATGACATAAGTCATGTGATGGATACCCCACCTATGTGAGAAGAGTTCCTAAAATTTGGTTCAACAGATAAAATTGGAATCATCGGGTGACTTGCATAGTATTACTATTTTTGACTCATTCTAGTTAGATGAGAAAGTAGTACTCACCATAATGAAAGGAGGATGGGTTATAAACTCTTAGCCAACCACAACTCACAAATGTAGAGTGTTACACCTGCACCTAAAATCCCGGGCTAATTTGAATTTTCTGTGGGTGTTGCTTAGGTGACTGTTGACACCAGTGATTCGTGAGACATTAGAGTCAAGAGGTCAATTGGAAGTAATGACAACTCCTTAGTCCTCATGTACGTGCTGTGGTGTGAAGAAGATCGTAGGGATTACGCGAAGCCCCTTTTGGGTGTATGATGGTTTGTAACTTCACCTAAGATGCATGTGAAGTGTACTGGAGAAAATCTTAGGTCAATTGGAGTTGAACTAAGTACTTGAGTATCATACCTTGGATACTTGAGAACTCTCCTTAGGTGTGTCATGGATGGTCAACTAGTCGCCCAACCTCCTAAAGAAATAAATTGGACCTGAGATAACCCAGGCTACCTGTGAGAAGGTAGATTTCTTGAGGGATCGTATCTTGGCGGCTTAGTCGTGGCAGAAGAGCTACGCCAATGTTAGATGGAAGAACCTAGAGTTTGTACTTGGAGACCATGTATCTTCTTCGAGTATTACCCACCAAACGACTGATGAGGTTCGGGAAGAAAGGAAAGTTTAGCTGGGATTTTTTGGGCCATAAATGATTTTGGCACGTAGCGAGTAGGTAGCATGTAGTTTGACACTGCCCCATCATTGGCAGGAGTCCACGATGTATTCCACGTATCAGTGGAAAAAATATCTCCCGGACCCGACTCGTGTCTTGACTCAGGAGCAGCCCGAACTGGCTGCCGACTTAACTCTAGAGTAGCAATCAGCCAAGATCTTGAACCCAAAGAAACTCCACATTCGCAACCACCCCTTTACCTAGGTGAAGGTGCATTAGAACAACCTTTCCAACAAGGAAGTGTCTCGGGAGTTTGAGGTCAAATTGCGGGCGACGTTCCCACAACTCTTCAACCCATCCGATAAGCCAATTTCGAGGACAAAATTCTTATAAGGTGTTAGGAATGCTATACTTGTGACCCAATTTGTCCTTATGATACTTGTGTGCATGTGGTAGTGTAGCTTGGATAACCTTTAGAGTCTCGAAGGAAGACTTTGACTAGATAAGCTTTAGACTACGACTTTGTACTTTGTTGTATGCTCATCTTGCATGATTGGTTCTATGTATATTAATTATACTCTTGTATGCCCTCCTTTCATGTACAAAAACTCCAATTAGAACCCCTCTCAATACCTAAATCATCGAAGTAGGCGAGATCATCGGAGTCAATTTGATTCTTATTTACTGTCATTGTATAACAACCAGATTCTAACCCAATTTAAAGGACCTTCCTTATAATTTGGTCAAAGGTTTATTTATAAAAAGTATATCCCATTAGGTCTAGTTTACAATGCATTTTGAATCACGTCATTTCGTTATGTATTAACCGAGTTATAGCCAAAACATTGGGCGGAGGTCTGCCCACATCATCCGCCTAGTGTAAAATCCTTTTCTGTGAACGTAATATTGGTTTGGTTTCATCTTGCCTTGGCCTAGGACTTAACCCATGGTTATTTTAGACCATTTGTGGCCCATGTGGTCTAAATAAACCCTAAGACCTCTAACCTAAGACCTATTTGGGTTCTAATATGATCCAAACCCATTTTGGACCTTAAATAAGCCCTCAACCAAACAATACCTAAGATCCTTGGCTAAACATGGTAAGAACTCAGCCTCTCCTCATTTCTCTCATTTCCCTAACCCTAGTGAAGAGAGAGAACATGGAGAGCAAGAAAGGAGAGAAGAAGGAGAAAGAAGAGGGAGGAAGGCAGAAGAAGGGGAGGAAGGGAGTACCCTAACCTCCATTGGAGCCAACCTTGAGCTTTAAACTTCACTTTAGCCAACCTAGAAGCCACCCTTAGACCTTGGAGCTCGTGGGAAGGAGGATTTGCAGCTCAATCCCAACCTTGAAGCTTGCCCCCTTGCTGTCCTAAACTAACCCCATTGTAAGTAAGCTAAACTATGCTAGTTCTAGATTATTTTCATTTGTGTTTGATTGGAATCCTATCCAATCCTTAGCCAAACCTTAGGGCTTCTTATCCTACTATAATGAGACCTTCTATGTGATGTTAAAGACACCAACTATTGACCTGGGATCACCTATCCATAGCTAATTGGTATAGTTTCCATGAACCCCCTTAATGAACCTACAATTTGAGGACTCTTGATGTAGATACCTATCTAATCTTAACAAGGATAAGGATTCTTGTTCTAATGTATTTAAGCCTTCTATTGGATGTTATTTATGTTATTTTATGATCCTAATCTGTTGTTTACCCATTCCATGGCCAAACCACCATGAAAGCCCCATTATAGACCTTCATTTTTGGGAATTTTAGTGCTAGGAACCAAATCCACCCTTTGGGATCCTAATTGGATCAAGTCCTTTGAATTGGTAGCTTCCTTGGAGGCTAATGGCACCCCACATTGACCCCTGCTAAACCTTGAGCATTGACTAAAGTTTGGAGACAACCCAAGCCATTTCCTACATTTGTGGACTCTGACGGATGATACAGCAGGCGGACAATGCCATCGTGGCATCGTCCGCCAGGTTAAAACTGCACAGTCTGCCTGTACTATTTAGAGGAGGGTATTGCTTGGACAATCCGCCACCTGGCAGACAATCACATCATCTGCCAAGTATATGATCCGCCTGGGTCAGACTTAAACTGAGTTAGGATTTTTGACTTCAAACCTTGGACACTGACACTCTCTCACCTATTGTACACCTGTTTGGCCATATGTTAGGCTAGCGCACACATATGGGAGGAGCGTACATTGCATGAAAGCTGAGTTTACTATCAATTCGACAATTGTGAGTGGATTAGATACTTGGATTTAATTTATGGAATATTTTTGTGATGACCTGTGTGGAATGCCATTCATGCATATGATGACCTATGCTAATTTCAATACATGTTACTAATGATGGATCATGGTAAGAATGATGGTTATGATGTTGAATGCCAGTTGTTTAGGGACTTACGATTATACTTGAACTATTATTGAGAATGTGGATATTGGTTATGAATGAGACATGGACATGAGATGTGGTTTTATGATGAATATACGATGAGATGTGGATGTGAATAATGATTATGTGTTAGAAATATAATGCTTATGCGATGAATGTAATTGATGGGATCCAAGTGCCGTGAGTGGGCGTCGAACTTGAGATCGCCATGAGTGTACGAGTTTGTGATCAGGTCGACCGTTATTCGGTATCACATCCGTCGTACTCTCATATGTGCATGTGTAAGCTAGAGGGGCGAGAGGATAGCCGGGCCGACCTTGATTTTGGTACTATAGACTCAACCTCTGGTTTACATGTGAGCGTGCACCCTTCTTTTTAGATGCATGGTTAGGATTACTTTTCCCTAGTGCTACACCCCTTACCAACAAGGGGAAAGGTGTTGGGTAACCGGTGCTGACTTTTGACGGACTGGGGTGCCATTCTCAACAAACCACCGTATTTGGGTGAGAGTTTGGGTTATCTCTGGGGCTTGCAGATAACCTGATGGAGGGATCCGGTCTTGCAGGTTTTCAACTGCAATTTTGGTTATTATTGCCAGATTGTCACTATTTTTTACTCATGGGGGATACAACCTAAGGGATGTTGCAGTAGCACTTTACCTCATGGACTTAGGCATTTTGATTATTAGGTGGAGGCATACTAAAATTAAAATTCATTCATATGCATGATTGTAAACTAAATCTGATGTACGAATTGTCCTGGTGGTATGGGACACTGTGGGATTCGTCTATTATTTTTAGTTTGTGGCCTGATGGAATGTGCATTCATAATTATGTGCGTATGCTTGTATGATCTAATTACTCACTAGACTTAGTTGGAAGCTCATCCCTCGAAGGACCTCTCTTTTTAGATATGACTGCAGGTATGATGGCACCGGCCGATGGTGATTCAGCGTATTTGTGCGTTGATGGCTACGACGCTTGGGATGTTCCTGGTGAGGAGGAGCATGGACCGGAGTGCGCTTGTGAGCCCTGTTCTCGTGGTGTGGCTTAGTGCGGGCTTGAGGCCCATTTGGATTTTGGACTATCATTGAGAAATACTGTAATTAAATACTATTTTAACTTTTGGATTTTATTTACTTGTGTTTATATGTAAAGCTAGTTATTGTGTTACAAACTTTGAAATGTTGGAATAAGATGCCACTTACTATACGATATCACATGTTTAGCTTCGACACTCTAATAAATTACATATGTTATATAGCTTCCGCACACACTCTGATTTTATTTGTCATATGGGATCAGTGACCATAGTACTGCAAAGTGTAGATCCTTGGGGTTAGTGTGGAATATCAGGGTATTCCGGTCTCATGTCCTTAGGTGTAGGGAGCGGGGGTGTGACAGAGTGTGTTAACTGTGATGCACAATATAGGTTGAACTAAGTGGCTTAGAAAGTGTTACCACTTTCAATAAGAATTTTGAAGGCAAATTCTGTAGGTGTTTATGATTTTGAGATTGGGACAAGGCCACTTAAAAATATCCACATTTTCAAAAGGGACACTAATAAAGTCGAATGCTAGGATGTGGATGACAAGTTAGTTGGTAACACTAATAAGAACAGGTTCAAGAAGTATAAGTTCAATCGTACTCTAAAGCGTGGCTTGTTAGGCTTAGTGTAGATTCAAGTCCAAAAGATGTCTACAATGAGGTGTCCTAGTGTTCTTATATGCTTAGTCATTCTGTTCTATTTATTTGGTATTTTGTAATTTGTAGGGGAATTGTTGTATTAAATGAATTTTCAAAGGAAAAATATGTTTCAAAATACATCCTTCGTTTTCCTTATTTTTGTCTCTCACAAGGTTTGAACCGTTGACCCTCTATGTGTTGCTTTTGTAAAGCAACAAAGTGAAAAATATTTAGTCCCACATTGCTTATAGAAGAGAGGAGTGTGCAATTCATATAGTATTATGGGGACACGTGCGTGTTGACCTAGGCCAGGCCTGATCGTGGAGTGGCATGGTGTGTGTGAAGTTTCTTTTTGCTCCAAACTAGACTTGAATTTGGTTTTTCTTTTGTCGACGTTGGATAGGGATTTCAACGAAAATGTGACTTTTCTTGACATCGGTGGTTTGCCATTAGATGTCGGCCAGTGAGTGCGCAAAGTCTGGGGTTTTCAAGAGCCTTATTAGCATACACTACTCTTTGTCCGATGTTGGATGTGTTTTTTCTAGCGTCGTCCGATGCCATCTAGTGCATTACTTGCATCAGGGATCCCTTGTTGTGTGTTGTCTAGAAAGCATTGGACCCCGATAACGATTAGTTTTTATGCGTTTTCTCTCTTATCGAGAAACACATCCTTTGGATTTTTTTGGATAAGTGTTTCTAAGGAGCATCTCTCCTCTATATATAGAGGATGTCCTAGACGCATTAGATATTTATTCTAAGTGTTCTACAAGCTCTCTGATACCTTTTGCTTACTATTTTAAGAGTTCTTTTTGTTTCTTTGTTTTGGTTGATTGAGCACTTGAGTGTGTCCCTACACAACCCGATAAGTGAGTGCAACAATTACTAGAAGGCCTAAGGAGTTGTTTCATCTTAGAGGTCAATTCACTAAAACCCTTATTGCACCATAGGGTTTCACTATGATTTTAAGGAGAGTGACCGGTGGCACAACTCAGCCCTACCAAGTTTACGTGAATTCTGTTGGTACTTCAAGCTCTTCTACTATATGTGGTTGCATCATCAAAGGTTAAGCAATTGAGATAAGTTATATACTCTCAATGGAAAAAAAGACTCTATTCGTGAGTGTGGTCCCTACACCTAGACACAAGATGATGGGAAAAATGACTACGTCACCCCCACATGAAAGGCGAAAATCTCACCCCTATCAATGCTTTTGCAAATGCTCTCATCACAAGGGCCATACTATTGGACAAAGAATGCATTTCTATTCTCAATTTATTTTTAATGAATATACAATGACGAATCACAACTCAAAGCCACATTCAAAGACGATTGAGCTTCAGACTATCAGGTAGGAGCTTCAGAACTAGTAGACATAACCTTTAGATCTCATGACCTTTAGCTCTCGAGCATGACCCTCCAATCTCAGGACCTTGAGCTCTCAGATAGAACCTTCAAATCTCAAGACCTTGAGCTCTTAGACAAAACCTTCAGTTATCTAGGTGATCTTCATTAGAGTCCAACAGTAGTTCAACATCTTAAAACCTTTCGATCAACACCTTAAGCTCTTAACAACAAAATCTTGATCTTTTTTTTTTTCTTACCAGATGCTAGAGAAAAACCCCAAAAACAATTGTTATCCCAAGCGCATGACTTCTCTTCCCAAGTTTCCCCTTTAGCTCTTCCCTTAAAATCTTTGAATTATATATGAGTAGGGTTAGAGATGTGCCTCTTTGAATTTTGAAACAATTCCTTAACTGTTCTAACAATTCTTAATTGGTCTATTGGTTTTGGAATCTTTGGGACAACTAGACCAGAATCAGTCCAGACCAATAAGATAATCGGTTACAAAAGTTAATGTGTACGCTGATTTTGGTTCCTAGTGGGTTGGATCCAGTCCGGTCCTAATCCTTCATTGACACCCCTACTTGAAACCCAATTTACCAATAATTGAAACTTAGAACCTAATTTCCTTCATCGGATTGAGCTCCCCTCCAGGGAGCCCAGCATGCCCAGGGAGCATCCAGACGTTGGGCTATGCCGCACACATCCCTAGGCATGCACCGAGATGTGTGTGGCACAACCCAATCCTTAACTTGGATGCCCTTGGGGCACTCCCTGGGCGCTAAGCTTCTTGGAATGGAGCTGGATCCTTCTTCATTCATGGCTAAGTGATTCACCATTGGTGATTTGACCTTATGATTGAATTTTGGTGTCACCACTAACCAGTGAAATCTCTTGACTCTCAAGTCCAAACCTTAAACGGCCTACCTTACCCAGTCCAGTTGGAAAGGGTCAAATTTCATGGTTGAAAAGGCTGATTTACAATTTCGTTGGCTATCGTATAAGCATCTAAACGCGTGTAGTCGGTACCAAATGGAGGTTTAAATGGCTTAGAGTTCGGGACATTTTTATACCACCTAAAATTTTTTTTCGAAAAAAAAGCTGTTTGAAAGATCACAAGAAGTGCTTTTATTGTCTTTGTTTCCCCTGCAAAGAAGATCGGGAGAGCCCAAAAACTCTAGATTACCGCTTCCCCGATCGATTCAACTATGTTATCCAAGCTGCATTCATTGGATCCGATTAAACATTTGTGCTTCTCTTCGATTTGAAATCAGTTTTACATTGATGCTTCGGTGTTTGAAATCTTTTTTCTTTGGTTGGAAAACCAGAGATCGTTACTAAGTCAGTTGCTATTGAATCAATTTTGAAGTTTTACTTGGGAGACTTGCTGAGGATCTACATTTTGAACATTTTGATGTTTTGATTGATTTGATATCAGAGATTCATTCTTCGATTGGAAAGTGCAGCTTTTATCTTGAAACTAAACTAGTGAGTCTAGAAAATCATTATTTGGATGGATTCGTTGTCTGTAATTAGTGAGGAGCTAGCTGAAATTGATGGACAAATTATTGATATCTTCCGGGCTCTATCGTAAGTTCGACTAGCTACATTTCAAGGTTCAATGGAGTAGAGATATATTGATGCGTAATGCATTTTTAGATTTGGGATCTTTGATGAATGATTTCAACTTGTTTCAGCTGACTAACAATTACGAAAGCAACAAGTATTGCAGTTTAGGAAATTTATTTTTTCAATTTCTTTCATTCATTGTAGTTTGACAGATGTTTGTATATGTTAATATGGTGAAAATGTGATCCTACAAGTTCTACACGGGTATTTATGGAACTTTTTAGTCATTCTCCTTGAGCAGAAATGGATTCTAGAAGTTGGAGAAGATTAAGGACCCAAACAGGCAAACTAGGCAATTGGAAGAACTTACAGAAAAGATGAGGGAATGGAAGAGGTATGATCTCTTGGCCTGTGTGTGTGTGTGTTCTGTTTGATGTTGATTTGGTAGATTGATACTCATTTACATTTTTGGAGCTCTGAAATGTGCTTGGAGCAGAGTCATAAGGCCAAGGCATGTAATTCGTTGTCTATAGAATGGAGAACAAGATGCAAAAGAAACAAAATTTCATTTAAAGAGACCTCAATCATAATTTTCAGGCGTACCCAGTGCACGAGGCTCGCGCCACTGCAGGGTTTGGAGAGGGTCATAATGTACGGAGCCTTACCCCTACTTTCGCAAAGAGGCTGTTTACAGACTCGAACCCATGACCACTTGGTCACAATGGAGCAACCTTTACCGTTGCCCCAAGGCCTACCCTTATCTCAATCATAGTTTCCAGGTTGAGAAAAATGGGAGAAGTAAAGTGATCAGTTGATGAGGAAAATGATTTTATGCACAACACTTGTCACGGTTTTTGTCTTCCCCGGTAAATTATACTAAACCAGAAATATAAAATACAGGTTTCCTTGGGGCTGGGGGAGGGATGAGATTTGTGTTTCCTAGTTCTTTACTTCTTTTGACCATGACTTAATATCTTCTATATGATGCTCAACCTTCATAGATATCTTATTCGAAGTATTGTAGATAAGTTTTACAAATTGCATATGTGGAGATACTGCATTGAGAAAGGGCCTAATTAGTTGATTCTTGGAACCTAATGCCTAATTTTCTCTAGTAATTTTGACTTCACTTTCAGGACTGTCTTAAATAATGTGATACATAGGATGCTTATACTATTCTTATTTTCATAGCTAATAGCTAATTTCTTGAAAAGTTAGGCAGGGATAGGGAACTATACTTTGCAAGTCAGCCTTTCTCATGGTTAATGTCTTATATATCCAGGCTTCGATAGAGAAGTGAAGGATGGGGAAAGTAGAAATAGTCCAGACACCAACAGGATGCTCAATGAGAAAAAACAGTCAATGGTGCAGTTCTGTTCCTTAAGTTATATCTTTATTTGGGCATCTAATGGTTTTCTAAATTCATATTCCAAAAACGTAACATGTGCAAGAATTATCATTTTTCATTGCTGTGTAGGTTAAGGAATTGAATTCCTATGTTGCTCTAAAAAAATAGTGAGTTTACAACTATATGTCAAAAATTTCCATTTTTATCTGTATTTAGAACCTACACAATGCAGAAAGTCCTTGCATTTGCAAACCTGTTTTACCATCTGATATTGTAATGGTTAATCAGCGTGTGTTCGCTATTATTTTCATTACTAATTTATGATGTTACTGCATTAGAATTCTTGGATAGAAATGTCAATTAGAAAACTTACGTTAGGACCAGTTTTACATCTGGAACAGATCATCTTCTACCTTATCAGCTTGCCTTCTCTACTCTGTCACAATGTGTGTGGGAAAAAGCATCTTTCGGGTATTTTAATAAAATATGGCATCCAATATATGTACAAATTACAATTTTAGAAACCTGACTTGATCTTGTTTTCCTTTTTCCTCTATACCGTAACTCAGAGCTGTACTATGAGATTATGTTTGAGAACAATGTGGAGACATGTTGAATTTGTTTGATTTCTTCCTATCTTTTTGAACTTAAAATTAGAGCATATGACATCAATTGGATAGACTTTGTGATCTTCTTCACTTCCGACGACTCACCTTATATGCAAGTCCTTGTCAAACTGGTTTCAGTATATCTATGTTTTGGGATGTCTTTTATTCTGTTCCTTTGCTTCATTCTTCTCCCTCGAAAATTTAGGAGAATAGTGTTTATTTTCATAGTGGTCTTCTTTAAATGTTTGTGATGATTGGGAGGAATGATGAGACTACCGAATGACAGCCCTATTCTATTTATAATAAGTGACATACATGTACAAGGACAATAAGACCCCTATGGCCAAATTTACCGTTATACCCATATTACACCCAATATTACAACACTCCCCATTAAGTTGGTGCATAGATGGCACACATGCCCAACTTGCATTTAGGAGGATGAAACAACTTACTACTTAACCCCTTTGTAAAGACATCTGTTAACTGATCTCCAGATTTTACAAAGAGAATACAAACCAGCCCTTGATTTACTTTTCTTTGATGAAATGACGATCTATCTCCACATGCTTGGTGCGATCGTGCTGGACTAGATTGTGAGCAATACTAATCACAGACTTGCTATCACAATAAAGCACCATAGGAAGGGAAACATGAAGGTCCAGGTCTTTTAAGAGACCTTAAAGCCATATCAACTCACAGATGCCATGGGCATGGCACAAAATTCAGCTTTAGCACTAGACCGAGTAACAATTGCCTACTTCTTACTCTTCCAAGTAACCAGATTGTCTCCCACAAAAGTGCCATAAATAGTGTCCAATGATAGATTGCCGATCATCAAGAGAGCTGGCCCAATCAGTACCGGTGAAGACCTCAACTCGTAAATGGCCATGAGAAGAGAGGAGGATTCCCTTTCCTAGTGCAGACTTCAAGTAGCCCATGATTCGGAACACAACATCCAAGTGTGAGGAGTAAGGATCATGCATATACTGGCTTACTAGACTAACAACAAAGGCAATGTCAGGGTGAGTGTGGGATGATAGGTAAATCAGCTTTCCAATCAATCTTTGATACTGTCCCTTATTCACTGGATCACTAGTTTTACTAGTGACATGAATGTTCGCTTCAAGAGGAGTATCTAATGGTCTGCAACCCAACATCCTTGTCTCAGATAGAAGGTCAAGGATATATTTCTGTTGAGATAGAAAAATACCCTTAGTAGAGCGGGTAACCTCAATACCAAGAAAGTAATGCAGCTTACCTAGGTTCTTGATCTCAAAGTAATGCAACTTACTCTTAGTTGCAATGAGGATTGCAAAGAAGAGGGTGTGATCAAAATTACTTTGAGTGTAACCCAAGGTTTTAGGTCTCGGTTTTGCCAGGCCACGAAACTGAGATCTTGGCGAGATCTCTGCGAGATCAAGTATTTTTTTTTTACTGAACTCGATGGTAAGCTTCGGTGGCCATATGGCCAAGATAGGGGCTGAAACTTGACATTCCCCCTATTTTAGGCCTTCTAAACACAGTGGAACCCTTAATTTTTACAAATTCAAACCCAAAATGTTATTTTTACTACGGACCCTAAATTGGTAGTATACAAGTTTAGATCATATTTCTATGAAAAATATAGTTTTTGAGATGAATAGTTACTTTAGGTTCTTGAGATGTAGCTTGGAGGAGATTAAAAACTTTAATCTTTAATGAATCAAGCTTTGATGCGGTGTTGGAGGTGTGATTTTCCACAAGAAATGAAAAAAATGACCCAAAGATGGAGTTTCCCCTTCACAGAGGCGAGACAGGTAAGAGCGAGTTGAGATCTCGTTAGGTTATGGTGTATTATGAGCTTTTTGGTTCTACCGAGTTGAATCGAAACGAGAAATAGCTCAAGATCTTGGCAAGATATCAAGATCTCGAGCAAGATAATCACATATTTGTGTATCGTATGGCGTTTCATCTCGAGATCCTATGAGATCGAGTTAAAAGCGAGATCTCGCAGAGATCTTGAACTATGGTGTAACCTACAGACACCATAATTTTGTGAAATCTCCCAAACCAGGCATGAGGAGATTGCTTCAACCCATACAGAGCTTTTGTGAGTTTGCAAACCTTTCCCTTGATTTTCTGAAATGAGAAACCAGGAAGAATCATCATGTACACTTCTTCGTCTAGTTCACCATGAAGAAATGCATTCTTGACGTCAAGTTGTTGCAAATCCCATCCAGGATTCACAGCACAAGAAAGAATCACATGGATGATATTCATTTTTGCAACTGGGGCAAACTTCTCCTGGTAATCTAGACCATAAGTCGGCATAATTCCTCTTGCAACCAGCCTAGCCTTGTAACGGTCCACTATACCTTCCATATTTTGCTTTACTATGAAAACCCATTTGCAACTCACTGTCCTTTTCTGTGGTGGAAGTGCGACCAGATCCCAAGTACCATTCTTTTTTAGGGCTTGCATTCCTCAATCATGGATTCTTTCCATTGCGGTTCTGTGATTGCTTCCTTCCTATTTTGGGGAATAGAAATAGATGACAAGGAAGACATAAAGGTATGACATAAAGAAGAAAGAGACTTGTACGAAACCACCTTAACAATAGGGTATTGAGTACAAGATCTCGTTCCCTTTCAAACAATAATGGGTAAGTCAAGAGATGGGTTAAAAATAATAGGAGAATCAGAGTAAGTATTACCTAACCGAGAGTTAAAACCTGGATCAGGAGCTGACGACTGGCTAGGTGATGGTGTAGGTTTCACAGGTGTCACTGGGATGGTGTCTATTTGTTGCTTACGATGATGGTGGGCATAAACTCTCATGGTCGACTGAACTTTGAATAGGAGAGGACTCCCCCTACTGAAGGAACTGGAGAAGTAGAAGTAGAGTCTGAGCCAAGAGTAGGAACAACTGGAGGCACATCTTCGTCAAACAAAGAAGTATTCCCTCCCATGAAGAGGTACCGGAGAGTAGTAGGTAGCAAACTCATAGAACACAACATCCATAGAAACAAAGACCTGACGAGAAGGGGGTGAAACACTTATAGCCCTTTTGGATAGCTGAGTATCCAATGAATACACACTTAAGTCCCCGATGATCTAATTTTCCATGAATATGGTGATTCCGAACGAAACAGGCACATCCGAAGACTTTAGGTGGGAAAATAAAGGTGGAAGAACCCTGGATTCCTAGAGAACCACAATAAGAGCCTCAAAGTTAATGACATAGGTCGGCATCCGGTTGATGAGATAAGTAGTGGTGAAAACAACTTCACTCCAATACTGAGGAGGAACATTCATTTCAAAATAAGAGCACATGCCACCTCCAACAGATGCCTATTTTTGCGTTCAGCCACACCATTTTGAGTTGGTGTATCAACGCAACTGGTCTAATGGATAATCCCTTGAGTGGCAAGATAAGACTGAAAGGAACCCTTAAGATATTCTTTGCCATTATCACTTCGAAGAATTTTGATGATAGAGTTAAATTGGGTACGGACCATCGTGTGAAAAAGTCAAAAACAACGAAACACTTCACTCTTTCGATGCATCAAATAAATCCAAGTAACTCGTGCATGACAATTAATAAAAGTCACACCAACGATAGCCAGTAATGGAGGAACAACCGGCAGGGCCCCATACATAAGAGTGAATTAACATAAAAGGAGAAGAACTTTTATTGTTCAAATTGGGATAAGTTGCACGAGTTTGCTTAGCCAAAAGTCAAAACAAGGGCATCACAAAAGAAATCCTTGGGGTTACAATGCTGAAATAAACCAGGAAAAGCTTTAACCAAAGTGCCACTAGGGGATGGCCTAAAAACCTATGCAAAAGAATCAAATCAGAAGATACTGAAGGATAGCCGGCTTGATGAACTTGACCCACTGAAGAAGTATCATTGTCGAGCAAATAAAGACCACCATGCACCCTACAACAACCAATCATTTTCTCCGTCACCAGATCTTGAAAGACATAGTGAGAAAGAAGGTTAGTAGAAAAATCTGGAACATGAAGAACAGATACTAAGGATAAAGAGGGAGAACAAATGATAAAACCCTTTCCAAAAATGGAGGAGAGGGAGCCATCAACCACTCTAACATTGTCTTTACCAGAAGCCGATCATATGATCAGTGGCACCAGAGTCAATAATCTAAGGATAGGGGACAACTGATCCATAATGACCACCAAAAAGAATACCTGAGGAGGCTGGGTGAGAGTCAGAAGAAACCAGAGTAGATGTAGAGGCAGAAATAGGAGCAGTGGAAGGCTCCAATCGAGTCATCAAACACTTAAGCATAGCAAGCTCATTTTGAGAAAGAGCGGAACCGGTACTATCAGGTGCAGGTTCAGAGGACTCAGTGTGATGTGCAACCTAGGAAGATCGACCACGGCCACGACCTCATGAGGATGAGGAGGTAGGTTGGCCATGCAGCTTCCAACAGAAATCCTTGGTGTGATGTATCTTACCATAGTAGTAACACCTGATTGGCTCCCTATCAGAAGAGGAACGACCACTGGATCGACAGGAACTACTTTTAGGCTAAGTGGACCTAGAAAGTAAGGTTGAACGGTCCTGAGTAGTATACTATAGCATAGCATGGCAAAAACTGTCCTCCAACTGGATTGAAGAAGACTGCTCCAAGGTAGGGAAAGGGCCCTGGCTAAGTACTTGGGCACAAATTTGATCATATACTCAACATTCAACCTAGCTAGAAAATTATAAACCTAAAACTAATCTTCCCATTTCTTGAAGGTAGTAGCATCAGTAACACAGGTTGCCTGGAAGGTGTTATAGAAATCAAGCTCTTGCCACAGAATGCGCAACTCAGAATAGTATTGAGAGAGGGTTTGGTCCCGTTGCTTGGTTTCATGAAGCTTCTTGCACAGTTCGTAAACTTGAGCATCATTCCCAACTTGGGAGTAGGTATCCTGGGCTATTTAATTTCCAAATCTTGGCTGCAGTATCCAAGGGAAGATAACCTCGATCAATCTGAAGTTGCATGGAGTTGATGAGAAAGGCCATTACCCAGGAGTTATTAGAACTCTAATGTAAAGCATCAGTGGCAGTAGGCCTTATAGTATCACCTGTCAAATAACCCGCATAACCATGTAAATCAATGGAGAAGTAACAGGAGCGAGACCACATCAAATAATTGCTCCCATCTAATTGAATAGAGCTAGCAAGGAATGAAGGGAAACCATTTTGAGTCCCACGACTAGACCCTTCAATTCTAGTTGATGCAGTAGAATCAGCCAACATGGTTACCACTCCAGTAGATACAAAGAACTCAGAACAATCGAAGGAGAGATGAGGCCGTAAAGGGATTGATGATCATCACAAAGGACCAACGGTCGATAGAGGGATTAAAATCATGAAAAAAATTGATCCAAGCCCCAAAACCCTGAAAAAGTCGATCTCAACTCAAAATCGTGAAAAAGTCAATCTCGTTAGAAACCCTGAAAAAATCTATTTGAAGATAGATGGGCTCTTAGATCATTTATTCAAGAGAGATCTAAGAACCCAATAGAAGAGAAGAAAGGAGGCAGAAGATGGAAGTTGAGGAAAAAAGAGGAGGATAGTGGTGGTTGCTAGGGCTGGGATCCCGAGATGGATCTTAGCTTGGATACCATGATGATTGAGAGGAATAATGAGACTGTTGAATGACAGCCTTATTCTATTTATAATAATTGACATATAGGTACAAGGACAATAATACCCCTATGGACAAATTTACCCTTATTATACCTATATTACACCCAATATTACAATAGTTTGTTGCTTTGGAGGGTCCTCAAAACCTTAAGGCATTAGGTGGAGAGAGCTCCTCAAGTATATGTGATGCAGGTGCACTATGTTGGACCAATCCAAACCAGTTTGGGAACCCAGACGGAGATGAACTTGGGCTAGTAGGATATTTTAGGATTTTTTTTTCTATTTTGGGATTAAAATGCAATGTTTTATTATTATTATTATTATTATTTTGGTAAAAGAAGCAATGTTTTATTTTGATAGCTTAAGTAGGAGATAACTACTAGGATTTATTTTCTTAATTAATTTGAGTTTCCAAGTTAGAGTAAGTTTCCTTTTCATGTTGGGTTTATTTTTTATTAAGTACATGTAATCATGAAATTATCACTCAGATTTGAGATAATGAATTGAGGTTGTGTTTGTGAAGGGCTTGCGTGGCTAGGTGTGTGTGACTTTTCCCCCTTCTTCCTATGTGGTTTCTTCCCCTCCCGTGCAACTCTGAGACCCCTCTTAGGTTACCCCTTCTTCCCTATCAGCCCTCCCCCAATATGAAGGCACCATGGACCTGAACAAACTGATATGAGACTGTAACTCTATTAACTCTCAACATCTCAATACTCTCCCTCACGTGTAGCTTCGGCATACCTGCCTCTACACGTAGAGTGACAACTTAGTGAGGATAACCAAAGGTCCTAGGGCCTAATACCATGTTGGAGGGTCCAACCTAAAACCTTAAGGAATTAGATAGAGAGAACTCCTAAGTATATGAAGGCATCATGGACCTAAACAAACCAATGCGAGACTATAACTCCCAACATCTCAACATGTTGTCCTTGTGTCCTGTGATAAGATTTAGTTGTTTGAAGAAATTATGTTTTTCTTTGTTTGATAGATAACTTTTTGATAACATTGTATATATTTTCCCTTCTTCCTTGTCTTTTATTCTTATTATTGTCGATTTGATAACAGATCTGCAAGTAATCTGGAAAACAACAAGCAAGTTGATCTCTTTGATGGGCCTGAGGGGGATGAACAGAATGTCCTACTGGCTTCTTGTCAGTATATAACATCTATTATCATGCAATTTTTTCCCCATTTATCTATGGTCTAATATTTCCATCAATTCATGTAGAGTGGAAACATTGAAATAGTTGTATCGCATACATCACTCACTGTTTGGGTAGGATTTACGACATAGATGAAGTAAGTGAGGTATTCAGACATTTTCTGAGGTAACACTGGCCGGGGAAGATGATTCGGAGATTAAAATGCAATATAGAAATATGACAGGGAAGGCCAGTGAATTCTTAATTAAGGAAACTGATGGGATGAATTGCTTGGATTTGTAAACAGAACTAGTAAATAAAATGGTTACTTAAACCATCCTTTTTTGTTCGTTATATACCATAAATTACTGCCTTGTTCCATGAGACTTGAGCACAGAGAAGACATGGAGTATCATATCTGAAGAAACATTACAGTGCACTATGTTTATATATTGGCTTTTACTGCTTCACACTTGTAGAGGTGGTGGTGTGCTCCTTAAAAGGTTAATATACCATACTAAAGAAAGGAACATCTAAGGGAACAAATTGTATTGCCTCAAAAGGCTCAGCAAATTTAAACTAAAGGAACATCTGTTGGAATAATCTTTATTGCACTAAAAAAATATTTATAAAAGTAATGCCTATTGTGCTATCAGAAGACTTAATAAAGAGTATCTTGATGGTATTTCTAGAAGGCTTATTACCATGTTGATAGAGAACAGGCACATGATATACTCATATACGTACAGACCAAAAATGTCAGCAAATAAAAAGCGGATTCTGGTTGAATATTTGGACAGGAAAATGATATGTTAACTAACAAGATGAAGTCTTTTTTATTAAATAATAAAAAAAAGAGTGCCTTGGCAATTGGATAAATACAAGATATGGGATTTATAATGAGAAATACTTTGGATTGAGATCCATTTGATTATGTCATAGTTAAATCATACAATTAAAATCCCATGTCATGGAAGTTTCATTGGTTATAAGGAAGTGGAGATAATATTTTTCCCTGCAGAAAATTCTGTTCTTGATACCAAGGCTGAAGAAGCAGCAAGCAAGTTGATTCTCAGGTGTTTTGGTCTTCTGAGATAAAGCATTGAGCCATTGACCAGTCGATGTTTAGGTGACAAAGATTAGGGAAAAAAGAACCTTTTTTTTTTTAAAAAAAAAAAAAGTTAGGGTTTTGTATTGCATGCTGACAACAATATTAAGAAAGATATATTATATTAGAAATTCACATTAACAGAAAAAGTGGAAAGTTTCTGACAGCCATTAGTGTAACAAAGTAGTGAATGCCATTATATTTTTGTGGTTCTACCAGAAGGGCGGGTCTTGGCGCAATGGTAAGGTTGCTCCATTGTGATCAAGGTGGTCAGGGTTCGAGTCTGAAAACAGTCTCTCTGTGAAAACAGGGGTATGGCTGCGTATATTATGGCGACCCTCCTTAGACCCTGCAGTGGTGGGAGCCTCGTGCTCTGGATACGGCCTTTTTATGCTGAACATGATAAAGATAACAAGTTCTAACAAAATAATTACATTTAGATCCCCAAAGTGGTAAATGCCTAAAGTCATTGAATAGTTTGTATTTGATAAATTATTTGAGTTGTCGTAGCACCCAACTAATGCAGCATGGGTCAGTCACTCCATGCTCTTGAATTCCTAGACGTTTGCGTAGACAATGCTTTGATAACTTTGCCTCATAGTTTGTGGGCATCTGTTTGATGGTAAGGTAATTGTATTTTCAGTCTCATTCGAGAAGTAACACAAATATAGATTTGCCCTAGAATTTATTATTCACTTATCTAGCATCTTCAATGTTGGTTGGTGGTGTAGATTCAATCTGTTATATATGTTAGCTCAAAACCTGGAGCTTTTGATGCATATGAACTTTTGCTTGGTTAACCATTTTGCAATTTATAGATCTTAAAATCATGCTCATTTCAATTATTTTTTAAGCTAAACCTATTTATTTTTCAGCTATGACCAATCAACAGTTAGTTGATAGAGGAAACCAAACGATGGATGAGACTGACAAGGCCATTGAGCGCTCAAAGCAGGTCAGTTACCCTCCTCAACACCCCACCTCCCAAACAAAAAAAAAAAAAAAAAAAAAGAAGAAAAATTCCTTGGCATATGCTATGCACTATGCTGCTTTAAACATAAGGACTCTGGACAATGCCAGTAGATTCATTGATTGAAATACTCAACTGGTGGATCACACTTGCGGCTTCCTACATGGATAGTTTAGATTTGTGTGCTGGTTGCTCCTTTTTTCTTGGGGAGGGGGAGAGTTGGGTTTGAGGGGTTGTGCATTCTTTTAGACATGTAATTCCCAGAAGAAAGAGGATTATCCAGATATCCATTAACTGCATATTTGGTCCTCTTCTCAACTTCTTTTGTTTGTTTAAAGTAGTTTTTCTCAGCAAAACCATAGGGTTAAGGACCTTGAAGCCAAAATTTCGGTCGAATACCAATTTCAATGAAATATTTTGGTTTTGACACTTATTGAAACAAAAAGGCATACGAATTAAGGGGTGTTCCATGTTTCAGTTTTTTTTAACCGAAATGGACCATTTTTCAGTTCCATTTCAGTGGTATATTTCGACCATTTCAGTCATGCGGTCATTTTGGTGCCATATTTCATCCATTTCAGGCATTCGGTCATTTTGGTGCCATTTTAGTGGCAAATTTTGGTTTCGATTAGGGTTGAAACCAAAATCTTGAACACTTGGATGGTATTGCTGTTTCCATGATGTTGTACTATGCCTCCCCTCCCCCCTCCACCCCCCCCCCAAAAAAAAGGCTCTACTGGTCAAGGTTTAGCGTATCGATATCAGGTATTGTATTGGAAAGGTGATTTTGAAAAACGTATCGTATCGGAGAGATGCAAGATACGCTAAAGATTCATATGGAAATGGTCAAGAAACATTTGAAAATGCTTAGGATTTATGCAAAATACAGTTTTGAAGCATAAAACACTATAAATAAGTAGGAAAAAAGAATGCTGCTTGGGAGCGCCTAGAAATAGAGCTGGCAAAATGACAACCCCGCCTCTCATGTTGGATGACTAGGCATGCTCTCCCATTGGCCCCCCGCGCTAGCATAGGGCCACGTGACTAAGCAGTGTTCTCTCTCCCAATTAAGTAATATGCAAACTATATCATGTATAAAAAGGAGAACAAAGTACAATGAGATAAGTGCATTTAATTGATTACATATAAAGGATGAGGTTTCTTATTGATACATCCAAGATTCACCGGACCAATCAGCAACTGCCATGTGTCACAGAGCGACCCGCTCCAGAACCAAGGAGAACCAACCGGGGGTCCCACCTGGGCGCTGCCAGCACCCAGGCTCGGCCTCACCCAGACACGGCCTGCACCCAGGCGCGGCCGTGGCCTCACCCAGACGCGGCCACACCTGGGCAGGCGCGGCCTCTCATCCAGGCGCGGCATCGTGGACGCAGACGTGATGTACACGGACACCGGGGCGACTCGTCTATGACCCAATCGTGTCACTACAGACTCATGTCACCACCAGGACTCTAGGCCACCGCTTAGAAGTCACGTCACCCAGACGGATTCAAGCACCAATGACGTTATCACCACAAGCGGGTATCTATCCGCCAAGGATCTTAATACCCCCAGGACACTCCCTCCCGTGGGGAGATGGCCAATCAGGATAGAGCCCCGTTACCCAGGGCCTCTATCCACTCAACGGCACACTCACCATCAAACTGAGACTCTCCACACCGTCATACACTACTATAAAAGGCAAGGTACACAACCTCATCAGGGGACATCTAAACTCATATTGACTAATCACTATTCATCTGTTTGCTCAGGAGATCTAACTTTGGCATCGAAGAGCCCTAGGCCGGAACCACACCGGTTCTCTCTGTTGACCTCTTGGTCCACTTATAGGTGATGGTACTCGCAGGACCGCTCAACGATTTCTTGACGCAACAGATTGGCGCTGTCTGTGGGAACGACGCTAGCCATTACAGCTACTAGCTCGCTTCCATATACATTCAATGGCACGAAGGAAGACTACCAACACCAACAACGGAGCAAGGAATGGATCACCACCCCCAGAGTGCTCTCGCCGCAGAGCCAATGACCAGGACCATGTCCCTCTGGAGGAAGAGATCCCCCTTAATGACTAGTTTGTGGTCGACAAGCCCAACAATGACGAGGCAGATGATATGGTGGTGGAGGTGATACCTGACCCCAATGCTCCAGCCACTGTGGGTCAGATCAATGACCTGCAACGACAGATCCTCGATGAACAACGACTCTTTCGAGAATACTTGACACAATGTGCGACGTCTCACCGCTGAAGGACGTTGCCATCAGCAAGGGTGGAGTCCGTACCTCGACAAGAGCCGAACCCTAGGAGATCATCTCCCAGGGGCGTGGGATCAGAGAGACTTGCGCAATGGGCAACCCCCACTCCGCAACGGGGGGGGCCTTCCCAGCGACCCAGGAGAACAAGAGACCTCTCGCCACGGTCAGAACGTGGGAGGACACCAACACCCAGGGCAAGGGTGCCTAGCCCGCAGAGATCAGTCCGGAGGTCTGTGTTCGACGGACGACTTGAAGAAGGTCACATACCACGACAAAGCCGGACCTACAAAGAGGAAAACCCCTTACCTTAGCGACAGGGTTCATCACGAAATGACCATTCACCATCCTGCCAACACTCAAGGCAGGAGGGGAGATCCAGGAGAGAGTATGAACGAGGTCGCAGCGAACGTCCTGCCAGGCGTGAGGGACAGACACGGAATGAGGAGCTCGATCGAAGACTCCACTACCTGGATGAGAAGCCGAAAGGGCTGAAGAAGCAGACCAAAGGCGAGACACATTCCATACCTAGACAATACCCATTCTCGACAGAGATCATGTCAGCCACGCTACCTTCCAGGTTTTAACTACCCACCTTTAAACTTTATAGTGGTACCACTGACCCTAATGCCCACATCAACTACTTTAATGGCATGATGACGCTATATGGTGGGTCGAACGTGGTCTCCTGTCGGGCATTCCCTGCATCCCTCAAAGGAGCAACCACATCATGGTTCTCTAGGCTATGACCGAGATCTATATGCTCGTTCGCAGAGCTATGCGAATAGTTTGTCACCCGCTTCCAAAGTAGTGTCAAGCAGAAGAAGACCACCGTCAATCTACTGAGCGTGGTACAGAACCCTGGGGAATCTCTCAGGGAGTACGTTAGCAGGTTCACCAAGAAGTCCCTGGAGGTTTGAGACTTGGACGACCAGACACAGCATGCAGCCCTAGCAGGAGGTATTAGGGACTTGGACCTAATCAAGGACCTGGCAAGTCATGAGACCAGGATTATGAAAGAGCTCCTGGAGCGGTGCAACGAGTTTGCAAATATGGCCGAGGTACTACAAGCTAGAACGAAGATAATCGAGGCCAAGTCGCAGGACAACAAGAGGACAACACCTGATGACCGCAAAGAAGGTAAGAGGTCGAGGACAAAGCGTCGACAAGAGAAGGGTGACCACCCATCTGGGAGGACAGACCGTTGCCCAGAGAGAAGTGAGAGGGCAAGCACCCCTGAGTTCACACCACTGAACACCACCAGGACCCAGATACTCATGCAGATCCAAGACCGTGACCTACTCCATTGGCCACGACCCATCCTAGCAGGACCAGAGAAGCAAAACCCTAACAAGTACTGTCTCTTCCATAAAGAGAATGGGCACGACACAAAGGAGTGCTATCAATTGAAGAGAGAGATAGAACAACTTGTAAGAGCAGGAAGCTTGAACAAATATGTGAAGGGGAGACGTGACAACCGCTCAGGCCAAGGAGATAGAGGTCGCGATGGAGACAGAGTTAAACCGAGACGAGAAGAAAGAAGAACAGATCGAGAGAGAGACCGCCCAGAAGAGCGGAGAGATGCAACAGAACCTAGTGGCACCAAGGGACCTCCTATCCTCACCATACTTGGAGGACCAGGGCAAGAGTCCACCAGAAAAGCTAAAGCCCATGCCAGGTTCGTGGGAGTGGCAGAGAAGCCAAGCAAGATAGCCAAGACCGAGGCGGTGATCTCCTTCTCGGATGAGGACCTGGAAGGACTAAACTTCCCACATGAGGATGCCCTGGTAGTACAGGTGGAGGTAGCCAACCGACCTGTACACAGGGTACTGATAGACACAGGGGCGTCTGTAGACGTACTCTCCTTGGACGCCTACCGATAGTTCAGGTTTGGGGATAATCAGCTCAAACCAGAGCCCACGTACCTCCATGGATTCTCAGGTGCCATCGTCTCCATCAGAGGTACCATAGAACTACCCGTCACCTTCGGGGTACACCCTCGACAAGTGACTATCATGATGAATTTCATGGTGGTCAAGTCTGTGGTGTCCTTCAACGGCCTCCTAGGGCGTCCATCTCTGATAGCCCTTAGAGGAGTCATATCGCCACTCCACCTGAAGATGAAGTTCCCCACCAAGAATGGGGTAGGCAAAGTCCGAGATCAGAAGAAAGCAAGGGAGTGCTACGCCACCTTAATGAAAAAGAACAATGGTAACACCCGCGGAATGGCACTCTACCTAGAGAACATGGTCAATGACCAGAGAGATGAATTGATAGAGAGAAGAGGAAGACCAGTAGAAGACTTCATCCCATGGCCCCTCAGCCAGGACGACCCCTCCAAGGTCGTACAGGTTGGCTCGCTACTAAGTAAGGAACAGAAAGAAGGGCTTGAACACCTCCTCCAAGCGAACATGGATGTCTTTGCATGGTTGACCTCCGACATGCTTGGAATACCGTGTTCCATTGCAGAGCACCGACTACATGTCGACCCAACCAGGAAGCCCATTCAACAGAAGCGACGTAACTTCACCCTCGACCGACAAGCAGCAATCAAGGAAGAGGTCGAGAAGTTGAGCCAGTCAGGGTTCATCAGAAAGGAGAAGTTCCTAACCTGGCTCGTAAACGTGGTCATGGTACCAAAGCCAAGTGGGAAGTGGAGGATGTGTGTCGACTACACCGACCTGAACAAGGCATGCCCAAAAGATGAGTACCCACTGCCTAGGATCGACCTACTGATCGACGCCACTGTCGGCCATGAGATGCTGAGTCTCATGGATGCCTACTCCGGGTACAACCAGATCCTCATGCATGAGGGTGATGAGTCCTTCATCACATTTTGGATGGACAAAGAGAACTACTGCTACAACATCATGCCGTTCAGGTTGAAGAATGCAGGGGCCACCTATCAGAAGATGGTCAACAAGATGTTTGAGGAGCAGATCGGGCACAACATGGAGGTATATGTGGATGACATGCTCGGGAAAAGCATCCGCGTCAACCAACACTTGACCGACCTAGAGGAAGCATTCACAGTACTGAGGAGGAACCAGATGAAGCTAAACCCTGCAAAGTTCGCCTTCGGTGTAATGTTAGGAAAATTCCTGGGGTTCATGGTCTCAGTACGTGGAATAGAAGCCAACCCGTCCAAGATCAAGGCCATCCAAGAGATGGCACCTCCTTGGACAGTCAGGGAAGTGCAGAGGTTGAATGGAAGGGTCGTCGCCCTTTTCAGGTTCGTGTCACGATCAGGTGATAAGTGCCTACCATTCTTCAAAACATTGAAGAACCTCCGAAGCCCTAAAGATTTCACATGGACAGAAGAGTGCCAGAAGGCGTTCAAAGAATTAAAGGAGTACCTAGAGAGCCCACCACTGCTTGGGCGACCAGAACCTAACGAAGAATTACAGCTCTACCTGGCCGGCACCCCTATCGCGGTCAGCGCAGTACTGCTGAAGGAAGAAGACAAAGTCCAGAGGCCTATCTGCTATGTCAGCCATGTTCTGATCAATGCAGAGACCAGGTACACCAGGATCGAGAAGGTAGCCTATGCATTAGTAATCGCAGCTAGGAAGCTACGACCATACTTCCAAGCCCATACCATCACAGTCCTCACAGACCTACCTCTGAAGAAGATACTCTACAAGCCAAAAGTCTCTGGACGATTGATAGCATGGGCAGTGGAGTTAAGTAAGCATGACATCAGGTTCCAACCAAGGATAGCCATCAAAGGCCAAGCCCTGGAAGATTTCATTGCAGAGTGTACCCTATCTGAGATCGAACCAGAGATAGGGGAACCCGAGGAGAAGGATAGCGGATTGTGGGACATGTTCATGGACGGGTCGAGTAACGCGGCGGGAAGCAGCGCTGGCCTCATATTAACCAGCCCCGAAGGATTCTATATCCAATATGTTCTCTGATTCACCTTCCAAGCATCCAACAATGAAGCAGAATACGAAGCACTACTAGTTGGACTCCGGGTGGCCAAAGCCATCCAAGTCACACACCTATCCACCAGGAGCAACTCCCAGCTTGTGGTGAATCAGGTGAATGGCGAGTACAAGGCGAAAGATGATAGGATGGCATCATCTCTAGCACGTGCTCAAGCATTGATCGAGGGTTTCGTGAAGTTCGAGATGTTTCGAGTTCCTAGGGACGAGAATGCCACCGCCGACGCCCTATCTAGGCTAGCCAATGAGGAACTCCAAAATTTGGTTAGTGTAGTCTATAATGAGATCCTGCATGAGCCAACGTATAAGGAAAAGCAGGTTAACAAAATTGAGGAGGGACCTAGCTGGATGGACCCTCTACTCAACTACCTCCAGAACGACGTCTTACCAGGAGACAAGGCCGAGGCAAGGAAGATCAGGATGAGAGCTGCAAAGTACACCATCCTAGATGGGGTACTATACAAGTGGGGGGCAACATCACCACTACTTCGGTGCCTAGGACCCAAGGGGGCAGAGTACGCCCTAGCAGAAGTCTATGAGGGGATATGTGGAAGCCACATGGGGGGACGAGCCCTAGCCTACAAAATCCCCCGCCAGGGAGTATACTATCCACGAATGTAAGAGGAGGCCATCCAATATGCCAAGAAATGCGAGCAATGTCAGTTGTTCGACCCAGTACCCCATCTACCTGCCACCAAGCTGACATCAATCCTCAGCCCCATACCTTTTGCCATGTGGGGGCTGGACATCTTAGGAAACTTCACCGCAGCATCGGGAAACAGAAAGTACCTGGTCATCGCGATTGACTACTTCACCAAGTAGGTCAAAGCTAAACCCTTGGCCAAGATAACAAAGACAGAGATAGAGAAGTTCATCCACGATGATGTCATCTACAAGTTTGGGGTACCACAGATCCTTATCTCAGAAAACGGCAAACAATTCAACAACCCCAAATTCCAGGCATTCTGTCATAGCTACAACATCGACTATCAGCCTGTATCGGTAGCATACCCACAGGCCAATGGTCAGGTGGAGGTCACCAACAAAACACTACTGGAAGGAGTCAAGAAAAGCCTAGAGGGAGCCAAAGGGAAATGGGTCGAAGAGCTACCAAGCGATCTGTGGGCGTACTGAACTACAGTACGGACACCCACAGGAGAGAGCCCATTCCAGCATATGGCACTGAAGCATTGGCGCCAGTAGAGGTCTGCGCCATGTCCCATAGGGTTCTGCACTTCAACGAACATACCTATATCAACGGACTGTGGGCGAACCTAGACTTTATAGATGAGGTCCGTGAGAGAGCACTACTAAGGAACGTCGCCTACCAACAACGTACTGCTAGGTACTATAATGCCAGGGTTTAGGAAAGGCTATTCCACCAGGGAGATCTAGTCCTACGGAGGGCAAGTGCATCACAGCCACAAAAGGCAGGGAAGCTGTCAGCCAACTGGGAAGGACCTTACATAGTCTCCAAGCAGATATGTTCAGGGACCTACCGCTTGAAGACTCCGGGGGGCAAGAAGGTAGACCGTACCTAGAACTCAGAACACCTAAAGAAGTATTACCAGTAGAAGCAAACAGCTCCATCAATAGTAGCAATCAAGTAGTAGCAAGTGGTAGTGGTACGATGTAGTAGTAGCAGCAGCGATAGCAGAGACGACATCACATGCTTCAAGGGCAATTTAAAAATTTTCATTCAAAATAAAGAGGTGTTTCAGAATACTTATCTTCTTCTACCACTCAATCGAATCACTGCCACTACACCAAGGCGTTACGCCACTACTGAGGCTTTATGCCAAAGGCGTTATGCCACCACTGAGGCTTTATGCCTAAGGCGTCATGCCACCATCGAGGCTTTATGCCTAAGGCGTCATGCCACCACTAAGGCTTTATGCCTAAGGCATCATGCCACCATCGAGGCTTTATGCCTAAGGCATCATGCCACCATCGAGGCTTTATGCCTAAGGCGTCATGCCACCACTGAGGCTTTATGCCTAAGGCGTCATGCCACCATTGAGGCTTTATGCCTAAGGCGTCATGCCACCACCGAGGCATTATGCCTAAGGCGTCATGCCACCACCGAGGCTTTATGCCACCATCGAGGCTTAACACCTAAGGCATTATGCCACCACTGAGGCTCTACGCCTAAGGCGGTATGCCACCAAGGTCCGATGACCACCCAGGTGCAAGACCACCAAGGCGTAAACGCCACTACCAAAATCCCATGACTATCAAGGGTCATAGGGCACTAATGCACAATCAACCACCAAGAGACAATGCAATCAAAGAAAATCAATAACGATCACATAAAGAAGTCATAATAGTTACAACTCAAGTTCAAAAAGGAAAAAGTTCAAGACGTCTACAAGTTTGGTACGGCCATAGGGTCAAGGGACCACAGAGGGGTGGGTCACATCCGACCCAGTAGGAGACATCATGTCCACCTCGAGAAGGCATGCAGCAGCACCCTCCTCAGGCAGGGCAGCCTCCACCTCTGACACTGGAACGCTCTCCACCACCGCTACACTAGGAAGTGCCACAGCAAACTCAGAGAACCCCAAGATAGAGAAGTCATAATCGGGGGTCACCTCTAGGACACAAGTGGCTAAGTCCAGGACCCCTCCCTCATACGCAGGCTGAAGCTGCGTTTGATACAGCGCCGAGAATGCCGAGGGTGCCTGGAACTCAGCCACAGCTCGTTGGCCTGCAGATGTCAGCTCCGCCTCATGACTCCCCCTCAACGAATGAAGCTCCTCCTCCAAGGCAAGAACCCTGGCCGAGCTCTCGGCCGCACCAGCAGAGGTCACACGAAGCTCCTCAGACACCTCCAGGAGCTTCCCGAATGCCACCGCGAGCTCCTTTGATGCCCTCTACACGCCAGCCTCGACCCTCTCGCGGGCATCGATCTGTCCCTGGAGCTCCCTCTCCACATCACACAGGGTGAGCTATATCTGTACCTCGCGAGAAGCGTGACCCTCCAGTCGAAGCACCACCTCACCAACACGGTGATGGACCTACAATCAGCATGGCAAGCGATAAAACACTCTAAGTATAAGTGGAGCAGCAAACATGGTGAGACAAAAAGGGATAACTCATCGAAGCCATATCATGGTAGAGAGTCTAGGCCAGACATGCATCGCTAAGCCTTTGCAAGGCCACCCTCGCTGTAGGAAGCCTACCCTTATCCACCCATTCCCGCGACACGTCGGCTCCAGCCAAGGTTGAGCCCTCTGGCACGCCCAAGGTGATCACTAGGGACTCATCCATCGCGGGAAGATCAGTGGCAGTACCACTGGAGGAACTCACCCCTTTGCCCTTGGAGAGGGGCAATGCAGAAGACCCGAAAGGGGTGACAGTAGGAGGCAGAGGCACAAAGCCCGAAACACCATCATCATCTAGAGAAGTACGGGGAAGGAGGACACGCACACCCGAGCTCGTCACATGGGCGTGTCCTGGACCATCCTTCCGCTTCACCCCCACAGCCACAGGTGCAGAAGGACCACCAACATCTGTTACTCCAGCAGATGGACCACCTTGAGAAGCGGCCTTCCTCCGTAAATTGCCACAGAGCAAACTGAAGTCCGGACGCATATCCACTACATAGACCGCCCAACCAGTCAGATGACATATATTCACATATAAATATGCCAATCAAGTACAAAAGACAGTGCTCTTACCAGGACTCAGCTTCCAGAGGGACAGGAAGGCCTCCGAGTCCAACTCCTGGACGTGGAACGGATCGCGACCCAGGCACAGCTTGAGGGAGTCATCCTCAAAATCACTCAACTCAAGCCCCTGGTTGACCCTCTTGAGGTCAATGACTTCCCTAACAGTCCGTAGTGGGCATCGGGGGACCATGGCAAAAAAGAAGCGATCCCTCCAATACTTCACGTTGCTAGTGATCCCCGTGAGAAGCTCCAAAGAGGCATAGGGCCCCTTGAGCACGTGGCGAGCAAAGTGATAACATCCATGATTCCCTTTCTTTAACAGATAAAAGTGGAAGAACAGGAGAATCGAGACGGCACGCCCCAGGCGGGCAAAAAATATATAGAAACCCAAGATCACCCTCCAAGAATTGGGCAACATCTGCCCAGGGGTGAGGTGCCAATGCTCTAACACCAACTCAACAAAGCGAGGGATAGGGAGGCAAAGGCCCTGGAGAAAAAAGGAACGATAGAGACAGATCTCATCCGCACGGTGAGAGAAGGCATCCTCGCCAGGTCCAGGAGTACGTAACACGACCTCAGCAGGAATATGGAACTCCTCACTGAGGGAGACCAAGTCAGAAGGGGACAAGATGCTAGCAACATGACCCAACCTATCAGCAGGATCGACGACTGAGGACGCCACCCCAAAAGGCCTACGATCCCTACTGGGACCAGAGACACTAGAAGGTCCCACACCCCCATCAATAGCACTGGGGGAAGGTATAGAGGATGGAGTACCCACAGAAGAAGGCGATCCTGGGGAACGCTCCTCTGAAGATCCAACCCCGACTGAAGCAGGGCCAAGGTTATCCGGAGACGACATGAACGACAAGAGAAGAATGGACTACTTACTCGAGAAAGCGATCTCCCAGACAAGAAGCTAGCAAGAAAAATGAAATGAAGGCCACCTGCAAAGTATAAATAGCAGATCCATCACAGACAAGAAGAAGAAAAGTGGAGAAGTATGAGGGTCCATCGCACCCACGCCGCGGCTACCCTAGGCGCGGCCTCACACTCACAGGCAAAGCCACCCCAGGCATTGTCCCACGCCCGCAGGCGTGGCCTCACACCCGCAAGCTCGGCCACACCTGTAGGCGACGGCCACCCCAGGCACAGCCTCACGCAGGCGCAGCGACCCAGCGGCCTCAGGCCCACAGGCTTGGGGACCTAGGTGCAGCCTCACGCCTGCAGGTGCGGCCACCCTAGGCGTGGCCACACCCACAGGCGTGGCCTCACCTAGGTGCAGCCCTATATTAATAAAATAAAAAATAAAAAATAAAAAATAAAAGAAAAAGAAAGAGAAGGGGTCGAACTTACCTCAGGGGGAAGGCGATCGCACGGGGAAGCAGGCACACGACGACGCGGCCACACCACTAGCACTATCAAGTGACAGAGACCACCAGATGCAAGGCACTCAAGCCAAGCACCACTCAAGCTCTCCAAGTAAACAAGGCACCAAGTGAGCACAAGGCAAACACAAGGACCCAAAATCAAGCAAAATGGATACTAGTCTAGGTGACCCAAGGACAAGCACATGGTGGGCACCAAAAAGAGGACAAAAGACAAAAGTGCAATGCAAAGGAGAAATTCAAGAAGAGCAAAGTGGGAGACAAAAAGTAAGAAAGAGAAATGAGAAGTGAAAAAAGAGAAAGTGAAGGAGAGGAACATATATCTACAAAAAACAAAAGAAGAAAAAGTGTAGGAGGAAAGGTTTGAACCCCCAACCTCTCCTACCTCACCAATAGATTTACAAGCAAACCCCACAAAGAAAATTTATTCGCAGTGGATCCCTCACTATATAAAGGCATCTACTCTCTTGGACATCCTATCTCAAGAGAGTGGGGGGCAAATGATGCATCCAAGATTCACCGGACCAATCAGCGATTGCCACATGTCACAGAGCGACCCGCTCCAGAACTAAGGAGAACCAATCGGGGGTCCCACCCAGGCGCGGCCAGCACCCAAGGGCGGCCACACCCAGGCACGGCCTCACCCAGGCGCAGCCTGCACCCAGGCGCGACCTCTCACTCAGGAGCGGTCTGCACCCAGGCATGGCCTCTCACCCAGGCGCGGCCTGCACCAAGGAGCGGCATCGTGGATGCAGACG
Source organism: Telopea speciosissima (assembly GCF_018873765.1). Classification (NCBI taxonomy): domain Eukaryota; kingdom Viridiplantae; phylum Streptophyta; class Magnoliopsida; order Proteales; family Proteaceae; genus Telopea; species Telopea speciosissima. The sequence continues at coordinate 63,371,111 of NC_057916.1, read as the reverse complement.
TGATGTACACGGACACTGGGGCCACTCGTCTATGACCCAATCGTGTCACTACAGACTCATGTCACCACCAGGACTCTAGGCCACCACTTAGAAGTCACGTCACCCAGACGGATTCAAGCACCAATGACGTTATCACCACACGCGGGTATCTATCCGCCAAAGATCTTAATACCACCAGGACATTCCCTCCCGCGGGGAGATGGCCAATCAGGATAGAGCCCCGTTACCAGGGCCTCTATCCACTCAATGGCACACTCGCCATCAAACTGGGACTCTCCACACCGCCATACACTACTATAAAAGGCAAGGTACACAACCCCATCAGGGGACATCTAAACTCATATTGAATAATCACTATTCATCTATTTGCTCAGGAGATCTAACTTTGGCATCGGAGAGCCCTAGGCCAGAACCACACCGGTTCTCTCTGTTGACCCCTTGGTCCACTTGCAGGTGACGGCACTCTCAGGACCGCTCGACGATTTCTTGACGCAACACTTACATTTACTAATACCAATTTTTTTCAATATCATATTGATACCATATCATTTTAGTACCTTAAAGATACAATACGTACTGATTAGTATCGACAGATATGGTAGGATACTTAAAACCTTGCTACTGGTAGATAATTTATGCAAGATAAGAGATCTTATATATTCCTTGTCTACAATGTAGTTTGACAATTGTATACTGGCCATGCTCTTCCTAATAGTCATTGGAGTCATAGCCATCATCATTGTGAAGGTATACATTATTTTTGTTTTGATTTTTTTCTTCTAATTTATGGTGAAACTTCTTAATTCGTATGTTTAAACCCATGTTTTAACCAAGTGGAATGCATATATACCTTCAGTTTTTTCTTCAAGTGATAAGTTATAGTTATTCAAGGAAAGAGGGAATAAATCCATTTATATTATAAATACTGGGCACTTTGGTTAAATTTGTCCCAGTTTGTTCAAGACATGATTCCTTTGCTTAAACTTTAAGACTAGATTCACTTTGGTTCCCTGGCCATTTAACTGCCAAAGTTGGTTAGAGTCAGACATTTTCTACTTTTTGGAGGTGCTTTGGAAATATTATTGGGGAATTTTCGTTTGTATTCTATTTTTTGGTAAGCAAGAAGTGCTGTGTAAAAGAGTGAATTTCAGTGTTCCACACTGAATACCATTACCTCCCATAAAAATTTTATTTCTCATGTTTCATGTTACAATTTTAGTGAATTATTTCAAACCTCTCAGAGTTGGATCCTGGAATTAATATTCTTGGCATAGAATGTCTTGATCCTTTGGATAAGAAAAAAATTCTCACGTATATAGTTGGTTAAAATGTTGGGTTTCATCAAGGATCAGCCTTAAGCCTTTATTTGTTTGCACATATCATGGATGACTTAACCAGGGGCATACAAGAGGAGGTTCCTTGGTGTATGCATTTTGCGGATGATATTTTTTTGGTGGATTAGATAAACGCAGAGATTAATGCCAAGTTAGAGCTGCGGAGATCAACCTTGGAATAAAAAAATCTTAAGATAAGTAGAACTAAAACGGAATATATGGTGTGTAACTTAGCCACATTAGGATGGATAATGAGTTGATGAATATTAAGAATAGGGAGATTCCACAAAGTGACTAATTTAGATACCTTGGCTCATTCATAAATAAAAAATGTGACATAGAGGATGATGTTGCTCAGAGAATTAAAATAGGATGGATGAAGTGGAAAGGTGCATCCGGGGTGCTCTCTGATCGGTGCATTCTTTTAAAGTTGAAAGGAAAATTTTATAGGACTGTCATACGACCGGTTATGATGTGTGGTGCGGAATGGTGAGTAGTTAAGAATTGTCATATAAATAAACTAAATGTAGCGGGGATGAGGATGTTAAGATGGATGTGTGGCAAAACTAGGAAGGTTAAAGTAAGGAATAACCATATTAGAGCTGGGTTGGGAGTAGCTCCGATTCATGATAAGCTTCGAGAGAGTCCTTTGAGATACATAGCCATGTTCAATGGAGGCCTTAGGATGCCCAAGTACGGAGGAGTGATTTGATTCAGATTGAGGGAACTAAAAGAGCCAGGGGCTGGCCTATTATTTATAACCATAGGAGAAGTGGTTATGAAAGAGTGAGCTGTTCTTTGTGATGATATATGATTGGAGACTTGGTGGTCTATTTTGATTATGGCAACCTTGTAGAATACTAAATGATTTCTCTACCTACTATGGTTCTCCCTGTGTTTTTTTTTTTTTCCTCTTCTATTTGGCAATTATCTGGAGTTAGATGTTCATATCTCTCTGAATATTCTTTGTATTATTTAACCATTTAAAGTACTATTAAACTCTTTTTATTTCCTTACTAAAAAAAAAAAAAAACCCTCTGGAAGGGGATTCCTTCTCTAAGAAGGGCCTCCATCAAAGCAAGGGAAATGGTCCTAAGATTCTTTGCAGAAACAGTTCCAGGGTCAGATAACCTGTGTTGAACCACTCTGGAATGAGTCCCTTTTGTCAATAATAATCAATATCTTACCCAAGGTCAGCTAGCATAAAAATCTTGATGCCTTGATGGACATATATATTAGGAGAACCTTACAATTTGTTCTCACTTCTATCAATGCCCTCTAGCCTCAGTTCCAGTGTCTGTTGAACTCCATTTGACAAGGCATGAACCACCATGTCAAGTGCACTTCCGCTATCATAGAATTACAGATCACTTCTTGTTTACTCAAATATCAGATTAGCTACATTCCATGCATTTATGCAGATTAACATCCTCTTTCCCTGGAGATATAACCACATTGAAAACTGGGTTAGTTGAATAGCTCTAAGCCTAAGGCGGTCATTGCACGTCTCACCGTGTTTAGGTAGCACGGTCCTGCCAGGCAGCTTAACAGTAGAGGATCCAAATTGACCATTTCATGCATGCTTTCCAGATTAAGTGACCTGGTATGTTAACAATCCAACCATATCTAAATCCCAACACCATATTGGTTTAGAAGTTTTAGAGGTGGTTCAGAAGTGATATAATACATAATAGGAATTGGTGTCAGGAAGTAAAATGGAGTTGTTTCAATACCCCAGGCCCCAGCCAACATGGCTTCCTGGTGTACACTAGTAGCAGTTCATGCTACATTCCAGTTAGGGGTGCAAATTTGGCCTTGTCGGCCCGAACCTGCCCTAGCTCGCCCTGAGCCCGAACAGGGCCTGGGCTGAGATATTTGGCCTTGAGGGTGGGTCAAAGCTGGAAATTTCTGACCCTGAGCTTGGCCCGACCCGACCCTGATTTAAGTTATACTATAAAATGTATATTGATATAATTTATACATTATAAACTTTAAATTTGACCCACATTTTTTTATATAATTTATTATATATGAAGAATAAGTGTTCTAATATATTTTATTATATTGTTATTTATGTAAAATTGATACTGGTCTTCCTGGCCCATTCGAGCCCATGCATTTCTTTCCTCCTCCCCATGATCAGGGCCAATCAGGGTCAACCCAGCCTGACCCTAAGGGCGGGTCAGGGTTGGATTTTTCTGGCCTTGAGTCAGGGTCAGGTCGGGCCTGGGCCCAACTAAGGGGACTTAGGGTTGGGCTTGGGTTTTATAAAGCCTGGCCCAATCCGACCTGTTGCAACCCTAATTCCAGTAGGTGGAACTTGGGCTTGGGCTGATGATATCAAACACCATAATAGAGATGGCATGGACTCAGGCTTCACTGTGCTTTAAATCAAGAAAGAGCATATAGATCCAGCAATAAGAGATGGTCATGGGTTCAAGTTCTGAAAAAAGCTTTTTTGGAAATAGGAGTAAGGCTGTGTACATTTGACTCTCCCTGGATCCGTATTAAACGTGGGAGCCTTATGCCCTAGGTACGACCTTTTGATAAGAGATGGATAAGGCCAAAGACGACCTCCACCATTTTACCTGTTTTTTGGTTGTTGAAAAATCATAGCACAACGTTCTAAACATAGAGTATCTACACGTCTCAAATCTCAACAGTAGCTTTAAACCCCTCCACGGCCCACTAAAACTAAAAGGACCACCACACGTCACTGTCACGAAAGTGGATGAATTGAGTTTATTAATTAAAGCATTGACTTTTTCAAATGTCAAATATAATAAAAAAAAGGATTGGCTTTAATTAGTAGTGGAAAAATAGAATTGGAGAAATAATGCTACTCAATCGTGCCTGATACACTCCCTCTCTATCTTGACACATGATCGTATGAAATGACTATTGTATCTCTAATTATTTCTAAGATTTTAGGGGCACGGCGGCCATTTCATGCGCCCGTGGTTGGTGGCGTTCTCTTTCCTTTTTTTTAAGTATGTAATGTTGCAAACTCCATTATACCGGACAAAACCTAAAGATATTTTAAGGGTGTTTTTGTGGGATTTGCCGATTTGTAGTGGCTTATAATGGGACCTCACGTTCTGTGGCTTTTTTATTTTTTATTTTTGGAAAACTAGTTCTGTGGCTTTGGCTTTATTAAAGTAAAAAGCTACTTTTATTTTTTCGTATGCTCTTTTGGGGAGCGAATCTCCGAAGTTTGGTGAGATATCTTACCAAAATTGGATGGTGTTAAACAATGAGTTTCAAGATCGGTGGCAGGAGCCTGATTGTGGTTAAGAATTTAGTTTTTCTTCATCGGTGGTGTTGGGATATAAGACCAGGCATGACGAGAACGGGCTGTAGAGGTCGTGGATCCAGGCCCTCGTCAGGGGCACAGCAGATACAAGCACACATACCCAACCTCGTGCCAATAGCGCACGGCTCGTCATCTTATGAGATGGTAGCGAGCATGAAAGAAATATCCTTCGCAGCTTGTGTAAGCAACTCCAAGTCTGTCGTGGACCAACAAGGTCCGAGACTTCTGCCGACGTCACACCCAATCCGGCACATGAGAAGTAATGGATAAACGTTATCCCCGAATTACACTCTCCAATGGTCTCACTCCACTCCGAGATTCTAGCTTACCAATCCAAGCACAACTCAAACTCTCAACCATCTTAAATAAGGGAGGTAATACACGTCCAATCCATCAAAAAACTCTCATTGAATTGACTTTTGCTCAGAGATCTAACTTAAGCATCAGAGTGAGATCACCAGCTACGCCCGTTACTCTCTGCTAATTCTTCTATTGTAGGCAGAGCACGCTCCCGTAGGATTTTTGACGCAACAGTTTGGCGCCGTCTGTGGGAACTATACAATTCTCAAAGCCTTAGACTCTCTATCAGACTGAACCTGAGATCATGGCCGGAGAACCAAATGTCGTTCCCTCCAACACTGGAATTCCACCAGTCGTGGAAAACCCTGCAACACGCCGGGCAACGAAGAGCACTCTCAGCGGCAGGAATACAGGAAAGCAAACCCAACAACGGCGAGCGATTACTGCACCCGTCGACCCCCAGATACCGACAGCGGGAGAGGTAGCAGGAACTCAACCTTCGGCAGCAATGGAGGCTAGGCAAACTACAGTACCAGATCAAGGCCAGTCCAGCCGTAGTACTAGGGCGTTGCCCCCCCGCCACCACTGCCTCAGGGATTTGTCCCAAAGACAAATCCTAGCGCGCTTGCCAATGTTGGCCAAATCCAGGACTTGTAGCAACAAGTCCTTAATCAGAATGGGGTCCTAAGGGACGTAGTTCGAGAAATGTAGGCATTGAGGGCAGCAACTGTGGCGGCAGCAACTGTGGCGATAGCTACAGCTGCGGGCCTGCCTCCAATGCCGGTGCCTCTTCCAGCGCCGGTCCTGCCTTCGGTACTCCCCAGGACTACCCAGGAGAACCCGAGGCTAGCGGGAGATGACGTACGGACATCAGGTAGTAGGGTGGGGTCATCGCACCCATCCAGGCAAGGCTTGCCCCCTCCGAGAACTGTGCGCACGAGGAACCTGCCTACTAGGAGCAGATCCTCTCGCGTTGAGGAGTTATCAGTATCTACTAACCAAAGGACCCATGGCAGGACTGAGAGAACCCGTTCCAGAGCATCAGACGCACACATTGATAAGGGGGGCCAGCAGAGGTCGCCTCGACGTGACCTTAGGGACAAGTTAAACGCCCGTCGTGGTGCACTGACGCTGTCAACAACCAAGTCATGAAAAGCAAGCTTGACTGTAAGCTCAGAGAGATGAACACGAAGATCACGGTCCTGGAAAAGGGAACCGCCCCAGAAGAAAGTTTCAGACCAGGCCAACATCCTTTTACAGTGGAGCTTATGAGGGCCGAACTACCTAAGGGCTTTAAGTCCCCTACGTTCGAGGCTTATGATGGGAAGGGCGACCCCAATGACCACATCAGTTACTTCAACGCCATGATGACAGTCTACGGCAGGTCCGATGTGGTGTCGTGTCGCTCCTTCCCCACCTCTCTCAAGGGACCCGTGGCACTGTGGTTCGTAAAATTGAAGCCCAACTAGATCAGAAGTTTCACGGAGTTGGCCATGTAAAAGAAGACAGCAGCCAACCTTTTGGCCGTCAAGCAACGTTCTGATGAGTCCATCAGAGACTATATCGCCCGCTTCAAAGCGGAGAGCCTGGAGATTAAGGACCTAGATGATGCTATGGCCTTCAACGCCCTGCATAACGGGGTCACCAACCATGACCTGGTGAAGTCGCTCGCATTGGACCTAGTGACGACCATGCTGCAGCTACTGGATCGCTGCTACTAGTACACTAACAAGTTCGATATCATGAAGGCAAGAAAGGCAGTGGAAGGCAAGGCCCTAGAGAAAAGGAGGGCAAGCGAGAAGGATGAAAAGAAGAAGGACACTAAGAGAGCGAGGTCTGACAAAGACCAAAGTCCTGATTACACCCCGCTCAATACTACTAGGACCAAGATCTTGATAGAGGTCCATGACCAAGGTTTACTATAATGGCCTAGGCCGATGTTCTCGAACCCCGAAGACAGAAACAAGGGCAAGTACTACAAGTTCCACAGGGACGTCGGGCATGACACCAAGGATTACAGACAGTTGAAGAGGGAAATTGAGGACGTGATCCAAAAAGGCCACCTGAGGTGTTATGTAAAAGGAGACATAAGGGACAACTCTAGAGGTCGTGAAGCTGCAAGAGATGACCATAGAGGGGACGATAGAGCTCGTAGAAGAGATGACCGAGGTCTCCAGGATAACAGGTGTAACGACCACAGAAACCAGAATGAGGCCAACATGTCCACGGCCCCTGCTATCCTCACCGTCTTGGGAGGACCAGGGCAAGAGTCGGCACGCAAAGCTAAGGCCAAAGCATGGTTCGTAGCAGTAGCAAAGGTCCCTGAGAAGAAAGCACGTACAGAACCAGTAATCACATTCTCTGAAGGGGATATGGAAGGGTTAAGCTGGCCACACAACGATGCTGTCGTGGTTCAGGCAGCGATAGCCAATCGACCAGTCCACAGGATCCTAGTGGACACTGGGGCATCTGTGGATATGCTATCCTACGATGCATACCTACAGTTCGGGTTTGAGCCAAGCACGTTGAAGCCCGAGACAACGCCCTTATACGGATTCTCAGGCGCACCAGCCTCGATCGAAGGATCAGTGGAGCTCCTGATGACAGTAGGAACAGCCCCACGCCAGAAAACCATAAAGGTCAACTTCATGGTAGTTCGCGTGGCAACCACCTACAACGCCATCCTTGGCAGGCCTAGCTTGAACGAGCTGAGAGCAGTAGTTTCCACCAAGCACTTGAAGGTAAAGTTTTCCACTCCTAACGGCGTAGGGGAATGCCAAACTGAGCAGAAGAAAGCCTGTGAGTGCCATGCTGCATTCTTAAAAGGTATTAAGGGCAACTGCAGGGGAACGGCCTATCAGGTGGAGGTCACGGATAATCGCGAAGAAGATAAGCGCTATCAGCGGGGTGAGCCAGTAGAGGAGCTCATGGAGGTCCCACTGGATGAATAGAGCCCTACAAGGGCTATAAAAATTGGGTCTTCACTAAGCGGAGAAGAGGCGAGGGAGCTCACCTTATTCCTCTAGAAGAACAAGGACGTATTTGCCTGGTCAACAGCTGACATGCCAGGCATACCCCGTCACATCGCCGAACATGCCCTGCATGTGGACCCCAATAGAAATCCAGTACAGCAGAAAAGGAGAACGTTCGTGCCAGAGCGACAAACCGCGATGAAAGAGGAAATAGAGAAATTAAAGACATTCAGCTTTATTAGAGAAGAACAATTCCCTACCTGGCTTGCAAACGTAGTGATGGTTCCCAAACCAAATGGAAAATGGAGGATGTGTGTGGACTACACCGACCTCAATAAGGCATGCCCCAAAGACGAGTACCCATTACCCAGGATCGACTTGCTGATAGATGCGATGGCTAGACACGAGAGGCTGAGTTTTATGGATGCTTATTCCGGGTACAACCAGATCCTGATGAAAGAAGGAGATGAGGTGTACACAGCATTCTGATCCAACCAGGAGAACTTTGCTACCTGGTGATGCCGTTCAGGCTAAAAAAAGCGGGAGCAGCCTACCAAAGAATGGTAAACAAAATTTTCAAGTCCCAGATAGGCAGGAATATGGAGGTATACGTGGATGATATGCTAGTAAAAAGCATCAAGGCCCAGGATCACTTGGCCGATCTGGACGAAGCATTCCAAGTGTTACGGGCTCATCAGATGAAGCTGAATCCAGCCAAGTGCGTCTTCAAGGTCAGTTCTGGCAAATTCCTGGCTTATATGGTGCCCCAAAGAGGGATTGAGGCCAACCCTGCAAAGATCAAGGCTATACAGGAAATGAGCCCGCCTAGGACCGTTCGAGAAGTATAAAGGTTGAATAGAAGAATTGCAGCACTGGCACGCTTCGTGTCCCGTTCGGGGGACAAATGCTTACCTTTCTTCAAAACCTTGAAGAATCTGAAGGATGTAAAGGGCTTCACGTGGACAGAAGAATGTCAGAAAGCTTTCGAAGACCTCAAAGCTTACCTTACCAACCCACCTCTGTTGACGCGTTTGGAACAAAAAAAAGAGCTACTCTTGTACCTGGCGACGTCGCCAGTAGCTGTAAGCGCCACCCTAATAAGAGAAGAAGATGAAATTCAAAAGCCTATATACTATGTCAGTCACGTCCTGCTAGATGCGAAAACTCGCTACCCCAAGATCGAGAAGCTTGCATTTACGATGGTGAAAGCAGCCCAAAAGCTAAGGCCATACTTCCAAGCCTATCCAATAGCAGTCATGACTGACCAGCCCTCGAAAAAGGTGCTCCACAAGCCTGATGTATCTGGGAGGTTAATAGCCTGGGTCCTAGAGCTGAGCAAGTATCAGATCGAGTATAGGCTCAGAACAGCTATAAAGGGACAAGCTCTGGCAGACTTTGTGGTTGAGTACACGCAGAACGAAAATGAGCTACAGCCCAGCCCAGCACCATCTTGGACCATGTTCGTAGATGGGTAAAGTAACTCAAAAGTTCGAGGAGCCGGCTTCATCCTAACTAACTCGGAGGGCTTCAAAATACAGTTTGCGATGTGCCTTAACTTCCCCGCCTCAAACAATGAAGCAAAGTACGAAGTGTTGATAGCAGGGTCGAGAGTGGCCAAGGCCATACAAATCAAGAGGTTGGCTGTACGAGCTGACTCACAGCTAATCGTGAATCCAGTCAACAGGCATTACGAAGCTAAAGATGATCGAATGGCGGCATACTTAGCGGTGGCCAAAAAGATGGTGAGCTCATTCGAGGCGTTCAAGATGAATCGGGTGCCCTGTAGCGAGAACGAGAAGGCTAACGTGCTCTCGTGCCTATCCACTGAGGTGATGACATAGCTAGATGGATCAGTATACATTGAGCATCTAACTGAACCCCCCCACCAGGTCCAAGAGGTCACGACGATCGAGATCGAGCCTAGCTGGATGGATCCTATCGTCGCATACCTAAGGGACGACATTCTACCCAAAGATAAAACTGAGGCACGCAAGGTTCGAGGTCGCGCGGCTCGCTATATGATGATAGAGGGAGAACTTTATAAAAGATCAGTCTTTAGTTCATTGCTAAAATGTCTGACCCCCACACTTGCTCTGAATGCCCTAACAGAGGTCCACCAAGGCATATGTGGCAGTGTTATGGGGGGACGCCATCTGGCTTATAAAGTCTTACGAGCAGGGCTCTACTAGCCCAACATGCAGAAGGAATAGATTCAATACGTGAGGAGGTGTGCAATACCACACCAGCCCGCTACAGAGCTAGCCTCCATCCTTAGTCCTATCCCCTTTACCATGTGGGGAATGGACATCTTGGGGAACTTCACCCCAGCCTTAGGAGGAAGGAAATATCTGGTTGTTACAGTTGATTACTTCACCAAATGGGTGGAGGCGGAGCCATTCACAAAGATCACACGACAACACATGGAAAATTTTTTTAGAGATAAGATTATCTACCGGTTCAGCCTGCCGAAGATACTGGTGACTGACAATGGGAAACAATTCGATAATCCACAATTCGGGGCATTCTGTGCCCAATATGGCATCGAACACCGAACGACCTCGGTTGCATACCCCCAAGCAAACGGCCAAACAGAAGTGACCAACCATACCCTGCTCACAGGGGTGAAAAGAAGACTAACAGAGGCGAAGGCAAGGTGGGTTGACAAACTCCCCAGTATATTATGGTCATATCGAACTACCATTCAAATGCCCATAGGGGAGAGCTCGTTCCGACTTACCTAAGGGACTGAAGCACTAGCGCCGGTTGAGGTTGTAGCGGGATCACTTAGAAGTCTAAACTTCAATGAAAGAACGTATCAGGATGGGCTCAGAGCCAACCTGGACTTCCTAGATGAGGTCAGAGAGGATGCATTGATGAGGAACGTGGCTTACAAACAAAGAACGGCCCGCTATTATAATTCCAAAGTCAAAGAAAGGATATTTCGAGCTGGCGACTTGGTGTTACGAAAAGTAAGTGCCTCCCAACCACAGCGTTAGGGCAAGTTGAACGTGAACTGGGAAGGACCATATGTGGTCTCCAAGCAAATCAGACCGGGTACTTATCGCTTGAACACCCTAGGGGGCAACAAGATACCTCGACCCTGGAATTCAAAAAATCTGAAAAAAATTTATCAGTAAGAGGTCGTTGTAAACTATTGCTTTTGTTTAATGAAATCTTAGTTTGTGTCAAGCTTTGGGCAAGCACCATTAGGAAAATCTAGCTCCCTAAGTTAGCATGAAAGTTTGATCTCGAAGGTCAGCAAGAAAGCCTAGCTCGTTGAGTTAGCATGAAAGTCTGATCTCAAAGGTCAGCAAGAAAGCCTAGCTCGTTGAGTTACCACAAAAGACTGATTTGCTGGGTCAACAAGAAAGTCTAGCTCGTTGAGTTAGCATGAAAGTCTGATCTCAATGGTCAGCATGAAAGTCTAGCTCGTAGAGTTAGCATAAAAGACTGATCTACTGGATCAGCACGAAAGTCTAGCTCGCAGAGTTAGCTTGAAAGACTGATCTACTTAGTCAACAAGAAAATCTAGCTCGCAGAGTTAACACAAAAGACTGACCTCCTTGGTCAGCACGAACGGTTAAGCCTTAAAGCCAACACCAATGCTTAGTTAGTTACACTAAGAGACTAACAGAACAAAGGTCTGATTCATGAAGATAGCAGAAAACTGCTGACTAAGGGCACAACAAGATCGTAGCTCCCACAAATGGAGGAAAAGCACAAGTAAGAAAAATAAAAGAATCTTTTATTAATGCCTCTGTGAAATACAAGTACACGAGGGGGTTACAGTATACAAAGACAGTTACAGAGATCGTTTCATGATCCAAGTACATCTCCATGAAAGGAGAAAATGTGGAAAACTGAAACCCATTAGCAACGTGAGTCCGAGATAGACCGCCTTGGAGCTCTCGAACAAAAGAAGGCTGATGAAGCACAAGCACCAGGGGCCGCAAAGTGTGAGATAGAAGTAGCAATAACAACAGCATCGGATAGATCAATACGGAGCTCATCAAAAGGTTCTGTCCCTGAGCGACCCTGAGAATCAAGAACAGACCGCCCAGCCAAATGGAAATCACCATACAGATGCTCTGGGACCCAAGAAGCTCAGTCATCACCTCTCCACCTCCACCAAGGACGAAGAGCTTGAAGAGCACGACCGAGCTACGACCTTAGGTCCTCCAATACACCTAATAGTTCCACATCACAACCTACCAAATACGTTAACAGTGGAATAGGGTAGGGAGCGGTCCCCTCAAGATTCTCCACCCCTTTGATGTAACCTTACCACTCCAATAAGTTGGCATGGAAGGAAACACAAAGGGGATGCCCCACGGCCAATCGCTCGAAGGACAGGGCATGTCGATCGAGGATTGAAGCTGTGAGGGCCAATGTCGATAGAAGATTGAAGCCAAAAGCAACACCAGCAAAGGGATCAAGCTACCGGAATCTGGAGCCTCCGTATCTGAAAAAATGGTGAAGCCATGCACGACGAAAGAAACGCAAACCCCAGGGGAGGAAGAAAAGTAGCGAAGTAGGAGAAGGAGCCATGATTCCGTGAATAATACAAGAGTTGAAAGGCCCAGTCTCTATTTAAAGAAGAAAGGCGATGGTTCAGAGTTCTGAACCACAAAGGGGGTAAGTTATGTCATAGACCAGGTGGCTTAGTCTCATTGGCTCACACTCCCCGCAAACGTTGGAAAGGATACAGGTACAGAGAAACGATGGTTCAAAGTCCAAAACCACATAAATGGTAAGCTAGGTCATGGACCACATGGCCAAACCCTATTGGTCAAGTCTCCCCAAAAGGATTACAAAAGGCACCAATACCGGGATGATGATTCGGTTCACGTGCCCAACTAGGGCACGTGTCCATTCCTCGTTGGCTTTGGGTCTCTCCAAGAAACTTGAAGGGCATCGTTATCAAGATGGCAGTTCAAAAGTCGGCTCTCATAAATGGTAAGAGAAAATCAAAGGTCAATCGAAAAGGAAAGGTAATAAAAGCTTACATGGAAAATCTGCGGAGAATATTTGGGAAAGATTCAAAGTCATAATGACGCTTACATCATGAAAGGGGATGAAACGTCATAAGGAAGCCAATTTCAAAGGGTTAGTCAGCAAAACCTAGCCCGAGAAGGTGACATGGGGGCGCGACCTGGGAAGTCGGCTAGCTTGCGCAAGTAAGAGGAAGGACAGAGGAAAGTACGTGCTCCAACACTTAAAGAAAATATGTTTCATTTATGGCAAGTTAAATATTTACATATCAAAACAAAAAGCAAAAAAAAATAATAAAAAAAAAAGAAAAAAGGGGGGAACCATTAGAATCTTCAATTGTTGGTCGGAGGATCAGAAGCAACAGTCGCACTAGTCGAGGATGAGTCTGCTGGAAGAACGGGAACTGCAGGAGTAGAGGTCGTGTCCGTTGGAGGAGGCATAGGGAGAACAGGTCCTTCTACAATGGTTGCAATGGCGACAGGAGGAGACGTCGAAGGGAGGTCGTCCATAACTGCAGGATCTTTTATAACCGCCGGCAACTCTGGAGACGCCGGAGCAGGGGGTCTTCCATGACTGCAGGATCCTCTATAGCCACTGACACTTCCGGGGTCGTAGGAACAGGAGGGACATAATAGCCAAAGCCAGAGAAGTTATAGCCTGGGGTCATCTCGAGGACGTGTTTCATGGTGTCATTGACTCCACCCCTGTAACCCTTGTGGCTCACCTCCTTCATGCGATTTTTAGCTCCTCAGAAGACTTAAAGGCCTCCACGGCCTCCCTAACGGCATCTTCAATCACTTGAGGTTGTTGCCCTTGGAATGCGACGAAGTCCTCCTGGATGGTGGCAGTCTTTCGCTTCTCCATGGCTGTCTCATTATTCGCTAGTTTCAGCTGTGTCTCCAGCTCCTCGATGTGCTCAGTAAAAGATTTGATCGCATCCTCGTGGCCCTTAGCCGCCTCAGTCAAAGAAGAGATGGTGGTCCCAGCAACTACCGTCTGCTCCTTCGCAGCTTCTCTCATCTTTTTCTCCTCCTCATAAGAGGCGGACAGACTTGCTACAAGCCATCGTAGCTCACTCGCCCCCCGAGTAACCTACAGAGAATGGGATGACATCAGAAATGCCCTGAGCAAACCAAGGAGGAAATCAACTTAGTTCGAGGCTCACCCTAACAAAATCTAGCACGAACGAATTAAGAAGTTCACGAAATTCATCGACGTCACTAGCAAGCCCATGATCCATCAACTCCCCAGCAACACGAGGAGAATGGAGAGAAGACTCGCCCTCATAAACCTCCCACTGAAACTGGAGATGCTTCTTCCCCTTGGGAGGAGGCAAGACACCCGTCTCACCCTTGCCAGATTTCCCCTTTGTGAGTTCCTGGGGAGCTGTCTTGGAGGCCTTCGAGGCCTGGAGAGGCCTTCACGCGCCCTCTTCTCAGGGACCTTAGGAGGCAAGACCTTGCAGGACTTCTCTGACGGCAGGACCCTGCTGGATTTTTCCATCTTCCCCTTACCCTTGGAGGGGACCTCTTGTCTCCTCTGGTCACCACCAGAGGGCGCTGAACCCCCTATGGAAATGCCCGGGAGTGAAGGGCGAGTTGATCATTTGATTTGCTTCTCCAGGGCCTTTTGCCTGTCCGATACAACCTCTTTACGAAGGTCATTGAAATCTGGTTCGTAGTCCACTGAAAGAAAGACAAAGACAAGTCAGAAGCCAGTTCGTGAGCACTAAAGAAACAAGTTTACTAGGGGAGGGACTAACCCTGCGCTGAGCTCAGTCCATACTCAATCAGCAGATCCTCATTTTTTAGACCATGTACATCGAAGGTCGTGCCCTGTGCCACTAGCTCGAGGGACCGCTGATCGTATGAGCTCAGCATGGGGACCCGATTCACCAAGTGCAACAGCCCGGACCCCCACTCCGCTCTGAAGGGATTATTCTCAATGTGCGCAAAGAAAAAGCGATCTTTCCACTTCTTCGCGGAGTTGGGTACGTGAGAGACGAACGCCTTAGGTCTATATGACCCCGTCGTACTACGCAGAGCTACCTAGAACCATTCGTCCCCAGTCTTCTTCAGATAATAAAAGTAAAGAAAAAGTGCCCATGAAGCCTTACGACCGAGCTGAGCGAAGAAACAGTAGAAGCTTAGGAGGTGCTTCCAAGCATTCGCCACTAATCTACTAGGGGAGATCCTGAAGCGATGAAGCACTTCGAGAATGAAATGGTGTATAGGGAAGCGCAGGCCACACTGAAAGGCGACCTCGTACAGGCATACGGTGCCCGATTGTGGGGTGTTTACCCTCTCGGCTCTATTAGGAACCCACGTCTCCACCCACGAAGGGAAGCCGTATTGGGCTCAAAGAGCAGCCAGCGAATCCTTAGTCATGGAACTCTCAAAGGCTGCCACACTGGTAGGCCTCACCAGGTCACCCTCTTCCTCGTTAACACTAGAGGCCCCATCGTCGTCGGCAGTGTGCTCTGCTAAAACCTTAGTCGACGTCTGCCCGTCGCGGGGGGGAGCGGCGAAGCCCTGCGTCAAATGTTGGACCCGGGCAGAAAACCTTTTTGACCCAAAGAGTGTAGACCACTCCTCTTGGGTCCCCTCGAAACTCACTTCGGGGTCAGAACCCCCACTTATCTCGGCAGTATTGCCAAAACCCCTGTTAGACTCTGCCCTAGATGAAGAAGAAGACTTGTCTAGAGAAAACTTACTGGTAAAGATTAGCGAAGATTGGGAACAAAGAACATAGTATGATCGGGTGTACGCCACAGGCTCGCAAAGGAAGAACTCCTCTTAAAATGCTCAAGAATCTGTGAAAGTGATAACCACCGGAATAACCGCAGCGGCAAACCACCGGAGCAACAAGAAGCACAGAGGGTAAAAATCCCCAATGACGACGGAAGTCAGTAAAAAGTCACTGTAAAAGTGAAACCCAAATTTATGCACTCAAAGAAGGAGGAATGCTTCCAAGATCCAAGGGCCAAGGGGCTCGCCCCATCAGATGGCCAGAGGTACCTGACAGTTGGGATTGCCCATGGTAATTAAAACTCAAGCCACGTGGCTAAACCATAGTGGGGGGCTTAGCGTGACAAGGATCAGCCAACGGTGGGTCTAGCCCAGAGGTTATAATGCCTACGGCCACGTGTTCGTACCAAGAAGGAACGTCAAGCGTCGCCTTGAGTTGAGACACCTTTAGGGTTTTGGCCACGTGTCAGACAAGGGCCAGAATGATAAGTCACGCTCAGCCGCCAAATTGTCATGTCACACGCACCAGAGTGGCCATCACAAAGCAGGTTGAACTCAACTCCTCTGGACGCCTGCGTCCAGGAGAGTGGGGGGCTCGTGTTGGGATATAAGACCAGGAATGACGAGAACGGGCTATAGAGGTCGTGGATCCAGGACCTCGTTAGGGGCACAGCAGATACAAGTACGCATACCCAACTTCGTGCCAATAGTGCAAGCTCGTCATCTTATGAGATGGTTGCGAGCATGAAAGAAATATCCTTCGCAGCTTGCGTAAGCAACTCCAAGTCTGTCATGGACCAACAAGGTCCGAGACTTCCGCCCAAGTCACACCCAATCCGGCGCGTGGGAAGTAATGGATAAACATTATCCCCAAATTACACTCTCCAACGGTCTCACTCCACTCCGAGATTCAAGCTTACCAATCCAAGCACAACTCAAACTCTCAACCATCTTAAATAAGGGAGGAAATACACGTCCCATCCATCAAAAAACTCTTTTTGAATTGACTATTGCTCAGAGATCTAACTTAAGCATCGGAGTGAGATCATCGGCTACGCCCGGTACTCTCTGCTAATTCTTCTCTTGTAGGTAGAGCACGCTCCCGCAGGATTTCTGACGCAACAGGTGGTGAATAAAGAATCTTTTCATCCATGGTGATTTAATATTATGATCAAAATTTAGAATGAGTGAATCGTATAAAAACAAAAACAAAAAAAAATTTAGGATGAGTGAATGTTGTCATGAACTCTCGCACCTTATTGTTGAAGGTCTAAAATATCGTTCTCCAATCTAATCAGAGGGTTAGATCTTATGGATGATGAAATTCTCTGTTCACCATGGGTTAAGAGAAACTGAGTCCACCGAGGCCAATACGGGAGTCCTATGAATATGAATATGTTAAAAATTAGACATTAGGGAATAATCTACCTTACATTGTGCCAAGTACCCTCAACAGTTCTCATTTTAAATCAGCTCAATTTATTTTTCACTCTAGAAAACCAAAGTTCATTGAGAAAGCAATTGGGTTTAGGTGAACCTAATTAGGGTTTAAATAGAACCCAATATGAAAAAATTAATGGAAGATTAATAAAGATACGAATCAAGGTTTGTTTGGTTAGAATTGAGTATAGATAGCCAAAATGACTGAATCACACTTCTATGTGGCAAAATTAGTTGTACTCGTCCACCTATTTTTTAGACTTGCCTATTGAGAGAAAATCTTGCCATGAAATTTGATTTTTGTAACTGAATGGGACCTAATAAACTAAAGGAAAAATGAACTCTGTCCAAGGGTATGGCCACTGCATCAACATCCCAACCAATGAGAGAGCCTGTAGAGGCATTGACCAGGAAGAGCACCATGGTCATTTCACATGCCCCTATGTTTGGGCACAAGGTGCTCTCTTGGACAAAGAACACGTTCCCTAAACTAAATTTAATCTTATCTAAAATTACTATATAGTCACAATTTATGAAATTGTAATCGATTATACTATATAGCTTACACCAAGCACACTTAGGTTGCATTTGGTATGCATTCTTGGAATGTATTCTGCAACTAGAATGCAGTATGAAATATAAAAATCGTTGTTTGTTTTGCATTTTCATTCTCAAAAACAAGAATGCGTCCAACAATGAGGTCTATCCTGGAATTCGATTTTTAAGCATTCAGGGTTATCGTTTTGACGGTCTCGTGCTTTTTACAACTTGCTTCTCTCGTCCCACCAAACTTAAGCATCTCTGATATTTCCTCAACTTCTTCAGCCATATATGTCTTTGGTAATGTCCTCCTTCTCCCACACCAAGATGGAGCGGTCAGCAGTGGTAGAGAAGACAGTTATTTAATTCTTC
The DNA here is from genome assembly GCF_018873765.1 of Telopea speciosissima. Lineage (NCBI taxonomy): Eukaryota > Viridiplantae > Streptophyta > Magnoliopsida > Proteales > Proteaceae > Telopea > Telopea speciosissima. The sequence goes on along the minus strand of NC_057916.1, from coordinate 63,353,101 downwards.
AACAACTAGAAGTAAATGAAGAAATGCTAAGAAGAGATGTGAACATTCTAAAATTAAGAATGCACTTTATTGAAACATGTATCAATGTTCTCATTCTCAGAAAAGAATGCATTATGCATTTTGAGAATGAGAATGCACATGCTTAGAATGGAACATAGCCTTAATACGTAGTGTATGCTACCAAGAAATTTTGAGCTATTATGCCTGTGGTGCATTTTTGTATATGTGGAATATTACACTACTTATGGTGGCAAGTTTGGTCTGACGATCCCGAGCTTGCCCAAAGTCTATCCAAAGCCCTGCAGGGCCTAGGCTAGGCTTTTCAGCCCATAGATTGGTTCATATATATGCGCAAGATAAGGGGCATGTTGTCTGACAAGTTTAGAAAAGATAAAATCTCAACCTTAATCTCAAATATTTCCTGGATCGACCTCCCTCCCTTGGATCACCTTATTCACCACCACTGGGATATTATCACTCATATCAAAATTCATCTGAGGCTAGCAGAGAATACCCCGATTTGGACTCTAACTCCCAAAGACCAATACACTATGATCTCCGGGTGGGATTCCATCCGCCAAAGATTGAACCGTGTCTGATGGCATGGCCTGGTCTGGTTCAAGAACCGTATACCTCGCTTTAGCTTCATAGCCTGGCTCGTAAAGAGAGGAGCCCTCACCACCAAAGACAAAATTTTTGCTTGGGGCATCGATCCGGACCACTTTTGCACCTTTTGTCGAGTCACGCCACAGTCTTTTGACCACCTCCTCTGTTCTTGTCCCTTTTGTTTGACTATCTGAAGGGAGACCCTTAGGCTCAATGGGTACACCAGAATCCCAAAAAAACAATTGGTATGATAAAATGACATGGCTTGAGTGTTATACCCGCACCCCGGATCATAATTAATTATTATTTCTTCCCCGTGACGTGTGGTTATCACTGCCACGTGCTGGTGAGCTGTTCTCACTGGTGGTCAAACCCAGTTACAAATTATTGATCATGATACGGGCTTACCATTGACTCACCATGGCAATGGAAAAGTAAGTTCTAGCCTCAAGTCTTATTAATTATTCTTCCCTTGGTAACCTCGAAGTGCGGGTCCGGGCTTGAACCGCTCGAGCTATTTTATGAGAGAAGGGAATAATTTAAGTTCGGGTCCCACGTACCTTTAGGAAGTACATTGGGGACTTATACCCATCTCTTATGAACCCATCTAAGAATGGGCTTTTCCCTAATTAAGGTTGTGGGCAGGCCCATTTGACTCTATTTGACCCATCTAACTTAGAGTACCCATTTAACTTGGGTGACCCATTTAACTTAAACTACCCATTTAGCCTAATGACCCATTTATCTTGGATCCACCCATTTAACTCTTGACCCATTTAACTTAAACTATCCATTTGGCTATTTGACCCATTTAACTTAGAGGATCCAAGGTCCATTTTCTTTAAATAAGACAAAGGGGGGGGAGAAGCATTCATTTCATTTCTTCTCCCATCTAACCTAAATCGTGGAGGAGAGAAAGAGGAGAGAAAGGAGAAAGAAGAAAGAAGAAAGAAGGAAGAAGGAAGAAGGAAGAAGGAAGGAGAGAAGGAGGAAGAAGGGTGGAGAAACTTGGTTGGAGGTTGGAAGAGCACTTCTTGGAGCCTCAACATGGAGCCTTCTACCTTGGGGTGGGTAAGCCATTCAATCCCATCTCTTTTCTTCTATTTTGGGTTTTGGGGTTTGGGAAATGGGAGAAATTCGACCTAGGGTTCTCTTGGAACCCAAGGAATCAATGGAACCTCTAAACCTAGACTATGGTGGAGTTATTTCACTCCATTACAAGCCCTAAGCCTAAGTAATCTCTTTCCATTTAAGAAATTTAAGGTTTCTAACATATTATGTCCTAATTTAGGTTCTCTTTGTTTTCTCTTAAATCCATGGGATTACATGGACCTAATGAGGTCTTAGAACCCTAATGGACCTAGGAGGAAGCTTTCTTGAAGCCTCCCTACCTTTAAACCCCTTGAAAAATGAATCCCTAGTGAGAAACCCTTCAATTTTCGGTTCTGCAGGTATGTGGTTTTACACTCGGATTCAGTGTTCTGAAACCACATCTGCATCCGACCTTGACTAAAACTATCCTAAGCCCCTGGTTAGCTAGGATTTACATGTGGTTTCAGACCTGCAAGAAACCACCACGAAATTACCTTCCGAGAAGGATTCCGTGAAGGTCGGATTTACACTCGGATTCGATTTTACGAAACCACATCCGCATCCGACCTTGACAAAAATTGTCCGAGCCCCTGTGAAGCTCGGATTTACACTCGGATTCAGTTTTACGAAACCACATCGCATCCGACCTTGACTAAAGCTGTCCCGAACCCCGGTTTCCTAGGATTTACATGTGGTTGCAGAATTTGGGCATGAAACCACTCCTGCAACCACTTCGTCTCGAAACCTTATACTTAAGTGTTTATGGGAGACCTTTTGGGGATCCGTTCCTTTCGCTCGTGTAACCTTATTCCACTCCTTGTATAGGTTAATATATTCACTTTTATGGCTTATTGCTTGATCGAGGCGACAAGCGATAATCGTGGTGCTTGGCGTATACGTTGTGAGTGGGTTTGGTTGTTTGGGCTTGATATTATTATTGCATTGTATATTATGTCATCATTATAAATTATTAAGCATGCTTGCGCATATTGCATACTTTTATATATGAATGTTATGATGTTAATTGGAGATGCTTTACTTTGATGGGTCTCGGTGCGGTGGGTGCGGTGCGAAACTCCCGGATAATATATATATTTATGAAGAAATTATGTTGAATGTCATGTTGAACTGTATGCGCCGTGCCGTGCTGGTAACCGGGCACTAAACCAGATGAAAAGTTGATGCGCCCGGATTACCTCTCGGGACGATAGGACCTGCATGTAGTATATTGTGGCTAGGATTTCACACCCTTATGCTACGACCCTTACCAACGGGGGTTTAGGTGTTGGGTAATCGTCACCGGATTACTGTGGAGGTGGGAGAGGCCGATCATGGTAGTATTGGTTATCGAGTCCGCACTGAGTGGTCTTGGAGGCTTCGATCGGCGTAGGTCCCACGTGACAATTGAGGTTTCATTGTGGCGATAAGTTAAGTGACCCACAGTGTCTCCCGAGTTGTCACAGTAGCATATACCTCTGACTTAGTTGTGATGTTAGGTGGAAAATTTACTTAACATATGCATGCATCATTGGACTATGTGAATTGTGTGTTTGTGCATCCCCATCCCCTCACTGGCTCGGTGGAGAGCTAACCCCTCGTGTACACAATTTTTAGATTATGATGCAGTACGAGAGGAGCGGAAGGCGTGTTAGAGGAACATGGCACGGTGTCCTTGTGACGATTGCGCCTACGGGCCGTGAGAATTCTTGGGACTTGTTCCCCTTTTGTTTATTTTAGGGCGTAGGCCCATGTAAAAACATTCTTTGTTATACCCTTGTTAATCATTATTAGATGGTAATGAAAAATGGATTAACTACAGTATTTATCATCTAGGCTTTGATCATCTTGTAATTATTGATTTTATACGCTTCCGCAAAACTACTGATCATTTGGAATGTAATATTTTCCTTTCCGCACTCGATATTATATTATTTTAATATTAGTTATGTGTGCGTTGGGACACTGTGTCGATGATCTGGCGGCTTAATAGGATGACAAGCGTTGTCCTAGTCACCCTTATAATGTATTTTATCCCTTATGCAGGATGGGGCGTGACAGTGGTATCGAGCAATGATGCTCGCAGACCACGATCTCGCGGACTCTTGATTTACTCTCCACAATTAGGTTCTAAACTAAAAATCTTCAAGAACATAAATGATTGGGTGCAAACATAGGAGAAGACTGATTGTGGTGAAACAAGAACTTAGAAGATAATAGGCAACATGGCACTTAGGACTTGAACCATAGGCTGTTAAGCTACAACTTTGAAATTTGCTTGGTTGAGCCTTAAGTAGGTCATAAATGAGTAACTATATGTTAAAATTCATAAACAATGATGAACCAATTATAACCAAGCATAATTATCAATAATGATTTAAACAAGAAAGAAGTAAGCAAATACATAGAGATACATATAAGATTAATTACAAATATTCAATCGTTCCAAATCTTCTTGGGAGGCGATCATATCCTTCCCATTTCAACATTCATGATTTCATCTATTCCAACAAAGACATATGATTCTATCCTGCTCAATCAAAAGATACTTATCTAAACACCATGATTGTTCCAGTTCTACCTTCGGCATAAGCGTGTCTTTCTCAACTCGAAATGCAGGATCTCATCTGTTCCAAATCAAAACATTTGATTCTGTTCATCTCAGATTAAATATACAAGTCTACCATTTTTAAAAAGTTCCAAATTGGTCATCCTAAGATAAGAACTAGAAGAACTGATCCGGGATAACTTCAATTTGTTGAGAGAAAGCTGGGCTAGTCATTTGCACCACTGCCACCACCGCGACCAAGAAAGGTGTCGATGTTACCTACCCCTCTCTCGATACCCTCTAGGCGTCGAGTCTGGTCGAAGAGTTGCTTCGTGACCTCATCGAAGCCATCCACCACTCGCAGGTTCAGCCGCCTGATGGCCATCAGAATGTCAATACCTCCCACTTGATTAAGGTATAGGGATTCCTTCTAAGTGAACAATAGGTCCTTGCTCCTCCAATGGACACGTTGATAACGTCGGCCAACTGTGCTGCAATGAAGGCTATAGGAACCCCCTTGACACATGAAACAACTGATAATTACGTATGCCTGGGTTCTTGGTGTCGTTTGTATAGAATGGTAAATGAGTTGTAGGTAGTATGGTTCGGAAGGTTGAGAATGTTGGTCCACCCCAATGCCTCGAATCTCTGCCCCACCATGGAAGCTTTGAGATCATCCAACACTACATCCCGCCCTTCCACTATATTTTTAAAGCGGAAGTAGTCGGGTAAAGCTCGGGTCCTCTATCTTTTGAAACCATAGTGGATCTAGGGCGTTGGTGCAACTTGTTCAACACATGCACGCTGTGTTCTTGGAGCCGTTGATTGTTTTAACCTGCAGCCAAAAGCTAAGATTGATAGCAAATTAGTACCTTGAATGCTAAGGCCTAAGTAGATGATCAATGTAAGGTTGTAAAGTTCAAAACCTAGCCCTTGATTTTCCTTTCAAAGCAAATTAAATTACAGAGGATTCTTAGGCTAGAAAATTCTGATTTTATCCAATTGTGATCTAAGAAGTTGGGAAAAAGGGAAGGCATGACCATTATGTGAATGACATGATAAATAATGAAGATTCATGGTCATAATATGCCTAGAAAGTAATGCTTTATGCAAAACAGTGAGTTCGAGGCAAAATATGGACTTATTTGATCTTGAAACATGCTATAAACTTTAAAGAAAATTTTTAGATTTTGTGATTGGAAGTTTGAATCTTGAGAAACAAGTAAAGTTGGCTTGTGACCACTCAAAGGATGTAAACTAAGCCCTATCTAGTAAGACCGATTCATACATGGCAAAAGAGAAGAGGAAAATTTGAGTAGGTTTTGATTTTTCCAAAATCCAACCTAAATCCTTGAGTTAGATGCCAAGATCGTATGCAAGCCCTTGTATAGGTTGCTTATGGTGAGAAAATGGTTAAGATTAGATTGTGAACAGCCTCACGAGCAAAAGAAAGCAAAACCCCAAGTTTTCAAAACCTAAATTATGTTTTGGGGTTTCTCCGGAGCTTTAGAGTTGTGTTTTGAAGGAGAAAAATAAACCTCTAAGTCACGGGTTTTAAAATTTTAATTTTGGGCCATGCGGTTTCACTGGATTCAATTTTGTGAAATCGTGAGAATCCATGAATTTCTAGAACAAAATTTGATTACGAAAAAGCTCGGATTTACCTGTGGTTGCAACTTCTGAAACCACACCTAAAACCACCCAAGCCGAGAAGGGTTTTCTTGCCTTGTCTTGATGAACCAACCTATGTTAGGCTTTTATTACCTCTATTTGATGTTTCCCTCGCCCCTCTTGTGGCATATCTTACCCCGGTAACTTAAGCTTTATGCTTGACAAATAAAAGTATAGAAGTGAAATGTATACAAGATGTGGAAATGGTATTGTGACAAGAGCATATAAGGGAAATGAGACATGATAACCAGAGGAAGATGTTTGGAGTGAAGAGAAATGAATAAGATCAATGCACATGTAAAATCCGTGTGAAATCCCTAGTGCATGGACGTGAATAATGAGATCAATGTGAACAACATATACTTTTGGCGACTTTACATCCCAACCAATATCAAACAAGCAAGCTATTGGATGAGAATACCTCAACAAGAGACAAGAATTATTTATTTGAGGAAGAGAGGAAAGATTCTAAGGATTTTTATCAACGATCATGTATACAAGAGAATATGCTTGAAGATAAGACAATGTGATAATTTTCTATGAGAATTTATGGCATGTAAAAGAATTAGATTTGAACTTGAAGAGTTTCTTCACAATATTGTGAATTGAGGACTTTACCACAACCAAAACCTGGGCATAATCCAAGTAAAATTCAACTAGACATGACAGCATAGTGATAATCTCTAAAATGCTTGCAAAGACTTGAAAGTTTATAAAAGATGCAATAATCAAACAAGGATCCAACAACTTAGTGCCATCGATCAAATAGGACTTGATTTACACCCAAAAACCCTAGTTCCAATCGGTTTGACATGGATTTGGTGTACATGGTCATGGTATTACAAGCAAAGTCAAGACATGATCACAACTTAAAATGATTCATCCCAAATCCAAGAAAAGAAAGTAGGAATGGAAAGAAAGCCATATCTTGAACAAGTGAGAGTTAAACCTTGAGGCTTAAGATTACAAGAAAACCACCGAGGAAGCTTGAGCGGAAGTCCTGTAGAGCTTTTTCTCCCTGCGGTTATGTTCCTTTCTTTGGAGCCAAAAGTGAGTTTTAAAACTCGCGGCTCTATTATGTTAAATTTATGCAAATGAGCGAGCGAGCGAATCCACTTATCGTGAATCCGCTCCGCATAAAACTTGAAATTATCATTATAAATCTATGCGGATCAACGAACGGATCCACACTCATGCATCCGTCCGTATATCCGTTTGACTTAAACCCTCTCGGCCATTGAGACTTTTGAGATTGGACAAGCGAACGGATTCGCATTCCACATCCGCCCATTAGTCTGCTCTCCCTATTTTCGCGAGAGGAGCCACGAACGGACCGAGTCGACGTCGCTCGTGAGTCCACCCGATTTCTTTTAGGATTTTTAGCTTGTTTTGGAGACCTTTGACTACACTTATATGTGATGATTATGTGCCTATACCCTAGATCGGACACCCCGTTGTGTGACCCATTTGTGGGAACCACCTAAGTCTAGTCAATACCTTGAATTGAAAGAGGTTAGGACTTGTACCCGTGGGCCAGCTAATAAAAAGTAGCGAGGCATTGGTAACATTGTGATTCCTCTCTTACATAAAGGAGAAGAGTTACCTTTGAGGATAAAGACCTTCGATTCTATGCATTTAAAGACCCGAACCTTATGGATAGAGAAACCTAAACCTATACGGGTAGAGACCCTCAATGGGGTGCGTAGGAAAGGAAAGTAATAGACTGGTTTATTTGAGTAAGCCATGAAGGTCACGTATATTTGGAAGTCATTCATAACACCTCAAGCTAGTGACGACTCTATTTGAACTTTACTTGGTCCATCCAAACCTTGTTTAGACTCATAGAAAAGTCCTACACCGTGATTTGACTTTCCAAAAAAAAAAAAAAAAAAAAGAAAAAAAAAAAAAAAAAAGAGACTTAGTGAACCGTCCGAGAACTTCTTGTTCTTGTGGATTGACCTAGATGACAGCTATGTCCATAGGGATTTGAATGTAATTATTGAATCTATGCCTACATATTGGTGTGATAAATATATATAGATATCCCTTAGAACCTTGGACTTGTGTGACTAGAGTGATTCTACGGTACTACAAGTATGACCTTACATCGACCTTCTTTGTGTAACTAGTTGGTGCCCGACCTTGGTTGACCAAACCTTAGGGTAATGAAGAATGAATTTAATGACCGAATAGGTTAAATTATGGAGGCTGCTTGAAGAGTTGACTTTGACAAAAGCTAGTAAAGGTTGTTGGTTCTCGAAGAGGGTGATGTGGATTCTTCCTGTGGGATAAGCGTGTAGTAGGTTTAAAGGTTGTGAAAGCTAAAACGAAGGATGTAACAAGACCTTCTCCAACGACGATATGAATGGGGTAATGGATCACCAAATGCGTTCCCTCCGTTTGGGAGTGAACAATAGGAGATTCCATCAATATTCCAAATCATTCTAAAGTTGGGTTAGGTAATGAGACAACCAGATGTGAAAGCCTTTAGAATGTGAACCCTATGTTGGGACATGGATAGGTTAAATCCTGTAACCCAAGGCTGACCGAGTAGTGAAGGCTAGAATAGTATCACCGATCGGAAGATTTAGGGAACTCTGTTCCTTGAGACTTAACTTAGTAGTTGGAACCTGTTTTTCTAGGGTTATTGTGAACCACACCCCGTGGTAATGCGACCTGTAAGGAAAAGAGAATTGTGGAACTGACTTGCTGTGGCCACGTAGGCCTTTGCCTCATCTTGACCCGACCTTTGACTTAGTTCAAGATGTGGGTGACTTGGGATGTTGTTATCCAACAGCCCTTCTCACTGAGACCCTAGCTGCCTCAAATTTCGGGGCGAAATTTCTTGTAAGGTGGGGAGGATGTTATACCCGCACCCGGATCATAATTAATTATTATTTCTTCCCGTGGCGTGTGGTTATCAACGCCACGTCTTTGGTGAGCTGTTCTCCTTGGTGGTCAAACCCGATTACAAATTATTGATCATGATACGGGCTTACCATTGACTCACCATGGCAATGGAAAAGTAAGTTCTAGCCTCAAGTCTTATTAATTATTCTTCCCTTGGTAACCTCGAAGTGCGGGTCCGGGCTTGAACCGCTCGAGCTATTTCATGAGAGAAGGGAATAATTTAAGTTCGGGTCCCACGTACCTTTAGGAAGTACATTGGGGACTTATACCCATCTCTTATGAACCCATCTAAGAATGGGCTTTTCCCTAATTAAGGTTGTGGGCAGGCCCATTTGACTCTATTTGACCCATCTAACTTAGAGTACCCATTTAACTTGGGTGACCCATTTAACTTAAACTACCCATTTAGCCTAATGACCCATTTATCTTGGATCCACCCATTTAACTCTTGACCCATTTAACTTAAACTATCCATTTGGCTATTTGACCCATTTAACTTAGAGGATCCAAGGTCCATTTTCTTTAAATAAGACAAAGGGGGGGGGGAGAAGCATTCATTTCATTTCTTCTCCCATCTAACCTAAATCGTGGAGGAGAGAAAGAGGAGAGAAAGGAGAAAGAAGAAAGAAGAAAGAAGGAAGAAGGAAGAAGGAAGGAGAGAAGGAGGAAGAAGGGTGGAGAAACTTGGTTGGAGGTTGGAAGAGCACTTCTTGGAGCCTCAACATGGAGCCTTCTACCTTGGGGTGGGTAAGCCATTCAATCCCATCTCTTTTCTTCTATTTTGGGTTTTGGGGTTTGGGAAATGGGAGAAATTCGACCTAGGGTTCTCTTGGAACCCAAGGAATCAATGGAACCTCTAAACCTAGACTATGGTGGAGTTATTTCACTCCATTACAAGCCCTAAGCCTAAGTAATCTCTTTCCATTTAAGAAATTTAAGGTTTCTAACATATTATGTCCTAATTTAGGTTCTCTTTGTTTTCTCTTAAATCCATGGGATTACATGGACCTAATGAGGTCTTAGAACCCTAATGGACCTAGGAGGAAGCTTTCTTGAAGCCTCCCTACCTTTAAACCCCTTGAAAAATGAATCCCTAGTGAGAAACCCTTCAATTTTCGGTTCTGCGGTATGTGGTTTTACACTCGGATTCGTGTTAAAAACCACATCTGCATCCGACCTTGACTAAAACTATCCTAAGCCCCTGGTTAGCTAGGATTTACATGTGGTTTCAGACCTGCAGAAAAACCACCGAAATTACCTTCCGAGAAGGATTACGTGAAGGTCGGATTTACACTTCGGATTCGGTTTTAAAACCACATCTCGCATCCGACCTTGACAAAAATTGTCCTGAGCCCCGTGAAGCTCGGATTTACACTCGGATTCAGTTTTCTGAAACCACATCGCATCCGACCTTGACTAAAACTGTCCCGAACCCCGGTTTCCTAGGATTTACATGTGGTTGCGAGAATTTGGGCATGAAACCACTCCTGCAACCACTTCGTCTCGAAACCTTATACTTAAGTGTTTATGGGAGACCTTTTGGGGATCCGTTCCTTTCGCTCGTGTAACCTTATTCCACTCCTTGTATAGGTTAATATATTCACTTTTGTGGCTTATTGCTTGATCGAGGCGACAAGCGATAATCGTGGTGCTTGGCGTATACGTTGTGAGTGGGTTTGGTTGTTTGGGCTTGATATTATTATTGCATTGTATATTATGTCATCATTATAAATTATTAAGCATGCTTGCGCATATTGCATACTTTTATATATGAATGTTATGATGTTAATTGGAGATGCTTTACTTTGATGGGTCTCGGTGCGGTGGGTGCGGTGCAAACCCGGATAATATATATATTTATGAAGAAATTATGTTGAATGTCATGTTGAACTGTATGCGCGTGCCGTCTTGTAACCGGGCACTAAACCGGATGAAAAGTTGATGCGCCCGGATTACCTCTCGGGACGATAGGACTGCATGTAGTATATTGTGGCTAGGATTTCACACCCTTATGCTACGACCCTTACCAACGGGGTTTAGGTGTTGGGTAATCGATCCGGATTACGTGGAGGTGGGAGAGGCCATCATGGTAGTATTGGTTATCGAGTGCCACCGAGTGGTCTTGGAGGCTTCGATCGGCGTAGGTCCCACGTGACAATTGAGGTTTCATTGTGGCGATAAGTTAAGTGACCCACGTGTCTCCGAGTTGTCACGATAGCATATACCTCGACTTAGTTGTGATGTTAGGTGGAAAATTTACTTAACATATGCATGCATCATTGGACTATGTGAATTGTGTGTTTGTGCATCCCCATCCCCTCAGCGGCTCGGTGGAGAGCTAACCCCTCGTGTACACAATTTTTAGATTATGATGCGGTGCGGAGGAGCCGGAAGGCGTGTTAGAGGAACATGGCAACGGGTGTCCTTTGTGACGATTGCGCCTACGGGCCGTGAGAATTCTGGGACTTGTTCCCCTTTTGTTTATTTTAGGGCGTAGGCCCATGTAAAAACATTTACTGTTATACCCTTGTTAATCATTATTAGATGGTAATGAAAAATGGATTAACTACAGTATTTATCATCTAGGCTTTGATCATCTTGTAATTATTGATTTTATACGCTTCCGCAAAACTACTGATCATTTGGAATGTAATATTTTCCTTTCCGCACTCTGATATTATATTATTTTAATATTAGTTATGACTGTGCGTTGGGACACTGTGTCAGTGATCCTGGCAGCTTAATAGGATGACAAGCGTTGTCCTAGTCACCCCTTATAATGTATTTTATCCCTTGTCTGGGATGGGGGCGTGACATTGAGCACCACCTCAATGGTAATCAATCAACCCAGCTTGTGAAGAAGTTCAACATGTGTGCGACTATCTATAGAATCTGGACAGAGTGCAATGCTAGGATCCACACCGGAGACATTGAACAGGACACAAAGCTGAGATTCAACTATTACGGAGGAAAGTTGACAATGCATACTACAAACGATTCTTCAACTCTTGGGAAATTCTGGTCTCCTTAACTACGAGAAGACCCATCCTTCACAAATGGATCCCTCCTTCTATCGGTACTTTGGCGATCAACTGCATGCAGTGGTTCCTTTAGAAATGGGCTGGGTGGAGATGGTTCTATTGGTAGACTTCATGATGGTTCAGTCATTTTTGCTAAGGCTGGGGCAATTCCTTCTATCAACATCTACCAGATAGAGTTCCAAGCGATCTTCTATGGTATCTGGACAGCCAGAGACCTGGGGTTTGCTAATTTGATTTGTTAGAATTTTAATTCCATTAGGATTAATATTCTAATATTATATGGATGAATATTAAATATCTTAAACTAGGCTAATTAGAGTTTTGGTCTAATTAGGGAGGTCATCAAGTTGTATTAGAAGTCTAATGTGGACTAGCTTAGTGTGGACCAGATAGATTCCTACTGGGACTATAATGAGAGAGACCCTTTAGGAATTACTATATAAAGAGAGCTAGGTCCCCCCTCTACCCATCACAATTATTAGTTCTCAATTGTTCTTGAGGAGTGCATTCAGAAAGGGAGATATTCAGTGTTCATCGTCCTTGCGCATTCAGTATTCTCATCAGGCCAGTTACTTTGGGAATCGAGGGGACGCACCTAGATCTTGTTCTTTATTTTTCGCTGCGATCATCATCACTATGGATGCGAAACAAGATTAGTGGTTCTATCCCTGTTTCTATTAGTTATTTGGTTGTGTTCTTGAACGCCCTATGGAGATCCTGGCTTTTGGGATTTTGTCCCTATTCGGATCGATTTAATATAACATGTGGTATCAGAGCCTCCATAGATCCGTTCTTAAACCTATATGGATTCAAAATAATAGAACATGCTAAGGGAATCGAAATTTTTTTGATTTGAATCAAGGTTTTTAGGGTTTTTTTAATTTTAAAAAAAACCCGTACGGACACTGCTTATTGTCGAAATTTTTCTTCGGCAAAAATTGAAACAGATCACATAGGGGTGTAGAGCTCAGAGAGCTGAACATCTGGATGGGTGGATCGCCGCCGCCGACAGTCGGACGCCCCCGTACGAGCCGGCGACGAGTGGATCTCACTCTCAGATTGGATTAAAAAAAAAAAAAAAAAAAGGAATTTCTGGAGTTTTGCTATCGTGCACCCCTGACAGTATATAGATTTGCAAACGTGCATCGTCGGGTCGGGTCGACCCGTTTCCCGACCCACTGACACGACCCATTGGCCCAGATTTTAACCCGGTCAGGGTTGACCCAAACCCGATCGGACCGAAATTGAACCGGTTTGGTTGAACTGGGGTTGATCCAAATTGAATTTGGTTTGACCGTTTGGACCGGTTTGACCAGTACAGTCAATCGTATTTGGGCTTGAACTTTGATCGGGCTTTCTGGGGGCTACGAGACTCCGTTTAGGGTTCCGTTTTTTACGTTGGCTTTATTTTTCTGTGCTCTACACAGTGGTGCCCTCTATTTTGATCAAATATATATATTTTAAATATTTTTGATATTCTATTGGTGCATGCCATTTTCTGTAATTTATCGATTCGTTCCATTGGGAACCAGACCAATTTCTGACTTGCTGGAATACCTACCTTGATGAACAGAATTATTATTTTTTTGTGTGTTAGTTGTAAGACATTTAAAGCCCCTTGTCATAAATTATAAAATAACACATTGTTTAAGGATGTAAGTAATTTTGAAAAATCTCGAAAGAGGGTTTCATGGGTTCGACAGGATGCAGCCGCCAAAGCGACCTTCCTTGTTGGATTTGTGAAACACCGGTCTTATATAGTTGTGGGATGTCCTTCAACTCTGATGTGTGGTCATACACCCAAAGGTGGTGATCATGTATTGGTACTTGAAGGGTATGTGAATAGGCTGACCCTAGAATTCTGCACACCCAAAGGTGGTGGATTTTGAAAGTTGAGCTGTATTCCCATGGCCATTGGTATGTAGGGATTTTTTTATAATTGCATGTTGAGAATTCAGCCCAAAGGTGTTTTCACAATGATGTGTGTAAAATTCTCATTAGCTTATAAAGTTTTCAAGCTGTACTTGCATCATTTTAATTATTGTACTGTTCATTGTTTAAATTTTCAGCCACCTTCTCTGTCAACAATAACATGGTAACTATTGAGCTTCTCACTGGGTCAAACTTTAAGAAGTGGAAAGAGGACATTACTATGCAAATGGCAGATGTACACACATCCCTTGTTTTGTATAAACTAATAGATCTAACTGCTGATAGTACTAAGGATGAAAAGTCTGTGCATGTTACATAGCAAAAGAGTAATCGACTTAGTATATTATCCATAAAGAGATCGATACTGGAACACCTAAAAAGTGGTTTGCCTGAGAAATGTACTGCCAGGGAATTGCTAAATGCAATTTCCAAGAGATACAAAGTTTTATCGAATGCTGAGATTGGGACACCTCTGCAAGGGTTATTTAATATGGAATATGATGGTTCTGGGGGTGTTAGGGATTACATTATTAGGATGCTTGATTATCAAACTAAATTCAAGGCCTTAGACATTCCTCTTCCAGATGCCCTAATTGTCCATCAAGCCTTAAATACCCTACCTTCTGAATTTGGCATCATAAAAACCAACTACATTACCCAAGATGGAGTCTGGAGCATTAATGACCTAATTTCTAGGGTTGTGTCTGAGGAAGAGAAACTGAAGACAGACAAAAAGCCTACTGCCCTATTTACTTCCAAAGCCCGTAAGAGTAAAAAGTTTAAAAATCATACTCATAAGTCCGATCAGACTAACAATTTGGGACCCAAGAAAGACTCTTTGAAGAAAGAGAGTAATCGCTGCTTCTTTTGCAAGAAGAAGGGTCACATGAAGAAGGACTGTGGTCACATGAAGAAGGACTACGATAAATACAAGGCTTGGTTACTCAAGCCCAAGCAGCCATCAAGTAATGATTCTTTGGCTTTTGTTTGTGAATCCAATCTATCAAAAGCACCATCCAGTTCTTAGTGGCTAGATAGCGGTGCAACTAACCATGTTGCTTTTACCCTGTTCATAAACTGGAGGAGGCCAAACAAGGATGAATCAAGGCTGATCGTAGGAAATGATGGACATTCTGACGTAGAGTTCGTGCGAGATGTCATTTTATTATTAGATTCTGGTTTTAAATTGACTTTAAAGAACACCATTTATGTACCATCCTTCAGGCGGAATTTAATTTCGGTTTCAGTTTTGAACATTATTGATTTTTATTTTGAAATAAAGAATACTATGGTTAATTTGTTTTTTAATTCAACTAAAGTTGGTTCTTGCTTTATGTCCAATGGATTGTACAGATTGTGTTTGTCTCCCACTGATATCTACGTCTCCTGTAATGTTGAAAGCGTTGTTTCTAAAAGACCCTTACCTAAAGAACGATCTTTCACATTGTGGCATAAGAGGCTAGGTCATATTTCTAAGGCAAGAGTGGAAAGGCTGATAAAGTCTGACATCCTACCTACTCTCGAAAGTTATCTAGAAACTTGTGTAGACTATTGTAAAGGAAAGATGACCAAAATAAAGAAGAAAACTGCAGTCTGTAGTTCTGCCCTGTTGGAGGTCATTCACGCTGACATAAGTGGTCCCTATTCAGCCACATTGTGTAGAAATTTTTATTTCATCACTTTTACAGACGACTATTCCCGATATGGATACCTGTACTTAATTAAAGAAAAGTCTGAATCTCTTGACAAGTTCAAGATTTTTAGGACTAAAGTTGAGAAACAGTTAGGAAAAGTTATTAAAATTGTTAGATCTGATCATGGGGGTGAGTATTATGGCAGACATGGCGATGTTGGACAGCTTCAGGGCTTGTTTGCCAAATACCTTGAGGACTCTGGAATAGTTAGTCAGCTTACTATGCCAGAAAGTCCTGAACAAAATGGGGTCGCCTAAAGGCGTAACCGTACCCTTATGGACATGGTGAGGAGTATGGTTAGTAGGACAAATTTATCTAAGTTCTTATGGGGTGAAGCCTTGAAAACTGCTCTTTATATCCTTAACCGTGTACCTACTAAAGCCGCTCCTCTTACACCTTTTGAGTTATGGACCAGCCGTAAACCCAGTTTAAACCATCTTAGAGTTTGGGGGTGGCCTGCAGAAATGAAGTTGTATAATCCGACTTTAAACAAGTTGGATCCCAAACTACTTGTTGCTAATTTGTCAGCTACCCAGATCATTTAAAGTGATATAAATTTTATAATCCCTACGGAGGTACTAGGATTGTGGAGTCACAGACAGTGAAGTTTCTAAAATTTGATGTGGCCGAAAAGAATGACTGTTCTCAGACTGTTCAAGATAGTCATATGGTTGGTACATCAGTACCTATTCTTCTACCTGTTCAGACGGATGTGGGACATACTGTGCCATTGATTACACCTGCTGGAGTTCAGGAGCCTGATATTGATACCGTCCCCGACATTCATGTAGCACCTGATGAGATTTCTCTTATTTAGGATGCTATTGAGGATCCTATCATTGATGCAGTTCCAGCTGAGATTCCTCAGATTCAGATTGAGGCAGTAGTGGCACCATTACGGAGATCCACCAGGGAGAAAAAATCAGCTATATCATCTATCTACGAGGTCTATTTGGGAGAACATGACTATGACATTGGTTGTGTGGTTGATCCAATTACTTATTCAGGCGCTGTTTCTAGTTCTCAGTCAGATTTGTGGTTAGATGCAATGAGAGATAAAATACAATCAATGAAACATAATGATGTTTGGGAGTTTGTTGATTTACCTAAAGGTTGTAAGCCCATTGGTTGCAAATGGGTGTATAAAACTAAAAGGGATTCCAAGGAAAAAGTTGAAAGGTTTAAAGCCAGACTGGTAGCCAAGGGATTCACTCAGAGAGAGGGAGTAGACTATAATGGGACTTTTTCTCCAGTCTCTTCGAAGGATTCTTTCATGGTGATTATGGCATTGGTAGCTCATTTTGATATGGAGCTACATCAGATGGATGTTAAAATCGCTTTTCTTAATGGCAATCTTGATGAGGAAGTCTATATGGTTCAGCCTGAAGGTTTTACAGTGGGTGGTTCAGATCATCTTGTGTGTAGACTCAAGAAGTCTATCTACGGTCTCAAACAAGCTTCTAGGCAGTGGTATCTGAAGTTCGACAGTGTTGTGACTTCATTTGGTTTTGTGGAAAACAAAGTGGATCAGTGTATATATTACAAGGTCAGTGGGAGCAAATTTTGTTTTCTCATTCTGTATGTGGATGACATCCTGCTTGCAAGCAGTGACCTAGGGATGTTACATAATACAAAGCAACTTTTATCTAGGGAATTTGATATGAAGGACCTTGGTGAGACCTCTTTTGTTCTTGGGATTGAGATCCATAGGGATCATTTTCGCTGTTTATTAAGTCTTTCTCAGAGGGCTTATGTTGATCGTGTTCTGGAGAGGTTCAGTATACTGGATTACAAACCTGGGAATGTTCCTGTTCTCAAGGGTGACAAACTGAGTTCGACACAGTGCCCGAAAAATGAAGCTGAGAGGGATGAAATGAAGAAGGTGCCTTATGATAGCGCACTTGATAGTATCATGTATGCTCAGGTCTGTACCAGACTGGATATTGCTTTTGTGACGGGATTTCTTGGCAGGTATTAGTCAGATCCTGGTCTTAGCCACTGGGTTGCTGCCAAGAAAGTATTGAGGTACTTGAAGGGGACAAGAGATTATATGTTGACTTACAGACACATTCATGAACTCAAGCTAGTGGGGTATATAGACTCTGACTTTGCTGGCTGTGAGGATGATAGGAAATCCACATCAGGTTATGTTTTCTTAATGGCAGGAGGGGCAGTATCATGGAAGAGTAAAAAGCAGACATTGGTGACCACTTCGACTATGCAGACAGAGTTTGTAGCATGCTATGGGGCTGCTACTCAGGCTATTTGACTCAGAAATCTCATAAAGGAGTTAACTATTGTAGATTTTGTGGATAGACCCATCCAGATATACTGTGATAACAGCTCTATTGTGTTGGTTATAAACAATAATAAAGGACTTAAAGGGTCTAAACACATGGAGGTCAAGTATTTGACCATAAAGGAGAGAGTAAAGGAAGGTGGCATTGCAGTGGAGCATATTGGTACAGATGATATGGTTGCAGATTCCCTAACCAAAGGTCTTCGTCCTTGTATTTTTGAGAGACATGTCTTGAGCATGGGCTTAGTTGCATAATGGGATGTGGTTAGTTAGTGAGAGTTTGTTTTATTTTGCTTCATTGTAATTTAAAGTTTCTTTTCATCTGTATTTTTACTTTATGGTAAACTTTGATTTATATATATATCAGGAATCATTGTATGCAGTTTCTTTTAAACACATGAGTGTTTTATTTATTGACATGATGAATATATTTCTGATTTTAAAGTCTTAAAGAATGTGTTAACCTTAAGCAAGGCTAGGGCATTAAGTTGTTAGCCTAAAGGTATGTCTTGTAACATATAAAATATAACTCGAGTAATTTCTGATGAGACATACAGATTCGTTAGAATCACAAAGTTTATTTCTCTAATGAGCCTGTGCCACTTTAGGAAAAGAAATTTTGGACTGATAAATGGATAATACATAAGGAATCACTACGTGAGTATTATCTCGTTACCACACTACCACATTGCATCCATGTTAGTAGAGTTGAGGGCTCTCGTGACCATGGAAGGCTTTGTGTCGCTTGATCATAGATGCAGTTACCGCCATGATTCAGTATCTAAAACTTTATGGGACATGATTGATTTTTTAATACGACCTCTAGACCAATTTGTTTTTAAACAGTGCACATAAAGTTTTCCTAAAAAGTTGTTAGCCTTGGTCAAAACTGTTTTTAAATCTCTTTAAAAATAAGGAATTTAATATAAGTCCAAGTAGGAGAATGTTAGAATTTTAATTCCATTAGGATTAATATTCTAATATTATATGAATTAATATTAAATATCTTAAACCAGGCTAATTAGAGTTTTGGTCTAATTAGGGAGGTCATTAAGTTGTATTAGAAGTCTAATGTGGACAGGCTTAGTGTGGGCCAGATAGATTCCTACTGGGACTATGATGAGAGAGACCCTTTAGAAATTACTATATAAAAAGAGCTAGGTCCCCCCTCTACCCATCACAATTATTAGTTCTCAATTGTTCTTGAGGAGTGCATTCAGAAAGGGAGATATTCAATGTTCATCGCCCTTGCGCATTCGGCATTCTCATCAGACCAGTTACTTTGGGAATCGAGGGGAAGCACCTAGATCTTGTTCTTTATTTTTCGCTGCGATCATCATCACTATGGATGCGAAACAAGGTTAGTGGTTCTATCCCTGTTTCTATTATTTATTTGGTTGTGTTCTTGAATGCCCTATGGAGATCCTGGCTTTTGGGATTTTGTCCCTATTCGGATCGATTTAATATAACATGATTATCTACTCGAATTCAAAATTAACGATAGATGGCATTACTGGCATCACCTCAACTTACTAGAACATGTGGAACACCATCCACCAAATTAAATCAATTGCTTAGAACCTCAGATCTACTTCCTTTATTTTTTGGTACAGGAAAGAAATCATTGTGCATATTGGCTTGCTAACCTTGTTAAGTCTCATACTGAGATTGATTTTTGTATAGATTCCCTACCCCTCTCCCTTCAATGTCTCAAGAATAAAGATGTTGAGGGTTGTCATTCCTACCAAAGGATGTAAATTCCTCCTATATAATTAATTCTTTCCCTTTTCCAAAAAGATAAGGGGCATGGATTAAGTATCCTAATTTATATTTAATATATTAAATACACAAATATTTATGTTAAACATTTTACTTTATTTTTTGTATAATAAATAACATAAAAATGATTTAAAAAAAAAAAAAAAGAAGATCTCTTTGGGCATGAAATCCCAATAAATACGGGAGGAAAAAGAAATTTATTTTTCCCAATTGCTTGTTAATGGTAGAGGTAACGCCTTTGGCATCAAGTTTTCGTGAGGTTGCCATTATTCATTTCATTTTTTTGGGTAAAAGTTGGCATTTTTCATTTCTTCTCATGTAGTAGTTGCAAGCATTAACATTGATAACTTTTTATGTAGGTGACAGTTGAAGTATTATATTTTCAATTAAAATCATTAGAACTTATTGTTGAGTTATTTATTTTTTGTTTTCTCATTTTCTTCTTGTTAATGTCCTATTAGATTACCATGGTCCTTGTATTACTTTATTTTATTTGTTTTAGTTTTTTTTTTTTTTGGATGAAAGAAAAAACATATATATAAACCTTAAATGGGTAAGTACAAAAGTGGAGGAGCCTTGGACTAGGCAGAATGCTTACAAAAGTGAAAAGTAATATTTTTAAAGTTGTCAGTTTTTTTAGCTAAAACAAAAAAGTTATGTATAAGGTTCCAAGGTATAAGGTAAGAGTCTTTGGAAATAAAAAACTGAAAGAGGTCCTTGTTGCATAACCAGACATGTCTTATGGGGATCTGCTCCTTGTTAGCTCTTTCCCATCCTTGTAGAAGATCAAAAAGTTCTGCCTCCATGGGTTCCTGTACAATTATGCAACCTGCATCGTGCCAGTGGGTTAATTTAGAGGCAGGATCAGAAATTCTTGCGACAATTAAACCAGGCAGGTTCATTATAGTGTTAGAACCAAAGGTATGAGACATACTAGGAGATCCATAATATGGTGATTCCATCATAAATGAATTTATTGTAGGTGGTGGGATACGTAGATCATTTGCCCATTTTAAAACATATTTGATAACCAGTAAGGGGTCAGTAGAAGTATCACGCATAATAATATTATTCCTTACAAACCATATATAATAACAAGTTATTATAAAAATAGAGAAAAACCAGGAAATAGGTTGTTTATCAAGATCAGGGGATGCAAGTAAAGATGCACATAGAGTGATGAAGGATGGGCCAGAGAGGTGCTTAGTTCTTAGTCTGAGAGGACCAGAAGTCTAGATGCGCTTAGTCCAATCACATGATAAGAATATATGCCAAATCGATTCATCACAAGAGCCACATAAAACACATGCAGGATCGACTAGAAGCCATTTTGAAATAGAGGCTTTGACTGGGAGCCCTGCATGTAAGACGCGCCAAAAGAAAATTTTAAATTGAGGATGTAAGTTGAGTTTCCAAAAAAAAATTCACCATTTTGATAATAAAGGATTTGTAAGACCAAGTTTGGAAATGTAATTGGCAGCCATCTTTGTTGAGAATCGTCCATTCTTTGTTAATGAACATCTCCATGTATCCTCAAATGATGAGGCATTTTATTTGTTTTAGTTGTTTAGATATATAGCTCTCACGGTTTGGAGGGGATTAGGCTCCTCTCCTATGAGCACCCCGTCCGGTGAGTGCCCAGTGAGGCATCCAACGGCGGGGCTTCTCTCGCGTGCCGAGATGCGCATCGGGTTGGGGTCAGGCACACATTCCACTACATGCAGAGCAGCCCTGCCATTGGATGCCTCACTGGGCACTCACCGAATGGGGTGCTCGCAGGAGAGGGGATTGGGTTGCTCTCCTTGGAGGGCATTGCCCAATGAGGCATCCAACGGTTAGGTTATGCCATACACATCCCAATGGCTGATTGGGCACATGCCAGGATATGTGTGGCATATCCCAGCCGTCAAATGCCTCATTGGGTGATGCCCTGCAAGGAGAGGAGTGGAATTCGTTGGAGGTGGATAGGGGAGGGGGATGTCCCCATCGGGAGGAGTGTTAGCACTTACTAGTGTTTCCTTTTGTTTGGTTTTCCAACTTTGATTGTAACCCTGATTTGGTTTTGGTTTAGCATTATAAATAAACTCATGGGAAAAAGATCTATACTTGGCTGTGTTTCCGACGCTCTCTCACAGAACACCATGAGATAACGCCTTTGCCCCTAGGGTAGATGCTCAGGCGTGCTCACCCGTTGACCCAAACACTTGTGTAGAGACCATCCTGCAACCAAGTAGATATCTCTTGCTCCTCTCATATACCAGCGATAGATTTCATTCTATTGCTG
Source organism: Telopea speciosissima (assembly GCF_018873765.1). Classification (NCBI taxonomy): domain Eukaryota; kingdom Viridiplantae; phylum Streptophyta; class Magnoliopsida; order Proteales; family Proteaceae; genus Telopea; species Telopea speciosissima. The sequence goes on along the minus strand of NC_057916.1, from coordinate 63,331,248 downwards.
GATTTGGTTTTTCTCTCTTCCTATTGTCTGCTTCTTCTTCTCTCCTTGGTCTTTTCTCTTATCTTGGTGTTTGATTGTTAGTTCTCTGCCTGTTACGCACACTTCTAATAATAAATTTATTTTTTCTGCTTATATTAAAAAAAAAAGGGGATAATCCCCCATATTCGGATATACCTGCATACCCCTTTTTTTGGGGGATAAGGATATACCTGCATATTCACTTTATGGATTTTTGGTGGACAACAAAAACCTCATTGTTTAACACTTGAATCTCCTCATTTTCAATATTTTGTTCATTATTAATCCTTTGCCACCTTTTTAGTTTTATTTTATCTGCTTTGGGACTCGGATCCTCTCCAGTACGTATCTAACAACTGGGAGCATCTTTGCACACACCTCAAGTTCCTCTAACCATCAATGTGTGCTGAAGGGGTTTGCGCGCTGGAGAGGATTTCTTTCCATCTGCTTTGTGGAGCAACTTGGATTAATATATATCTTATATATCTGTACTTTGTATTTATCATGTTCTCTATCTGTTTTATGTATTTTGTTTTCCTTTGTTTAACGGTGGACGTGCATGAATGAATAACCTTCTTTTCTTAAAAAAAAAATAAAAAATAAAAATTATGTAAATTAGTGGGATTGCTTTTAATAGTTTAATCACATGGATTGTAGGGAGTCATCAAGTGTTTGCCTTAAAAATATAGAATGTAAAGCTAGATGTTAAGCACTTTAACTAATGACCCCATTTTGTTCTAATTAGACATCTCGTTTGCTTGGACATTAAGAAAATGAGTACTTTTAAGCGTTATTAAATGTCCTAAAATCTAAATGAGACCCTTGATTTATTAATTAAAATATAAATGTGGCCCCCCTTGAACTGACCAAAGTCTACTTTCTTTCTACTGAAGATATTTGTTTGACAAGTTTTCTTCATTTCCAAGGTTTGCAACGGTCACAATACGTTTTCTGTTGGAAGCTCTACTTAATTACCTTTCTTCTTTGTCTTTCCTGAATTATTTTTGTCACAAAGGTTGATTATGTTTTAAGGGCAAAGTTTTCTGTGAGGGAACGTGGTCCCTACACATGTGCGGGGCCAATGGGGGCACCTACGGGGCACGGCGGTCATTACGCCCTCCTCTATGTTTGGGTACAGGGTGCACACTCCCTCATAGAGGACTTTCTCCTTTTTCTTAAATATCATAAAGTTTTTTTTCTATAGTGCTTCTTTTTTAAAAAACAACGCAACAAAATGATGATTTGCAGAAGAAAACAAAAAAAAAAAGAGAAAATACACACACAAGATAAAAAAATTTTACGTGGTTCACCCACAAGAAGGTAGGCTACATCCATGGCAGAGTGATAATCCCATATCCACTATTTCTGTGAAGAAAATACAAAACCTCTCTCACACCCTTACATCTCTCAAAAGAGATAACAACTATATATATAGTTTCAATAGAGAAAACCCTAATCCACAAAAGTACAAAATTGCCCCCCAAAAGCCCACCCGGTTTGGTCCAGTCCCGAACCAATATAGTGTAAAATACATATCAAATTGAAGGTCTAGACGAGCTCTTCAGGCGCGTTTCGAAGGCGAAATAGCCCACTGAAGTAGCAACAGTACTTTCTGGATTAGAACTGAGATCAAGCTTCACCAATAACACTTCTCATATGAGCTACGTTCAAGTCCAAGCCTCCCGAGATGGTTCCAATATTATCTATTTCAACCGTTGGATAGAGAGACAATGGTCTAGATTAGCGATGTGTTAAATTTCAGATTCTAATTCAATTAAGTGAGAAAGAACTCTACTTGGTTGCGTGGGTAGTGTATATTCCATGCAACCAACCTCTTAATCCTTGGATTGGAATCATGTAATAATGACCATAGTAATAAAAATTACTTCCTATAATTAAATAAGATCTTTATTATTTAATTCTAACTGATGTTGCAGGTTACCGATTTGACCATTTAAAACTTTCCAAACAAATTTCTTAACAATCAAGATTCTCTCTCCTATGTTTCTTTTCTTTTGAGGATTTTTTGCAAGATTCTCTCCCATCTCTCTCTCTCTCTCTCTCTCTCTCATGCCAATCCGCCTGGTTCTTTTGATTTTCTTTGGGGTGACAACTTGGTTCTTTTGAATTTTTTTTTTGGTAGAAAAGAAGGTTATTCATTCATGCGCGTCCAACGCCAAACAAAGGAAAACAAAAAACATAAGACAAATAGAGAGCATGATAAACACAAGGTATAGATATACGTTATCCAAAACCAAAGAGTGAAAATTAACCCACTCTCACATGCCATTGACTAAGTCATCCAGGCTAAGGGATGGTGTACAACCACTTCCCTAGAGAAAAAGGTGTAGATACAGCTAAAATTAAGCGCATGCACAAATGTGCCAAAAGAGGGGCCCCATATGTGTCGAGCAGACCAACGCCAAACTGTCCACGTATGCCGATACATTGCCACATCCTACTTTTAAACAGACTTGCTGGATCGACAAAGGTATGCTGGATCAACGAGTGGATCTTCGATCGACTGCAAAAGGGCCCCGAGAAACGCTGACACAGCCTACTTTCGAACAGAATTGCAAGGGTCTGGTGGATTGCCAGTGGAGCTTCGTCCGACGACAGGAAAGGTATGGTGAGGGTTAAACGACGGTTGGAGCAACAGAGCCGATGATAATCTCGGTGCCACCAACACCTGGATCGCCAACACCAGCAAATATACAAACAAGGAAAATGGAAAAATCTCCCTTATTAGGAAGCCCCTCGGTACAGTGGCTAAAAATCACAACCAGCCAAAGAATTGAGGCTGGATAAGGTAGAACGGGGAGCTTCAGGGATGGTGAAGCAGGGTGGAAGGTGGGGAGATGATGATCTGTGAAAGGGGGGGGGTTCATCATCATCGTCGTTGACATCGTCGGCATCGCTATCAGCAGTGTCAAGGATCATGGTGGACGGAGCAAAGAAGGAGAGGAGAAGTATTACACACACAAACGGCGGAAAAATAAACATGCACAAACGGCGGAGAAATAGCACGCACAAATGGCGGAGAAAAAATCGGCAAAGAAAACTTAGAGAAGGGGTTTCATTCGAGAAACCCCAACACAGCAAATCCAAATAGTGATGAGGCAGCCGGAGCTCAAGCGCGAGAAAGATGAGGCAGCCGCTACAGTCGCCACTTAACAATTTTAACCCATCTAATGCCAGCAGTACTCAATCGGCGGCGATGGGAGAGGGCAAGACGGAAGGAAATAAAGGGTTCCTGAAATGTTACCTCATTAGGGCAAAACGAGAAGGAAAGAAAACTCTTCGATAGCTTAACTCCAATAAGGGAAGCATTTTCCTGCCTGCTTTAAACCCACCCAATGAAACTTTGGTTCTTTTGATTGAAGTTTTATATATCTTCTCTCTACTCCAGCACATATTCTTTTGCGGGATTGAGTTGGTCTCTCACTCTCATACCTCTTTGCAGCATAGATTCGTAATGATATCGGTGGAAACCAACATCAATTCTGGTTGATCCGTATTGGTGGATTGGCACAGATAATGGTAAAAAATGTTTAAAAAATTCTAATTTTTTAAGAAACAAAAATAGTAGTAAACCTAATTGATCCGGATTGATATCTGATCAGTATTGGCTAAGACAGATACCAATTCCTGGCCAATAAAAATCAATAGTCATTATTACATGATTACAATCCAAGGATTAAGAGGTTAGCTGCGTGGAATATATACCACCCACGCAACCAAGTAGAGTAATGATTTCTTAAATCATTAATTATTAGAGGTTATTGAAAGATATTGTATTAGGGGCTGGTGACTCAAAAATTAGGTTATTCATTGGTTGGGCCAGAATTTTTGAGTTAGTGTATAAGGCCCATATGGGATTTCACTTAAAACAATTTTAAATTAGAACACAAACAATAAAAACTATACAGAGTATATGGACCGGTTTAGACCGGGCTGGCTTTGAGTGGGCTAGCTTGGTCTAGACCCTAGGTTCAGAAGGTAAGCACCCTAACCCCAAAATACAAACGGGGCAGAGTAAATAGCTATGGTCGGATGGTCCATTGGTCTTAAATTAAAACCAATTAAACCCATTAGGGCAATAAAGGGGTGGGTGAAGAGATACTCTCTCCACCCTCCTCCAACCTAATCATAAATGTTACAAAACTCCTTATCCTTTTTTTGGTTTTTTTGGGTTACAACTTCAGCAAAAGTTTTTGTCCAAGGGAGGTAACTACAGTATTAGCAAGTCTTTTGTATTTAGCCTAGATTGAAAGCGTTGAATATCTATGGCATGTATTGAAAAGGGGTGGAGTATGCCTTTACTTTGATTTTTTAATTCATATATATTGTGAGGGGGTACAAGTTCAGGCCGACACGCCCTGGGCTGAGATACCTTGACCCAGAGGGTGGGTCAGGGTTGAAAATTTCTAACCCTAAGTCAAGGTTGAGACCTTGGGTTGAGCCTGGCCGACTTTTGTTTTAAGTTATAGTATAAAATATATATTGATATAATATATATTATAAATTAAACGTGATAAACATTTTTTTTGTTATATAATATATTATATATGAAGATAATAGGTGATATAATATATTTTATTATAATGTTATTTTATATAAAATTGATAATTTTCTCCCCACCCCATGTATCTCCCTTCCCTTTCCCCATGATCAAGGCCAATCAGGGTCAGCCCGGCCTGACCCTAAAGACAGGTCAGGGTTGGATATTTTAGGCCTTGAGTCAGAGTCAGGGTCAGGCCAGGCCTAGGCCCAACAAAGCGGACTTAGGGTTGGGTTGGGGTTTTAAAAAGCCCGCCCCAACCTGAATCTGTTGTAATATTGTAAACAGTTAAGTGGGTGTTTGACTGAAAAAGGAGTAGAGGTCGTAGCCTGAGTGAGTGTTTAGGTAGAATTAGGCGCTGCATCACTTCAACTGTAGTTGCAGTTGAATACGCAATTAGTATTGATTAGATACAAAACCCTGGGTAGTGTATTACTTCGTGGGTACACAATTTTCTCCCTGTGCCTTTGTTTAAAGTGTTGTGTGTTGCAGGATGAGTGGACACAACCTAGTATATCTGGCAACATGGTGGTTGTAGTGCAAGTGTGCAAGCGAATAGTGTGTTTGTTTGTGTAAGCAAGTTCAGTGGCAATCGCTGTGTGAGAACAAAGAGGTTAAAAGCAATCCAATATTAGACGGAATAAAGGACATAAAGCAAGAACAAGAAGAAGCTCAACAATGTAGCAAAGACAAAGACAAGCTCAAGAATTGATTCACGAAGATGCTCGTGCGCACCAAGTATAGAATAGCACACACTTATGCATGATTGTAATAGCATTCATTTTAATATAATTCATCACTTATAGAGACCCTAGGCAGGTGACCAATATTCCCATAGAATAACCCTAACATAGTGGGAATAGGTTGAGAGGAGTGGATATAGATTCTTGAAGTTGAACCACTATAAATTTTTGTGTCTCTCTTAATTGTTCATTTACTTATATTGATTGAATTGTGAATCACTTAGATATAATTCTACAAAAATTCACATATTCATCTAACTAATCGAAAAAAGGCAAAATTCACTAGTAATAACCTATTCAACCCCTTTAGGTTATTTCACATTTTCTCGTGTGTGTGTGTGTATCAAATTACTATTGTCACAAGGGTCTTCTATTTTTTCAAACCATCACAAGGTATCTATTTTGCCACGTTGATAGATAATATGTTCATTCTGACTATTGGATAGAGAGAACATGATTTGGATTGACCATGTGTCAAATTTCATAATCTAATTCAATCAAATGCCCTGTACATTAGCTTGCTTCTTGTGTATGTCCTACTACCGAGGACGGAAGTGAGACGATACGAATACCGTTATAAAAATTATAGAGACAGGATCTCAATGAATACAATGATACCAAAAATTATATCGGGAAAAAGCCAAAAAGGTTACCCATAACACACTAATGACACGTTCCTCCAAAGGATTGCAATACATACGAACGATGGTCGTCTATAGATTCCCTTCAGGCCCTAAAAATCCCTTTGTTCTCTTTTCTCCTGAGGAAGTGGAAGATAATCTCTCTCTAACTCTCAAGTTCAAACAAAGAGAATGATGTGTGCAACTAAATTTAAGGCCAAGGTTTCTCTTAAATAGAAAAATCCTAATTTGAAGATTCCCAATAGACTGATGAGATTGAATCACTGGATGTGATCCTAAAAGGTGATCAATAAGGTATGTATCCTTAATTTCTTAAAAGGACAATCCTACCAATGATTTAACCTTGAAAAACCCCCTTGTGATAGATATTTTCATTACACTTTATCCATGCACTACCAACATTCACAATATACTCTCACAAGTATGAAATTAAATAACCTGCCAATAAAATAAGCACATTGTAGAATAACCCGCTAGTGTTAGAATCAATGACTAATCAAAATGTTTGAAACTTCTTTCAAATAATAATATTAAACTACTATTATTGAGGCCTCGGATTCCGACCAATCATAGTCTGACAACTCACACACTTGGATGTTCACCCTTTTGGGGTGTTGAAACCCTATCATTCGTGCATATACCCCACACAACGAGCGTCCAATATATAATCAATACTGTCAGTAGACATCAATCATTGGAACACCTCGATTGTATACAATATAAACGCAACAGTAAATGCCTCAGGTACGGGAAAAGAAATTATAAAAAATTTTCCTTGTGAATAAAATGACAGTAAACCAAATCGAAAATTTTGATGGATCGATGTTCTACACAAGTGTCCACATTTATATTTCCATGCTAATCTCTATTAAGAAAATAAACAATGCAGCAACTCTACAACAGAATGCCCAAGTCTGTCCATAGTTGTGAACAAAGTACCAGTAAAAATGGGTAATTGCACATTATCGAAACAATCACAATAAGCACATGAATATGAGAATGTAATTCTACCAAAAAAAAAAAAAAAGAATATGAAATTGTAATAATTAATTTAATCAAATTAATTTGGATTTGATGAACATCCACATTAGATATAAATAATCCAACAATTTCTCACTTGTACATCAAAGCCAATTATCAATAATTTTTACACCTATGTTCTCTACATGTTTACTAAAAACTGTTGGCGTAAAACCCTTAGTCATAGGGTCAGACAGATTGTTTGCAGAATTTATATTGGCAACAAATATGTCACCTCGTTGTATGATCTCCCGAATGAGATGATATTTGTGCTCTACGTGCTTGTTCTTTTGATGTGGTCTAGGTTCCTTAAGTTGAGCAATAGTTCTTTTATTATCACATAACAGACATATAAGGCGTCTAACAGTTTTTCTCAATTTTGTATCTACCTAAGGAAATGTTCTAATTAGGGTTTTAGCGACTTTTAAAAGGTTTTTTCAGGTTTGACTTTATGAGAGACGTACAAACATAATATTACAAATCAATTATAAAATCCTATGCTAAGATGTCTTCCTTGTCATTGATGCTTCCAAGTTAAGATGTGTTATGTTTTGTTGAGCTTGGGTTTTGGAGAAGCTTTTCTATTTGATCTTGAAGAATTTCTTGATTTTTCTTCCTATGATGTTTGTTTACTTGATGATAAATCCATTTGATAATTCTTTATATTCACAGGATTGTTTAGTCTATTCACTTGCATACACATATTAGTAATCCCAAATGTCATCATCCAAAAGGCAATTTCATCACCAAAACATATTGTTCAACAAGATAAAGAAATAAATTGATCACTTGGAGTAATTTTAAATTTATGGAGTTATTGTCTATAAATTATTAGTTATTAGAAGGTTTATTAGTATGAAGATGTGTAACTGACATTGATGTATCTTCAATACTTCTTTACTTAGAGAGTAAAACTAATTGACTTTCTTATGTCATACATAAGTTATAAATATTAGCCATCCAATAGGAATAAGGGAGTAGCCTACAATTCAAATTTTCAAATATTGATTGGATCAGGCAACTCATGCATCTTATTCAAGTTAACTATTCTGTATGAAATTGGCTAGACTATTATGTTTGAATTAAAAAAATATAACAAGTCCTATTACAGTCTATGTTTTATAAACAAATAATTTTAAATACTTCCAGAAACCAATTTAGTTTTCTTTTATCCATAGCTACTTAGATTGAATAAAACTTCTTTTCTACCATGATTTCTTGATAGAGAGTCTACTGTAGATGGTACTTTGACATGTGGGATGATTTGTCACTCCTTTTTTTGGGGGGTACTCGGGTTTTTAAGGTTTTATAGTTCTGATGATTGAATCAAAATGATTTAATATTGATCATAATTAAATTAAGGTTTTCAAAAAATTACAATAAATAATAGTTTTCTCTAATTTTTTATATTATTTGATTTGACAACTAAAGTATGAAAAATGCCAATAAGGAAATGAAAGATAACTTAGTTGATAGAATGTATACTACAAAAAATACCAGCCTAGTGCACGAGTCTCCCGCAACTATAAGGTCTGGGAGGGGCAAATGTACACAGCCTTACCCTTGCTACGCAAGAGAGGTTGTTTCCAAGTTATTGTAGAATATTGTATACTACATGATGTACAAATATTTTGATTAGTTTAAAAAGAATGACATTTTCCGGTAAAGATAAAATAGAATGATATAATACTTAAGGAGAATGTTCTCTGCACTGGGGGGCTCAGGATGTGCCTAGACACATGGGGGTGGGCGAAATGACCGGCCCGTCCTGGATGACCAAAATGGCTGCCCCATATGTCTGGCCGCAGCCTACACCCCCACGTGCTCCTAGGCAGAGAACATCGTCCCTAATACTTGATACATAAGGGCATAATCATGAAGCATGAAGTATGTAAGCAAGCGTGCAATTATACCTATTAAAAGAACATTATGCAAATACAATATGGAATGTCACTGTGTACCAAAAATTGAAAAGCAAATTACAAGTCACAATTTGCAAAAAATTAAAAGAATAAAAAGTGATTAAGAGGTCATATTTCGTATGTGCATAACAAAAAAATAGAAACCCATAGTTACTTCAGCTACAATTTGAAAATCTAATATAAGTAAAAAATTTTAGGACATCATCATAGACTCATCAAATTTTAGTTTAATTTTACTATACTATAATAAAAAAGAAAGATTTTACCAAAAAAAAAAAGAAGAAAAAAAGAACCCTAAAAAGGCAGCGTGGCCCCTATGCCCAGACACAGGAGTGCAAAATGACCTTCCTACTCCCTATGAAAGGCAAAAATCCCACCCTTGTTGATGCTTCTGTGCACGCTCCCATTGGCCCATGCACTGGCATAGAGACACGTTGCTTTTCAGGGGACCCTCTCACTAAAAAAAAGGAGAGGGTGCCCTACAAGGGCAATGCAAGAAGGAATCGGCATGCTACAACCAATGATGGCTTGGTAAATGGTATCTTCCATATGGGGTCACATGATTAGAATAAGAGAGAGAGATGTCAATGTGAATCTCATTATTTATTATGTGAGGAGGATATAAAGGAATCTGTACTAAGACATTGAAACAATTTTTTCCCTAAAATAAAATGAATGAGTTTTCTTTCACCCACTGGGCAGAGAGAATCTCTTCACACACATTTGGGTGCTTGGATAGGTTTTTGGGAGAATTGTCAAGGGCATTCAAATATGGGGAGTAATTTTCACATTGTGATAGTGAGTTTCTCTTTAGCCATGTTTAGGGGTGTCAAACGGTCAGTTCGGCCCTTTCGGACGGTTGAATCGGTTTTGGTCTGGGAATGAGTGAGACTAAAACCAAACCATTAACGAAATTCGATTTTCGATCGATTTCGATTTCGATCCAATACAATTTTGTTTCATTTTGGTTTTTCACTATCGGTTAAAATCAATTTGTTTTCAGGCTCATGCATAATGAAATCTTACATTCATAACCTTGTAGGGAAGAAAAATTCTGTAAAACAATTTAAATCATCTTCCCCAAGTCAAACAAGTAAACAACAAGAAATAAGAAAATTGATTTAATGTGTTAATGTTGTAATTGGAACAAAGGGGAATAAATTATAAAGGGAAGATTTTTTTTATGGGATTATAAAGGGAAGATAATAATATTGAAATCAATGGATAAATAGTGTTTGTAGCGAAATCAAATGCCCCTCCCCTTATTGTCAGATTTCAAATGAGATTCTCTCATTCCCTTGAAACTACACTCCGTCAGTGTAAGGAACCCTCTCCCTATTGTAATCAATGGATAACTAACCAATGAGAAGATAAGCAAAAATTGAAATCATAAAACAAATCCTACTATCAAATCATTTATTTAAATGTCTAGCTAATTTTGTTTAATGAACTAAGAAATCAATGGAAGCATTGTCACAAATCAATTTCCCTATTCATAACCTTATAATCATCGATTTCTAACAGTTGTAGAAATCTTCTCACAATATTGAAATCAATTCACTTTATTTATAACTTCATATTCAATGATTTTTTTTATCAGTTTCATTCAATTTGATTCAATCTAGATATCGATCAGTTTGGTGCAATCCAGTTTTCAGCCAGTCCCATCATATCCCAGTTCAAAACCAATCTGATATTGGTTCGATTCAATTTGGGTTTGGGTTGATTTTATCGGTTCTGGCCATGCTGAAAATAATATATAGGGCTCATGTTCTCTGTGCTGCAGTGCAGGCTATGCCCAGACACATGGACTTGCCACTCAGGGGCCAGGGTTTTCATTGCGCCCACCCTATGTGTCTGGGCGCAACCTGCGCCCCGGCACAAGAGAATATTCTCCCATATTTTTTTCTATAAAAGAAATTATGAATTTCTAACAGATATTGTAGACTTGTAGTGTGCAAGTGTTGATCATGCCTAAACAGAGTAACCGATGAATTTTTATCCACTACTGTATCTACAATGCTGCTATGTGTATCGTGCGATGTAGCAACGGCCATGTGTGCAGAGTCGGGCTGAACCGAGGAAGACTGCTCTAAGCGGAATTAAAAACCGTCAGCCATGGAATTTAATTCAAAACGAGGATTCTGTGAAACGGTACATTTTTGAACGTCAGATCGAAATCAACCGTAGCGATTTCACCTGGCCATGGTGGCATAGTTGACGTTCCGTACATTACGTGGCAATAGAAGCAACATGCAAGGAGACGACAGTTACAGACTTGTCAGGCGTTGGCTACCTTCGAGAATCAAGAATTTTTTATTTTTTTTTCTTATTTTTTTTTGTTTAGGCAAATTTCACGGACACCTCCTATAACTATTCGAAATGGTAAGTACACCTTAAATTTTGCAAAAATTTTAACCTTCCCCCTGACGTTAAGCAAGATTACACCCAAAACACGAAATGACAATTTTACCCTCTTAGTAAGAGTTACCATTCAAAGTGACAATGTCGAATTTACCCTTTGAATAAATTTTCCTAAAAATTACTCAAAAATCTATCATCTTCCAAGCTCCAGCTCCAGCTGAAGCTGTCGACAACCAACTCCGGCGATTTCTTCTCCGGCGACGTTTACTCTTTTATTAATTCTGTGGATACTCTGTTTTTGAAGCATGCTGCACAACCACTTCTCTGGAAGGACCGTGGGCTCCATGCCGAAAAGGTAGAAGCCTCCATTTTTGACACTTATCACAGGCAACCCAATTTTCTTTTATAACAACAGAAGGGGGATGCACTGCATCAGGAACAGACCCATTTTCCATTAAAGAAGCAGCTGGCAGGGTTGCCCTTGACGCCTCTGATCTCAATTGATTATCAATCTTTTTACCACTTAATCTGTTTTTGGATTGTCTGCCAATGTGTGGATTTCTTTATCAAAAAACTCAGACTTTGAGTCATTCCGCCGGTCTTTAAAAGGCATTTCCAGTGAGTCTACTCTATCCTCAGCTTGCACCACTATTGAATCACCAGTTAAATCCCTATGGTTGTCCATGGTCTTCGCCAAGTCTTTGTGTGATTTTACATCATCCAATTTTCTTTTAGAAGGGTAATCATCAGGTTGACTGTTTTTCTTCTTATCTTTTGATGCTGAAGACGAAACAACCTTCAAGCTTTCCTTTGGGAACTTTGCGGCAGGGGTTCCTTTACTTCGGCTTCCCTTTGATTTCTTTTTGCTACCAGATGACATCTGCTCCTTCCCATGGGGCCTCTTCACTCCATCCTGTTCAGAAGATGTAGATTTCACCCCAAACTTCTGTTTTGGAGCACCTGTGGTTCCATCATCAAGATCTTTCCAAGGACATAACCTGCAACAAGATGAAATTCTTGCCACGGTATCTCTCCACGAACAAATCAATCACTTGAATGTCTGAGATTTCGTATGGATTTCACCGATCCTCAAGCTTGAATGTCTAAGATTTCAACATATTCATAACCCTAGATATTAGAATCTGTTCATGAACATTAAAAGAACAGGAAAGATTGAAGGGGGAAAACATACCGCAGTTGGCCGGTGTTCTTCCTTCTTCCATCTTCAGCGCATGGTAGCGCACAGTGTTCCGGCGTCTTCTCCGTTCAGCCCAGAACAGCTTCAAAGAGGTGAAAACGATGACTAGTTTTTTCTTTTTGGTTAAATTGGGGGTTTTACCCTTCAGGGTATTCTGGTAAGTTTCTCACTTCTTAAGGGTAATTTGGCCATTATCTTAAAACTAACAGCAACTTAACTGGACAAACCTAACAGACTAGACTAAGTTGATATATATTCATAACTTTTGATATTTTTGCAAAATTTAGGGTGTACTTGACATTTTGAATAGTTACAGGGGTGTCCGTGAAATTTGCCTTTTTTTTTTAGTTCATCTGTCTCTTTTCATCAGGACAGTCCATTAGAACTCTAATAAGAGTCCTTACTTCTTACCGAACGAAACGCGAATTCGCACTTGGGTTGTTGGATTTTTGAAGGAATTAAATTACAAATTCAAAGATGAGACGGGCAGCCGTAGCAGAAGAAGAAGGATCTACTGGTACTGGATGAATCTCGCAAACTGCCTCGACCTGTTCATGTGTGGTAAAAAGGATAAAAGAAAGAACAAAATCAAATCAAAATACTGAACACTGTAAATAAAATCTCCATCAAGTGTTTTTTTTTTTAATTGTTTCTTGAATTCTGGGTTTAGTTACTTCATCAGCCATAACAGGGTAGTTGGGACTTGGGAGCTTTTCATGGTTTCGCCTCATCTGGTCCTGTTTCAGTGATTTGCATTTCCATCTGTGTCTGCTTTTCTTAATCTGGGTCTTCTTTATTTTCTTCTCATTTTACTTCTTCCGTGAGTTACCATCTAATTTGCATCCATCATTTTTCTGCTTTTTACCTTTTTGATCGGTTGAATTTTCTTCTCTTCTTTTTTTTTTTTTTTTTTTTTTTAATCTTTTCTCCATCCTCATCCGGATGGTTCATCATTTCTGATCACAACTTTCTATTGAAATTCCTTCATACCTTTGTTTTGTTTCTGCCCAGTTGTTTCCATCTTGCTTTATCTGGGTTCTCTTCATCTCTATCTTTTATTAACAAATTTGTTTTTTTTTTTCGTTTTTTCCCTTATACCTCATCTGGGTTCTCTATCCTTTCCTGTCTGGCTTTCTGTTCCTCCTCTTTTTTTGCTTTTATATTTCTTTCTTTTACACTTACCCGTCTGGGTTTTCTTTTGATCAGAGAATTTGTCAAAATCAGGGGACATGGCTCCTTCAATGCTATTGCTGTCATTCCTACAATAAATTGCAAGGAGACAAGGCTGGATGATCTACGCGTTTGAATTTAGAACTTTGCTATAAAGTTCTGAATCATGAAGTGTTTCTACAATTTAATTGATAGATACAGAAGTAGGGTACAGAAGTCGGGACCAGAGCTCAAAACTACAACAAGCCCCCCCTATAGTTCGCCCTCGTCTAAGGGGAGCAAATCCTATGGTTCCTCTACCTTGCAACGAAGCATACCTGAGTTGTATGAAGAGAAGGCCCATAACTTGCGGGTCTTTACATTCTCAGAGCTCAGGAACGCAACAAATGATTTTAGTAGATTGCAAAAGATTGGGGAAGGTGGATTTGGATGTGTATATAAAGGTTTCGTTAAGCCTCCTGGTGGTAAGGGGGACCGGATTGTTGTTGCCATCAAGATGCTCAACAAGGACGGCTTGCAGGTACTTCCATTTGGTTTATTTGTGGTTGATGTGTTTTAGGTAGAAAATTGGGAAATTTTGTATCTGAGAGTAACCCTTTTGTGAAATGATTTGTCAAAGTTGGCGTTTGTAGATTCTAGTTTTCTAGATTCCTTTATTCCAGTTTTTTCTTTTTTTTGGGGGTCTTTGTACTCTTTAAACTATTGGGCCCCTTGATTGAGGCGAATTAGAGATAGGGAAATTACTTCACATTTTGTATTTGGATTATCTGAGCCATACGTTTTGTTGCTTTTGTTCATTTAAGTGAAACACGACCCTTACTTTGATATGTGTTCTGATGGTTTATCACAAGTGGGAAAAGGCAAAAAATTGACAAACTTGGAAGCATTTTAGGCCACAATTGCAGCAGTTTTATGCGTGAGAGCATTAGCAGAAGTGGTGCCGCTTTACGGATTCAAGTATGAACGAAAGGATTTCCAAAGTTTTAATGGGCATGGACTGTTGTTGTTGGCAGTTTTTGGGATGGGATGTAATGAAACATGGCATCTGTTTTTAATTTTGTATTGAGTGGTGTCCCTAAAGTTTCCTATTCTCCCCAAGCTATCACATGAAAAATAAACACTCCAACCATTTGCCAAAAAAAATATTAAGAACATTCGAACCCTCACTCACACTCCCTTTCTATCTAAAAGACTGCATTTGGAAGTTGCATAACGCAGATTGTTATATGAAATGCGTAGTCATAAACTCAAGATTCAATTCGGGTCATAAACTAGTAGGTCATTTACAATATTTAGAAATGCACTTTTTTTTTATTCTTTGTTATCCTTTTTCTATGAATTCTTTTTAAAATGATGAACTTGACTTCAACATGTTTGGAAATCAAGATAGAATGTCGCATCTTTGTTTTCAAGTGCCCTATTCAGTCTTAGATCCACTCCTAGTTTTAGTCAAATATGGCAGACATTATTTCTGAATTCCAATAGCTGCATGCCTATGACAAATACTTTGTGACTAAGGATATGATTTGAGTTGGATTATTTGTCATTTTCAAGGTTTGTGATTGCTAATGGGAAATGAACCTCGTTTCCTAGATGTGGATCTCAAGCTGGATTGGTCGGGTCTTCAACCAAGGGTGGTATCATGCATCTTTGCTTTTTGAGAGTATGGGGTTGTATCTTATAGATATTGAGACATGGTATAGTGAACTTGTAAGAGAAGTTATATTATAGAGTGCAGCAATACTTAATTTGTAAAAATCCTTTTGATGAGGCTAATTAATGATACTGCTGTGAGGAAATCAGTTAAATAATTTCTCACGTTTTGGAATGCATCTTTGCTTTTTGAGAGTATGGGGTTTTATCTTATATATTGAGACATGGTATAGTGAACTTGTAAGATAAGTTCTATTATAGAGTGCAACACTACCTAATTTGTACAAAATCCTTTTGATGACGCTAATTAATGATATTGCTGTGAGGAAATCAGCTAAATAATTTCTCACGTTTTGGAATGCATCTTTGCTTCTTGAGGTATGGGGTTTTTTATCTTATAAAATCCTTTTGATGAGGCTAATTAATGATACTGCTGTGAGGGAATCAGTTAAATAATTTCTCACGTTTTGGAATGCATCTTTGCGTCTTGAGAGTATGGGGTTTTATCTTATATATTGAGACATGGTGTAGTGAACTTGTAAGAGAAGTTCTATTATAGAATGCAACACTTCCTAATTTGTAAAAAATCCTTTTGATGAGGCTAATTAATGATACTGCTGTGAGGAAATCAGTTAAATAATTTCTCACGTTTTGGTGCCACATGGAATTTTTACATTTAGTGTACATTCTTCAGATATCTATTGATGAGGGTTAGCCAGACCAATTCATATGAAGACCTTTAGTTAGTCAAGGATAGATGCATGCATTTTTGGACTTCCTTTTTCAGCATCTAGGGGAGGATATTGAGTTCATGCCATTTGCTAAGAAAAGCGAATTTTTCTTTTCCTTCTTCATATTCTTTTCTTTTCCTTGCCAAGTTTTCTTCTTGGGGATTATGTTCCCACCTTTAATAAATTTAAGATAAACTATGTTTTCAGCAGAGATGAAGTCGATGTTTATGAGATTTCTGCCAAGCGTTTTATCATTAAGTAACTCTTAGATTAATCCTGAAAACAATTTCTAGATAAATAATGTTTTTCATAGTCTTATTCTGATAGTTCCATGCTTCATTTACATACTTAAAAAAATTGTAGATGAAAACAGGGCTTGATTGGACGCTTGAAATATTATGGAATACCAAATGAACATTTGCCATATTGATGGAGTTTGGATGGCTCGTTTTACTGTGGATACTATAATTATTGATCACTGTGATACATGTGTTTTCTCTAGTCTATTTGCATCTTAATGATTAATATCTCCTATAAATCTTTCTTTTGCCCTTTTAGGGTCATAAACAATGGTTGGCAGAAGTTCTGTTTCTCGGAGTTGTCGAGCACCCAAATCTTGTAAAACTGATTGGATACTGTGCAGTAGATGGTGAAAGAGGCATCCAACGACTACTTGTATATGAATTTATGCCAAACAAGACCTTAGAAGATCATCTTTTCAGCCGAGTTTTTCCGGTTCTTCCCTGGCAAGCAAGATTAGAGATAGTCCTTGGTGCAGCACAAGGGCTGGCATATCTGCATGAGGGATTGGAAGCCCAGGTTCGATCCAAAATTTCATCGCTTGAAATAAGCTGAATATACATCACCTCTATTGCATGATGTGAAGTTTGATACACCTTTTGATCCTTCTTTTTAATGGGCTTTTCTTTATTTTGATTAATACTTGGGAATTAGCCTTCTCTGACAAAGTTCTTTGCATATAGTAGCTTTTCTCAACCAGAAACAACTAAATTTTCTTGTACACCTAAAAAATCTGCCGCAAGGTTCGACTGGTGGGTAGATTATGGAGATCATTGAGCCATGACTTGACGTGTTCGCCTCTGAGATGATCACCACAAAGATATCGTTTGCTAAAACAATCTCTTAGCTAATTAAGTTCTAGGTTCTCAGATGTTATAATTGAAGGCTGAGATTGGTGTTGAAACAGAAATTGAGGACTGCATGGTTTGATGGATGCAGCTCTTGTCAGCATGAAAATTTGTACTTTTGGGTATTCTGAAGTACTCTGAAAGGTCAAAGAGGCTGTAAAATACACTGAAAGATTGAAGAGATAGTACGAGGCTCTCAAAGTTTCTAGAAATATGCAGAAAACTTACTTCCCTATCTATTTATTTATCTATTTTAAACCAAACAAAAAAAAGAGTCCAGGTTCCTTGATGTCCTTAATTATTTTTTTTATGATTGGATTGATACTGTCTGAAAGCTCTTGAATTGAAATGTTTATTAACAATCTAACTTGAAAAGACATTTCGCATATTTCTCTATTTAATTTGTCAGAAAAAGGAAATTCCCTTTTTTTTTTGTCCCTGACCCTAAATTCAATGCAATATTAATATTAAATAATATAAATAATAGGAGACCGGAAATAAAAGTTCCTTTTTTGCTATCCATGCTCCATCACATTGTCGGAACAAAAAAATATTTTCTATAATAGGTTGTTTGAAGCTAAAACTTTGAAAGTAATCACTGTATTAACTATTCATAGCCTCAGGTTGGCTAATATTGCCTCACTTTAATATAGGATTTGTTGGGTATGTTGTTGTTATACTACTTACACTTAATTGGCAGGTAATATATCGGGATTTTAAATCATCAAATGTGCTATTGGATGAGGATTTTAAACCAAAGCTGTCAGATTTCGGGCTTGCGAGGGAGGGGCCGGAAGCTGGACGCTCTCATGTATCCACAGCGGTGCGTATACAGAAAACTTGTGCATTCATAGGAAAAGTTATAGGATATTAAGGGGTGATCTACCATATAACTCTTACGGGAAGAGGTTTGCTAGGTGGCTCACCTGGAAAGGAATCTCTTGATGGCCCCCTAAAAATCTATCATTTGGTAATACAGAGGGGGCCCAAATTTTGTGGATACAAAATGGAGTTTG
The DNA here is from genome assembly GCF_018873765.1 of Telopea speciosissima. Lineage (NCBI taxonomy): Eukaryota > Viridiplantae > Streptophyta > Magnoliopsida > Proteales > Proteaceae > Telopea > Telopea speciosissima. The sequence goes on along the minus strand of NC_057916.1, from coordinate 63,313,063 downwards.
CCATGTGACAGAATAAAGCATTGAAATATTCAGGACTACCAAGAGGTTGCATTGACCATCAATGAGTGCATGGACATACATGGGAAGGTATGCCCTTACATGGGAGTTATGATTATTGAATTTGGATCTGAAATTCGACACATGGAAAATCAACAATGTTCTATTGATATCCAATGGTCAAAATTACCACATCACGTTCACACATCCACATGGCAAAAATGAGGCATGCCATTAAGAGATACCTTTCCAGGAAGGCCGCCTGGAGAAACTTTTCCCATACTTATAAAGTGTATAATATCAGTAGCAAGGAGGATGGATGGCTGAGCCCACAAGTTGCAGCCATTGATTAGATGATCCCAGCTTCTGGTTAGTGGGATTCTTTGGGAGTGCACAAAGCAGTTTCCTTTTGTGTAATAACAATCAAATAATGGGAGGATTGTGTTTGTTTCGTCAATTTTTTAAACATGATACTAAATTTTCTTCCTGCTGACAAGAATGCAATCTTGGTTCTCAGGTGGTGGGGACATATGGATATGCAGCTCCAGAATATGTTGAGACTGGCCATCTGACCGCTAAAAGTGATGTTTACAGTTTTGGTGTGGTGCTATATGAGATCCTCACGGGTAGGCGATCATTGGATAGAAATCGCCCAAGACCAGAACAGAAGCTTTTGCAGTGGGTGAAACAATTTCCTCCTGAGAGTAAGAGATTCAGCATGATAATGGACCCTCGGCTTGAAAACCAATATTCTCTAAATGCAGCAAGAAAAATTGCCAAATTGGCAGACAGTTGCTTGTCCAAGAATGCAAAAGAACGTCCATTGATGAGTCAGGTTGTAGAAAGCTTGGAGCAAGCAATCCAAGCTCCAGAAGATGGAAACACTGCTCAAGAGAGTTCTGATCCCTTTGAAACCCACCTGGTTGACTCTGATGAGAACTCTGATCCAGTTGGCGTCTCTAAATCTGCGACTAGGCGGATGACCCACCTGGCCAAACTGGGCGAGAATTTCAATGCAGTCGGTAGAAGAAGATTTACAATCATGCAGAGGGCCAAAGTATCATAGATTTTTGATGATGATTGACCTTTTGATTCTTTAGGTAACTTTAAATATGTGGATATTCCAGATATAATGAATTCATTCTATGTTTACTCAGGAATGCATCACAAATCCAGCCAACTAGAGATGTACATGGGAGCAGAGGAGAGTGACAGCTTTTCTTGGCCTGACTAGGGAGGGTCCTTTTGGTTTAAAATGTAAAGTGTGGGGCTTACCCAGGTTTGTATTATGTTACTCAAGAATGAGAATGACAGCTTCTCTTGGCCTGATTTATATGGTTTGAATGAGAATGACAACTTCTCTTGGCTTGATTTATATGGTTTGAATGAGAATGACAACTTCTCTTGGCCTGATGTATATGGTTTGATTCAGACAGTTCTTTTCTATGATCATTGAGGAAGAGGGCTGGTTGAATGACAGGAGTTTGCAACAAATACACAACTTTTGTGTGTGTTGTGTGGAATTTTTATCCTATGCTGTAACTGCACGGTGCTGTACTGCATCGTGCGGCGGCTGCAGAGGCCATGTGTATCATGTGGGGCCCGCTGTGTCACATGGCCTCTGCAACGTCGCATGATGCAGTACAGCACCGTGCTGTAACAGGAGAGGATAACGATTCATGTTGTGTGTGTGAGAATTGATTATTATGGAATTAGTTAATACTATGAAAATTTGAGTGCAGAATGGTGAAGTAGAAAATGATGGGTTTTACCTTCCAAAGCTTTTGAGCATCACTTTGATTTAGGTCCAAGTTTAGATGATTATTAATTGGTTCTATTCCTTGGATTTCCAGTAAATCCGGTTGAAAATGAGACTCTGAGATGGGTAAATGGTTTTGCTATATTACTGGACCTGTTATGTTTATTGAATCTAAATCAGGGTTTTAAGAATTGGGAATCGGATTGGTGAATTGGCCAAATGGGATCCAAATCGGTCCTGATTAATCTTGATTTTCACCGGTCCGACACGGCCGATTCACATCTAAAAACCCTAGAAATTCCTTGTTTTTGGATTTAAGGACTAATTCTAGGGTTCTTGAGCACCAATTCAGGCTGATTTTGATCCAATCTGAATTGGAATCACCAAAGACTGATCCCACCCTCGATTCCGTGTTTTAAAATCCTGGTCTAGATCCTCTGATGCCATGATAAGTCCAAAGAACGGAGCATCCAGTGGGTTTTCTGGGTGAATGGACACTCTAGTTGTAAATGAACCTTAATATGCTTTCTTTCAATCCAAAGGAAGGTTTACAAAAAGTGACATGCTTTGCATGAACATTCTTTGTTATGAGGATCCAGGGAGGTGCATCAGATGATCTACTTATGCTGTGAAAAAAAACCCTAATTCGTTGGGTACATCAATGGCTTTGGTAGGCCACCAGAGAAATCCAATGGGCTTGAAACTGTAAATACTTTAGGGAACCTCACAGCTTGCTGCTTCATGACCAGAAAGTGAGAGTCCAGAGAAAGAGAGATAGATTACACGCATTCTGTCAATCTGTCTAGTGCTGGGACTCAACGACCAAAGCCTAAGCTCGGACAATGGGGAATGAATGAAGCCCAGCTTTAAGCTCAAATAGTGGTGAAGCCCACACAACCCATCATACATTCATAGTTGCCCTTCTCTACCCCATGGGCTCTCCCAAACCAAACCATTTATCTTCGTGTTGATGGACATGTACCCATCAAAGTGGGACCCACCATGTTGATTAGGGATGGGCATGAGACCGTCACCATATCATGAAATTTTTTTTTTTGATGAAATCAAACCATATATTCAGGAATCCGGGGAAGTTTTTACAGTTGTTGGGAGGAGGGGTCATTGCACCATCTAAAAGTTAGGTTAGAGAAATTCTGTGTGAGTTCAGCAAGTTTCAAAAAACTAGGTAAAATGTTCCAAGGTATTACGGGAGAGGTCTGAGTAGTAAAGAGGTTAAAATGTTTGTTGTTGCAGTACCATATCTCCTTTAAGATGATATGTTTCGCAATCGTTGTCTTTCATCCTTGAAGAATGCCACATAGCTCTGCCTCCATGTCATCCATAGATGCTGTCCGACCGGTTCTAGTTAGAGTTCTTTGTCCATTAATGAACATGGAGAATGTCCACTTGCCTATTCTAAGTTCGGGATCAAAAACTCCTGCGACCAGCAAACCAAGGAAGTCCATTGTGGAGTCAGTGATAGAAGCAACAGTATTGGGGCAATGATTAGGTGGGCAAGGTGTGTGGTGTGCTTTTATTATGGGTGGATCAATAGATGGTGGGGTCAATTTAAGGTCAGAGATCCACCGATTAACATAATGTATGACCATTAAAGGGTCAGCCTTAATGCCAGCGTTGATAACTTTGTTACGTACAGACCAAACATAATAACAAGTTATAATAAAAATAGAGAAAAACCAACAGAAAGATTGTTTGTTCATGGCCCATGAGCCAAGTAGGGATGCAAACAAACAAGTGAGCGAGGGAGCAGAAAAATGCTTAGTTCTCAATCCAAGCGGGCCAGAAGCCCAGATTCGCTTAGTCCAATCACAAGATAGAAAAAGACGCCATAGTGATTCGTTGTGAAAGCCACAGAATACATAAGAAGGCTCGACATATATCCATTTTGAAAGCGAATCTCTAACAGGAAATCCTGCATTTAAGACACCGTATCATGAAATTTGATCCAAACCACTTCTAAGTGGTCAAAATGAACCTATTCATTGGGAAAGGTAGAGTTGGTGCAGTTTTGGGAAATGCTACCTCCCTCCCTTATTATTAGTATAAAACTTCCTTTTTAGAGGTTTTAATCTATAACACTCTCGTAGAACGAGGCAAGTGTGAAAAAAACTCTCTCCCTCTCTCTCTCTCTTGAGAAAATACAATTCATCTCTGAAGAAGGTGATTCCATCATCGTGAGAACAGACGGAGAACTAATTTGTTGTCTAACGGGAAGAATTGATCGCTTGAAGGGCTAAGACCGTGTGGAGGCTTCATAGCCGTGAGGTTAAGGGTAAATGTCTCCATCTCCCTTGATTAATTTTCATTGAAAGGTCATCCCCACGAAAGGACGATCACATCTCATGTCTTTTAGTTTGTACAATTCATTTTTTTTTTTTTTAAGTAAAAGTACCATATAGTATTCCAATCCTCCTAAAGCATATAGATTTATACCTATAAGGAGAAAATTTTGCTTATTCGGGGTATAAAATAGAATCTTTTTGTAAGGCAGTGACCCACCAATCATTACTTCCCCTATTTAAATGTTTGAAAGTATCTTCAAACTCATGACCTTGGGTTCAAAATGGCCCCCATAAAACCAGCTGATCACCAAAATTGTGCAAACCAGTGTCCCTCGCCCCACAAATAATGACAAAAGAGGTTAGCAAAAGTAATGTGATGCTCTCAATGTAAAATCGTCCTGTTAGTTTGACCTTGTAAGACCCATTAAAACCATGGTCAGATTTGCAGTGGGCACTGATGATCAAAATCAAATTAAGTGAGGCCTATTCCTGTATATATAGGTAATCAAATGTAATGTACATTAGAAAGTCAAGGAAGATATCCATCCCTGACTTCTCTTTTTCAATTTCTATGCCTTCCTCTAGTTCACAATAGGCTTTACCAAATATTTTATATGTAATTATGTCAAAAGAAAATGATATTTCACAGAACTTCTGGCCTTACATCACGGCTTTATCAAGCATCCATTTTCTTGTAGCAGTGAGAGAACAACAAATTAACAATAACAACATTTGGAGCAAAGCCCATCCTAAGCACCTTTCCTGGTATTACATTTATATGTAATACCATTCAGTATGTAATGTTCCTACCTGATGAAACAAGCTCATCCAACATAATCATAGCTTGACTCATCCTATGGATATTGTAGACACCATGGATCTGTATGTTATATGTTGAAATATCTAGGTTCCACTAGCTAATGTGCATCTTACTCACAAAACCCTCGATGTTTACTATGTCAAAAACCTTATAATATCCACTTATCAAAGTCCATGATATTCCTAGGCCGACACTGAGAGGGGGTGAATCAGTGTTCTTAAAAAATTCTTCCCTCAACTGGTCTCCAACTCAAATCCACTAACAACTGCACATTGTAAATTGCCACTAAACCAAGCACCTATGCACACCACCGGCTAGAACACTCCAATTTTACCTATGAAGTTCGTATACACTCTTGCCTTCAACCTAAAGAGGTCAGGCCTACCACAAAGCACACTCCAAATCCACAGACACAATTTACGTGGTTCAGTAATGTGCCTACATCCACGAGGTAATGCCCAACCTTAGGCTTCGTGTATCACCCAACACTCAATTATTTAACTGCTACTACAATTAGAGTAACCCACACCGGCTTCTGACAATGCCCCAATGCTGTCAAGGGCTCCAATTCCTCTTACATTAGCACCTGCTATCTATAGGGGATTTTTACAAACACCTGTTGAGAACCCACTCAACATGGCTTACAATTGTCAAAATCGAAGTAAAAACACTAATCCCAATAGCTCACCACATGTAGCTAATACAATTCAACTCAAATTACCCATACTAGCTACCAACAATACAAAAAGAATGGTTTAGAGGTTACGAAAGTGGACTAAACCACTTGAAGTACTCTACTGATGCTTTTGGAAGACCAAAGAATGAATTCAACGCAATACGTCGCAATCCGGAGTCCTAAATAGTGTAAAGCATGAAAATCTACCAAAAAATCATTTTCATCACTACCAAGCTCCCACACACACTCCCAAGAGATAGTTCTCGCTTTTCTAAAAAATTTACAATTTGAATGACCCAAATCAGACTTGTGTAGCCCAAATGATGGGTTTTGAAGTTTGGGGGCAAAACTGTCCAATCCAGACATTAATTCGTGACATTTAATGCATCACAAGTCTGAAACACACTTAGTAGGTTGTGTTTGAATCCACTTACATATAAAACATTATCTGACTTGATCTTGCCTTGATCTAAGTTGACTGAGCCATTCCTTCAATTCTTGCATCATCATTGTTGCCAAATCTCACTGAACCACTGTCAATCTGTTCAAGACTTAGAATCTTACTTGTCACCTATCATGTGTGAGGAGCATCCACTATCCAAAATCCAAGGAGATGGCCTACTGTAGCGCCTCTAAATCTAGGTAAGATATGGATGCAAGCCCTTGGATCCACCGTTAAATAACAGTGAAAATTTTTCTTTTTCTTTTTTCTGTTACCTGTACATGCAGATGCTATACATCTATTTCAAATAATAACAGAGACATCAGAATTCTAGCAATGGATTTATAATAAATACTTCCATTATCTATAAACCTGCTAACATCAACCATTTTAAAATAACATCCATTTATTATCTTGTGGGTATCGTGACCTCCAGGGATGCAAGTTTAATTTTTCTTGCGGGGGGGATCCTTAGGAGTAATTGCTTATCAAGGTCCCTTAGTGACGGGGGTTTGGGATCATGCTACATATGTCAAAATAATGGAATTGCCACCTAGGATTTGGGCGTAGGATCCAACGGGTTTAGCCTTGTCTATGGTGAGTGGAAAGGGCTACATGATTCCATATGGTCTAGTCAGAGAGTCTGGGTAAGTGGTCAAGTTACGAGTGTGGGAAGGTATTAGCATCCCATCTCCCCCGATTGAATCAGTCTTGATAGAAAACATGTATGCTGGAAAATTCAGCTTGATCTTATTGATATCTTATGAATAATATATACAAGAGTTTTAGAGAGATTACAAGAGATTGAGATTGAAAGAATAAACTGATAAGGAAGGAAGAATCACATATGATATAGACTTCCTACTTTGGAAGAATTCTATATTGCATATGAAAAAATACAAGGTTTGGAAGACTTGGCGTTGAAGTTGGACTCTTTCTATTGAGACCGTCTAATACTCCCCCTCAAGTTGGAGTGTGAAGATCATGAACACCCAACTTGGAAAGTAAGAAGTGGAATGTATCACGGCCCAGGGCTTTAGTGAAAATATCGGCAAGCTGCATTTTGGAGGAGACATAAGTAGTAGCAAGCCATCCAGATTGGATGCGTTCCCGAACAATGCGGCAATCAATCTCAATGTGCTTGGTGCGCTCATGGCAAACTAGATTGGCGGCAATATGCAGAGCCACTTGATTATCACAAAAAAGGTACATTGGAAGAGAAGACACAAAAACAAGATCCTGGAGGAGACTACATAACCAAATCAATTCACAAGTGGTGGTTGCCATGGACCGGTATTCAGCTTCAGCTGAAGAGCGAGAGACGGTGCTTTGTTTCTTTGATTTTCAGGACAAAGAACTGGTGCCAAGGAACGTGATATAATCGATAACCGAGCACCGTGTGGTGAGGCAAGCAGCCCAATCAGAGTCCGAAAAAGCTTGGAGTTGGAGAGAACTCTTGGCAGAGAAAAATAAGCCAATACTAGGAGAGCCCTTGAAGTAACGAAGCATCCAAGTGGCTGCCTCCATATGGGGTTGGCGTGGTTGATGCATAAACTGACTCAAGGTGTTAACAACGAACGCGATATCCGGCCTTGTAATGGTAAGGTAAATGAGAAGGTCAATGAGGCGACGATAGGAAGATGGGTCCTCCAAAAGAGAACCAGAATCAACATCCAAGGCACAAGTTGTGTTCTATAAGAAATGTCGTGGGTTTGGCAACCAGAAGACCTGATTCAAAAAGAATATCAAGCACATATTTGCGCTGATTGATAAAAATACCATCAGGACCGCAAGCGACTTCGATGTCCAAAAAATATTTTAGATGACCCAGGTCCTTGAGATGAAATCGGTTGTGCAAGAAAGAAGTGAGCTGGCCAATCGCATCCATGTCATCACTGGCAATGAGTAAATCATCAACATAAACCAAGATGTACAACAGTATAATGTTTCTTAGTGTACCGGATAAAGAGAGAATAATCAGCCAGAGATTGGGTGAAACCCGCAGCCAGGAGAGACCGAGTAAGGGTGGCAAACCAATTACGTGAAGCCTGTTTTAAACCGTACAAGGACTTCTGTAGTTTGCAAAAACGAGACTCTCCCTTTTTGCCATAACCAGGTGGGAGACGCATGTAAACGTCCTCATATAGATCCCCGTGCAGAAACGCATTATTTACATCCAATTGACAAAGATGCCAACCACGAACTGCTACAACAGCTAAGAGACTGCGAACTGTGGTGAGTTGTACAACAAGGGCAAAGGTATCTATATAATCAGGCCCTTCCTGTTGAGTGTAGCCCTTAGTAACGAGGCAAGCTTTATAGCATTCAATGCTACCACCAGCCCGTTGTTTGATTTTGTAAACCAATTTACAACCAATGGGTGATTTTCCTGCAGGGAGAGATTGCAAAGACCAAGTGTCATTCTGTTCCAAAGCATGAATTTCAGCATCCATGGCGGCACACCAATGGGGGTGTTGAATTGCCTCAGTATAGGTAGTAGGTTCAATGTTAGAAGATAAAACACTAACAAAGGCAAAATGGGAATCTAAAAAATTTGCATAAGAGATCAAATTCTTAATTGAAAAAGAAACAATACCTTGCGAGGTAGCCATTGGAAGAGAGGAACCCACAGATGTGGTAGCATTGCAAACAAAGTCCTGTAAACGGTGCGAGTGAGTATGGGGCCGACTAGAGTAGCATGGAGGGTCGGGAAAAGAGGGTAAGGGAGGTGGCGGTGGTGGTGGTGAAGTGGGTTGGGTAGATGGCGGTGTTGGGGGAGGAGAAAGTAGCAGGGAAGTTGGCGGTGAGACAGAGGTGGAAAGTGGCGGTGGAGGGGGTAAGGAGAGGGGAATATTAAGTAAAGGGTAAGGTAGGATGGGTCAGGTTGAGGTAGAGTGGAAAATGAAAAATGGGACTCATGGAATGTAACTTCCCGAGAGAAAAAAACTTGATGTGAAGTGAGATCGTAAACACGATAGCCCTTCTGGCCAAAGAGGTAACCCAAAAATATACATCGAGAAGCACGAGGGTCAAACTTAGTGCGACTGGGGGCATGGTTGTGGACATAACACAAGCAGCCAAAAACACAAAATGAGAATACGAAGGTGGTTGATTAAAAAGCAACTCATGTGGGGTTTTCACATTAACATTGGGTGTGGGCAGTTTATTTATAATGTAAGCAGTAGTGAAGATGCAATCACCCCAAAACCGAATGGGGAGGTGAGCTAGAAAACGTAAAGCCCGAGAAACCTCAAGTAGATCCCGGTGCTTACATTCAGCACCCCATTCTGTTGAGGGGTGGCAACACAAGAATGTTGGTGAACAATACCATGGTCCGAATAAAATTGCTAAATTGGTTGAGAGAAAAATTTTATGCCATTGTCTGTTCGTATTTGACGAATACGATAATCAAATTGAGTATGAACCATGTTATAAAAAGAAGTGAGAATATAAAAAGTGTCAGACTTGTAACGCATCAAATAAACCCAAACACAATGAGAAAAATCATCCACAATCGTAAGAAAATAATGCGCACCAGTAAGAGAGGGCGTGGTACAGCCACCCCAAATATCCTAATGTATGAGATCAAAAATACGAGCAGCACGTTTATTGCTTAAAGGAAAAGGAAGACATTGTTTGAAAAATTGACAAACATCACAAGGGGAAGCGGATGACGGGGGTGGGGTAATAGCAAAAGTTAAACGAGAAACACTGAAGAGACGATCCGAAGATGGGTGACCAAGCCGCACATGCCATACTGTTGAAGAAGCATGATGCATGGAATTAGCAACAGGAAGAGGTTTGAAGTAGTAGAGGCCATTAGATAGGGTTCCCTCCCCACTCAGCTGCTTTGTTGATAAGTCCTGTAAGGCACAGAAAGTAGGAAAAAATAGGGCAGCACACTTCAGGGTCGTAGTTAATTTAATAATAGAAAGCAAATTAAACTGAAAGGAATGAACATATAAGACATTATCAATGGAAAAATGTGGAGAAAAAATAATGGAACCTATATGAGTGACGGGTAAAGTAAGGCCATTAGGGATGCGAACATGGAAAAAATCGGTAACATGGATGGGGTTATGAAGGTGAAAAAAATCACCAGTCATGTGATTTGAAGCCCCACTGTCGAGTAACCAATGAGAGGAATTCATACCTGAAACAGAGAGACATGCATCCGTACCCACAAGATTGATGCTAGGAGACGGCCTGATATGCAAGAGAAACAATAACTACTGCACCTGATCAGATGTGAGACTACTAGCAGGTGGAGATGGAGTGACGGCAGCATGAAGCGCAGGAGTGGAGGGGCCATCATGGGATGAGGTGGAACCCTGAGCAGGCCAACGGGAACAAAGTTGATGGCCTGGAGGGTACCTGTGGAGAGGCCAACAAGTAGCGCGTGTATGGCCGTAGGCCTTACAATGATCACACCAAGGGCGTCCTCTGCCTTGCTGTGAGGTGGTGTTGACAGTGCTTCGATGATCAGAATGTGTAGCAGCCATGGCAGCAGTGTCTATGACGATGGAAGATGGTGTGAGGGATCGTTGTTGCTCCTCTTGAAGAAGAAGATAATAGCAGCGATTGACATCAGGGAGCGGATCCATAGTGAGTATTTGTGAACGTAAGGCCGCATAGCTGTCAGAGAATCCCATGAGGAACTGATAAACTCACTCTTGTTGAACGGTGGAATGGAGAGTGGCTTGAGCACCACACGTGCAATAGGGGACCGGTACGTATGTAAGAAGAGAGCTTGTCCCATAGTAGCTTGAGGCGAGTGTAATAGGCGGCCAAGGTATCAGTACCCTGTTGAATTGTGGAGAGAGACCTCTTGAGATGAAAAATCCATGGAGCATTACTGTGAGAAAATCGTTCATCAAGATCCTTCCAAACAGTATAGGCAAAGTCGGCGTAAATCATGCTATTGGCAATAGTCACTACAAGAAATTGGTGCAATGACGACACTTTGGGTGGAGATATCACGGCGCTATTTAAAAACGCTGTCATATATGAAGATTCAACGATGTTTTCTTACAAACGTTGCTGTACATCTCAATACAATGGCGTTTATTCAAAAATGCTGCTGAAAATAGATATATTATTTGTATTAACGACGATTCATAAGAAAAGGCCGTTGTAGGTCCCACTACAATGACTTATATTACTAAACGCCGCCAACATATTGTTTGTATTAACTACGTTTTTTAAGAAGATGCCATTGTTGGTCTTACTACAATGGCGTTTATGAATAAAGGCCACCGAAAATTTCATGTTTTCCCCCGAAAACTTCTCAAATCCTATATTCATTTCCCGCTCTATGCCCACGCGCTCACCATCCCTCGCTCAAATCTCTTTCAATCTACTCTCTCACTGCTCTAGACTTCTCTCCCACTGCGATCTCCTCTCTCCCTACCGCGACCGCACTGCCGTTGTGATCTTATCTCTCACTGCTCCCGACAAATACAGTAGGAGGGAGTGAGAGTTAGGGCAAATACAAAGTGGGAAGGAGGGTAAATCGAGCAAGTGGGAGAGAAAAGAAGAGAGAGAGGGAAATGGAGAGAGAACGTGAGTGAGAGAGAAAGAAAAGGATAGAGAACGTGAGAGAGTTGAAAGAAAAGGAGTTTGAGGCTTTCTTCTTCAAGGTTTTTTTATTGGAACGATTGAGGTTTAGCTCGATTCAAATCAAATCTGAGAATTGACTCTACGAAATGCTTAAGTCGTTGATTCAATAGAGATTCACTGCAAGATGCCCTTGGAGCTTCCAGATTCAGGAGTGTTTGGTTGCCGAATTATCTTTTAGTGAACATCGAACCTATTTTCCCTTGATTTTCTTCATTCCTGAGGTAAGATTCTTCCTCAAATTACATTTTAGTTAATTAAATTCTTGGGCCTTCTGTCCTATTTGATTATGAGATTCTATTAGGAGAAAATTGTGGAAATTCATGGTTAGGGTGTTAGCTATGGGAGCCGATTCATGTGTTTTTACCTAGTTCTCCCTTTTTTTCTCATCTTATTGAATTTTTGTGGACAATGGAACTGAGTTTGGTCTGGCATGGCAAATGCCGGCAAGACCATCGAATGGCTATTCTGTTGAAGGAATTCAACTTGTTGATTCGTAGTTACTTTTGTTGAATGTATAATCTCAAGTCTTCATTTCTCATGCAATTCTGAGTTCATTTTGACCAATATTTTCGATTGATATGAGCAATATGGTTCATGCTCTCTTTTCTTTTTTCTATTTTATTTCCATAATGAACCTCCGAAATGATTGAACCGAGACCGAATTCTGGTCATTCCCGAAGTAATAGTGGCCTCTTTCCTGTGGTCCATCTGCCTTTGCCACTGCTATCGTATTCTTTTGGAAACCTCGACTATAAAACCTCATGGTAATTTACTTTGAATCAAAGGGCTACAATCAGCCTTGGTTAAATTCCTAGATCATGGGACAGAGGAGCTCGGCCAGCAGAGAGAGAGAGACTGATGTGCGTGTATGGGTTGTGTAAGTCCAGGTGCATGTGTGTTGCTGCCCCGTGGCTGCGAGAGTGTGTCTTTGGGTGTTTATGTGGCTGCCCATTAGGCTGTGTGTATGAGTGTGTGTGTGTTTGTGGTGTTTGGGTGCTTGGTTGAGGTTCAAGTGGCCTCAGCCACAGCTACTAACTGAAAAGAAAAGTAAGAAAGAAGAGAAAAGAAAGAAAATAATAAGGAGAAGAGGAGGCTATGCTATTACTTGTGTTTATGTTTGCGTGTGTGTGCATGTGTGTTCTTGTGTGTATGTGTGTGGTTGCCATGTCCTAGTAAGTTGTGAGTGTGGTTGTGTGCATGTTTGGGATCTCAACCACTGGTATTGGAAAGAAAAGAAAAGAAGGGAAAAGAAGAAAGAGAGAAAAGAAAGGAAGAAGATGAAGAAGTATAGAAAGGAAAAATAAGAAATGCTAGGGAGAAGATGAGAGACCCATTGTAAGGTTTAGTAGGTTTGGGGTGGCGTGAGTGATGTGGACTTTCAATAAAAATTCAGATATAAGTATATGCTTGATGTTGGCCTTGTAAGATTTGTCTATATGTGAACGTAACATTGCTGAATTTAGAGAGTTGTTATGTTTTCAAAGTGTTAAATCGATTAAGATACTCCCTCATTGCTCATGCAAGGCTGCTACCATGATAAATGGGTTTAAAAGTGTTGTTTGAATTGTTTGTTTGAGGAATGCCTTGTATGACTGAAATGATTGGAGTAGTATATTATGACAATAGAGCATGTATATTGCTGAATTTTACACTTAACTGTTAGAAAACTTGTTTTAGTATAATTTTTTTCTTTCTCATTCATTCCCTTTTCTCCTTGTGAAATTGCTTGATTTTGGGCTTGTGTTGAAAACTCAATTACTGGCAATTGCTTTCAATAGTTTTCAAGTCCCATATTTTTTGTGCTCCTTTCGCATTTGAATGAGTTGGTTGAATCTCTAAGCTTTGGAGAAGCAGAAGTTTCAACTGGGGGTTTTTCCTTTGACGTCAAGCCTTCCAGATCAAATCTTCTACTGGAGAATCGATCATAGTTTAGTTGATTTGAGTTATTATGCTTTTCAAATCATTTTTTTTTTTTTGCAGGAATCCAAACTTGCAACCTTCATTTGCACGGCTCACAACAGCTCTCAAGCCCTTCCAGTAGCTTGTCATCCCTTCACATCCAGACCAGCAAAGTCCTCTGCCACAGGATATTTCAGTGAACTCTACACCTTAGAAAGAGTCTCAGCTTCCCAACTGTGATTAAAAAGGAAACAAGCTGTTGGTTTTTGTAGGGTGATGGTAAATGAGACCTAAAAAGTGGGCATTGGACCTTAGATAATAATTAGATTATTGCATGTGTTTCTGCCACAGGCAAGGCCTTAGTGGCAATTTTGTATAGGGTGTTGATGGTTCTATCTAAACACACACACAAAAGCTTTATAGAGGGTCACTGGATTCATTATTCTATATTGCAATATGACAACAAATTTCTGATTTTACTTCTAATGAAATTGATGAAGCTTTTGCTAAGCATTGTAGTTAGTCGAGCTCATGTGTGTGTGTGTTTGGTGATTTTGGGGATGGGGTTGTAAAATCAGATCATGTGACTTGTGTGGTGTGTTTTTCGGATCTTTGGGGGTATGTTGGATGTGCCACAAAATGCAGATCATGAGTCTTGTTTCTCATGATGAAAGGGATTGGAAATTGGGCTTGCATAGATGGTAAGTGTGACCAATGCTGGCAGTGGCGCTACTTCTCTACTGACTAGTGAAGTAGTGGTAATGCTTTAGACATACATGTTTTATGGTTATTTAGTTTTTCATTCATTGTCTAATTTGGAAAGCTTGCATTAATGCATAATATTGAGAAATGATTTGAAGAAAGTAATGTTTAGTTTCTTAAATTTCTCTATTATGATTAGTGGAAGAGGTTCCTTCTTATAATTGCTGCTTTTGCTTTTTAGGTTTGTTAAGGATTCTCGACAATTTGATAATTTTCTTAATTGGTTGATTGGACATTTGAAAATCGAGAATCTGAAGGTATTCCAGCATGCATTTTGTTTGAATAAAAGAAACGAACTACTGTGATGCCAAGTAAGAAAAATGGACATGATAATAAGATAATACTTGTATGTGATCTCAAGGGATTATGGCCAGCCAATTTCTTGTTCTCTATGTTTTCAATGTAATTTCTATATGAGATTTAGTTCCCACAACAAATTGGAATTTGATTTCTTAAGTAGTTGAAATTAATTGCTTTAGCTACATCTATTTTCTTTGATATTTGAAAATTCTATATGACATCCATTTTCATTTTTATTTTTCTTTCTAAGAATTGCGAATTTCTTTCCATTAAAGGGAACCTAGCAGAATTAGCTATGGTATTTACATTACCCTTTTGAGCCGTTAGTATTTTTTTAGCTTCATATTCCATATATACATTACCCATTTGCTGATCATTTTTGCTTATTAGATGTTATTAGATGACCTTATGGTTCAATGTAAAATGAATTTATGAGTACAATTAGATTCAGGTTGTTATTAAGCTTTTTATCATGACGTTGTGACCTAAAATGAAAAATTTTTTTCTTTTTAACATGTATCTGATGTAAACTTTTGGCTTTCTTATTCTAACCACAAGTTAGATAGTTGATATATCATTATTTTGGAATGTTTCTCTCTTACATTAACAAACTCAGCAATGGTTGAAAAATGTATCTTTCCTTGACTATTTTTATTTCTGTTATCTTCTTTCACTTTGCTACAGTCAAGTGTAGAGGCTTAACTATTTATGGATGAATGGATTTCTTTTGCACTAGGATTCTTAATCGATGAGTTCTTTCGGTAGCCTCATCCTCACAATCTTCGTATCTCAAATAACTATGGGAATGTCTTGGTCGTTGATACCCACCATTCAGACTTCCCTCTTTCTTTTTCTTTTTCATGTTTTACATAGTAAACAATCATTGGGAAGCTTACTTGTTTTTTTTTTTGGGTAAGAGGAAGCTTACTTGATACTTAATAGGTTATGATAGTCTACATATGAAAATATTGAATTTCTTGGTTTGACTTGTGCCTTGGTAGGGAAACATAGATTGCTGGGTTTGGCTGTTGAGGCAGTAAAGAGAGTTTTTCAAATGGCTCAAGTCAATGCTGATGATGTAGACTTTATCCTGCTGTGCAGATCTACTCCGGATGATCTTTTTGGTAGTGCTCCTCAGGTACATCCATATGATTTAGGAATCTTGAAATGCTAAGGTTAAAGTAATCATCTTTGAAAGAAGAGGCAATTATAACTGTACTGTGGCTACAAAACATGTTTTCATTTGATTATGAGTGAAGGACTAAGTACTTTATAAAAGTAATATTTCATTATTAGTATAAAGAAGTGTGATGCTAGGTGATAAGGACCCAATTAAAACTGTATTTCTTGTTAGTTCATAAATTTCATTTTCTCTATGTTATGCCATGCTTAGCTTAATATTATGTTTCATTTATCATTCTTTTAGACTTGATATAGCTAAAGAGGGACAAGTTAGTTTATATATAGTTGAGACCAATTTTTCAAGAGACATATTCATTTCTAACCTATTTTTATACTTAGTTGACCATCCATACTTGTGATATTATTTGTCTAATCATTAACAAGTATTTGTGTTGGATTTTATACTACCTAATGTGCTTCATGTTTCTGTACCAGAGCATTCATTGTAACTTACCATCTCATGACAGTTCTAGAGATATACCATCAATTATTAGATTACAATCCCCTCAAGTGTGTTAAGGTATCAGTTAGACTTGAGCATCTCAAACTCAGAATTTTTTTTAGATGATCTGTGATGAATTTTGAATTTGTGCATAAAAGGACATGCTGTTTCAGTCTATTGATTTAGATAATTACTTGCTCAAGTCTTTATTTCTGCCTATTGCTAATAAATGGGTCAGATTTGAGTTTGATTTGGACTATTGATCGCTTAATCTCTGTTTCAGTCCATTACTTTTTAAATGTATCAGACTTTAACATGACTTGGATATATTTACTTAAATCTCTTATTTCATCTCATCTCTGTGGATGCACTTCGAATCTGAAATGGGTAGGGTATTTGGTGAGGTATATCTCTGTTTTATATGTGAATTTGGTTTGGATATAAAAATAGGTGACATGAGGAATCTATTATCTTTGAAACAAGTTAATGGATTGAATATAGAAATAATTTTTTTTTAAAAAAAATACATTTAACGACGTTTTTTTACAAACGCCGCTAAAAGTATAAACTCAACACCTTTAACGACACTTTTTAAATGCCGTTATAATACACTTTTCCCTGCACTTATTGAAAAACGTCACAAAAGAATAGAAATTCAATACCTATCACGACACTTATAAAAACGCCGTTGTAGTACATTTTTCCCGACATTTATTAAACAACGTCGCAAAAAAATCGTTGTATGACAACGACAGTACCTTTGCCGACATTTTAGCGGTACAAATTATAAATGTCGTTATATCCTATGGTGGCATTTTTTGGACTTATAGCGGCGTTTAAAAATGCCGTTGTAGGCCCAATTTCTTGTAGTGAGTGTGAGAGAGAACATTCAAAACCTAAGAAAGGATGATGAAATTGCACCGATCCCATATATAATTGGACGTCGGATGGAGGGGCAGTGGGTCGAGGAAGAAACCATCATGAGAAATGTAAAAATAAGTCAGATTTTTCAAAATTTCCCAAAAAAAACTACTGATTTTATAATTCCACATGAGATCCCTCACTTTTGGACTTACACAACCACAAATGCAATCCCTCAAACTTTTTTATGTTTGATGAGATATTGTTATAGACATTTTTGTGTGTTAAATGATAATCTTATGAGATGTAATAGGAGATATTATATTGTGTTTTTTTAGTTGTGAGGTTTCTTTTTGATAAAATCATTGTGTATATGCTATTATTTTGTTTATTAGGTGGTGAATGTCTATTACATAGTAAAAATATGCTCGTATTTTTGCCTAGAGAATGACTGTATAAAACACATCATATTATTGTCGTATGTATTTTATTACACTGGATTTTTTAAAAGTATTATTGCCGTCTAACCCGTTTAATTTCCGTACGTATCCATTCCCATTCAATTGTCGTTCTCGAACTTACTAAGTGAGGAACAAGGAGTCTTGAACTCTATTAGCAAAATCACGTTTAAAACGGAATTTTAAACGCATTCCCATTTTTAACACGTTTTGTCGTATTTTTCTCAAACATACAGGAAAAAAAGACAAACGGTAAACATTCCCGTTTGAAATGCATTTAAAACACTTTTTCGTTTTTTAAGCCTTTTTTTAGACCTTGGACTTGTTAAACAATGGTTTACTTAACTGACCATATCTCTCTTCCGAACTCCGATCAACTTGAATCTTTCATCGACGTAAAGATGACTCAAAGGGCTACATTTCTCATGATATCACCTTCAACTCAAGGTCAATGCACGGACCCCGAAATCGAGCTACAAATTGATGCATCTACTTAAAAGGGTTTCTAAAATTAATTTTTGATGTTATAGTTATTTTGAACATTAGAAGCATGTATTTCAAATAAAAATTCTTCAATTCTTATGAGAATAGTGCCATTTTTTCTTTGGTTCCTTTTCTTGAAATATGAATAAGGATGTAAACGAATTGGATTTGGTCGAATACTAAGATAGTGGCATTATCATATTTGTATCTGATTATATTCGGACGGATTCGGATAATATTCTATTAGTTTTCAGACGGATTTGGATAGTTTCCGGATAGTATTTTTTTTTTTTTTTTAAAATATGGATTCTCCTAAATCGATATAAACGCGGATCAAATACGAAATTTTGATTATATGTTGAGATCTTTACCATTTTGTTGATGAGGTTAGGACTGAGACTTGAGAGTTCATCAACTACCCTTTCTTTTACTCTTCTTAGTCTTTGATTTTCTTACGTTTTCTAGTTTTGAATTTATCTTGTATTTATTTTAATAGATATGTGATTCCATGTATCACAGTGCATAAAACAATATATATAAGCCAATAGAAAATCCAAAAAAAGAATCATAGCTTAACTTATAAAATTATGAAAATAAGAAAACAAAATACAATAAGGTAACTTAATCGAATAGTTAGACACAAAGATATAGTTCAAACATTTTATTACCGTCGGATTGCTAAACGAATCGAATAATAATAGGTCGGATGGGGGGATTATCATATTCATATCCGATTAGTTTTCGGACGGATTCAAATTCTCCTAAACAGATACAAATGCGGATCAAATATGGATTTTCGAATATCTGTTGACATCCTTAAATATAAACGTTTAAAATCCGTACCGTCTGTTTTCTGTTTTTTATCGTTATCTATTTTTTTGACCGTCTATTTGTAATTTTTTATTGTTTAAAACCCGTACCATTAAACTCCATTTTTTTGCCGTTTCCGTGTTTGCTAACTATGGCCTTGAACTCTCTTCAAGGCATTGTTGTTACGTTGCCAGGTAATACAACTATAGTCCCTGAGTCTTTTTTTTTTTTTGGTAGGAACTACAGTCCCTAAGTATTCTTCTCATAGTAAATCTGACTATTATATGCGTATAATACATGGATCTGAATGTTTAATTCAAAAAAAAATATTTTTTTTGTATAAACGCTCGGATATAGATTTATACACTTTTTTTAAGGTTTAAAGTATTATACACGTATACCGAAAGAAGGCTAAAGAAAATCTCCTTCTTCTCTGCAACTTCTCTCTCACTTCTCTTCATTGAAAAAAACCGTCTTCTACTTTTATGTTTTTTTCTATCACTACCGTGAACAAGGAGAAAGTGTAGGGTTGGAGGTAGGACGTCTCTCTCCCTTCTTCCAATTCCAAGGCTCCCTTCTTCCCTTGGCAATCTAACATTCTAACCCTTACCTATACTTTTCCTTTTCGCTTTTGTGCGTGTTCTCTGTCCATCATTGTACGTGTTCTTTGCATGTTCGAAATTCATCATTTTCTTCCACTTTTGCAATCATTGATTATGTTTGCATGATTATGGCTTCATTTTCGTGGACAAACCATGGCCATTTCAAACATCATCCACCACTCCTTTCCCTGGACCGTTTGCTTCATCATTGTGTGCACTTTTATGATGCCAGTATGTCTCATCGATCGGATCGTGACTGTTTGGAATTGGGAGATTGCTCTACGGGACCTACATTAGGTTTTTATTTCTTTTGTATGGTTTAGTTCGACACAGAGACAATTGGAAAATTCACTGTTGTTATGGTCTTGTTCTGCCCATTTAGATGATCGGCGTTCAACTCCGACAGTCGGCAACAGAGAAGATGACAGTTTTTTTAACTATCAAGACGATCTTAATGTTGCACCACGTGTTTCCCATAATGCCTATCCACGTATGGGTTCTCAACTGCTGCCTTATCAAGTTGGTAACCACAAATCTGTCTACGAACTGATGACAAGAATTGATGATCTGGTAGCATCAACTGTAGTGCATATTGAAGACTTTCTATTTTTTTCTTTTTACTTTGTTGCTTGTAATTTTAACTTTGTTCCAAGGGAGATTAACAACGTGGTTGTCTCCTTGGCTTGGAGGGCTCTGTCAGTGACATGTAGAACGGTTTGGCCCAATTCCATTCCATGGATCCTAGAGATGTCGAATTTTTATCACTTACAGTTCCCCTGCCTGGTATGGTTCCCTAGTGCCTCTAATAAAAGGGGGGTGGACCCCACCTGGGCAGTGTGTGTTCAGTCAGGGGGTGGAATGGTCATTTCAGCCCCCCTATGAGAGGAACTGCACAACCGTACCGATCAGCGAACCTCAAGGGATAAATGTCCGTTCTTCTCTTTCCATGAGTTTTACATGCTAACCATGAATAAAATGTTGGGAAAATTACACGATTAGCTACTTTTGGGTTTTCATTTACAAAACTGTCCACCCTATGTTTGAGTTAACAAAAATAGATAAAAACAAGTTTAGTTTTACAAAACTAGACAAAACAGTGACTCTCCTTCCTTCTTGGCGTTCCCCTCCGAAAAAATCTCTTTTTTTTCCTCTCGTTGCTGGGGTAGCAGAGAATGGCGGTGGTTGGGACAAGGGTAGGGTTGCGGGAATGGAAGATGCACGGCGAGAAGGCAACGACAGGGGTAAAAATGTCTAAAAAAGTAAGTGTGGGAGGGAGAGACACTATTTTGTCCAGTTTTGTAAACCTTAACTTGTTTTTGTCTATTTTTGTTAACTCAAACATAGGGTGGACAGTTTTGTAAATGAAAACCCAAAAGTAGCTAATCATGTAATTTTTCCCTAAAATGTTTCCTTACATAAAAAAAAAAGTATTATATACGTACAAAACACGTATTATACGGTTTTATACGTTTTTTATTTTAAAAAAACAAAAAAAAACACACTCCCGAACGATGGAAGTCACCGAAGCCCTGAAAAAATCCCCAAACCAATGTCCCTCTCTCGCGGATACCAAACTTAGACCCCTTCTTCTTCGTCTACGTTCCCGGTAATTTCAGGCCGGCGACTGAAAAAATTCCCAAACCCTCGGCCCCCTTCTTCTCCGTCTCCATTCTCCGCCTCCGTTCCTCTGCGATTGCAGCGACCTTACAATACCGGAATACCCCGTGGCAGTCGGCGATTGCAGCGGCAGATTCACCATCTCCGTTCATTTCGGCCAGCGAGAATCTATCTACTCTGTAAGTTTTGTCTATGTGTATGACTGTCTCTCTCTCTCCTCTATAAATTATCTGAGTTTTTTATCCTTATAGAGATGCTTTATTTGCTTCCTGAATCTTAAAATTTAGATGAGGTGCTATCATATAACTCCATTAGACCAGTGAATACTCGGAGCACCTCAATGCATATGATTTCCTTTGTTTCTCTGAAAAGTTAGCTTGTAAGAGACAAAATACATGGAGGTCGATGATGTCCTGCTGCCTTGGAGAGATGAGAGATCACCGGCTCCTTGAAGATAGAACATCATTCAAAATGGTGCTTAGGAGTCTCTAGATGTGGACTGCCCTTCTATGAGAAAGGAGGGTCGATAAGTAGAACAGAGCTGCAAGTATACTATTACCATCTTTGCAATGACCCTTTCCTAGTCAAGGTTGATGATTCATAATTTAGAAACCTCACACATACATAGTGATTAAGAAAAAGTGCCTGCTTATCTCCATGTCTTCCTACCCTGAGTATGGAAGTTTTGTGCCAATTACTGAGAAAGGTTAAAACCTGGAACCTTCATAAAGGAATTAGGGTGGATGAACAATCTGTTAGCATTTCCCATTTATTCTTTGTATCTGGCTGTCTTATTTCTCTACTAATGGTTATGGTTTTCGGGATTTTAGCTGGTAATAGTAAGGAAGGATTGGAGTGTCTTGTCCATACTGAAATTATTAGAATAGATCTTTGTCTTTATTCCTCCATTTTCCTCAAACTAATCAAATTTTCAGTTACATATTATTGTGTTTATTAGGTGTACATACCTGTTGCATAGTGAATATATGCTCGTATTTTTGCTCCCCGTATCATTGCCGTACATGTTTTATTGCGCCCTGTTATTGAAAAATATTATTGCCTTATGGTCCATTTAATTGCCGTACGCATCCGTACCTGTATTATTGCCGTTCCTGAACTTACTAACTATACTTCTTCCCCAAGGACCTCAACATCTCTGGTCAACTATCTGTGCACCATTTCCATTTGACCCCCCTCCTCCCTATTTCTTTCGGTTTGTGTAGTTCAAACATCTTCGATTAATTTGTAGTTGCGATGGAGAAAAGGTTCACGCTCCTCCAAACCGTTGCTGCAGCTGGAGTATTCTCTGCTGTTTCCTGCTGGTAAATCTTATTCCATTTCTCTCGGCTCAACATTGGGATTTACGTTGGTGATCTTTTTTTCTTTTTTAAATTCCCCAACTGTGTAACTGTTCATTTATGGGTTAGGTACGGATTCATGTTTGGAAGGGAATCTGCTCGGAAAGAACTCGGTGTTTTGATTGAAGATCTGCGTCGTGGAAATCCCAAAATGGACACTTCTCACGATTCCTGAATCTCCCTACCAGTGGAGTAGGTAATATTCTCTATTTGAGTTTTTTTTTTTTTTTGTTTATTTGATTTGCTATTTTTCTGGCTTGACGAGCTCTCTGGAAGCAGATTCATTAATCATTGTGCTGGTTTCACTTTATTTAAACCTGGGCTAGTAGGATTAATCTATAATAGATGGTTACTATTTCACCTTTTCGGGAATTCGATAGCTAATGCGTCGTTATGGGAGACAGTTTACATGTCAGGGCTTAGAATTGTGGGAGAGGGACTTGGTTATAGCATTGGGACTAGGGTGATGTGAAAGCTGAAATGAGTTTATAAATGTATCTGAGTTCGAGTTTTCTGTGTTTCTTGTAAAATACGAGAGAAGTATTGGTGTAATTGAAGTCTTTTGTCCTATAACACTTTAAAGATCAATGCTGAACGATGTGAGTTTGGTTGGCTGCATTGTTTCCATCTTGTTAATTTTCCTAGATGATGAAACTAAGCATTTTCGTTTTATTCTTTTATTGTTCTGGTAATTATGTTATATCTGTAGAGTTCTAAAACAGAATAGCCATGGACTCCAGCATTTTCCATTTGGTTCCTTTTTGTGGTGATTATTGCCTTAGCTTCCATTTTAATGCGCATACTTTGTGTCCTGTGCTGAAACCTAGGTTTTAGCTTGTCTTAAAATGTTAGATTTATGTATGCCATTTTATTTTATCATGGAAATTTACCTTACGTTGGTGTTTGTCTTGGGCAGAAAAGCTGTTCTTCTGGAATGCAATGTAATAAATCATTAACCGTAAAAGTTTAGGAGTAGAATCATTCAAGAAGTTTTTCTGGTTATGTAAAAACTGTAAGGGTGTTTTTAGTATTTGAGCACTGTTTGGGATTTAATTGTCTTCTAATCTACGTAGAGGTACAACAACAACAACTCAGCCTTATCCCAATTATATGGGGACGGCTACATGGATTCTTGCAAAGACAAAGTACTAATAATAAAGGTAAAAAAGAAAAGAAAAACAAAAACTACAACTACAACTCAGTCTTATACAAACTAAGTGGGGTTGGCTACACGGATCCTTGCCCTCCAATCAGCTCTATTCGATGTCATACCTGAAACAAGACCTAGACTATGCATGTCTTTCCTCACCACTTCTCCTATGGTCATTTTAAGCCTGCCCCTAGCTCTTTTAGTACCTTCAATCTGAATCAAGTCAGTCCTCTGAACTGGAGCATCCAAAGGCCTCTGTTGAACATGGCCATGCCACCTTAGATGACTTTCTCGAAGCTTATCTTGAATCGGGGCTACTCCCAAATTAGCTCTAATATGATCATTCCTTATTTTATCCTTCCTGATTTTGCCACTCATCCATCTCAACATCCTCATCTCCTTTACATTTAGCTTATCTCTATGACGCTTCTTAACTTCCCAACATTCGCGCCATACATCATAGCCGCTATTTCCTATAAAATTTTCCTTTAAGCTTTAAAGTAATCCGTCGATCACATAACACTCTGGATGGACCTCTCCACTTCATCTATCCTACTTTAATTTTCTGTGAGACATCATCTTCTTTATCACCTTCCTTACTGATGATTGATTCTAGATACCTAAAATGGTCACTTTGTGGAATCTCCATCTCATCAACTTCCACCCCTCATTATCCATCCCAGAGTTACTAAAGTTACACACCATATACTTGTCTTCGTTTTAATTACTTTAAACCTTTTGATTCCAAGGTTGATTACCACAACTCTAGTTTGGTGTTAATTCCAGCTTTTGTTTCATCCACCAAAACAATGTCATCAGCAAAAATCATGCACCAAGGAACCTCATCTTGGATGTCTCTGGTTAATTCCATGATAAGTGTAAACAAATAAGGGCTTAAAGCTGATCCTTGATGTAGCCCAACTGTAATTGGGAATTCACTACTTTGACCTCCTACGGTTCTTACACTAGTCACCACACCGTCTAATGTAATGCTAGATTATAGGTAACCTAACGCCTAAGAATACCTACAGTTGATCAACTAACCCACACTCAACAGCAGCCAAGAGGCCCAAGACACTGCAGCAGCAGGTCTGGAAACAGAGGTTTAAGAACAGAAAAGTTGACAAATCAAATCAACAGTTACCCAACTTATATGGTCTTGATATTCTCACCAAATAGAGGTCTAATAGGGAGGATGAAACCCTAATAATCTCAGCTCCAACTGATGGCTGAAGGTGGAAATATCAATAGGACACCAAAATAGAAAGTAAACTCAAATTTAGAAACTTAGTGAGTAGAGACCAAACCAGCCAGCAGAATCTCTCCAAGTTTGGATCGAGTGAAGGGGGTGTTGAGGGGGATTTCTGCTCCAAATCAGCCAATTTCAATGGCTGGTTTCATGGTTATGGAAGTCTGAAGTTGCAGCAGATCTAGGGAGGAAAACTTGGATTGCAGGTGAGCAGCAGTCTTCTATTGGTGGTAAGCAGCTGTGCTTGATGGTGTTTAAGAGTCGAATCAGGCCTTCACAAAGGGTTGCAGCAGCAGTTGATTGGAGTTACACAGTAGCAGTAGCAGAAGAGATCGAGTGGAGGTTGAAGAAGAAGATAGAAGGGATAACTAGATGGGGAAGGGGATTGGCTCTCTCAGCCTTTCATCCTCTCCCAGGACACATAAACATGCACAAAGCAAGCTTTTCATTCATCATTAAATTGTGGGGAGGCTCCTAAGAGCTCTATACATAAACAGGCAGCAATGTCTTGCCCTTCAAGAAAACAGAAAATAGAAAGTAACTTGGAATTAGAAACTAATACAAAAGGGAAACTAAGATCTTTTAAAAAAAGGAAACTAATTCAGTCTTCAGCCTTCTAGAGTCTTCAAGAGCACTAGCCGATCTATATGGGCTTGTGGGCCCCACTCTTTAAACACCTCCATCGGCCAAATAGAAAACATGAAGATAAAAGACAAAATTGTTCCCCACAATTTGGGTTTGAGAGACCCAAAAACTCCCGGTCCATGTGGCTGGCCCAGTTAGGTTGGTTGGCCCTATGGCCCATTGGATTGGTCCACCAATTGTTGAGATGGCCCAGCCCCCTTGTGATGCTTGCGGATAGAATAATGCTTGTCATAGAATTTGTCTACATATCTTTAATTGTGTCCACATATTTACTTGAAACACTGTTCTTGCCTGTATTAGGATCCTACATGATGAGGCACATATCCATGACCACCAATCTATGTTGAGTGGTTAAGTTCTCCCCTAGAATAACTTTACAGTCCTTACAAAACAATCTATTAGATCTTCTAGTTCGGAAGAAATCTATTTGGCTATTATGATCTCTACTTCTGTAGTTGACTTAATGCTCCTCTCTCTTTTCAAAGTAGGTGTTTACAATGGATAGATCATAAGCAACCATGAAATCCAAAACTAAGATTCCCTCCTCATTCCTCTCACCAAATCCATAACCTCCATACACACCCTTCATAGCCTCTACGATCTCTCCCTACATGTTCATTCAGATCACCCCTATAAAGTAAGTGTTATAATAATTTTTTCTCCTTGACTAATATCTTGCACTAATCCATCCAAGTGTTCCCAGAATTGTAACTTACTACTTTTGTCCAATCCTACTTGGGAAGCATAAACACTGATAATATTGACTACCTCTTTCTCCAACACAAATATGATGGATATAATCCTATCCCCAAGTCTTTTAACATCCATTACATCATTCTTTAGAGCTTTATCCACTACTATGCTCACTCCACTTCTATTAGTTTGCTCCCCCGTATACCATAGTTTAAAGTCGTCCAACTCCTTAGCTTTTTAACCTTTCCATCAAGTCTCTTGAATACATGCAATATTAATCCTTCTTCTCCTCATCACATCAATTAATTCTAGACTCTTGCCCATTAAGGAACCAATGTTCCAAGAAGCTAAAATCCTATGCTTTTGGAAAAGCTTCTTAACCCGCACAAGACCACGGTACGAGAGCCCTTGACTACTACGTAGAGGTAACTCTAGTTAACTTACTCCAAAATTTTTTAGGGTTGGCATTGAAACTTCTTAAAGAAGTGTTGATTCTTGAGATTTGTTCTCATAATTTTGTGCTTATTTTGGCTTATGGAAGTGATGTAGTCCTATATAGGCAAGGCCTAATAGGAGCTAGGTAAGATCAGAATTCTGGAATTGTTTGCTAATTAGGAAAATTTGGGGCTGTTTAGGGTAAAACTAGGGTTAGGGTTGGACAATGGCAATGGGGTTTTAATGTGCGAGTCTAGGGTGCTTTTATGGCATATAAATAATAGGATTCGAGAAGGTTCTAAAATTCTGCAATCTCGGCAGAATCGAGTTGTAGGTTTTAGGTTTAATGGAGTGGGGGAATGGAGGTTTGTAGTGGAGGTTAAGGGAGCTGGGCTTAAGGTCGAGTGTAGGGAGAGGTGTGGGGGATGTAGGCTGGAAGTAGGGTTTGAAAGTGATGGCTAAAACTAGAGTTATGGGGGAGTCCTAGTTGAGGTAGGAATGCAGGTTTAATGGAGAATTAGGGTTGATGGATGGAGGAGGGTGTGGATTAGGTTAGAGGATGAAGAGGGGAAGGATATATGCAGGAAATTAAAATTACTTATGGTTTGATCTCCTTCAAAGGCAGCAGCAGCTGCCTGAAGAAGCTCGATTGAATAAGAAGAAGGATCTCCCGATCTACAAGATGCAAGGAGTCGATCGGATTCCACCAATTCCTTCACCTTGATATTACCCACAAGGTAGCCTTAATATTACTCACAAGGTTCACTCAACAGAGCAGAGCGAAGAAAGCTATGGCGGCAAACAAAAAAGCTTTTTCATTAATTAAATTCGTATGTAATCTGCCTCCTTTACAAACTTATATAGAAGACTCAAAAATAGACTTAGACACTAAAAAGGAATGGCCTAATAATGTAGCTCTAAATAGGAGATGGCTCCTATTAGAGGCCAAGCAACAGGATCTAAATAGGGCTGCTGGTTTGGCTAGGTAGTTTGGGGCTGTTTAGGGCAAAATTAGGGTTTAGGCTAGGGTTAGGGATGAATGTGATACATGGTAATGATCAGCGAGGTCTAGGGACTATTTTGATATAAAAAAATAGAATTTGGTTAGGTTTTATGATTACCAGATTTAGGGTTAGGGTTTTGGGTTTTAGAAATTAGGAAAACTACCAAAACTAGGGTTTAAAGTGGGATTTATGACCAGGGCTTGAGGTTGAGTGTGAGGGACAAGGGAATGGAAGTTTGGCTGTGATTTGAAGGAATTCTATTGCTTGAATAAGTCTAGACAAAAATTAGGGTTTATTTTGGTTTTAATGGAGAAGGGGGAATTAGGGTTGATCAAATCTGATCAGGCCCAAAGCTGGATCGAGTGAAAGGGTTGGGATAAGGATGCTATGCCTGAATTTTGGGTGAGAGGATAGGGCTGGGACAGAGCTTAGCAGATCTAGGGTTTATGAGAATTCAAATTAAAAATAAAGGGATCGAATGGGGAAGGAGAAGGAATGAAAAACAGAATTAAACTTCAAACTCACAAGAGGAATCCACCGCGGGTCAGCAGCTTGACAATGAAGAGGGGAAGGATATATGCAGGAAATTAAAATTACTTCATCGGTTTGATCTCCTTGAAAGGCAGCAGAGCAGCTTGAAGAAGCTCGATTGAATAAGAAGAAGGACCTCTGATCTACAAGATGCAAGGAGTCGATCGGAGTCCACCAATCCCTTCACCTTGATATTACCCACAAGGTAGCCTTGATATTACTCACAAGGTTCACTCAACAGAGCGAGCGGCAAAGCTATGAGATAAAGAACAAAGCTTTTCATTAATTAAATTCGTATGTAATGCTGGCCTCCCTTACAAACTTATATAGAAGACTCAAAAATAGACTTAGACACTAAAAGGAATGGCCTAATAATGTAGCTCTAAATAGGAGATGGCTCCTATTAGAGGCCAAGCAACAGGATCTAAATAGGGCTGCTGGTTTGGCTAGGCAGTTTGGGGCTGTTTAGGGAAAGTCGGGGTTTAGGCTAGGGTTAGGGATGAATGTGATACATGGTGATGATCAGCAGGTCTAGGGGACTATTTTGATATAAAAAAAAAGGATTTGGTTAGGTTTTATAATTACAGTAGATTTAGGGTTAAGGTTTTGAGTTTTAGAAATTAGGAAAACTACCAAAACTAGGGTTTAAAGTGGGATTTATGACCAGGGCTTGAGGTCGAGTGTGAGGGACAAAGGAATGGAAGTTCGGCTGTGATTTGAAGGAATTCTGTTGGCTGAATAAGTCTAGACAGAAATTAGGGTTTTTTGGTTTTAATGGAGAAGGGGGAATTAGGGTTGAGCAGATCGATCAGGCCCAAAGCTGGATCGAGTGAAAGGGTTGGGATAAGGATGCTATGCCTGAATTTTGGGTGAGAGGATAGGGCTGGACAGAGCTTAGCAGATCTAGGGTTTATGAGAATTCAAATTAAAAATAAAGGGATCGAATGGGGAAGGAGAAGGAATGAAAAATAGAATTAAACTTCAAACTCACAAAGCGAGGAATCCACCGGCGACTTGACAATTGAAGGAACCTCCCGATCGCGTCTACGATGCAAGGAGTCGCACGTATCCACCCACCCTATCCACCTTGAAATCCACAAGGATACACCTGAAAGGAGCAGAACGTGAGCAGCAATGCAGCCAGCGGAAACAATCTTTTTTTTTATTCAAATTCCAATGTGGGGGAGCCTCCCATGATTTCTAATTTTATAATAAAGGGCCAATGGCCAAATCCTAGAACAAATTAAAGTCTCCTCCTTCTAAAATCGTGGAAGGGAGAGATTTAATCTAACTTAACAAATTTAAAACAGTAAATTGATTGAGAAATCCCCTACGACTTAAAATAAAAGAATCTAACTTAAAACAACTAATTTAAAAGAAGATTTCATACTAGCCAATAGGATATAAGGACCTATTAACCAATAGGAACACTTCCTAAATTAGACCAATTGAACCAATTGGATGCAACCAATTCTAAACCGTTTCAATATAAAAACAGGAAAATAAACTAAGTATGGAAAATAATAATCTTAATCTATGGCTCCCTATTCGGGCCCTAAGTTCAAACTTCTTCTTCTTCTTCTTCCTTCTTGGAAGCTGCATCAACTCTCCCCGTCTTGAAAGCATTCATCCCACGATGAATGGCCATAGAATGGTCTTCCAAATCGGGATCAAGTTTCTTGAGTTCATCTCCGGCGGATGGTTCAACTAGGATGTGGACAGCAGCTCTTCAATGGATGAAAAAGTCAAATTCCAAACTTTCAGCAACCCTAACATCATTACATGAACACCTTGTAAGTCATCATCAAACCCCAAGCCCTAAACCTTAGAAACCCCTACTCCTACCTCCATTAGGAATTGTCTCCAATAACCTTATCTTGTTGTCCAACTCATCTAACCTACTTCCATTCACTCAAATGTCATAAAACCTATACCATTAGACTTTCCTACACCCGCCCATCATTACTATATAAGACAACCCTAACCTAAACCTAACTTTAACCCTAATTTGACCTAAAATTCAATTACGCCCAAAATTGCAGAATTTCAAAACTCATCCAAACCCTAACCTTTTTATTCCATATTGACCCCCTAGACCTACCCATTAATACCCTATAAACCCCTTTCCCAAAATCCAACCCTAACCCTAGTTTTGCCCTCAATTACTAAACCCTAGCCCAATCGGCCAGCCTTGTTAGGTAACCCTATTACCCTGGCTCCTAGTGGGATTACTCCTACCTAGGACTACATTATTTGCTTTCAAGGCCTTCTCAAAACAATCTCGAACGTCTGCAACGTCAACCACCCCAATTGTCCTGTTGATCTCACTTGACAGACCCAACCTAAACCGGGAAAGCATTTGGATGCCCTCCTCCCTAATGCCAGTGCGAGAAGAAAGAGCATCGAATTTCCTCATGTACTCAATCACAGTCATGGTCCCTTGGCGGAGGGAGTTGAATTGATCCTGCAACTGAGACCTGAAGTGCCTTGGCAAGTATTGCTTACTCAGGTCATATTGCATGTCTTCCCAAGTACGGGGTGCAGTACCATTAAAGTCCATTTCTCTTTCAGCAGCTCACCACTCACGTGCTAGTTTGACAAGTTTAGCGCGGACTAACTTCATTTTCCCCTCTTCAGACAGGTAATACCAATCGAAATAGTCTTCTATTGCAGCAAACCAGTCATAAAATACCTGGGGGTCAGAGTGACCATTGAATTCTTTCAGCTCAAGCTTCACTTTTTGGTTGCCTGTATAGCGCCGATTAGTACCCTGGTCTCCAGTGAAGTAGGACCTCATATACTCCTCAAAAGTAGGCTGCCGACCTCTGTCTCTGTACCGGTCTTCTCTATCTCTGTCTCTGTAGCCTCGGTGGTGACCTCTGTG
This sequence comes from Telopea speciosissima, assembly GCF_018873765.1. Classification (NCBI taxonomy): domain Eukaryota; kingdom Viridiplantae; phylum Streptophyta; class Magnoliopsida; order Proteales; family Proteaceae; genus Telopea; species Telopea speciosissima. Next base: position 63,282,082 of record NC_057916.1, on the reverse strand, counting down.
TTCCCGAGAAGGTTCACGGGCATATCTAGGTTTGTCCCGATTATCTCTATAATAATCTCTATCATCCCTGTCATCTCGGTCAGTCCTGAATCTATCCCTGTGACCTATGTGTCCATCTCTATAACCCCTGTAGTCATCTCTGGGGCTCCCATCTCTGTCATGCAGTCTCTGTATCACTGAATGGAGTTGGTACCTGTCTTCTTCTATGGGCAGGTTGCTGTCCCTATCAGGAGGGATTCTCTGTCCTTCTAAGTGTTGCAATCTAGTCATGATTGCATCAGTTGTAGCCTTTTGATCAGCAGTAAATTTTCTGAACATCTCTAACATTGCTGCCATAGGGTCGGCTGGTTGTGGCAGCACTGGATTGCCATGTTCATCCATGGCTCTGATACCAATTTAATGTAGCTCTAATTATCCTATTTAGAGGCCAAGCAACAGGATCTAAATAGGGCTGTTGGTTTGGCTAGGCAGTTTGGGGCTGTTTAGGGCAAAGTTAGGGTTTAGGCTAGGGTTAGGGATGAATGTGATACATGGTGATGATCAGCAGGTCTAGGGGACTATTTTGATATAAAAAAAAATAGATTTGGTTAGGTTTTATAATTCTGCAGATTTAGGGTTAGGGTTTTGGGTTTTAGAAATTAGGAAAACTACCAAAACTAGGGTTTAAAGTGGGATTTATGACCAGGGCTTGAGGTCGAGTGTGAGGGACAAGGGAATGGAAGTTCGGCTGTGATTTGAAGGAATTCTGTCGGCTGAATAAGTCTAGACAGAAATTAGGGTTTTTTTTGGTTTTAATGGAGAAGGGGGAATTAGGGTTGAACAGATCTGATCAGGCCCAAAGCTGGATCGAGTGAAAGGGTTGGGATAAGGATGCTATGCCTGAATTTTGGGTGAGAGGATAGGGCTGGACAGAGCTTAGCAGATCTAGGGTTTATGAGAATTCAAATTAAAAATAAAGGGATCGAATGGGGAAGGAGAAGGAATGAAAAAACAGAATTAAACTTCAAACTCACAGCAGGAATCCACCGGCAGCAGCTTGACAATTGAAGGAACCTCCCGATCGTCTCGATGCAAGGAGTCGCAGGAATCCACCCACCCTATCCACCTTGAAATCCACAAGGATACACCCACAAAGGAGCAGGAACAGCAGCAGCAGTCGGCCAGCAGCAGAAACAGTCTTTTTTTTTTATTCAAATTCCAATGTGGGGGAGCCTCCCACGATTTCTAATTTTATAATAAAGGACCAATGGCCAAATCCTAGTACAAATTAAAGTCTCCTTCTAAAATCGTGGAAGGGAGAGATTTAATCTAATATAACAAATTTAAAATAGTAAATTGACTAAGATACCCTTACTGAATTAAAATAAAAGAATCTAACTTAAAACAACTAATTTAAAGGAAGATTTCATTCTAGCCAATAGGATATAAGGACTTATTAACCAATAGGAACACTTCACTTAAATTAGACCAATTGAATCAATTGGATGCAACCAATTCTAAACCGGTTCAATCTAAAAACAGGAAAATAAACTAAGTATGAAAAATAATAATCCTAATCTATGGCTCCCTATTCAAGCCCTAAGTTTAGGGCTTCTTCTTCTTCTTCTTCCTTCTTGGAGCTGCATCACCTAACCCAATCCCTAACCTATGAGGTAACTTAAACTAGGCCTGTAAACGGATCGGATTCGGCTCGGATACGGATTGGATGTAATCGGATCCGGATATTCCTTGGTCGAGTACGGATACCTCTAAATGGATTCGGATGCGGATCGAATTCGGATTTTCGACCATCCGTTTACACCTCTGCCTTGTGTAACCCGAACCTTCATCCCCCCTAGTGGATACAATTTACTCTCAATCCATAGTTTTAGATCATGATTCTCTTTTCCTCATATTCTAGAACCTGTTGAATCTTCAAAAACCCTCAAGATCATTATTTACTTAATTTTTTATAATTAAGTATTCGGATTCGGATTTTTATCGGAGTATTCGGATTTTTTTCTGGATATCTCTAAACAAATTCGGATGCCCCTAAACAGTTACGGATGTGGATTTTCGGTTATCCATTTACAGCCCTAACTTAAACTGACTAGGAAACTAGAATACTAAATGAAATAGACTCAAAACATGGCTGGACTTATAGAGTCCTAATCCAGCCCAACCTACATCACATAACCACTTAAGTTGTCACATGACCACTTAACCAAGTCACATGATCACTTAAATTGAACCAATTGGATGCAACCAATTTGAACCGGTTCAATTAAAAAACTTAAAAATAAACTAAGTATTGGGCTAATCCGTATGCAACCTATATACCATATTTTAGGCCCATAAAGTGGCCTATTACATTAGAAACCCATGGGATCAAAGGCCCAACATGTGTTAACCAACCCTAGACTTATTCCCAATGAAACAAGCCCTATTTGGTGATGAATCTGCATCGAAGTACAGGGTGGCAATCGTCTAGTCATTGTACATATTGCTTGGTTTTCTATTGAAGTTATAATTACCAATAAGCTGTTATATTAAGGGAGAAGTCTTGGTAGAATACACCGAGTTAGGGAATTACCTCCTTTTCATTGTTTTATTCTTTTTCTCTTCTTCGCAATATTTTACTTTTGTGTCAGTTTAATCTCTAGTGGATAATTCTTACTCAGTCCCATATGGGCCGGAGTTATTGCTCATATTCAGCTCCTTTGAATTGATATGCAGATATTAGTGAGATATTTATTGGGGCTTTTCTTGAAAAAGTGAGTATAAAACTAGGTCTAAGAGCTAGTGAAGGACTTTATTAACTTGTTAAATCTGGAATAAGGTTTCATAGGGAGCTAAAGTCTATACAGACTGTTTGAGTTGAAGCTGAGAATGAATTGGGTTAGGGCTGACCTGTCGTGATTATGGGATTGAAGTAGTTTAGGAATAGTGTTGCGAGGGGAAATGTAATTGGAATATGTTAGGTGTGTAACAAAATCTAGTGTTTCAAGTTTCGGAGCAATAGAGCAAACGGTCAACGGCATTGGAGCATTAGTGGCATTGAAAAATAGTTACTGTTGCAAAGGGAAATGTAATTGGAATATGTTAGGTGTGTAACAAAATCTAGTGTTTCAAGTTTCGGAGCAATAGAGCAAACGCTCAACGGCATTGGAGCATTAATGGCATTGAAAAATAGTTACTGTTGCGAGGGGGAATGTAATTGTAATATGTTAGGTGTGTAACAAAATCTAGTGTTTCAAGTTTCGGAGCAATTGAGCAAACGGTCAACTGCATTGGAGCATTAATGGCATTGAAAAATAGTTACTGATACTGTGGTTACAAACTAAGCCTAACTGGTTTGTGGTCATGATTGGGTATCTGAGAAGGTAGAGTTGAATCACAGATGAAAGATAAAAAAATCTTGAACAGTGGTATCAATCTTTTTTCTGTTGTTAGTTGTGGCTTAAATAGAATAAGGAAAGAATTCAAAAATTGCTTTTTTTTATCAAGCTCATGACTGTTATAGTTATTTCTAAGATCTTGTATGGGCATATTTTTTTTGAAAATAGCCTTTGGAGATCCCTGACATTACACACATGTGGAAAGATTGAAAATTTACCATTGACATGTCCACAGAATTCCTCAAGTCACTCTTAAAGATTAATTCTTATCTATGCTACTTAAAAGTTATGTAACTTCTAGTATGAATTAGTCACTAACTAAGCCATTAGGCTGAAGCTCTTGTATCAGGTTCTGAATAAGCACTCTGAAGTTGGCGTGGGGGGGATAACTTGAATGGTGCAGGTCACAGGCAGCTGTTGGGGCTGCAATTGCATTCATGAGGGGCCCTAAAGTGGCTTAACTGGAGAAAACCCATGATTTACTTATTTGGATTGGTTCAATGTCAAAGCATAACTGCATGTTTTACACACATGTATAGATGCTCCAACGGAGTTGTAGCTTGATCTTTGTAATTGACATGCTCCATTATATATTTTTTATGAAAATAGCCTTCGGCCGATGAACCTTTGCATCCAATTCTTTAAAGTTCCTGCTATTTAGCATGAACTGTAATTTCTATAATGTTTTAGAAAAGAGAGAAATTTTTGGTCTTGAGGGGTCTCCATATATCGCCTAAAACTCGTATTATTATTCTATATTTTACAATATACAATATATTATTCAGATTTTGTCTCTTGTAGTGTTGGTGTCATGATATTGTGAGATTTTGTTTTTTTTTTTTAATTAGTTTAAACCTAACTGAAATAAATGAGGAATTTCGAATGTGATGGTAATGGTGGTCTAAGGGCAGGATCCTGTGATGGGCTGAACGATTCATGTTGGGGAGGATGAATACTGGTGCTGTCTATGAGCATGTCGGTACTATATATGTGGAGCAGCAATCTTATGGCTCCCTTGCTCAAGATAGGAACCACACTATTTTTTCTTCCATTTTTCTTTTCGATGACTAAATTGTATATTTCAAATTAAATGACAGGAAGTAGACAAGAAATGTAATTATGACAAGAAGACCGTAGGACAGCATCTCTCAAAGAAAAGAAAAAAGGTGCGTGTGTGTTTTGGGTGGGTTGGTTGGTGGGTGGGTGGGTGGGTGGGGGGGGGGCAATAATGTTGATTTGATCCGGTACTAAAACTCGGAACTCGGTGCCAACTCAGTCCCTTGAAAAACCGAGTCGAGTCGTGATCTCGCCGAGATTTTGCCGAATTGGTGCATTTTTTGTTTTTTGATTCAAAGTCTCAACTTGGTGGGTTTTAGACCTAGTGTGGGTCTGAAACTTGATATTCAACCTATTTTAGGTCATTTAAACACAATTGCACTATCAGATTATGTAAAAATAAAGTCTAAATATGAGTTATGTATCGGTCAAACTTCATTTGGTGTGTACGAATACTGTCAAAATTGCTCTGAATGAAAATGTTTTCTTGACCATCAACACAAATGAATATTTTCCCGCACTTTTGATTTTTAGCAATGTTTTACCATATTAAGATTTATAGAATTTTTAGATTTGAGAAAAACCCCAACATTAGAAAGTTGAAAATTGCATTTAACGTCGAAAATTCTATTTTTATTCTTGAACTGGGGGGTTGATTTTTTTTCCTTTTGGAATTTTATTTTTTAATTATTTTTATTGGATTCAAATAGAGGGGTATTTGCTTATTTATGAATAATATCTTAAGTAAATGAAATACAAATAAATGATGTTAGGCATAAATAAGTGTCTGTCTTAGTTCTTGGCCTACATAAGTGTCTGTATACCAAGGTTTGCATAGATAGGTGTCTGTATATCAAGATTTTCCACCAAGCTCTCGAGATCTGGCACTCATATAAAAGAGTTTGGGTCGAGATTCTCGAGATCTCGAGAACTCGGTAAGATCTCGAGATCTTAGTCGAGTTGTTGCACTTTTGCAACTCGTATGCCAACTCGTCTCGATTTCTCAAAAAGCCGAGAAACTCGCCGAGATCTCGCCCGAACTATGCTTGCAGCTCCTTAACTTTAACCCTACCTGTCACAACGCATATCCATGTTTTCTTTCGAAAAATGCTTTTCCCTGAACTGTAAATTTATTTTCTTACAATTTCAGCAAAAAATTTTGACTAGTATTCTCCGTTTTTGGAGAAAAGTCTGGATGGAGATTTCTTGTGACTCTTGGGTCCATTGAGCCCAAGATTATTAAACTCAGAATCAAAATCCGGATCAGATACAACTGATTTTGACTCAGCTGGAATTGACCTGAACCCTAGAAACCCAGCATGAATTGGCTGCTCCGGATCAGCCTGAATCGGGATTGGGCTTGGCTGATTCCGACCCGAATTGATTTGACTGTGATCCTATTCCCATTTTTTAAACCCTGAGTCTCTTATGAATTTGTATGGTACCTGTAATGATGAGCCTCCATCACGAACCGTGCTTTTTGGCTTATATTAATTTTCTTTCCCACAGTGTTAACCTGAACAGGTGCTTGCACTTGTTCTCTTGTTGTAGGCACTTGCAGAAAACAAAAATTACAGTGCTTCTACCATTGGGGACTCTGCCTATCATTCAACTTAAATGTAGATGTACTCACAGAAAAGAAATGTTTGATTGTACTTTGCTTCTTATTGTTGGATGGTTTAGAGCTTAAATGTTGTTGGCAAAGGGTTCCAGGAATAAGTTGACATTTATTTTTCTTGTCTGCTGCATTTTTGTTGCCTTTCAAATCCATTCCTACATGGACACCTTGATGATGATTTGATTAAGAACCTCAGCTTTGATGATTAACTAAGCTACTGGCCACTGATCCAGGGTGCAGGTTCTCGTTACATGGATTTGGCTGAGAATATCAGGGTAGGTTATTTAACCTGATGCTTCTATTGAGCTGTGGTATTAGATTTTTGAAGCTCTGCATAGTTGTATGGATGAGGTGCCTACTCTCTCTTTGGTGGATGGCTGATCTCCATGAGCAGCTTAGCCTAAGAAGCAAGACGTTTAAATTTCACCTTATAGGAGATCATTTGGTTGTACTTTTGTTGTAGGGAGAAATGATTGTAGATCCTGCATAGAAATGTTGTAAATTGAAATATTATTTTGGCCATTGATGTGCAACTTGGAAAGGGTACTCTTATTCATCAGAGTATAATGAATCTGCTGCAAATTCACATGGATGATTGTGTTGATCATAGCATCGTTTACTCTTCTGAACAGATCAGAAAACATGGTTGCTGCCATTCAATAACCATAAGAATCCATTAGTTTAAACCTCGACAGAAGGAACTTAAAATTGTTCCATGGTTTAAAGAGACACTTACATAATGGTATATTTTCTATTCTTTATGAAACTCTCTTCCTTTTCTCTAGGACCTAGTATACACTCTAAATATATATATCTTCATTCATAAAGTTGCATATCATTCTTTATGCTGGAACAGCTTCCTTAGTCTTCAGGTTCTGTTCATTGAGAAAGCCAACATAAAGTTTGGTATGGCCTGTGTCTTGCTCCGAGAGCCTGAGATCCCGGCCACCTTCTGACATGCTCTTCACAAAATTCACTAAATTCCTCCAATTCTCCCCTTCAAACAACCTCTTGTTCATCCTTAGATATGTGAATGCACTCAATCCATTCCGTGAATCTGACCTACTCGTTGCCAAGACTTGTGCAAAAGCTCTATCGTCATACCTCTCCAATGCATTTTCTCCCGCAAGCTCACAGCACGTGGTCTTAGTTGCCATCTTCACTTGCCGGACTAGTCCTTCAGGTGAGCAGTTTGCATGTGCCGGTTGTTCTCCATCTCGCATCTCCATACACGTGAAGTTCAGTACGACGCCTCGTTTCCCCAATGTTCTTGCAATCGGAAGGTAGCCATCTCGGTGCCTGGTGTTGTAGTACCCAGCTGTTAATTCAGCTGCATGGGACCTAGACCCATAATGCCAATGGATCCCTGCAACCTTTCCAGATAGCTTGGCTCTGGTTCCTTGAAATATAGCTTCAGCAGCAGCTAGAATCTGATCACCATGTTCTAGTAACTTTCCAGAGTACCACTCTAAGAAGAACTTGCCGTACTCGGTTTTCCATGTTCCTTCCCTCCTGAAGAATCCAGTGTCCTCTGGGAACTGGTTGTAGTTGCCTGCGTCATGGGGTCCACCTTTACCCCAATCTCCCTTTCCGATTGCTTCGGCTGATGCTTCCAGGGAAGCTCTCATGTACTGTTCCAGAGTGCAAAAACTTGTTTAGAAAAGGATATACAAAATCAAGACCCTTTGAATTCATTTATCTTTCTAATTGAACTGTCCAGATTGGTGTTCTGTGGGCATCAGCAACCTCAGATGCTTCATGGCTCAATATTACCTATGGAGTATGGACCATATGTGTGGCCCTGCCTCCCATCAACTTGCATAAAGCATACAATTCAGTTGGGTTGCTATAGAGAAATGACTTTTGTTTGAAAGGTCTACCTTGTCATAGCACTGGAATTCACCAATTCCAGGGAATCTCCAAGTACCATTGCTTTCTGGATAAGATGGATACCTCAGCTCCCCACAGGGGCCCATTCCAACTTGAACTTCCTGCAAATTGCAACAAAATTTGAATAAACTTTGTTAGCCAAAGTATCTTTTTCCTACTCCTAAATAGGTGGAAATGAAAAGGAAAGCAGCTTTAAATGTTAATGGCCCACTTGATGCTCTCTCCATGTGTGTGTGTCTCTGTCTTTTTATGTTGGGGGGGGGGGGAGTTTTAAAAGTTTATTTCAAATTTGAAAGGAAACTGTTGGTTTATGGTTGTTATTATCTGTCACTTATTATAATTTGATACATTACTGCAATTTATATTAATTTTTTCTTTGGACAGTTAAGACTGTAGTTTGATATTAAACCTAGGATTATGTGTTAACTTTGACCCACTTGCCTTTTTAAAATAACTAAATCATATTTTATTTCTTAATTGACTAATTATTTTAAAGGGTCTGTAAAAGATTTCAACATCTTTTAATCTTCTATTTCTCACCGATGTCTGGTGGAGATTAAAGAAATCACTAAACCATTGATTAGTTTGTCATTAATAATAATACCCCATTAAAAACAATGCCACTTCATGTCTTGATTACCAAAAAATTGGCCTTTCTCCATAGTTTTGGTCCTTATCCATATCCTGGAAGGCATGTGATTACAATTAAGAAAAGAAAACATGATACATATAGGTTGCTTACCACAATAACTCCTCCTAGATAAGCTTTGAATGTGTCCCTGAAGCTCCTCATGAAATCAGAGTAGGTTTGGATGGGTGTTCTTCCCTTGAGCACAGGCAATGAATCACAGCCCAAGGAAATATACTCGGGATTCCTCCGGCCAGACCTGTCTGTGTAGACTAGATCAGGGTTCTTGCTGACTTCTTCAAGCACCCATGGAGGTAAGGGAATACTGAAAATTCAATACAGAAGAAAGATCAAATATTGAAAAAAGATTGGACTAGAAACAAGGACTTAAACAAAATCAACAAAATTCCATGGAGAAAAAGCCAATAGCTTTCTGAAAATTTGAAAGCATAAATCTACAGGGCCATGGTTTGAATAATAACAAGAATAGCAGAAGCTATAAGAACATGAATTGTGAGAAGAAAATCTAAACATTTATAGAAATAAATTGGGGAAAAAAGAAGATTTTAACTCCAAATCCTAACAAGATAGGGAAGAAAAAAGAAGAGGGAGAACATATTATGAGCCTTTCTGCATACCTGCAAGAGTCTCCAACATTTCCTCCACACTGATGGAAAGACATAACAACTTGAAGCTTCAGGCCATGTCTTTGAACCATCTGGACAAGCTCAGCATAACCATCCCAATTATACTTTAAGGGACCATCTTTCTCCACCAAACCCCACCAGGCATCCACCATAACACCTTCAACTCCAGCACTCTTCAAGGCCATCAAACTGGCATTCAATGCCCGTGGCCTATTCAAGTTACCGCCGACGGATACTGTATCAAGAGGCAACATCACGAACACAGGTACTTTTTTGCCGGCCTTGTGAGCCCCTGAGGAGAGCCCATGAAGCCACTCCTTCTTGTCATCATTCTTCCCTTCAAAAAATGAAGTCTTTTCGCGTGGGAGAGTCGCTTTTAAACTCGAACTCTTTGCCCGGAGACGACACATCGGTTTGAATGGGACATAAGAAACACATCCATGGAATTCATCAAGTGTTTTGGGACCCTTGGTGGTGTCCTTTGGATTGATAAAGGAAGGAGAAGAACGAAGTGTTAAGGCCATTTTGGTTGTTGTTGTAACTAAGAATGGAATTGGGAAAGAAGAAAATATGAGAATGAATGGACTTTGGGTGTTTATTTATAGAGGGAAGGGAAGGGAAGGGAAGGGAAGGAAAGGGGAAGGGATCACAGTGTATTTAGGCTTGTGAAGGAGACAATATTGGTGGGCTCAGCCTAAAAAGGAAAAAGCGTAAAAGATAAAACTGGTCCACTCAGCTTTACGTGGACTCAGGTAGCTACTCATCCAAGAACTTTTCCCATGCCTTCCTCAATTCGCATTTGTTACGCGGTTCTTTCCCCCTTTTTTTATTCACTATTGAAATGCATGAAACTATAACTATCTCACTCAACCACTTATCATTGTGCGACATCTGGCGGTGAAGTCAGGCAACCTGCAACCTGTTATAAAAGGGTTTTGTACGTTACACAGTACTCAACCTTCTGTTTTTTTGTAGTCTCTCATGTGCAGGTCTCCAGTCAGGGTTTCTTGTAATTGTTGTTACAGCCTTTGAGAGGATGGCTCAGAATAGGGGTCAACCGGTTGATTCGGGATGGTTTCGGTCCGGGCTGAATCGATTTCGAATTTTTGGTGTAGTAAGGGTGAATCCGAGACCAAACTAATAAGGAAAGCTTCGGTTTCGGGTTAGGTCCTGTTTGACATATATATGTATGCAAAATTATAAAAAGGTTTTACGGTTTTTTAATGAGTTTTGGGCTGGTATCGAGTAATATCGGTTTGATTTCGATCCACCGTTTTCCCCCAGTTTTCGGTTTTGGGTTAAATCGGTTATCCCAGCCCAAAGCCGCTCTAATAAGGATCGATTCAGTTCGGGCAGTTTTGTCGGTTCGAGCTAGGTTTTGATACCCAGCTCAGAGCCTAAACATGACAGCAGTCATGTCCTTTAGTTAATAGTTTTCTATAACCTTTGCAGATTGCAATGAAACCCAACTTAATTTGGAAATTCAGACAAAATTCATGAGTAGAAAGAGTTTAGAGTTAAAATTTAATTCTTCCTCTTAACCCAAAATTTAAGAAAGCTGTAATGGCATGCAATAGGATTAATGGTGGTAGCTAGTTTTTCTTTCATGTGTGGTGCATGAGCATGTTTATCAGCAAATAGATATACCAGCTGATGGCTTTCTGATAAGTATGAAAAAAAATATGAGATATTATTTAAGTGATAGAGATACACACTTGATTTTCCAGCCAGTGGCTTTGTAATCACACTTGCTCCCCTATCCTTTTCAAAAGCTCATCTTAGATAGACTGGACATTTTCACTATAAGCTGAACCTTAGATTGGTCATATGTTGAAGAACTGAAAAAGAGAACCTTAGAAAAAATATCCTTTTGATTCCTTTCCTCCTTATTTTTTTCTTCTCTTCTTTCATTATCATCATTTTTAGTACTAGAAAAGAGACTCTGGATTGAAGCAGGGATTAAGAGATTGTTAAATGGATAATTGACCCTTCTGCAGTTATTAACAGTTTTAATGGTTGTTACAAAACTCTAGTTTTCATTTTACAAGTAGCCTATTCTCTATGATTATATTGTGACAAAGGAAACAGAACTGGTAAAAAAATATTAAAAATGCCCAAAATCAATATGATTACTATTGGTAATAGTCATTAATTAAGTTGTAGCAGCTGTTAGAGCAAGATTAATTATTACCCTAATAATTTTCGTCGATCAAGTAATCCTGTAATGAATTATACTGCTAATCACATCCTCTGTTTTTCATGGCTTTACCTATAATCAAGGAGGGAATTTTTGAAAAACATCAACTTCAAGTCTCCAACAATATCCCACAAAGAAGGAAACAAAAGGGTTTAGCAATTTCTTGCCAGAAAAGAGCAAGTAGGCAAACCCTACCAGCTAATTGTACATTTGATCTATATTCTTGAAGATGTGGCTGAGAAAATCTTAATAAATAAAATAAATTTCAATTTTTCTTTGGTTTTGGTGGACTTGGGATAAGAAAGACTAGCTCTTTCCAGGTGGGTGGGTGGGTGGGGGTGGTGAAGAACTATATGTGGTTGAAATTACTTCCATGCTTCCTATGTTTTCTTCCTTCTTCCTGAACATATCAACATCTCTTAACTGTCTCATTGGTTTTTCATCATATACTCTCTTGTTACATCTCTTAACTGTCTCATTTGTTTGTCATCATATTCTCTTTTGCTAACATGGACATGATCATCTCCGGTACTTACGCGCTCCAGTCAGTCAATTACAGCAATGGGATTGACAATGCTGAGAAATCTTAACCACTGGGAGAATGGGTTTGGATTTCTTCATGGCTGGTCATGGCATTGCTTTGCTGATCTGATCTGATTATCCTTGCTAAAATTAGTCAAGTCCACCATAAAGACATTCATAAACCGCTCTACCGTAGTTCTTAGCGGATAACCCAAATTTTGATTTAATTAGTACATTATACCATTTGAATACTAAGAATGGTATTTACAGAGAATTAAAGTGGGATGGATGAAGTGTAGAGGTGCGTCCAGAGTGTTGTGTGACCGACGTATTCCTTTAAAGCTTAAAGGAAAGTTCTTTTATAGGACTATTTTATGACCAGCTATAATGTATGGAGCAGAATGTTGGGCAGTTAAGAAGTTATGTGTGGCAGAGATGAGAATGTTAAGATGGATACATGGAAAAACTAGGAAAGATAAAGTAAGAAATGAACGTATTAAAGGGAAAATGTCAACATCTAACAGAAGGTAAGTATGTCGGTAAGGATCGAAGCGAGGGAGGCAAGAGTCACTAATCCTTTCTAAGATAATATAGAATCTTAAGAGTGAAGAGTGCTCAACATCAATGATTTTGGTCTATTTTTGTCCAGATTTCTTGATCCCACTTGCTAGTTTTGTAGCTTTAATGCCCACCAAAACCATTTTTTGTGGAGGGCAGTTAAGACCTTATCTCTTTTATTGCAGGTCCTCTCTTTTTCTTTCTATCTCTCTCAAAGAAGTCTCAAAGGAGTACTCCAAGAAAATAAGGGACACGCTTTCTTTCATGTAAGCTGTACTGTTATCCAAATCTTCCCCATGTGATACTCCAACCAGCTTTCTTTGGGGCCTCATGTTGTCCAAGTACACTTGAAGGTAGATCAAGGAGAAACCTGTTCGAGGGAGGAATCGAACATGTGGCATGTCTAAAAAAGCTCATTTTCATTAGCCCTTGCATTGACAAATTTTGTGGTCCAATTCAACCTTGTATCCATCCCTACATGGATTTATATTTTTCTTCTTGTACTATCGACCGTCCAACATGCTTTCAACATTATCCAACAAGAATTTAGATGTTAATAAAATTATCAAAGTTATATTATGCAATGTGGTAAATGTAGATAACATATTCACAAAATTTGAATGACAAACTAAATAGCTATATGTTGGGGTTGGAAAAAATAACCTTTCCAACTTTCTCTATGGATGTGAGCAATGCACGAAAACGATTTGTGCAAGATCAACAAAAACACAAATTAATAAAACAGGCACATACACAAAGAAGAGGGAAAAGATTTATGTGGTTTGGCAAAACCGTCTACATCCACGGAGTTTGATCTAACTTTCACTATGAATCAAGAAAAGAAAATAGTACAACCCTTGCGATTTGACACCCAAACATAAGCCCCGATGTACACCCTTCTCTCATATCCCAGTCACTCTCGCTACATACTTTCACTTTGGCTCCTTGCTTAGTCCTTGTACACATGTTGCACCAACACTATACCTCTTGGACTCTCACTTGGATCCTCGCATCTTGGCTCAACACTTGGATCTCTTTGATAGACAACTCTCTTCTTTTATAGAACTCCTTCCATCTCTACCTTGTTGTTTTCTCTGTCTTTAGAGAAAACTCATTAACTCTCTTTCTCTCAAGGTGCCTCTTGGAAGACTCCACTTTGCTTAATATCTCCAACCACTTCCACTCCTTTGGAAGATCCAATCTTATTGAAGTGTCCACCTTTCTACTTACTTGGAAGACTCTACCTCTTCCACTCTCTTGAAAGACTAATCCTTGTTGAAGACCCCAACTCTTACACTAACCCATCTACACCATTGAACCGAATCTTCAACTGGTCTAGATAAAAGCCACCAAACCCAACATTATATTGCAAATTCTTGACTATATTAAGAGCCTGACTTCTCTTGGGTTATTGGAGAAAAACTTAAGTTTCGTAAGTGTGAATTTTGGCTCTCTTTCTCTTGGGTTATTGGAGAAAAACTTAAGTTTCGTAAGTGTGAATTTTGGCTCTCTTCTCCCCTCCTAGGCTTCAATCTTTTTTCCCTCATTGTTCTTGGAGATGAGACCCCATAACTGCCAAAGTTCATGAATTCCTCTTTGTTTTCATTTGCAACCTTAATAAATATTCTTGGTTTCCTTATTGCCAAAAAATTAGGCTTCTCTGTTTCTAAATTTGAATTCAAACTAGAAGTAGCTAGTAGGTCCTAATTGTTTGATGTTGCTCTCTTATTTTCTCGTATGAAAAGAGACCCTCTTTCAAGCTCAAACCAATTTGGTGGACCCATTAATTAACCTACTAATATATTAGCGAAGGGAAGAGCTAATTTTGAAGATTCTGATTTGAATGTTGGAACTAGACAAGAAAGGGTTTTTGCTTCTTTTTTTATCACTTGCAAGTTGCAATACTAGTTTTGATTGTTGTGTAGCAATTTTAGAAAAAGGTCCCCACAATTTCTAAGACGTAGCTTTTGTTATCTTCTTTCTCTCCTTGTGGTTATCAATAGCTTATACGTCTCACTTCACCCTTCCACACATTTCCTCACCGCCTTTCTCTTGCGTGTACGTGATGATGCATGCTCATGCGTTGCTTCCTCCGGAAGAACGCGAAGTACCAATTATGATTTAAAGTATCGATCCATATTGTATCATATCAATCAATATGTATCGGTATTGATCAATACCGGATATGATACATATTGATATGTATCTCTTTTTTTTAAAAGAAAAATACTATGTCTCAATTGGTATCATATTTTATTGGCCGTTACGATCCAATACGATACAATACATACGATACATACCAATACTTACAATAAGTACTTTAAAAGGTTTTGTGAGAGTATTGATACGTATCGATATGTATCGGTTAATACGACTTGATATAGAATGATACGCCCAATACTAATCGTTATATATGGCCATTAAAGGCCAATGTGACTATCAAACTCAATACAAAGAATCATTTGGTGGAAAAGAAAATAAAAAAAAGGAACTCCCAAGTGAGACTCTCAAAACTTACCTTTAACCAAGGTTTTTAAAAAAATTGGAGTTGGGGGGTTCTAATCTATACTCAAAAGCGATTCAAGAGGTGCTACAAAAACTTAGTTTGTATAATTCAAGAAGTTATCTACATATACTATTATAACATGTAAGAAACCTCGTCTTTTATAACAATTTCAAGTTAACACACTTGTCTTGCAATACTTTTTTCTCCATATATTTTAGTGTTTATGCATGATAGATGTTATATATTGTTTTTTCCTCCAAAAGTGTATTTCCATGTGTATCTTGATTGACTATTTTTGTATGTATCTTATGTATCTCTGATATGATATGATACGATACAATATGATATGTCTCTTAAAATCATCTTTCTGATACGATATCCAATACTGATACTTTAAACCTTGGTACCAATCCTGCTTATCCCCTAAGGAGGCCAGGAAGGGTTGTGGCCAAGGAAAAAAAACCACGTACACACACACACACAAAAATAAAAAAACAAAAAAAAAAAACAAAAACTAAACCATTTTAGCTTGATAAAAGCATTTTTCCTCCCTGAATCACTCTTGAACCCATCCAAACAGTCCATCAGTTCTTTGTTAGGACTAATAGATCTGTTTAGACAATGCTTAATTACCTTGTGAAGAGTTCAGTTTTGAACAGACAATCTTGCCTATATAATAAGTCTTTTTCTATTATTCCCATCCAAGCAGGTCATGGGTTCTTTGCTAGGACTAACATGTGTTTTTTCTCATTGGGAAAAATATCTGACCTTTGAGATTAAGAATATTCCTGATTGGAAAGCCATAGATTGATTTATTTCTTGGAAGTCAATTACACCATGATTCTTCTAGACTAAGCAAACTAAGTAATCTGGTAAGATTGACATATGGATGGTAGCAGTCACTCTCACTACATCAGGTTGGATTTCCATGACAAGAGTTCTAATAGACTTTCCTTGTCCTATATTTGGAGTTGGAATATAAATCCAAATAAATTTTTTATTTTTTATATTTATTTTTTTGAAAATATCTTGGAGATAGATACTATGAGATTTTTATTAATTTTATTATTTTTTTTTAGATTTTAAATGAAGATTTGGAATCAGTTCTGAGGTTGGTTCTTTCATGTCGGTATCTCTTCCAAAAAGAACACTGATATTTTTTCATATTTGAAGCTTCTGTGACCATCTTTTTCAATGGATTGAATGCTAGTTTTATCTTTATTGTGTAGAGAAACCGTCCAACTTTTTGTTTGAAGAACTTTTAGGTTTTTTGCAGCTTCTAAAAGAGCCCAGAGCTTGGCATATACAACACATACTGATGGAAGATTTACACCATATGCACACCTCAACTGACTTTTATAAGAGAATATTTAGTTAGCCTAGTAGGGAACCACAAGATATTTCATGTTGAAGATCCAAGTTGAGATTTGAAACCCCCTCCCCCAATACACTCACACACACACAACCCAAATTGAGATTTGACACACACTACACACACTAAAAATATAAATAAGGAGAATCAAAGAAGTGTACACAGTAATTCTTAATCAGTGTTGATGATTATGCAATTAAAAAGCCCATTTTGGTCATAAAAAAAACAAAGGGCTCATTTTGAATGAGAGAGAGAGAGAGAGAGCATTTTCGTTTAAGGAAGCTATATTTGTATCTTATATGTCAAGTCAATTGGGGTAGGAAGAAAATGCATTTTCAGTTTTCGTTTAATCAGGATATATTAACATCTTATACGCCAAACCAATGGGGGGGAAGGGAGAAAATGTATTTCAGTTTTCGTTTAAGCAGTATATATTTGTATTTTATACGTCAAATCAATGGGGGGAGGAAGAGAATGTATTTCAGTTTTCGTTTAAACAATATATATTAGCATCTTATACACCAAGTCAATGGGAGGAAGAAGAGAATGTATTTTAGTGGGTGTAGGTTTATCATACAAGAGGACCTACATAGTTATTGAGGAGAGAAAAAAAAAAAGTATTAGTGATTGTGAGAGGGAATGTACTGCAGGCGACGTGCTTGTCCTTTTCCCTTGAAGAAATTATCTTCTGTGTTTTAGGGCATGAAATAGTAGACCTTTCTCTGAATTGTACATACCATATGTTTATTTTCAATGAGATATTTAATAAAAATATTGCTTGACCAAAAAAAATTAGATATTTTTAGGTAAGAATCTTTGTAAAAAGCTACATATCCTGTGCAGACTCAAATTTCCCATTGGCATAGCTCATATTTGAATAAAACTAGATGGGGTTGAATTTGTTGTTCCACTACATTACATGATTAATTAACTCAGTAAAATAGATGCTCAAGAACACAGTATAGGGGCTCCTCTAGATTCAAGATATAGGATATTTGAGTCTTCATTAGTGAAATTAAGTCTAGTGTGTCCCTCAATTGCAAGAAATACTGAAGGCAAGCAGGAAAAAAAAAAAGAAAAAAAAAAAAACTGAATTCTGATTCAAGCGCCCTAGTTACCATCTTGTCCTCTGGTGTGCCAATTTTTGGAGAGGTGGTGGTGATATTTCTAAATGTTGGTCCTTGGTTTCTTGGAAAACTCTTTGTTTACCTAAAATTTCTGGGGATTTGGGCTTTTTGGAATAGTTATATTCATGACAGAGCTCTATTAATTAAACTTGGTTGGAGATTGTTAACTAACCCTCATGAGTTGTGGGCTTGGGTCCTTTAAGGCTAGATATTTTCCTTCTAATAATTTGTTTGACCAGTCTAATATTGATAAGATTTGAAGGGGCTCTTTCATATGGGATATATATATAGCTTATCCCAGATTCTTCTTTACTTAAAATGTTGGTATGCTGCAGGGTAGGCATTGAATCTTGTATTTCTGTTTGGAATGAACCTTGGATTTCAGCTCTTCTATCCCTAGGGGTTGTGGTAGCTAGTGTTTCTTTAATTAAAATTTTAATAATGGGTGGGTTACTCATGGGATGTGGGCAAAATCAAGGATCTTTTCCCACTGACTAGCGCGAAAGATATTATTAATACTCATATATGCCATGACCCTGTTGATGGTAAATGGTTTTGTATGCAAAAAATCCTCTCAAGCGAGCATCGGATGGCTGGAGCTATCCTTGGAGCACGTGTCGGACAGCACCATTCGTCTGATGCACACTGTACCCACTGGTGCGCTGGAGAGGATCTGGACTAGGCTTTCATCTACAAACCTGGTCGCAAAACATTTGCAAGATTTTAATAATGAGGTTAGGATTAGCCGTGATATGAAGTTATGGAAATTAGTTTGGAATATTATGTCATATTTGGTATGCATTCTAGGTTGATTTCGCATTCTCAAGTGATAAAAACAACTACTTTTATCATCCGAGAATGCAAAATTGACTTAGAATGCATACCAAACACTGCCTTAAAATCCATCTGAGGTTCAAGATGTTTTTGTGGAAAGTTCTTATTGATGGTATAGGTACAAAATTTAAACTTGTCAGATTTGCATATGTTGATCGCTCTTGTCCTTTTTGTAAAAGCATGAATGAATCTTCTTGGCATTTGTTCTTATCATGTTCATTCTCCAAACATATTTGGGTTGCAAGACCTTTAAGATCGATTATGTACAAAATTCTTCTAGAGATCATCTTTGATTAGTTTATTTGAATCTTTTGTGCTTTCCTTGTATTATTTAACTCTGATAAATGTCAGATCTTATCAACTGTTGCTGTTACATTCTATTTTTTAGGGATTTTTGTAAATAAATGTGTGTTCTAGGGGGTCGATTTTCTCCTTGTATTGTCATCAAGGCTATTAACAGATGGTTGGCTGACCTTGGCTTGTTCTTTGATTTTGGTTCTTGTTCTAATCTCTGTAACATATCTTACTGATCCTTTGAGGACTACTAGGCTTTACCCTTAGTGGGTCACCCAGATCTAATCTGTCATGGCTTATGCGATTTTACCTATAATAATGTTGGATGGGCTGTTGTGTTTATGTAAAATTCTCAATTTTAAAAATTTGCTCAAGTTTGATGGATGGCCAACCCCAATCATCTTTTTAACAGTTAGATTAGAATTGCCACATCAATCCCAAGTGAATATATACAGGAAGAAAACCCACTGGATGGTGGGCAATATGGTAAAGATGGATCATGAAATCTATCCAATGGTTGGACCGTCTAATCCAACCGATGGTCCAGCCTTCTCATGGTCCCAAACTGATAGACTAAAAGATAAGCTCATCTACATGAGGCAAATAAATAAAAATTTTCCTTCTAGTACTACTATATTGATTGACATAAAAAATTATATATTAATCAGATGAAAGGCTTTATATAAAAAGATACAAAATGCAAATTTTATATTTGCATAAATGCTTTCTAATGATGTTTTGCCACATAAAGAGGGATGATCTGGTAGAGTCAGCCCTTCCATATAGATAATGGAGGGAGGGCCATCTAGATGGGCCACTTGTCCAATTCCTGTTCATTTGTCAATAGCATTGGTGCCCATGCCATTTTATTTCTTCAGTAATAATAACCTGCCATTGAATGTTTAGTGGTATATGAAGCAATGGAATTATAGTTACTCATATGAACAACCAAAGGAGTAAGAAACATCAGGTGCATTGAAGTTTCTACAAGGAATTGCCCTTCCACCTCCCTGGTTGAAGGGCTTGTTTGATTAATAGAGGGACTTGATCAGCATAACCCAAAATACAAAGTAATCTCTACAGCTTCAATTAGTTCAATTCAGTAATTAAATCCTATCTATTACTCAGTTTCTTGTGAACACTTACTTAAACGATAGAAATACAGCCAGGGCGGCTTTGGAACAAGATACACCTCAGATCTTTCATGGAAGTGCTTCAAATGCTTGTTTTGCAGCTGTAACTCAACATTCAGCGATTGGAAACGCAGACCCAATTTTGTCATTTCCAAGGCGATAACACTTGATATTAACAGGGTAAGGACCCAGCTGAATGTGATTGTCCTCTCCACCCATGTAGAAACACAATGTATACAGTGCAATTTCAAACTCTGGGCTCACTCCAACCAAAGTACTTGAGACAGACTTGAGAACACCATTCCATTCAAACTGAACCGTAAGAAGCTGGGTTTCTGAGTCTGGCTGCAAGTTGTCACAAGGCAAATTTCAATGTGAGCGATTAGACATGACTGAATCTTTGTGGCTAACAAAACCTGAATTCTTCTACCATAAATGTGTCTAATGGAACAATAGAGATAAAAGCATAGGAACATTTTAGACCTTAGACAAGTGCTAAAGTGATTTAGATCTCGATCGCTAAATGATAAATCATTGGAAAATTGCTTTCAAAGACTAAACAAGTCCGGACGGATTGTCAACTCCATTGCCTCTCTTGTATCTAGAGATGGATCCTCCCTCTCTAAGGTTGCAGAGATATAGTCTGAAGCTGTGGACTACTTTGTTCAGCTCTTTATGGCCCTTGTTTCTTCCTCTGCAATCATTCAGGACAGCCTTCTTAATAAAACCATTCCCTCCTCTCTTCAAAGTTCCCTCCAGGCTATCCTTCTGACTCAGAAATCCTTTCAGACGTTCTCTCCTACAAAGCCAACTGAGCCCCTGGGTCCGGACGGATTCATTATGGAAGTTTTTCAGCTACCTGGGACATTATCAAAGTGGATCTTATCAAAGCCCTGCAAAACTTCTTCTACAACCCCAATCAGATTAAGGGAATCAACCATACTTTCCTTTACCCCATCGCCAAGAAAGAAGGGGCCTCCTCTATGTCTGACTTTCGTCCTATAGCCTTTTGCAACCATACATATCGATACGTTCGGTAAAGGGTTTTGTGGGTGGTTTAATACGTATCAATATGTATTGATATGTATTGTCCGATACAGCTCGATACATATCGATACATACCGATACCATCGATACATTCCATAAAAAATCCCTTTCACTTACAGACTCGATACCATCGATACATTCCATAAATATTGCTTATTTATATTTGTTCCAAAAGTGTATTCCATGAGTATCTTGACCATATCTATGCGTATCTGTAGTGTTCGATACGTATCTTCGATACGATACGATACGTCTCTTAAAATCACCCGACCGATATGATACCCGATACCGATACTTTAAACCTTGATTGAGACTATTACATCTTGCTTGAGATCCTTTAAGAGCATGTCAAGGCTTCACATTAACCTCATAAAATCCCTATTGGTCTTAACTGGGGTTTCTGAAGAGGTTAAAGTATGACTTCAAGGAGTTGACAGGTTTCTCTTTGGAGCTTCTTCCAATTAAATATCTTGGTTTGCCGTTGGTTCCTTCTAGATTGACTGCTCACCATTGCTCCCCCATGATGAATTTTAAGCGAAAGAGATTGCTCACTATTAGGTCGGCTCTTCAGTCTACTTATATCTATTGGTCAGGAATTTTTGGCTTGACCCAGCCTTTTATCTCGAAGTTGGAATCTCTTATGTGCTCTTTCCTGTGGAAAGGATCTGATTGCTCTAGATTTCTTCATCCTACCTCCTAGGCCTCTGTTTGTCTCTCCAAAAAGGAAGCGGGGCTAGGTCTTAGGCTCATTAAAGAAGTCAATTCAGCTGGTATCCTTAAGCTGACCTGGAACATTACAGCCAAGAAGAAAAGTATTTGGGTTGATTGAGTTTATTCAAGACTTCTCCGCAATGGCTCCATTTGGATGGTCCCTCTTATTGCTGATGCTTCTTGGGTGGAGAAAGATTCTGAAGCTTAGATCTCTAGCCTATGGTGTTATTCAATCTTCGATTGGTGTCCTCTACTAGGATTTGGCTGGACTTTTGATACCCCCTCGGAGTTCCCCTTCCTGTTCTGGGTGACGGCTATTTACAGTTTGGGTTCTGACAGATTGGCCAAGATTTCTGATATTATTCTGCATGATCATTGTGCTCCTTCTCCTCCTTCCCCCCCCCCCCCCCACAACCCAGATGGCTCCCCACATAGGCTTTTCTCATCCACAGGCACATTCCTATCCTTCCTTCTTGTTGTCTTTGTTAGAATGGTCATAAAGATGTCGACCACCTCTTCTTCAACTGCCCCTTCTCCTATAGAACTTGGAATGCTCTTCTCGCCAGATGTTGGACCTGGAGAAGAAAAATATTGCCTATACAGAGGGAATGGATTTGGGTAAATATGACCTTTGGTGGTTCCTCAGTTTATGACCAAGTGGGCAAGCTCACTTTCGGGGCTGCCATCCACCACATATAGATGGAGCGCAACCTTAGAAGATGGGCATCCAGTTCTAGATCCCACGAAAAGAGAAACAAGAGAACCCCCAGGAGAAGAGGGGAAAAAAGACAAAAAAAAAAAAAAAAAAAAAAAAAGGCCCACCCACAGCCTAGAGCCAAGTGGAGGAGGTCCCAAGAGGATACAATAAGCTATTTCTAGGGGAATCTATACATCTTGAGGGAGACTTAGAAAGCTTGCTTCGAATATCAAAAAGATAGTTTATTAGGGTGTAACCAGTGCACAAGGCTCCCACCACTGCAGGGTCTGGGGAGGGTCATAACGTACGCAGCCTTACCCCTGCTTTCTTAGAGAGGCTGTTTCTACTTGGAAATGAATATTTATTCCCCCCCCCCCCCACCCAAAACCCACCCAAAAAAATATAAAAGGTCTTTACAGGCAACAAAAATCAAATATCATGCTACTCACTATTTGGCCTCGTCTTCTTGGAAATATGTATCCCTGATAATCAACCCTTCCCTTTGCTTCTTCAAGATAAAACTACAAAAGGAAAAGTAAAGTTAGAAAATCACCAAAGACAATAAACCACCCAACATTATGTATATAAGACCTAACAGATGAAATGAAACCAAATTATCCTTATCCTCATCTAATTAGAAGTCCAAACATAGAAAGGTAACTAATCTTATATCTAACTTAATTTTCAGAGAACACCATGCCAAATACAAATACAAACAAGGCTTAGAGCAATCTGTGAGCAGTTGAAATTAATTGTCAATAATGCACGCATATAAGAAATCATAAACTATACAGATGTTGTATTTCTAGATTAGCTACTCATATTTGTCGGCTATCAAAGGAAATGATTCAAACTGCAGTTATTAATAGGGGAAATTAGCTGCAATGCAAAATGCAACTCAACTGCATTCAGGATGTGTATAGTTCACAAAACATCAAACTTATGTCACTCTTTTGGTGGACCACAATAACAATTGCCTCAGAGCTGAGATCCTATCCACATATTAAGCGCTAAGACTTGCATGGGTCAACAAAAAAAACACCCCCACCCAAAAATAAAAGCAGACAGAGAAATCAAAAGGTACTGTGAATAATTTAGAAAATTGTTTCCACAGATCATTGGATTGGAGTGTGATCATTAGAACCACTGACTGCTTTCCCTGAATGGCCCCGGTCAGAGTTCATAACCATTCATTCACTAAGAACCATTGACAGGAGAACAGATTTTCCGGTCCATACAATGTCACTCAACCAGACCATTAGTCTTTAAAACACTGTTATGGTATACTATATTTAAAACCTTCGGCTTAAACAAGTTGATATGGTGTATAGCTCCTGGAAAGCAAGGTCAAGGTCCAATCAATGCAATTATTGTGTTATGGTCCAATACAATGTATATATTAAAATATAGAATCCATAGAGGGGCCCTAAAGACACAAGGTCCGATATTAAAGGTTTTTACAGTCCAGCCAAATACCTGCTTCACCACTACTGAATACATACAGTTAAGAAAAGTTATAAGATGAAAAAGAAAGTTTTAATCATCGTATCATTTCATTGACCTGATGACAATTCAAGTTGGTTTAGTTCAGTCAACCATCAGAAAGGCGTATAAATGATGAGCATTGAGACACAGACCTGAATCCAGTTGTGGAAGCCTGAAACTTCATGCTCCCCTTGCTTCTTGATTTCCCCCACAAAAACATGTTCAAAAGCAGAAGATGAACCGGATGTACCACCACGACCATAGAGCTCAAACCATAGATCTGTCAGCATACTCTTAAAATCATGATAATCCTCAGAAACAATGCCCTTGGATGAGAGATACTTGTGAAGATATTTGATTGGTGCAGTTCTACTGATCTCTTCTATGAATGCGGCTTGCTCATGCCTCTCTTCAGAAGTGACAACTTCTTTAGACCCTTCATTTGGGTTGTAATTATCTAAAAGGGAACAGAAACGAGAATAAGTAGGCTTCCTGAATATCTCTTCATTCACCCAAGTAAATAGGCTTCCTTGTGCCATATCCTCCTTTTGGTAGACCTTCTTTCCCTCACCACAGTCAATCTGATAGTCCTTTCCAGGTACCAAACAGTTTGAATCAAGTTCCCAGAGCTTGTTGCAAGCTTGTGAAAGGTCAGAAAGCTCCTTTTCTGAGGGTTCTATTTCAGCACCATAGCTGACATCATCAGAATATTTTTGCTCACTTGGTTGTTGTTTATATCCATGCCAATGATTCATTGGAACCTGTCAATGCACGTTGAAGTATTGAGTGAAAATGAAAATGAAACCTCACCCCAAACCAAAATAAATCTTGTAGAGTTCTTCTTTTGGGTTGGAGCCAGTAATAAATAACTTCAGAACTCTCACCATATGCGTAGACATTTTATGAATACAATATTTAACCAAAAATGTTTTTAGTTCAAAAGTTTAGGATGAACGTCCAGTCTGTATGGTGGATGGGCAAAAAGGATCCAGCTGACTGCTCAAGTTATTTGGATAATCTTATTTTGTTCATTTTTAAATAATCTATTTATTTCTAGAATTGAGTTGGGGATTCTAAGCTTGAGCTGCCAACAGAATTTGCCCGAATGATGAGGGACAAGATGGTTTTCCTCAAAATGGCAATGTGCCTTAAACCATTAGAGCTCTTGAATGGATGGGAGACTCAGAGAGTATCTAAACTTGTTATGGCAAACACCAAGAAACACGAAGAAAAACCAAAAACAAAGCAAAGATGACACTGAGATTTAACGTGGTTCACACACCAATATGATGTGCTACATCCACGGGCACAGCTGAAGATGATTCACTATGTGATGGAATAAGTACAACGGAGATCTCTCAAGAACACCCAAAGGTTGCTACAAGAACTCCCCCGAGAAACCCTAACTCGAAAAATCCCCAAATCTCACTTGTTTCACTTGCTTACACAACAAGATGATAAAATGTATAAATACTCCTCCAAGTCGGGTTGGCCCATGCCCTCCACTACCATCATAGACCTCACAAAAAATTCCCTTTTAGGTCGCTACAAAAAATGTCAAAGCAGGGCAATCTTCGAAACGGGTACAAGAATTCAAGACACACAAATAACAAACTCAAATGAATCCTTTTTTTTTTTTGGAGGGGTGGGGGGTAGGGAGGGGAGGTGGACAGGGGTGAAAGAGGAACCTTATGAGATTGCCTTGGAGGTCTTTTGCCAACAGTCTCCCAATCCTCATTGCTCCCCTCATCGTGTTCCTATAGAAACCCAAGCCCAAAGTAATCAGCACTGTCAGAGATGCCTTCAAACGAACAATCATAAATCAAGAAAATTAAAAATCAATATCAACCTTTCTGTTCCATTGATGCTGGTTAATTTGATGCTTACCACCGTCTTTGTACCTCTCATCCTCACAAACAAGCTGCAAAAGAGACATGGTAAAACACTAATATCACTCAAAAAGAGCTTTTAAAAGAGAAAAGGAATGTGTTTTTTATGTTCTAGAATATTCTGATATGAAGGAATAAACTCTGTAAATTTGATACATTTACTTTTTTGAAGTATCAAGAATTCTGCCTTTGAATAAAGAAAGATTGTCAAGGAAGAGAATGATGGGTGCCTAGGTGGGCATGGAATTACAATTCCCTAAATAAATCCACCACTATATTTAAAGTCGAAGTCATGTTTAAAGTTCTGAATTGTATTATTCCTGTAAAATAATATTTCTATTAAGGCAAGACCTGTAAAATATTTTTCATTAAAACAAATGGAGCCTGAAGGCTGCAACTGAGAGTTGTCCACCTCTATAGAGCTCAAGAAACCTAGATCACTGCCTCTAAAAAGATCTCTGCTGACAGAATGTCTGGGAACTGGGCTTTCTCAATGAGAAGAGAAGAGGATTTTCTTTCCCCCATAATTTCAAAGGCTTGCTAGAAAGTTAATTTAGATGGATGGTTCAGCAATGTGCAGCTAAGATCAACGCATGCACCATTGGAAATGAGTGGTTAGGTGTTAAGGAGGAGAAGGTGATGGTTGTAAGTGACTTGAGTGGTTAGAAAAGATATGAGTGATAATGAGTTGATAGCAGGGGGCTTCAAATAGAGCTGGATGCAGAACAGGAATCATTAGCTAATGCCTAATAGTTGTGGTAAGGCAGAGTGATGGCTTACCGCAATTGTCTCAGTATTAATGAAATGATGTATAGGGATGATGGTTCTTAATCATATAAACGATTTACTCTGGTGCATGATATTTATGGAACGTAAGGAGTGATGAATTGAACAAGGAAGAATCAAAGTTAGAAACTACATCAAAATGTTAAAAATTGAGCTGCTAGATAAAACTGTAAGAGTGATCAGTTTATTTTCATAAAATTACACTGTTCGATTGAATCAAAACTTTCGTGGAGATTAAGCTAACAGTCTTAAAAAGCCCATTTCTTACTCCACCTTTAATTTTTTTTTTAAAAAAAAAATCATGGCTTGTCACTGTTAATGCTGGGTATAACATAATTGAGGGGTTAGCAATGCTCAATACAAGTACAGAACCCATTATTAAGACACACAATCAATACGAAACCGAGAAGCGAAACAAAGAGAAAACAAAAAGGAACCTTTTGGGGTCGCCTCGAAGGTCTCTCTCCGACTGTTTCCGGTTCTTCATTCCTCCAATCGCTCTCTTCCTACAGAACCAATTCATCAATCAGTTAAGCATTACTGAGACACATTTCATCGAAAGACCCAAAAACCAAACCTTTCTATTCCATTTGTTCCGATTATGATCGTGCCTATCATCACCACCCTCTTCGTCCTGATCCTGCTCCCCAGACACCACCTGCGCATTGTAACCACTCCAAACATCAGAATCGTAGTTGAGATCAGAAGAGTGTAAGCAACAACTGTGAGTACCAACTTGCGCCCAAGTGGATCTGGACTGTTCATCACGAGCATGAGAGTTGGATTCGTCGTTGTTGTTGTCGCCAACGCCGAGTGCCACATCGATCAAGCCCTTGATCAAACCCTCCATGGCAGTTCTTCCTTTGGATCACAGAAAAAGGGATCAGAGAAGAAGAGAGGAGAGGATGGAGATGGAGATGAGATTGAAGAAATAAAGCGAAGTTCAGAGAACTAAGAGAGGCGATGGTATAGTTGAGATTTGGGAAGGCGAAAACGACATATAATAAAGTACCATAATAAATGAGGGAGAGTAAACAACTGTTGAAACGGAAGTTGAAATAGCGGGTAATGGCAGTTTTTGTAAATTACATGCCGACAGGTCAGTGTGGTCCCAGCCTCATTACACGCGGCTGGTCGACCTTAGAGGAGAATCCGAAGAATCCCGTCAATTGTGGGGAGGATATCTTTGCAAACTAAATCCAAATTCATATACTTATCAAAAAACAAAAAAAAAATCCAAATTCATATATATTTTGATATCATATGAGCACTTTGTGTGTTTTCTTACCCCAAGAGACCGAGTTGTCTCCGCTGGGATGGGGTGATCAAGTCCGTTGGTAAGACGTGGTCCTTCTTCCTCCGCTGCTCATGGGGCCCTTCGAGGATGATTTCCTCCTATAGTTCTTGCTCCCCCTCTTGCGACACCTTCTCCCTACTCTGCTTTTCTTTGCCCATTTTTGCCTTGAGATGTTTGGGGCTTTGGTATTTCTGCTCGAATACCTACTTTGAGCTATTTCCTTGTGCTTGTTGTCCATTTTCCCCCCGCTTTCCAGGCTCGCTCCTGTCCCTGTGAATCTTCTGTTCTTCTTCCTTAGTCATTCTGGTTTGCCTCGCTGTGGTGCGTGCCCCATCTTTCTTTCTCTCTGCCTACTACTATACCCTTGGGTCTCTGCTTGACTCTAGCCATGAGTGGTGAACATTCTCGATCCTTGTCTCCTTTCCACAGAGACCCTTCCCCTCCTTCTCCGGAGCCCCCTGATGATTTAGTCCTCACTCTTGATGATGAAACAGAGGATTTGCTTGATTCTCAAGCAGAGTTGGTTCTCGTTGGCAGAGTTCTCGAAAGCAAATCCTATCGTCAACAGGCGGTAACTGACGCACTGGTTTTCGCTTGGAACCTGATCCGGGAAATCCAAATTACACCTATGGCCCACCATCAGTTTATCTTCCAGTTCAATCACCTCCTAGATGTCCAAAATGTGTTGGATGGAGGTCCCTGGGCTGTTACAGCTAATCTATTGATTCTGGAACCGTGGAACACTACCGACAGATGGGATTTCACTCATGTCGACTTCTGGGTTCATTTCAAAGGCATCCCACCGGAGTTACTACATTTGGAGCTGGGTTTTCAGCTGAGGAAGAAGCTAGGCTCGCCCAAATCTGTTATGCTTATACAGGGTTCTCGTGCCTCAAGCCCACAGGCCTTCTTGCGCTGCCGAATTTCTATGGATATCAGGAAACCGTTGAAGGATACTTTATAGATTCGGCGTCGAAACGGCACTGAGATTGCTATCCAGGTCCAGTACGAACTACTCCCAATCTATTGCTACTTGTGTGGTTATATTGGTCACGAAGAGAAAAGATGAGAAGCCTGGTTCACCTTCCATCAGCGTCATCAGCTGGAACATCGGTGCACCGCCATTGGCCCTTGTACTTCTGCTCCCTTCTCCCGATTTCACATTGGATTACGGGCTGTAATCTCGGAGGTCCGCCTTATTGAAGGAGCCATTAAAGCTTCAGTTGATCGGGTTTGTGTTCCACCATGCTCCCGCTGGCATCCAGGAGGCAACCCCCAGCCTACAGCTCCCCGCCGGCACATGTCTGAACCAGCTGGAAGACAGTACGAAGAGCGAGCACGTGAGGCATTCCCCAACATGCGCCTGACACCTTCTACTCATCCATGTGGCAGCCCTGTCCAGGTGACACCTCAGCCCACTCCCCTACACCTTGATACGCACCCGGTACCACATTCCCTGACATTCTCACCCACTAACCCCCATCGTACTGATCATTTGATCATTGCCTCGGATCCTGGGCTGTGTCATTCCTCTCCACTTACTTCATCGGCCAGTCTTGGGGGGAGCCACCTCCAGACCCTTAACCAACCCCCTGACCCTACCTCCTTTGTGGTTTCCTCTGATCAACTGTTATTAGCTTTACAGAGCCACCTCAGAAAATTCCCCTTCCACGTCCCACAATCTCCTTCATATCCTTCCTCTCCTATCCAACATATCCCTCTCCAGCTCGGATCCGGAAACCAATACCTAGAACCTGGCTATTACAGCCCACCCACACACTCCAGGCCCAATTCTACAGTTAGAGGGCTCAGTTCCTGGTTTACCCCCCCTTGCTTCTAGCCCTACCGGCCCAACCCAGCCCACCACCCCAACCATACCACAACATCGTCTAGCCCAATCCTCCACGGACCCAACCACGGACATCCCTTCCCCCTTCCCTCCCACTTTCGACACTACCACTGTTCTGGCCACCACCCATTCCCCCGCCATTGTCCCTGCCACCAGGCTCCGAAAAAAGAATCGGGAAGCTGCCTTAAAACCCTATCAACGGATGAAACCGACTGACAGACCGATCTGCAGACCAAGGGGTAAACGGTCTAAGACAAGTCAGGATGAGGACCATCAGACTGAGTGTACTGAGTCACCATCTACTCAAGGTTATTTTTTAACGGATGGCCCCTTGGAGACTGAGGGAAATTAGCTCCAAGGGACATTATGAAAATCCTGTCCTGAAACTGTCAAGGTCTGGGGAAGCCTTTGACAGTCCGTTCTCTTCAGCATCTTTCCCAATCCACAAGGCCTGATATTGTCTTTCTTATGGAAACAAGATGCCAAGAAAAGAAGATTATTCAATTGGGTAGATGACTTAAACTCTATTCCCAGTTTTCTGTGCAGCCCTTGCATACTGGAGGTGGCCTCTCCCTACTGTGGGATAGCACTATCAAATTGGATGTTCTATGTTCTAACAAGCGTTTCATTGATTGCAAGGTACACTCTAATCACCACCCCCCTTTTTTCTTCACTGCTATCTATGGGGACCCAGTTAAATCTTGCAGGTCCCAAGTGTGGAGTGCAATTCTGGCTCAAGTTGGTGATCGCCAGGATAGTTGGTTGTGCTTGGGTGATTTTAATTCCCATTTAGCCTGCTTCGAGAAGAGGGGAGGTAACAGCAGAGATACCATAGATTTAGTGGTTTTTAGGGATTTTATGGATGTCGGTGGTTTGATAGACTTGGGTGCTCATGGGCCTTCCTTCACCTGGTCCAATAAACGAAATGGACAGGCCAATAACCGTATAAAGTTGGACAGGGCTCTCTCTAATCAAGCCTGAAGAAGCTGCTTCGAGGATACGATAGTCACAGTTCAGTCTATGGTGGGTTCTGATCATCTGCCCCTGTGTCTCAACACTGAAGGTGGCAAAGCCACTGGTCTTAAACCCTTCAGGTTCGAGAACATGTGGTTTACTCACCCCTCCTGTAAAGATGTAGCTCAAAAGGCCTGGACTAGTCCCCCCCTTTCCACAGCCAGTGACACTCTCCATTTTAAGACCACAAATTGCAAGCGAGTTTTCTCTCGCTGGAACAGAGAGGAGTTTGGCCACATCCACCGAAAGATTGAAGCTTACACTAAGGAGCTACAGCGGATTCAATGTAATCCTTCTCCTGAGAATGAACACCGGGAAAAGGAGCTGGAATCACAATTAGAGGTTGAATTAAACAGGGAAGAACTCTTCTGGCACCAGAAGTCCAGAATCCTATGGCTTAAGGAAGGAGACCGAAACACTCGCTTTTTCCACGCTTCTACTCTTCAAATGCGACAAAAGAATAAGCTTCTGAAGCTTCGCCTCTCGGATGTTACTTGGCTTGGGTCTGAAACAAAAATTTTTAAGGAGGTATTGAATCGATATAGGTCCATTTACACTTCTGAGGGGCATGATGCAGAGGCCCTTCAAGTCATTCTTCAAACGGTGGACTCTTCAGTTGATAACAGTATGAACACTTTCCTATGCATGGAACCAACGGATGATGAGATTAAAAATGCCATTTCAGCTATGGCCCCCCTGAAATCCCCCGGCCCAGACGGTCTCCCACCTGCTTTCTTTCAACTTTTTTGGGACATAGCAGGAGATGCTGTATACAATTTTGTTAAGGAGTTCTTTCGCACGGGTATCCTCCCACCTCAGTCCAATGTGACCAATATCTGCCTCATTCCAAAAGTTCCTCAACTAGAGAGGGTTGATGAGTTTAGGCCGATAAGTTTATGCAATGTGACTGTGAAAACCATTACCAAGATCTTTGCATCTCGACTGACAGGTCTCCTTGGTCAGATTATTTCCCCAAATCAGTCAGCATTTACACCAGGGAGATCCATCTCTGATAATGTTATTATGGCCCATGAAGCATTTCATCACATTAAGCAAAGGAAACGAGGCAAGCAAAAACTAATGGCCCTAAAGCTCGACATGGCTAAGGCCTATGACAGGCTCGAATGGCCCTTTATTGAAAGTATCCTCCTTCAACTAGGCTTCTGCGGTAAGTGGGTTTCGATGGTGATGTCTTGCATTACTTCGGTTTCCTATGGCATGATGATCAATGTATCGGTGCGCGGTTCCATATCACCTTCTAGGGGCATCCGTCAAGGGGATCCCCTCTCCCTGGCTCTCTTTGTGTTTTGTTCTCAAGCCCTCAACTCTCTCTTACATTAGGCTCAATGGCATGGCCTCCTCAATGGGATCAAGGTGAAGAATAGGACTACACCTCTCACTCATTTACTTTTTGCAGATGACAGTCTACTCTTTTCTGAGGTGAATTTACAGGAAATTTAGAATCTCCAGGACTGTTTGAATCTTTACTGTCTCGCTAGTGGCCAGCAGGTTAATGCTAAAAAATCTCTTATTACTTTTAGCCCCAATACCCCATCTCGCTTCAAAAGATGGTTTTCCTATATCCTCAAAATGCCCTATAGAAATGGTCCTAAGAAGTATTTGGGTCTTCCTACGCAGTTTGGGGCATCTAAGGCTGAGTTATTTAGAGCTATCCATGAGAAGACTCTCAATCGCATTCAATGGTGGAAGGAGTGATTGCTTTCCCATGCCAGTAAGGAAACCATGATGAAATCGGTGGCCTTCTCGATGAACACATATGCTGCATCCCACTTTAAATTACCAGCTTCTCACCACTCTAAACTTCGGAGTGCTGCTTCTCATTTCTTTTGGGGTGATTATGAGGGGAAGAACAATATCTATTGGGTGGGCTGGAAGAGATTATGTAAATCTAAGGAGAGGGGAGGGTTAGGATTCCGAGATCCTCTGCTTCAAAACAAAGCCCTCCTAGGGAAGTTAGCTTGGAGTTTATGGCAGCATCCTACTTCCTTTTGGGCAACCTTTATGAAGCAAGTTTATTTCCCTCATACGGATTTCTTGAGTGCAAGATTAGGTCCTAAACCTTCATGGGGATGGAGAGGTATCCTTGAGGGCTGAAAGGTCATTCTAGATGGCTTATGCTGGATTGTTGGAGTGGTGAGAGGTTCGGGTTTGGGAGGATTGTTGGATTCCTACCTCTCCTACCCTCAAGATTCAACATCAGCATTTCAACCAGCAGCCTGATATGCTTGTCAGTGACCTCATTGATCACTCAAACAACACCTGGAGACTTGATTTGCTTAATGCTACTTTCCATGTGCAAGACGTGATGGAAATTCTGAAGATTCAACTGAGTTTATTTCATAGAGAGGACTCACAGCAGTGGCTTGGGGTGAAAAATGGAAGATACACGGCTAAAAGTGGATACCATTTCCTTTGGAATCATTAGGAGATGAAGGACAGAGCCCTTTCATCCTCTTCAGTGATACCCCCTTCAGCTACGGTTCCCAACGAGGTGTGGAAGCATGTTTGGAGCTGTAATGCTATGCCCAAGATGAAGACCTTTCTTTGGCGTGCATGTTCTAGGGGTTTAGCCATAGGCGATGGTTTTCGTAGATGAACTGTTAGCATCGAGCCAGCTAGCCTTCGTTGTGGCCACCATACAGAAACAGTTAGTAATGTCCTCCTTGACTGCCCTTTCGCTAGGACGGTCTGGTTTGGCAGCAGGCTTTCCTATTTGCCTCCCTCGCATGAGCCCCAACTGCCTCAGTTCATCTCTTCTTGGCAAGCCCACACTAAGCACCACCGGAAGGATCTTTCGAGCTTGGCTTCTTTTATATGTTGGCCGATTTGGAAGGCCAGGAATGTGGACTTCTTTAACCGGACTCCAGGTTCTCCTACTGAAGTGCTCCGGCTGGAAGAACACCTCTTTGATGAATTCTCTGCTTCTAGGGGTGTCGGAAGGCAGGCTGAACCTCCCCATAAATCCCCTCCCCTCTGGTCTCCCCCTCAGCCAGGCTTCTTTGAGTTGAATTCAGACGCCTCCTGTGCAGGTGCTAAAGCTGGCCTAGGCATTGTGATTCGCAACTCAGACGGGTGTATTAGCATGGCCGTGTCATCTCCTTCCACCTGCAGTTCGATTCTTCAGGCTGAGGCTCTTGCCCTTCGCCGGGGCCTTTTATTCGCCATCTCGGAGGTTATGGAGCACCTGGTGGTGGAGTCTGATTGCAAAGACCTTATAAGTCTTTTATCTCCAGATTCTAGCCCTCCTCCTATGGAGGTGTTGGCTATGGTGGGGGACATTAAGCATCTCTCCACATACTTTCGATCATGTTCTTTCTCTTTTGTTCCCAGGGAGATTAACAGTGTAGCTGACCCCTTGGCTTGGATGGCCTTGTCTTGTGCGTGCGAGACAATCTAGCCGCTTTCCACTCCCTGATTGTTGGAGCTATGTAGTTCTGATACCTTACGCTTGACACGCATGAATAAATAGTCCTTGCTTTGACCAAAAAAAAATATATCCAAATTCATATATGTTCAACAGAAGTGAATGAGCTCGGACGGTTGGATGTCCAAGGTGTCAAGTGTCGACATCTCTACCTAGCACTGTCGTACTGTACATTTGTAGAAAATTGGAGAGGATTATTTTCCAAATGGAATGGATCTAGCATCTAGGGTATGGTAAAGGAATCGGGTAATTCTGATGATTCAGATAGATCGACAGATCTTTTGGGATTGGCCATAAAAAAAAAAAAGGGAAAGTGGAAAAAAGCTTAAAATCTAGAAGAAAAAAACAAGGTAATTTATAGAACACTCCCTCTTATTTGAAAATACTCATCCGTCTACCTGTAGAGTAACGGTGTTAACTTAAAACAATCCAAAAACTGAAAAGATAATTTTAACCTCAACCAAATAAGATAAACAATGGCAATTGAGGTACCCAACATTTGTAGAAAATGCATTTTAGATATCCAAAACTTGTAAATTATATTTAGGATACCAATTTTGATATTTTCAATTATACCCCAAATCACCACCACCGCTACAACCACCATTCCAGCAGCCACCACCACTGCCACCCATCGAGACTGAGACAAGACGACTTGCAGGAAGAAGGAAAGGACCGACGAATGGCGTGGTTGAGTTAGGCTCGACGGAATCCATTTTCCAGAGCTCGAATCTGATGAACAAGTTTAGGGTTTTGTTTAATTTCAATAATCTTAAAATGGGTTCTTGGCCGGCAGCGGCGGCGCAGATGGACCAAGGTGAGAATGATCTGTCCTCACTCTGGCTCTCGGATCCGTTATCATCGGTGCTCGAAATTAAGGACTCTGCTAATATTGCCCCTAGCTGTTACTGCTTTTGTTACTGCTACAACTACAGTCCCTACCAATGCTCCTAAGATTTCCAAGTCAATCCACTTTGAACAGCCCAACTCGAGTAGCTTTTGTAATGCCCCAAAACCTGAACAGTCGGATTTCGAGCTGTTAACTCATATCAACAGGTTAACCATTATTGTAACACGTTAGTCTTCTAAAATAAAATCCCATCATAATAGTTATTGAATTAAAACCAAAATAAATATCCTTGTCTTCAAAAGAGGATAACATAACTAATGGTCCAAACCATCTAAACTAAAATAGAAAAACAATTCAACATGAACTCTTCAACTAAAGAAAACTAAAAGTACTAACAGGAGATAAACTAAACAAAATGATGATGTTCTTGGGAAGTTCTTCATGATCACACGCGCTCAAGACTACATGTTTCCGAAATCCCAGATTAGACTACGTTATCATCTACAAAACAGCACATCTTGCCTGAGTTTTGAAAATTCAATAGGCTACCTTAAAAAATAATGCTTGTAAAGACATGGTAACAATGGTTCATGGTTTAATGGAGAAACGAAATATTAGACAAGTGTGAAATTTCATATCCAATAAATTAACCATAATTCGAATGCTCATGTAACACAAACCAAAATCCAAATTAAATTTTAAAATAACAACTATACTAAATATCGTATAGATTGTCTATCAAAGGCAATAACCATAAAAAAATATAACTCGATAAAATAGAAAAATCCCATTTCAAAACAAAAGCAGTTGCATGTAAATCTTTATTTTGTACTTATAGAGATGGGAAACGATCATCAAAATAACTAGTAGTACAAGTATAGCCAACTAGGCTACAATACTAAGATGGCATGAATACTAATGCCGGCCTATTCTCGTTCCTTACCGTCATAAGGTGGTATAGGACCTGCAAAGAAAATCAGAATCAAAGACAAAGGGCTTTCACCTCCCATACCGTCGCACGGGGTTTCCAGTGAGAAGCAACAAAAGGGACTCTATCGATAGGATCATAATCCATCTTTCTGGGCAGCCACTCCCAAGGATTAGTAAATCAGCCCTATTTTCGGCTCCAAAAATATTCTCAAGCATAATAGAGTAAAGCAATAAAGAATCATCAAAATAGCCACATAGGAATAGACTCCAAAAGAGTTTTAAAAACATCATATCAGTGTATTAAACAGTTACATGAAAATAAAGCCAAAACAGAAT
Source organism: Telopea speciosissima (assembly GCF_018873765.1). Classification (NCBI taxonomy): domain Eukaryota; kingdom Viridiplantae; phylum Streptophyta; class Magnoliopsida; order Proteales; family Proteaceae; genus Telopea; species Telopea speciosissima. The sequence goes on along the minus strand of NC_057916.1, from coordinate 63,245,987 downwards.
TTTAGAAGAAACATAACAGTATATTGAATGGATTCTTGAAAATGAAGCTAAAATAGAAATTAAAATACTATAAAAATGTATTAAATGGATACATGAGATGTAGCCCAAAACAGAATTTTAGACACATCATAATGATACATTAAATAGTAACATAAGATGAAGCCAAAATCGAATTTAAAATACAGCATAACAGTGTATTAAATGAACACATGAGATGTAGTCAAAACATAATTTAAGAAAAAAACAGCATACTAGATATAAAACCATTCCATAAGAATGGGTTCCAAAAAGAGTTAAACAAAACAACATTTTAGATATAAAACAATTCCATAAGAATGGGTTCCGAAAAGAGTTTAAAAAAAATAGTATTTTAGATATAAAACCATTCCATAAGATTGGGTTCGGGTTCCAAAAAGAGAATTGAAACAGTATATCAGCTCTTAAAATAAACATGAATAGGAATGAACCCATATCAGGACTTTTCTATATAACTCTTACTTGTTATAGATCTATAGACCATAAACGTTTAACCAGGACAAAACTAGAACAAACCGTTCCAGAGTACCAAGAACTATAATCTACCCAAGTTTGGATTTCGTTTCAGACAAATCCAAAACATCCAACCAACATAAAAGAAAGATAAGTAGCCTACCTCAAGCAAAGCCAACATCCTCTTTCTTCTTCTCCTCAGCAGGGTTCTTCTTAGTCTTTCTCCGATCCTTTTCCAATCTCCTTAGCCCTCTCTTATTCTTGAAACTTTTTGGCCAAGATGGAATGATTTCCAAGGGCCTGATTTCCTCTGATTCAAATATCCCAAATCATAGTCAAAACAAGGAAAAGAGAATCAATCAAAACCTCATTTTCCTTCCCCATTCCCTGAAATCTTCTCCTTTCCTTTCTCCGCCTTTGTTTCCTTTCTTCTTTTTTTTTTTCTTTCCCTTTTCTCTTTTTTTTTTTAAACACCTGTACCCTTAAACGGGTAAACCCAACGACCCAAATGGCTATTGGGTCAGACCCAAGGTTTAGGGTCGCTACACTCTCCCCTCCTTAAAAGAAATTTGGTCCCCAAATTTAAATAATCATACCTGATTCAAATAACTCTGGATACTTTGCTTTCACGTCCTCCTCACGTTCCCAATTCGCCTCTCTTGCTCCATGGTATTGCCACTTCACTTTAACTAACGAAATCACCTTGCCTCTTAATGTATGCTCCTTTCGATCAACGATCTGAATAGGATTCCCTTTGTACGTTCCATCTTCTTGAATTACTATCGGTTCCGGATCAATCACTTGAGATGGATCAGCATTGTACTTTCGAAGCATTGAAACATGAAATACATTGTGCATCCTCGACATTGTCGTAGGCAATGCCAACCGATAAGCTTGTTTTCCCACTTTCTGAGTGATCTGGTATAGCCCGACATATCTTGAACTCAACTTGTCTTTCCGTCCAAGCCTCATCACACCCTTGAAAGGTGAGACTTTCAAAAACACTTGATCGCCTTCTTCAAATTCCAACTCCCACAGTCTGTTGTTTGCATAGTTCTTCTGTCTGCTCTGAGCTGATTTAATCCTCTCCCTTATTAGTGCAACCTTATCAGCCATCTGTCGTACTAATGCTGGCCCAAGGAGCTTTCCCTCTCCAACCTTTGACCAACATACTGGTGATCTATAAGGCCTCCCATACAAAATTTCATAAGGAGCCATTTGAATGCCAGACTGGTAACTATTATTGTACAAGAACTCCACCAATGGCAAATGTCTCTCCCAATCTCCATGAAAATCCATAACACAAGCGCGGAGCATGTCTTCAACTATCTGGTTAACCCTCTCTGTCTGACCATCAGTCTGAGGGTGAAAGGCAGTACTGAAGTCTAATCTTGCCCCCTTAGCCTTCTGAAGGCTTTTCCAAAATACTGAGGTGAATCTTACGTCTTGATCGGATACGATCGACACTGGAACCCCATGTAATCGTACTATTTTTGCCACATAAATCTTTGTCAATTTCTCCAAGGACCAATTTTATTTAATGGCCAAGAAATGCAATGAATTAGTCAGTCAATCAACTATGACCCAAATAGCATCATTGCCACTTCTCGTCCTTGGTAACCCCATAATAAAATCCATGAAAATATTTTCCCATTTCCATTCTAAGATCTCGAGAGGTTGAAGCAACCCTCCCGGCCTCTGATGCTTTGCCTTGACTTGTTGACACACCAATCAAGTAGACACAAACTTTGCTATCTCTCTCTTCATATCACCCCACCAGAAGGTGTCCTTCAAATTCTTGTACATCTTCGTACTACCAGGGTGGATAGGATACTTAGAGTTATGTGCCTCTGTTAAGACCATTGTCCTCAGTTCACCATCCCTTAGGACACAAAGTCTTCCTCGAAACCATATACGTCCATCTTTCTTTTTAGAGAAATCTGGATGAGAATCTAGGTTAGACTTAACCTTCTCCAAGAAAGGATCTCCAACACTATTTTGTCTTAATCTGGCTCATAAGAGTTGGTTGTGTTCTGAAGCTCACAATCAGGGATTTCCCCTCCATGCTATGCACATTCAAACCCAGTTCACTAAACCCTTCCAGTAATTTCCATTCCTTAATCATCGAGCTTGTCAATTTGGTAGCTGGTTGTCTACTGAGGGTATCGGCGACCACATTCGCCTTACCAGGGTGATAATTAACAAAAAAGGCATATTCTTCAAGAAATTCTACCCACCGTCTCTGCCTCATGTTTAATTCTTTCTGCGAGAAGATATACTTCAAGCTCTTATGGTCAGTGAAGACCTCAAATTTCTCACCATACAAGTAATGTCGCCAAATCTTCAAAGCGAACACCACCGCTACTAATTCCAAATCATGAGTTGGGTAATTAACTTCATGTGATTTTAATTGCCATGACGCGTAAGCAATAACCGTTCCTCCTTGCATCACGACACAACCCAAGCCTCTCTTTGATGCATCATAATAGACCACTAATTATTCATTTTCGGAAGGTAGGGTGAGTACAGGAGCCATCGTCAATTTCTTCTTTAATTTTACAAAGCTCTCCTCACACTTCGATGTCCACACAAACTTCTCATTCTTCCTTGTCAACTTAGTCAACGAAGCTGAAATCTTAGAAAAACCTTCTACAAATCTTCAGTAATAGCTTGCAAGGCCTAAAAAGCTTCTGACCTCCGATACCGTAATCGGTCTTATCCAATTTACCACCACTTCAATTTTTTATAGATCTATAGATATCCCATCTTTAGACACTACATGACCCAAGAAACTCACTCTAAAGAGCCAGAACTCACACTACGAGAGTTTAGCAAACAACTGATTCTTCTGTAGCAATTACAATATTGTTCTCAGGTATTCTTCATATTCCACCTTAGATTTTGAGTACACCAAGATGTCATCGATGAATACTATAACTAAGTGGTCCAAATGGGCCTTGAACACCCGATTCATCAAGTCCAAAAACACTGCTGGAGCATTGGTTAGCCCGAAAGACGATAAACTCATGATGCCCGTACCTTATCCTGAATGCTGTCTTTGACACATCTTCCTCCTTGACTCTCAACTGGTGGTAGCCCGATCTGAGATCAATCTTAGAGAAGAATTTGGCTCCCTGAAGTTGATCAAACAAGTAATCAATCCTTGGCAATGTGTACATTTTATTAATTGTTGCTTTATTCAATTGGCAGTAGTCTATGCACATCCTCATGCTACCGTCTTTCTTTTTCACAAAAAGGACCGGAGCACCCCATGGTGAAGTACTTGGTCCGATAAAACCCCTATGCATTAGCTCGGCCAACTGGTACTTAAGTTCTTTAAGTTCTGAAGGAGCCATACGATACGGTACTCTAGAAATAGGTGCAGTCCCAGGCACTAACTCAATAGTGAACTCTACTTCTCTTACAGGAGGCAAACCTAACAATTCCTCTGAAAATACATCTGGAAATTCCCTCACTACAGGTATTTCTTCAAGGTTTACCTTGTGTCACATCCCTATCCCGATGTAAGATATTTTGCCACATAAAGGTATGATTGAGACAATCACACATCATCCCAACACCTACCAGGATCACAGATACAGTGTCCCGAGCCACTGTCCACCCTGTCATCACATTATGACGACAGAAAGGAACTTACCAAATGAAATTAATCGTTCCAATCACAGAGTTAGCGGAAGCAAAATTAAATTAAAATATGTGAAATTATAGAGCATCGGTCCTCTAATGATAACACATAGTACAATAGCAATGTTCGTAACCATCCAATCTCTCCTAATAATTAGACATACAGTTTATACATGATTATAGAATGCTTATAGAAATTAAATAATAACTTATTGCCCCAAGGGCACCACACTCTTGGGTGTACATCTACATCCAAGTCACAGTCACCAGCTCTGCTTGACTCGTATCCAAAGGTGCCCGTCAAGAGGTTATCTGCATATAAACTAAAAAGGGGTTGTACAATGGGGTTAGCTACACTAGCTAGTGAGAGAGCAAAGGGGAATGCACATACATCATATAAGCAATATCAAACAGAATGGTGCATGCTGATGTTAGATTCATTTTCCACCTAGCACACAATTCTATCGGTCAAGTATATGCTACTGTGATAACTCGGGAGACATTGAGGGTAACTTATCCTATCGCCCCAGTGAAACCTCAATTATCACGAGGGGACCTATGACTGTAGAAGCCATCATGACCACCCAGTGGCAGACCCCGATAGCCATTACTACCCCTGTCCTGGCCTCTCCCACCTCCACAGACCACAGGTGCTCAGACTATCCAATACATAAACCCCTGTTGGCAAGGGTTGTAGCATAAGGGAACAAGCATCCTAGCCACAGATATACTATATGCAAGTCCTATCGTCCCGAGAGGTATTTCGGGTGCATCAACGTCCCATTCCATCTAGTACCCGGGTACCAGCACGGTACAACTCATACAGATCAGGATGGTATATAGCAGTTTTCATAATTTAAATAAACTGGGATCCCGGTACCGGCACACCCGACACCGTAGCCCGATACAATGGTGAGCATACTATCACATTCATAATAGTTCACATTGGATAATAATGCAATGCACACAATGCTTATAATTATATAATAGTATGCTTAGGATTGCCAAATATATAATATTCAAACCCAACAAGGTCACCCAGAACCCACTCATCGAACTCGGGTGTCACCCGACGTGATTGAAATGAATCTCCCCGAGCATCGGGAGTCATCCGGCATGGTTCACATGAATCTCACCGATGCACCAGCCTAGACACACCAAAGAAATCATTAAAGCAGGTATAGAAGGGTACTATGCTAGGCCCCCAAGGTTAAAATCAAGTTTCAACCAAGACAGCACGAGCGGACTCACGGACAGTTTCAGTAGGGGCGAGTCCGTCCCTGACTCCGTTTAGGCCAAATGGTAAAAACAGAGAGAGCGGACCCACGAGCGGAACATCTGACTTAGATCCGATCGTGCATCCGTTCGACACCTGAGACACACTTAAAAGGGAACGGATCAACGGGCGGATGTGCTTCTTGGGTCCACTCCTTCATCCGTTCGATCCCTGAGACAGACCCGAGAGCAATAGGCTTCGGGCGGAGGCAAACAAAGTGAATCCGTGCCTTCGTCCGCTCAGGCCAACTCACAGGGTTTATACTGGGCTGACTGACGGACGGTACCATAATTGGTGGATCCAGTCGTGCATCTGTCAACAGTCGAGTCTGAGATTTCAAAGGGTTTTTGCTCCAGCTTGAAGCTTGGGGCTCCCTTAGCTCTCAAGGTCAGGGGAAGGGTGTCTAAGCCTTCCTAGGGTCACTAGAACCTAGGCCTAACCTCATGGATCCAGGATCCAAGATCCAACAAGGATTGGTCTCAATTTGGTCTAAGGGTTGGGTTTTCAAGGTTCAAAACCAAAGCTTAGCAACAATGGCAGCAATTGTAGCTCATGGGAGTTCAAACCAGACCTAGGTTAGCTCCATTAGAGCTCCAACTAGGGATCGAGCTCCACCTTGAGTCCCAAATGGAACTCTAGGTCAGCCCAAAGCTCAAGAAATAAACCAAAATACAAAAAGGGAAAATGGAGAGAGAGAGGTATCAAGCTTGGAGTCTTACCTTGGTGAGGAGCTCTAATGGAGGAGCAAGATCCAAGGCTAGGTGAGCCCCCTTGCTCTCCTCCCTTCTTTTCCATCTCTTCTCCTTCACCTTCTTCTTCTCCCTTCGTCCGGACAGCAAGAGAAGGAGATGTGGGGCAGCCAGCCACCTTGGCATGGCTTCCCTCTTCTTTCCTTCCCCTCTCATTCCCATCCCACTTCTACTTCTTCCCTTTTCTTCCTCCTCCTCCTTCTCTTGTCTCTTCTCCTCCACGATTTGGCTCGGAGGGGGAGAGATAAGTGAATGGGAGGGATTTCTTATCTTTAAGGGGTAGAAGGGGCCTTAGGTTGTGTTTGGTTAGGGGTCCTTAGAATGCATTTTAATCCCTTAGGTTATAAATGGGTTTTGGTTAGGTCTTAGGCCATGTTTGGTCCATGTCATAGCCCTTAGGTCCATTTAGTTAGTTAGGGTCTATTTGGGTTGGGTCCAAGCCTCATTAGACCTATTAGCCCTTAAGCCTTGTCTGGTTTTGAGTTAGGTTATCAAAACTCATTAATTATTTAAGTTAGGCTTTGTGGGCCCACTTCCATAGCCCACTCAACCAACTAATGGTAAGGGCAGGGGTCCATATGGTCCAAAGGTCCAATTAGGGTGTCCGGGACACAAGTATGTGGGTCCCATCAAAAAATTATCAAAAATGGTAAGTAACAGCACGGGTGGATCCTCGAGTGGATTCAGTGCGAGTGAGTCTGTTCGTGACTCTAGTGCTGTTGTTAGGGCCCAAACTTCAAGGAAAGTTACGGGTCTTTGACCCACACTTCCAGGTCTCCGAGGGGTCTCTTATAATAATATTTTAAGTCTGAGGTCACAGGTGTTGGCCAGTGCCACCGTGGCATTGCCTTGGGTAAAGGCCTAAACTGCCCCAGGGTATAGGAGTATATTTGGAGTGCGGGTGTAACATCCCCCCAACCTTATTAAAAATTTCGTCCCCAAAATTTGAGGCAAACCCCGGTCTTAAGGGTAAGGGCTTGTTGAACAACAACATCTCTCATTACCCACTACATGGGCTGGGTCAAAGGTCGGGTCAAGGTGAGGCAGTGCCTACATGACACAGCAAGTCAGATTCTACCATTCTCTTTTTCCTTATAGGGTCACATTACCACAGGGGTGTGGTTCACAATAACCTTGGCTCCGATTGATTTTAGAGCTAGTAGTCACAGTATACTAGTAGGTCAGTGGAGTATCACATGGTCTGGAAAATCTAGGGAACTCTCTGTTCCAGGTGGTTTAGTTTAGTGTGTGAGGCACCACTCTGGCCTTCACACTCTGGTCTCACTTGGGTTACTGGACTCAACCTGTCCAGTTCCCATCATAGGGTTCACATTCTGAATGCTTTCACTTCTGGTTATCTCATTACCTCCCCCAACTTTAGAATGATTTGGAATATTGATGGAATCTCCTATTGTTCACTCCCAATACGGAGGGAACGCATTTGGTGATCCATTACCCCATTCATATCCGTCGTTGGAAAAGGTCTTGTTACATCCTTCAGTTCTAGCTTTCAAAACCATCAAACCTATCACATAGTTATCCCACAGGGAAAAGTCTATTATGGTTCTCTTTCGAGAGCTAAACAACCTCCAATGGTTACAGTCTAAGTCGATTTATTTTAGTAAGTTTTAATAATTAATCTCATCCGGTCATTGCTAAATTCATTAACTACTACCCGGTGGTCAACAGGATTAAGGGTCCTGGTCCTGGTCCAGCTAAGTAATGTAAGATTATACTTGTAGTATCAGAGAATCACTCTAGTCACACAAGTCTAAGGTTCTGAGGGGCGTATATATATATATATATATATATATATCACACTAAGACATAGGCAAGATTTCAAGAATTAAATTCATATCCCTATAGGCATATCTGTCTTCTAGGTCAATCCACAAGAACAAAAGTCCTCGGGTATGGTTTGCTAAGTCTTTTTGGGGGGTTAACTCGCAGTTTAGGACTCCCTCTGTAAGTCTAAACAAGGTTTGGAGGAACCAAGTAAAGTACAAATAGAGTCGTCACTAATTTGAGGTGTCATGAATGACCTCCAAATACATGTGGCCTTTATGGCTCTTTCTTGACACCTACCCACAGGCTTAGGTTTCCTATCCATAAGGTTTGGGTCCTTCAACCTGCAGGGTCTAAGGGTCTTCATCTCCAAGAGTAACTCTCCTCCCTTCTAGGTAAGAGGGGAGTCACAGCGTACACTAATGCCTGCCATTTCTTATTGGCCAGTCCAATCGGGTATAAGTCCTAACCCCATTCTATCCAAGGTATTGTCTAGACTTAGGTGGCCGCCATAAATGGGTCACACAACAAGGGTGTCAAATCTAGGGTATAGGCACAAAATCACTATATAGGGGGGTAGTCAAAAGTCTCAAAAGTCTGGGGTCAAAACACTAAAATAAAATCAGGCGGACTTACAAGCGGTATCAATACTCTGGTTCCGTTCGTAGCTCCTCTACAAGATAGGGAGAGCGGACTAACGGGAGGATGTGGAATGTGAATCCGTTCGTCCGTCCGTCCTCAGAATGTCAAACGGTTAAGAGAATATTAATCGATCGGATCTACGGACGAACTCATGGAGGTGGGTCCGTTCGTTGATCCGGTTAGTTTTAAAATGATAGATTTTTAAATTTTATGCGGAGTGGATTAACGGGCGGAGTCACGATAAGTGGATCCGTTCGTTCGTCCGTTCGTAGAATTTTAACAAAAACAGAACCGTGAGTTTCAAAACTCATTTGGCTCCAAGAGAAAACATAACCGCAGGGAGGGAGAAAAGCTCTACAGGGTTTCCTTAGGTGGACTTCTTGTAAATTTCAATCCTCAATCGATTTAGGTAAGATTCCTCTTCTCTCTTCTCCTTCCCATTCTCCTTTTTCTCCCCATTGTAAGATTTTGCTTGTGTCTTCTCATCTTCTCTTCCATTTCTTCTTGGATTTGTGATGAATTATTCCAAGTACGATCATGTCTTGATTTTGTTTGCACTTTCATGGTCATGCACACCAAGTTCATGCCAAAATCGATTTGGGCTAAGGCTTTTGGATTTGGATTATACTTTATTGATCAATGACACTATAGGGGCAGCTCCTTCTTTGCTCTTTGCATCCTTTATAGGCATTTTAGAGATTGCCTACTATGTTTAGTTAATTGACTTGGATTGGTTCTAAGTTTTGATTGGGATAACTCTTCAATCCTTTCATGCTTTGGGAAAAATCGACCAAATCTATGCTTAATCCATTGGATGCATCTAGATTTCATAAACATCATTTTATTATCTTACCCTCAAGTCCTTACTCTTATTCTTATCATTGTTAACAATTCTTGGGCATTTATCCCCCTTTTTCATCAAGTAACTTAGTTCTTGCCTCTTGTTGGGGTACTTCATTCAATCACTTGCGTGTTTGGCATTGTTCGGGATGTAAGATAATCAAAAGCACACACTATTTACAAAACCTCACTTCTTCACATCCACGCACTAGAAATTTCATATAACTTCATGTGCGTATTTATCTTGTCTCTTCTCCTTTTTTCTAACACATCTCCAATGGTATCTGTATTATACATTACATACATAATACTTTTCCTTCATCATGTATGGCCTTCTCTTCAGCCATTCCCTTATCACTTAGGCATCTCACTTCTCTAATTCCAACTGCCAATCATGTGCCATTTTTTCTAATTTGGCTTACCTTTGCTATTTTCTTTGGTGGTGCCTTGTATGTAGGTAAATAGTCATGGCTCCCAAGAGGAAAAGGGACCTTGCTATGGGGCCTACCATCCCTACCACCTACAACATACATCGATTCACTTCTGAAAGGATCGAGGGGATTTTTCAGGAGCACCTCTTTAACAGAAGGATTCTTATGGAGAGAGATGTGACAGAGGAGGAGCTTTTGGCATACATGGTGGGCGCTAGGTTTGAGAGGTTGGAGTGGAGCAACATGTTGATTCTGCCCGAGTTTTGTTACCCTACCTTGGTCAGGGAGTTTTACTCTGATCTGCTGCTGACCGAGGGGGACAATGATGACCTCAGGCTGACTTCCCTTGTGAAGGGGGTTGCCATTAGCTTTACTACAGAGGAGTTGGGAATTATCCTCGATGTCTCAGCAGAGGGAAAGAGGGTTTACTATCCTCCAGGCCATCACCCAAACAAATGCTTGCACCCAGAGGAAAGTAAGAAGTTATTCAAGGTTCTGACAAACAACAGATATGAGGAGAATGAAGACTTCTCCTAATTTCCTCCTTCTCAATGGGTTCTCATCTTCATTACCAAAACCAATCTGGCTCCCTCTAAGGCACACAACACACATCCTCCTTTGATGTCTACAGTTCTAGCTCACTCTCTATACACTAGTCAACATATTTGCCTTCCCTATGTAATCATGAAGCACATGGCCCGTGCTGTAATGAATCCTGCCCACAACCATGCTCTGCCCTATGGTCGGCTGCTCACTTGGATTTTCTTATGCTTTGAGATTGATCTGGACCATGAACCCAAGGAATCAAGCATGGAGGGGCCTATTGGGTTCGATGCACTATAAAAGATGAACTTGTACCATGATTATGACAGTGCAAGAGAGCAAGTTTAGTATCGAGAGGGTAGAGGGGTCGGAGATGATGATGAGGATGATAGTGATGATGATCCCGAGTTCAGGGGTTCTGGACCATCTGCAGCAGGGTCTTCAGGCGTACCAGGGGAAGGAAGTGACATGTTGATGGCCATCAGGCGGCTAAGCCTGAGGGTAGTGGATGGCTTCAATAGAATCAAGAAGCAACTCAATGCCCAAGCTTGGTGTCTTGAGACCATAGAGCGAGGAGTAGATGACATCAGTGCCTTCCTTGGTCGCGGTGGTGGCGACGGTGCAGATGACTAGCCCAGTCTTTCTGCAGTAGCTAGTTTGGAGTTATTTTATCAGTTCTTTAGTTTATGACTTTGATGGACATCTTGTGGAACTGTTTTATTTTGCTTACCCTTTTGCTCCTTGCATTTCTCTTTTCTCTCTTTCGATCAATTGGTATGAACAATCTGGAAACCTTTGGAATTAATGAAGGTATAAAATGATCTTGTGTGGTTAAAATCAGGTGTTTTGGGTCGAACAAGTGAAAGCGGGTAATTTGGGTTGGAGAGGGCACAGGTATGCCCAAACAGGAATTCGGTACTATCATGGTTGGATTTGTAAAATTTGAATTGGACAGGATAGAATCACAGGTGTCGAATCATGAAGGACATAAATGCCTTTCAGAAGGGATTGGGAATAATTGGAATAGTTATATTTAGCTTTATATCTATATATATAAACTTGTTTAATTCCCTCTTTTAGATCATTGCTCATCACTGGGGGGGGTTAGTTGTATTTAATTCATCATTTAGCAGGGATAATCACTTATATCTACCCAAACTTTAACCACTTAGCACACCACAACAATTTCATATTTATATCCCACAGCCTGAATTTCAAACACTAATCTTCATGTCGCCTATTATCTTCTTGTGAATTCACCTAGAGGGGGGGGGAATAGGTGAAGATAGCGGAATATGCTAAAATAATGCGAAAAAAAAAATTATCTAAGAAATGCAAGTAAAGTAAATAAGCAACAAAGATAATACACAAGATTTATAGTGGTTCGGCCAAAACTTGCCTACGTCCACTCCTCTCACCTTAGAGAGAATTCCACTAAAACGAATCTTGAGTAAGAGCAAGAGGACTTGTACAAATCTTGATTAAGAGCAAGAGAACTCAACTACTCTTGATTGCGAGCAAGATGACTCAATCAATCTTGATTCCGAGCAGGAGGACTCACTACTCTTGATTTCGAGCAAGAGGACTCAACAACAACTTTAAACAAAGTAAAAGAACTACTAAATGGTTTAGAGTTACCTTAAACTTTAGTAGAAAAGATGCTACCTTTCAATGTATGCAACTTGGATGCAAGTGTGTATGAAGGAGCAAGATGAGATTGAATTTTCTTCGATCTTCTTGATCTTGAAAGAATAATCTCACTAGGGAGTGCTTGAATGTTTATAGCTCTTGATTGATGATTGTTGTAGTATTTAGAACACTAATCAAGAGGGTATTTATAGGCTAGAGGCTTAGAACCAATTAGGAATCCAATTAAGAAAAGAATCCCACATTCTATAAGTAATACGGTATGCCGGATTACCTACTTTCCTTAAGAAACAAGGGAATAACGGTCAAATTTCAACAGTCATAAAGTGATCCGGTATGCTGGATTATGATCCCGTATACCAGTTCATGATTCGGTATGCTGGTCCTCATCCAGCATGCTTAACTGAGCTGCTGTTTCCCATTTCCTGAGATTTACTATTGATCCGGTATACCGTTTCATGATTCGGTATGCTGGATCATACAATTTCTGCTGACATTATTAAGTCCTTTATTGGACTTACTTTGGTCGATTTCATTGGACAAGTCTGGGCCAATTTCTTTGGTCTTAGTCCAAGTGAGAAGTGTTTAAAATAACCTCCTAGGGTCACACTACATGTATGCAAGCGTGAGTGTGTGCATTACATATGAACTTTAACAGATGAATTTAAATCTTAGTACATTTCTAAGTCTTCACAATTCTTCAAGTTTTGAACTTCACTTCTTTACATGAGTATCTTCAAAGTGAGTTCCTCTAAGTTGTCTTGATCTTTGACTTCAAATGTTGTTCTCCATTTTTCATGATTCTTTGATGTCTTGAAAGATTGGACAAGTTCAATTTGCTTTGAGCATCAATCTCTTGAATTGAGTGTTCCCCCTCACTTGATGCTCTGCTCTTATCTATGCATCTTTTAGACAAGAGTTAGTACAACTAACTTATTTGTTATCATCAAAATCATAATGGGTGATTTGTGGATTTTACCCCAACACTTCTAGGTTATTATTTTCACCCCAAATCAGTCTTCTCCTATGTCCTCATACAATAATTTATATTCTTGAGATTTTTAATTTAGAACCTAATTGTGGAGAATAAATCAAGAGGTTACGTCCAGACTGTGGTCAGTGTAGAGCATCATTGCTCTGATACCACTCTGTCATGCCCCTATCCCGATGTAAGATATTTTGCCACATAGGGGTATGACTGGGATAATCACACATCATCCCAACACCTACCAGGATCACAGATACAATGTCTCGAGCCACAGTTCACCCTATCATCACATTATGAACCCGAGGTGATTGACATGAATCTCCCCGAGCATCGGGTGTCATCCGACATGGTTCACATGAATCTCACCGATGCACCAGCCTAGAGACACTAAAGAAATCATTAAAGCAGGTATAGAAGGGTCCTATGCTAGGCCCCTAGGTTAAAATCAAGTTTCAACCAAGACAGCATGAGTAGACTCACGGACGGTTTCAGTAGGGGTGAGTCCGTCCCTGACTCTGTTCAGGCCAAATGGTAAAAATAGAGCTAGCGGACCCACGAGCGGAACATCTTACTTGGATCCGATCGTGCATCCGTTCGACACCTGAGACCTACTTAAAAGGGAGTGGATCAACGGGCGGATGTGCTTCTTGGGTCCGCTCCTTCATCCGTTCGATCCCTGAGACAGACCCAAGAGCAAGAGGCTTCGGGCGGAGGCATACAAAGTGAATCCGTGCCTTCGTTTGCTCAGGCTAACTCACAGGGTTTATACTAGGCTGGCTGACGGACCGTACCATAATTGGTGGATCCAGTCGTGCGTCCACCGGCAGTCGAGTCCGAGATTTCAAAGGGTTTTTGCTCCAGCTTGAAGCTTGGGGCTCCCTTAGCTCTCAAGGTCAGGGGAGGGGTGTCTAAGCCTTCCTAGGGTCACTAGAACCTAAGCCTAACCTCATGGATCCAGGATCCAAGATCCACAAGGATTGGTCTCAATTTGGTCTAAGGGTTGGGTTTTCAAGGTTTAAAACCAAAGCTTAGCAGCAATGGCAGCAATTACAGCTCATGGGAGTTCAAACCAGACCTAGGTCAGCTTCATTAGAGCTCCAACTAGGGACCGAGCTCCACCTTGAGTCCCAAATGGAACTCTAGGTCAGCCCAAAGCTCAAGAAATAAACCAAAATACAAAAAGGGAAAATAGAGAGAGAGAGGTATCAAGCTTGGAGTCTTACCTTGGTGAGGAGCTCCAATGGAGGAGCAAGATCCAAGGCTAGGTGAGCCCCCTTGCTCTCCTCCCTTCCTTTCCATCTCTTCTCCTTCACCTTCTTCTTCTCCCTTCGTCCGGACAACAAGAGAAGGAGATGTGGGGCAGCCAGCCACCTTGGCATGGCTTCCCTCTTCTTCCCTTCCCCTCTCATTCCCCTCCCACTTCTACTTCTTCCCTTTTCTTCCTCCTCCTCCTTCTTCTCTTGTCTCTTCTCCTCCACAATTTGGCTTGGAGGGGGAGAGATAAGTGAATGGGAGGGATTTCTTATCTTTAAGGGGTAGAAGGGGCCTTAGGTTGTGTTTGGTTAGGGGTCCTTAGAATGCATTTTAATCCCTTAGGTTATAAATGGATTTTGGTTAGGTCTTAGGCCATGTTTGGTCCATGTCATAGCCCTTAGGTCCATTTAGTTAGTTAGGGTCTGTTTGGGTTGGGTCTAAGCCTCATTAGACCTATTAGCCCTTATGCATTGTTTGGTTTTGAGTTAGGTTATCAAAACTCATTAATTATCTAAGTTAGGCTTTGTGGGCCCACTTCCATGGCCCACTCAACCAACTAATGGTAAGGGCAGGGGTCCACATGGTTCAAAGGTCCAATTAAGATGTCCAGGACACGGGTATGTGGGTCCCATCGAAAAATTATGAAAAAAGGTAAGTAACAGCAAGGGCGGATCCTCAAGCGGATTTAGTACGAGTGAGTCCTTTCGTGACTCCGGTGCTGCTGTCAGGGCCTAAACTTCAAGGAAAATTACAAGGCTTTGACCCACACTTTCAGGTCTCCGATGGGTCTCTTATAATAATATTTTAAGTCTGAGGTCACAGGTGTTGGCTAGTGCCACCATGGCATTGCCTTGGGTAAATGCCTCAACTGACCCGGGGTATAAGGGGTATATTTGGGGTGCAGGTGTAACACCTTATCTTTGTCTACCTTGCTCACACTAGATAGGTAGCATTCACAACCTCCCATCTAGCATCTGCTTAGCTTGCAAAGCAGATATCAGCCTAATGTCATTTCGTCTTTTTATTCCCTTGAACTGGAAGGCTGGCCTACCAGGTATCTCGAATGAGACCAACTTGTTAAAACAGTTAACCTTAGCATGGTGCGCTGCTAACCAATTCATGCCAAGATAGCATGAAAGTCTTCTAGATTCAACACAATAAGGTCTACCACAAGTTCTTCTTTTCCTATCCCCATAATGCAATTTTTATACACCCAATTTGCTTCCACTATATCTCTTACTGGTGTTTCTACTCGTAAGGAAAATTCTAGTTTGCTAGGTTCTTTGTTCAACCTGTTAGCAAATACTGTAGATATAAAGGAATGGGTTACCCCCGGATCAATTAATATATGAGCTGTAATACCAGAAAGAGATAGGGTACAGGCGAGTTTGTTGACTACCACCTTGCTTGTTGCTCTGGTTTTGTCCTTGTTGTGGGTTTTGATGTTTGTCTTGCTGAAATGTCTTCTTCGGATTAGGACATTCATTGACTTGGTGTCCTTGCTGTCCACAACCGAAACATGCATTGGTGAGCTTGAAACAAGTCCCCCCATGACGTTTACCACAGTGAGCATAAATAGGGTACTGGTTTGAGCGATTGCTAACGTGCCTTGAATCTTCTGTTTCTGCCCCATCGGGCTTGAGCCCCAAAGTTACCACTGCGATTTTTATTCTGCTTAGCTCTAACAGATTGTAACTCATTGTCACCCTTCTCTGCGGCATACACCGTTCCCATCACTAATGCAAAAGTCTTCAACTTGAAAAGTGACACCTTATTCTTAAAAAATGTTCGAAGGCCTCTAACAAACTTGTCTGCCTTCAATTCTTCAGTCGCTACTATATGTGGAGCATAATGGCACAACTGAGAGAATTTGGACTCATACTGCGACACAGTGATGTTCCCCTGCTTCAAACCCATAAACTCTCCAGCCAAACTGTTCCAAACATGCGTGGAAAAATACTTCTCGTTGAACAAATCCTTAAATAGCTACCACATCATAGGCGGACTCTCCATCGTGCGGAGTCTTTCCACTCCCTTCCACCACAACTTGGCGTCACCAGATAATTTGAACACCGGCAACTTAACCTTCTGAACATCTGTGCAAGCCAAAATATCAAAAATATCTTCAAGGTACACAATCCGTTCATCCGCTTCGCAGGGTTCTAGATTTCCTTCGAACTGTCATGGGTCGAAATCCTTAAATGCCTTTATCAATCTGTGAATATCATTACCTCCAGCTCTCCATGCATACATGGTCTCCTAGTAACAAACAAAAATTTCATCTTAGAATCCAACTTGGAGTAAGACACAAAATTGGAAACTTATACTACCCAAATTTAATGAGAACCCATTCTCACATCGTCTTAGGACATCTAAACCTAGGCTCTAATACCAATCTGTAACGCTCCAAAACTCAAAAAGTCGGGTTTCGAGCTGTTAACTCATATCAACAGGCTAACCATCATTGTAACACGTTAGTCTTCTAAAATAAAATTCCATCATAATAATTATTGAATTAAAACCAAAATAAATATCCTTGTCTTCAAAAGAGGGTAACATAACTAGTGGTCCAAACCATCTAAACTGAAATAGAAAAATAGTTCAACATGATATCTCCAACTAAAGAAAACTAAAAGTAATAATAGGAGATAAACTAAATAAAATGATGATGCCCTTGGGAAGGTTCTTAACGATCACACGCGCTCAAGACTACACGTTCCTGAAATCCCTGGCTAGACCTACGTCATCATCTGCAAAACATCACATCTTGCCTGAGTTTCGGAAACTCAATATGCTACCTTATAAAGTAATGCTTGTAAAGACATGATAATAATGGTTCATGGTTTAATGGAGAAACGAAATATAGTATAGACAAGTGTGAAATTCTATATCCAACAAATTAATCATAGTTCGAATACTCATGTAACTCAAACCAAAATCCAAATTAAATTTTGAAATAACAACTATACTAAATATCGTATAGCTTGTCTATCAAAGGCAATAGCCATAAAAAAAATGTAACTATGCAAAATAGGAAAACCCCATTTCAAAACAAAAGCAGTTGCATGTAAATCTTTCTTTTATACTTATAGAGACGGGCAACGATTATCAAAATAACTAGTAGTACAAGTATAGCCCACTAGGCTACAATACTAAGACAACATGAATACTTAAGCCGGCCTATTCCTGTTCCTTACCCGTCATAAGGTGGTATAGGACTTGCAAAGAAAATTAGAATCAAAGACAAAGGGCTTTCACCTCCCATACCATCGCACAGGATTTCTAGTGAGAAGCAACAAAATGGACTCTACCGGTAGGATCATAATCCATCTTTCTGTGCAGCCACTCCCAAGGACTAGTAAACCAGTCCCACCGGCTCCAAAAGTATTCTCAAGCATAATATAGTAAAGCAATAAAGAGTCATCAAAATAGCCACATAGGAATAGACTCCAAAAGAGTTTTAAAAACACCATATTAGTGTATTAAATAGTTACATAAAAATAAAGCCAAAACAGAATTTTAAAAGAAACATAATAGTATATTGAATGGATTTTTGAAAATGAAGCTAAAATAGAAATTAAAATTATATAAAAGTGTATTAAATGGATACATGAGATGTAGCCCAAAATAGAATTTTAGACACAGCATAACGATGCATTAAATAGTAACATGAGATGAAGCCAAAACAGAATTTAAAATACAGCATATCAATGTATTAAATGAACACATGAGATGTAGTCAAAAAATAGAATTTAAAAAAAAAAAAGAGCAGCATACTAGATATAAAACCATTCCATAAGAATGAGTTCCTAAAAGAGTTTAAAAAAAACAATATTTTAGATATAAAACAATTCCATAAGAATGGGCTCCAAAAAAAGCTTAAAAAAATAGCGTTTTAGATATAAAGCAATTCCATAAGAATGGGTTCCAAAAAGAGAATTGAAACAATATATCAGCTCTTAAAATAATCATGAATAGAAATGAGCCCATATCAGGACTTTTCTATATAACTCGAACTTGTTACAGATCTATAGACCATAAACGTTTAACCAAGACAAAACTAGAACAAACTATCCCAGAGTACCAAGAACTATAATCTACCCAAGTCTGAATTTCCTTTCAGACAAATCCAAAACATCCAACCAACATAAAAAAAGATATGTAGCTTACCTCAAGCAAAGCCAACGCCCTCTTTTTTCTTCTCCTCAGCAGGGTTCTTCTCAGCCTTTCTTCAATCCTTTTCCAATCTCCTTAGCCCTCTCTTATTCTTGAAACTTTCTGGCCAAGATGGAATGATTTCCAAGGGCCTGATTTCCTGTGATTCAAATACCCCAAATCATAGTCAAAACAAGGAAAAGAGAATGAATCAAAACCTCACTTTTTTTCCCCATCCCCTGAAATCTTCTCCTTTCCTTTCTTATTTTTTTTTCTTTCCTTTTTTTCTTTTATTTTTTTTTAAACATCTGGACCCTTAAATGGGTCAACCCAACGACCCAAATAGCTATTGGCTCAGACCCAAGGTTTAGGGTCGGTACAACTTTATTGAAAACCCTAGCTCGATAACCATCCAACACCATCAGCAAACGCAGACACATAGCTTCTACCCTAGGGAATTGAACTTCTTTGAGTTCAAATTGATGAAAGCAGTGCAAGGAATGGTGGGTCATCGTACAAGCCCGAATCCGGCTAGATCTTGAATTTTTTTTTGGGGGGGGGGAGCAAGAGGACTACGAGCAGTCCCAATGACATTCTATTCTCAAACAGTTCAACTCAATTTGCTATAGATGATAAGAAGAAGACAAAAATTCAAGGTCGTGAAATGGGCCTGTTAAAAATTCAACAAAAAACCTAGTTAAATTTGGGAAAGGAACTTGGGATGGAAGAAGGAATCGTACCTACAGAAAGATGGAGTTGTTGCTTCAATCTCCAACCCCTGAAATTGCTTGAGTCCTTCTTAATTCCTTATGAAGAAGAAGAAGAGTGATGGTGTTTTTTAATAATCTCTATTTCTATAGTCAGACATGGAAGAAGCCACTGTGATGGTTGCTATAATAAGGGAGGGATTAGGGGTAGAAGAAGATGCACAGGATAAGCCTATTTTCCTGAATCAATTTCTTCTACCTGCGGTTCTGATGTTTTCGAAATTGAGCGGAACTTCTTTCTTCTTCTGTGGGTGGATTGACTTGGTCTCAGGAACAAGAGGAGGGCTTTCGTTGGTGGATGAGAACCACCACCTCCTCAGCTTCTTTGAAGGAGTTAAAGTGAAATTGATGATGGAAGCAGAAAAAGGGTTTGGTCTTCTGTAATTGGGAGGGGAGAGTAGATTGTAGCTGCGGTGCTGGAGTTGGAGAAGGTACCTTCATCACACTTGACTTTGGGGTTTTTTGATAAAGGGTAAAACAGTAAGTTTACCCTTATTTGAGGGTAATTTGGGCATTTAAACAAAATTAACTTGCTTATATCATCACTTAAGGGTAAAATAGTAGCTATACACTGGTCAAGGGTAGTTTAGGGATTTAAATAAATTTAACTAGCTGACTCTATAAGTTAACAGCATAAAACTAACGTTAGGGACTAATCTATAATATAGGGTTCTAATACAGGGGACGGGTGAGTATTTTCAAATAAGAGGGGGTGACGAGTATCGTTCCACAGGGGGTGTTTGTAAATTACCCAAAAAAAATGTATATCATTATGGTAAAATTAAAAGTAATTTTTTATTATGGCATATAATCTTAAAGTACAACAAATGCATAAAATTTTGACATATATATATATATATATATGGAAAATCTTGTTGTAAACTTTTGGGATTGCTGCCTCCACATCGTATCACTCGGCTACCAAAAATCTATTTTGGGCTCTCAGTTTACTAGCATCAAAATTGAACCTTAATTATGTCTAATAGGAGAGGTAGCAAGGGTTTGGGTGCAGATGAGTAGGAAGAGGTGGGGATCAAATCATCAGCTTAAGAGGTAGTTGAAAGGGAAGTAATGAGAGAGATTTGAATACCAAGGATTGGATGCAGGGCCTGTCAATTTGATAGTTGCTTCAAATCCATATATCTATGAATGAAAGAGGTAGCAACCTCCTCATTATGGTTAGTTTTTATAATAAAGCAACAAGTTCATCCTCTCTTGATCCTGTGAATTCATTAGGTGGGTCATCAGTATGTGTGCGCGTATGTGCATGGGTGCATGTGTGAAAATTTGAAAGATACTTTTATTATCGAATATTGTACAAAATGAAATCTAAAGTACAATAAGTATGCATGAGAATTTAAAAAAAAAAAACACCCTAAAAATTTAGAGCATAAAAAACTACTAAACATGTCATTGTAAAGTTAATTACTTGTAATTGAGTACCCAAAGATTATTGTAATTTCTCCCAAAATCGAGATGTAAACCTTGGGTCACGATAAGATATTATGTATATTGGCACTCTATAGAGTTTGACAATTTCATCAATGTCCAATTGAGCCAATTTCTCCAATGTATATGTCATGTGGACAGCTAAGAAAAGTGTTGATGTGGTTAAACGGTGCACCAAATGGATGTCTTAGGTAGTGATGTAACGAAATCCATGGTCACATGCTCCCATTTCCACTCTGGAATTATCAATAGTTGCAATAATCCTGAGTGTCTCTGATGTTCCACCTTAATCTACTGGCATACAAAGCACAAAGCATCATTTAACAAACTAAGCAATTTCTCTTTTCATGTTATTCTACCAAAATATACTTTTTAGGTTTTGGTACATCTTGATGTTGCCTGAATGCATTGTGAAGGCAGACTGGTGTGCCCTTCCTTCAAGATTTTCGGTTTCAACTAAACATCATTTAATATACACAGTCGTGCTTTGAACATAATGCACCATCATCAGAGATATTAAAATATGCTTTCTTCCCTTTCTATTCTTCTTTTCTGATCTTCACCAAGGACTGATTGTCTCTATGTTTGGATTTTATCTTATCCATTGATTGAAGGTTGCACTATCAGACTTGCTAGAATAGGTGTGGTGTTGCTCACAACTACCTCTATCTGTAGTTTCCTCAACCTCAAGGATGTGGTGTTGTGAGGTTAACAACATTGCTGAAAATTGTTGTGTCTGTTTGTTTTTTTTTTTTTTTTTAGCCAAGAAGAAAATCAAAAACCTTGCATCCAGTAACGGGATATTTTTGTTTCATCCCAGCCTCTAAGGTGTTGGGCAAGCTTGCCAAAGAACACATTCACTACTAATATCTTGCTTCCAGATTATTATATTTATACAGTGGAAGAAGTATTTCAAGTAAAAAGTAGTAGAATTGATAGTTGCTATCCTTACTTATTCAAAGATTTCGTACATGGCCGTTGCCTCTTCAAACCTTTCAACAACCCGTGCACATTTCTCAAATGCAGATTCTAGAATATTATTTTTATCTTCAGCATCCTCCAGGTAAGAAGATTTATCTTCATCACTCATCATAAACCATTCCATCACAGTTGTGCTTCGAGACGATTCCATTTCATATTTGTCCTTGAAGATTGATACATAACGAATGAATCCTCCAACTTTGCCATTCATCAAAAAAGCAGGTAGTCCATGGATTTCGGATTTATTTTCCTTATTTTGGTCTGATTCAGACTACACATCACGAGCTTGTTTATGCACCTCCTCAATCTTTTCCTTAAGGATTCCGTTCAGCTTCGCACCTTTCTTGAGAATCCTCTTCAAATTTGTAGCCTTCTTGAGGTAAGACGTCTTTTCATCACTAGCTATGACGATCCATCCGTCTGCAGCATAACGTCTCGCAGCAATAGGAGAAGAATGTAGGATCAAATGCTTGTCAATCCCAAAAAGACGCCTTACGAGGGAAGGTACAACTTTATTTCGTTATTGTAAACTAGCCAACATGCATCGCTCTACCCGAGCAGGGGTCTAGGCGGGCATTGGATTCCCCAATAATTCCCCCCAACGCACGCTTAGGGACTACTCGCAAGTACAGTCTGCTCCGCAGTATGTCGCATGCAGAGAGACTTGAACTCGCGACCACCTACTCTGATACCAATTATAGGATCAAGCGCTTGTCAATCCTCAAAACATGCCTTGTGAGGGAAGGTGTAACTTTATTTTTTTATTGCAAACCAGCCAGCGCGCATCGCTTCGCCCGAACCGGGGTTTGGGCGGGCGTTGGATTCCCCAACAAAGAAGTATTCTCAAAATTCTTGATGTCGTATGATACATAAAGAATGAATCCCCCAAGTTCGTCGTTCTCGATGTGTTTGTTTTAATTAAAACACTAGTTTCAAAATATCCTCTTGCATTTATTGCATTTGATTTCTTATTTTCGGAAGTGTAGAAGGAAGCTAAAACTAGTATAAAGTTTTAGTCCCACATCGGAAGTGGAAGAGAATTAATAGATGCATATGTGCGCATGCGTCGAGTAGATTCGTGGTAATGTGATGTAGTGTTGTGAGGTTAAAAACATTGCTGAAAATTATTGTGTTTCTTTTTTTTTTTTAGCCAAGAAGAAAAACCTTGCATCCAGTAACGAGACATTTTTGTTTCATTCCAGCCTCTAAGGTGTTGGGCAAGCTTACCAAAAAACACATTCACTATTAATATCTTGCTTCCAGATTATTATATCTATACGGTGGAAGAAACATTTCAAGTAAAAAGCAGTAGAATTGACAGTTGCTACCCTTACTTATTCAAAGATTCCGTACATGGCCGCTGCTTCTTCAAACCTTTCAACAGCTCGTGCACATTTCTCAAGTGCAGATTCTAGTATATTATTTATATGTTCAGCATATTCCAGATAAGAAGATTTATCTTCATCACTTATGATCAACCATTCATTCGCAGCTGTGCTTAGAGACAATTCCTTTTTATATTTGTCCTCGAAGACTGATACATAATGAATGAATCCTCCAAGTTCGGCATTCATCAGAAAAGTAGGTAGTCCATCGATTTCGGATTTATTTTCTTTCTTTTGCTCCGCTTCAGACAGCGCATCACAAGCTTGTTTATCCTCCTACTCGATCTTTTTCTCAAGGATTCTGTCCACCATCGCACCTTTCTCGAGAATCCTTTCAAATTTGTAGCCTTCTTGAGGTAAGGCGTCTTTTCATCACTAGCTATGACGATCCATCAGTCTGTAGCATGACGTCTCGCAGCAGTACGAGAATAATGTAGGATTAAACGTTTGTCAATCTCCCAAAACACGCATTCTGAGGGAAGATGCAACTCTATTTTCTTATTACAAATCAGCCAACGCGCATCGCACCGCCCGAGCCGAGGTCTGGGCGGGCGTTGTATTCCTCAACAATCCCCCCAATGCACGCTCAGGGACCACTCATAAATACAGTCGGCTCCGCAGTATGCCGCACGCAGGGAGACTCGAACTCGTCACCACCTGCTCTGATACCAATTATAGGATCAAGCGTTTGTCAATCCTTCAAAACACGTCTTGCGAGGTAAGTTACAACTTTATTTTCTTATTACAAACTAGTCAGCGCGCATCGTTCTGCCCGAGTTGGGGATTGGGCGGCCGTTGGATTCTTCAATAATCCCCCCCCAAATGCACGCTCAAAGATCACTCGCAAGTACAGTCTGCTCCGTAGTATGTCGCACGCAAGGAGACTCGAACTCGCAACCACCTACTCTGATACTAATTGTAGGATCAAGTGCTTGCCAATCCCCCAAAAGACGCCTTACGAGGGAAGGTGTAATTTTATTTGCTTATTGTAAACCCGCCAGCGTGCATCACTCCGTTCGAGCCAGGGTTTAAGAGGGCATTAGATTTCCCAATAAAGAAGTATTCTCAAAATTCTCGATGTCGTATGATACATAAAGAATGAATCCGTCAAATTCGTCGTTCTCGATGTGTTTGTTTTAATTAAAACAATAGTTTCAAAATATCCTTTTGTATTTATTACATTGGGTTTCTTATTTTTGGAAGTGTAGAAGGAAGCTAAAACTAGTATACAATTTTAATCCCACATCGAAAGTGGAAGAGAATTGATAGAGGTATATGTACGCACGCGTCGAGCCAAGTCATGGTAGTATGATGTGGTGTTGTGAGGTTAACAACATTACTGAAAATTGGTGTGTTTGTTTTTTTTTTTTTTTTTTTTTAGTCAAGAAGAAAATCAAAAACCTTGCATCCAGTAACGAGACATTTTTGTTTCATTCCAGCCTCTAAGGTGTTGGGCAAGCTTGCCAAAGAACACATTCACTATTAATAACTTGCTTTCAGATTATTATATCTATACGGTGGAAAAAACACTTCAAGTAAAAAACAGTAGAATTGACAGTTACTACCTTTTACTTATTCAAAGATTTCGTACATGGCCGTTACCTCTTCAAACCTTTCAACAGCCCGTGCACGTTTCTCAAATTCAGATTCTAGTATATTATTCATATCTTCAGCATCCTCTAGGTAAGAAGATTTATCTTCATCATTCATCATCAATCATTCTTTCGCAGCTGTGCTTAGAGACGATTCCATTTCATATTTGTCCTTGAAGACTGAAACATAATGAATGAATCCTCCAAGTTCGGCATTCATCAGAAAAGCAGGTAGTCCATCGGTTTCAGATTTATTTTCCTTCTTTTGCTCCGCTTCAGACTACGCATCACGAACTTGTTTATCCTCCTCCTCGATCTTTTCCTCAAGGATTCCGTCCACCTTCGCACCTTTCTCGAGAATCCTCTTCAAATTTGTAGCCTTCTTGAGGTAAGACGCATTTTCATCATTAGCTATGACGATTCATCCTTCTGCAGCATGACATCTTGCAACAGCAGGAGAAGAAGCATTCTCAAAATTCTCGATATCATATGATATATAAAGAATGAATCCGTAAAGTTCGTCATTCTCGATGTGTTTGTTTTAATTAAAACACTAGTTTTAAAATATCCCTTTGCATTTATTGCATTTGGTTTCTTATTTTTGGAAGTGTAGAAGGAAGCTAAAACTAGTATAAAGTTTTAGTCCCACATCGGAAGTGGAAGAGAATTGATAGAGGCATATGTACGCACGCATCGAGCCAAGTCGTGCTAGTGTGAAATGATGTATTTAATTTTGATTTAAAGTTAAGTCGGTTCAAAGTAGACTAGTTCAAAGTTGGCCCGGTTTCGGGTCATTCTTTGGTTCAAATTTGGTCTAGTTTTTTGGCTAAGGGGCATGTATCTTTAAAGAGACATATCCATTTGTATAAGTGCATTCATAGCACTTGGAATGGAATCTTTTAATATAATCCATTGAACCAAGAGACACAGCTATACCATGGGGTATCTTCAAGAGACACTTACATATAAGAGCTTAGATTAGAATCTTTTAATCCAATCTACTCAAGCCAATGGACACACCCGTTCCTATCTACTCAAGTCACTACTCACTTCTCATTTCAAGGAAAACTAGAATCGATTTGAGAGAAGTAGAGCAAGGGAAGGATAAAGGAGAAGAAGGGAGAAGAAATTGAAGAAGGGGGAGGAAGGTGGAGTGGAAGGACTTCACACCTACCCATTTTGATTCAAGTGAGTGCATCTCCATCTCTCTCTTTCCCCCTACTTGATTTTATTTATGTTGCTAAGTATGAAGATGGAACCATTAATGGTTCTTCACCAACCTAAGGGTCCCTCTACTTCATTTTATTTATGTTGTTGAGTATGAAGATGAAACCATTAATGGTTCTTCACCAACCTAAGGGAAGGACCATTAATGGAGGACTTTTAATGCCTCCAAGTGTGCTAGGTGAACCCATTTAACTCCTTTCTCTTACTCCTTCTAAAGCCCCAACTCATATGAGTAACCCTAGCTTTAGAACTAGAAATTGTAGGGATTTATCAAGGGGTTTGTAGATGCATCCATATGGTTGTTTTATTTAAAACACTAGTTTCAAAATATCCCTTTGCATTTATTGCATTTGGTTTCTTGTTTTTGGAAGTGTAGAAGGAAGCTAAAACTAGTATAAAGTTTTAGTCCCACAATGGAAGTGGAAGAGAATTGATAGAGGCATATGCGTGCACGCGTCAAGACGAGTTGTGGTAGTGCGATGTGGTGTATTTAATTTTGGTTCAAAGTTAGTCGATTCAAAATAGACCGGTTCAAAGTTGGCCCGATTTTGAGTCATTCTTTGGTTCAAAGTTGGCCTAGTTTTTTGGCTAAGGGATACGTATCTTTAAAGAGACATATCCATTTGTATAGGTGCATTCATAATACTTGGATTAGAATCTTTTAATCTAATCCATTGAACCAAGAGACACACCTACACCATGGGGTATCTTCAAGAGACACTTACATATAATTGCTTGGATCGGAACCTTTTAATCCTATCTGTTCAAGTCAATGGACACACCCATTCCATGAAGTGCCTTGAAGGGATGCACCCACAACTATAAATAAAGGTGAAATGGACAACCCAAAGCATTCCATTTTGTGGTTTTTCTCTCCCCTCTCTTTGGTTCTTTTTCTCTACAGAAACAGAACCTTGTTTTTGTTTTTTCCTTTTTCGTTACTGCATATAGTGGTTTTCTAAAACCATCTTTTTAGCTTAGCCTTCCTCTCCCTTGTACCCAAAGTCTTCGTGCCAAAGACCAAGGTTTGGTGGTTGCTTTATCTTTGAGGTAAAACGCAAGGAACCCCGATTGCACTAGTATAGGGGGTGTTTCAAACCTTAAGCATAGTGTCTTTATTAGTGCAACTCAACAACATCTACTGGTTCGTGATTGGTTCGTGTTCTGTTCGTGGCTATCAACAACTTTGTTTCAGTCTTATTCTCTCAAATTGGGTATCTACTTACAACAAACATCCCTGAGCCTTTCCTACTCAGTGCATTTGCAACAACATTCGCCTTCCCAAGATGGTAGTTGATGGAACAATTATAATATTTTAATAACTCCAACTAAGGGGGGGGGGGGGGAGGAGATGTGTGTAAGTCATTTAAGGTTTGGTACAAGAATCCCCAAGACTCTTTCAAAACTTCCTTAAAAAACATCAATTTATGGTCTACCGGTTGAAGCTGCCGGTCGACCTGAACCTACAGTCGTGAGACCGACACTCATAGTAGCTTTGTCGGTCGGCATCTGATCTACCAAGGCTCGACCTGCAGGATCTAGTCAATCTTACCTGTCCTACTGGCTGATCAGTACTTGGGTTTCAGCCCAGGTCCACACTAAATCTGAGTCTCTATTTAACAAGGTTATTCAAAGGGGGTTTTTTAACACCAGTTAATATAACATTCATAATAGCATGTGATGATGAAGAAGAAGACTGGGCTGGGGTTCAATAGAGCTATTCCGGACTCTGCCATTTTTGCCTTCTGTTTGATTCCACCCGTTGAAAACAATGTCGAACCTTTGCTTTTCAATCTCACTTTTTCCCTTCTTTTCAATTTCACTAGATAATTGTGTGGAAACCACTGGTTGATTACAACAAATGTGCCTCTCGGAATTTCTCCCTCCATTACCTTTCCTAAAGCCCACAAAAATGCTTTTGCTTTTTTTTTTTTGCCTACCATTTGTGTCAACTATCAATCACTTAAATTATATACATTACCGGGACAAAAAAAACCAATTAAATTATGTGAGGAGAGGATTCTCTGAGCAAGCGGCACCAAAAAGGTGTGACGGAATAGTTTTGTACATAGGAGCACAGAGATGTAATTTCATGAGAGAACCTTTTCCCAAATGACGGAAGCAAAAGCCCACTTGCAAGTCTTTCTGAACATTCACATGGAAAGAGGCCTATCATACCACTCTAATGTTCATCAAGCAGCTGTTTCTTGTGATGGCTGCTGCTGGTCGTCAATGACCCTCATTGGTTTCCAATCAGATCCTTCCTTTGGGTGTCGTAAAGCGACAAAATGAAGAGCTTCACTTTGAACCTGATAGATATGGCAGGCCCATGGGTATGAGTCTGGTGACTCCCACAATTTTTGCTCCTCAAATATTGTCTCTTCGGCAAGTGTTCCTCTCACACAGTACACACAACCTGGTTGTGGCTCTGAGAAACCAGCTACAGCAACACACCCAAGAGAGATAAATCCTTCTGGTGCCCGTGGGTACCAAATTGATACAGGAGTAGTATAGTCCTCCGAGCAGTTCCTCCACACCTGCACGAAGTGTAGAAAAATTAAGTCACCTAAGGCATCCATCCCTATGTAGAAAACTGAGCAGCAAAAGAATTCCATTGGAAATTGGAAAGAGCTTTTTTTTTTTTTTTTTTTTTTGGGGGGGGGGGTGTGGGGGGTGGAGGTTGGGGGGTTGGGGGTGCGGATAAATGGTTGGGAGGAGGGATGAATTTCCATTCCTCCAGGCACTACCATGGTGTGAGATACTGGCATGGAAATTAAGACCAATTTCAACAAACCCCAATGAGGAATTAATTAGGATGACTCAGGAAAATGATATGATTCTGAATAGTATTTCTAGAGGGCATTTCTTTTGACAATCTTAATACGCAAAAAAATTGGATGGTTATGATCGCTCAAAAGGATATCTCCTAGCTGGGACTGTTAAGCAGTGGGTCCTGTACACATTGAATGTTTTTCAAGGTGTTAATAAGAGGGATATGGCTAAAGGATCTTCTGCTTAGTAGGATCCTGCTGAGTAGCATATCGAAATCGAGTGGGCAGTAAGAATAAGAATCAACCTATTCTTAATCTTAAGCAGACGTCGGCCTTCTAGAAAATGAAGCTTCGACAACTTTGCATTGACAATGGAAGCAGAGTTTAAACCATACTCATCATAAATTGACTGGAACCATTGAGGTGCTAAAAGAAGAAAAAGAGATATATCTGCTATTCACCAAAAAGTGAGTAAATAATTCTTTCCCATTAAATTTAACCTCAACCTTTGTCCAAAAAAAAAAAAAATTAACCTCAACAAAGTTAACTAGAATAAGAAGAGGTGTTATGGCTTTCTACAAGAGAATCTGGAAACAAACCAAATGTTTAGATTGCAATGTTAGTAAAGAGAGGTTGGCATTTTAAGTATCGTTGGCTTTCTAGAGAGATTCTGAAAAGGAACCCGATGTTTAAATTGAAATCGTTGTAAAGAGAGGTCAGGAATTTGAGTATCATTCTTACCAAGTCGTAACCCACTGGAATTGAGAACTGCTCGTTGATCTTATGGTACACAGCAGCAACATTTGGCGGATGAGTGCCAATACGAGCTATGTCCCCAATGGATACATAACTGCAACAAGAGATGGTGATTATATTATCAAGTCAATAAAAAAATTTAGCATCACCATGAGGTGGTGAGAACATTTGGAATCTAAGGTTCAATTCCCAGTGATAAGAATAAAATACAGATAACTTAAAGAGGTGATGATATGGACTGGCATATAGTAAACATAGACCAATTTACAAACAAAAAAGAAAAAGTTTTCCATGTCTGTTTAATGCTGATACACTAAACCCTTCATTTAAGTGAGAATGATGTTGTCACAGATGGCAAGAATGATGATGCCACTTATTCTATTTCAAAATTCCAAAAACCTGGCAGAAATACGGGACTACCATCGATTTTTTTGGACCAAGTCTTTCATTTTAGTTTCTTAAGCTATAGATGTTACACTAGTCTTGACAGCACATTGAACTAAGATGGAAATCTAGATAGCTACAAAATTTTTGTGGAGGTAACTTTGATACAGATCCAAGGTCGGTCAGAAATACATGTGCAGCAGGAGAAGGAACCAGTCCAGTGTCCAGAGATGAACCCTATGGTTCAGCATTTTTGGTCAAGTTTTGGATCAGTTTTTGTCTTAAACTGAACCCATGGTTCAGGCTTGGATTTAGTCCTTTTACTACATGTGTGGGGTTTATTTAAGTTGTAATTTTTTTTTTTTTTAATTTCATTGCTTCTAGAAGGCTGGACGGGCGTCTCATAATTACCAGCCATTAGTTTCTATTATGCAGTAGTTCTAGATATTTTCTAAATTCTGTTTGTAAGGGTGATGCAGATTCATCATCGAAATGGGCTTATTTCTTTAGAAATAAGTCTAGGGTTGGGATATATATATGTTGGGCCTTTGATCCCAAGGGTTTTTTATGTAATAGGCCACTTTTCTGGGCCTAAAATATGGATAATTAGGTTGCATACGGGATTAGATGTTTTAGTCCTATACTTAGTTTTATTTTCATGTTTTTAATGTTTTAACTTGAACCGGTCCAAAGCTGGTTTGAACCAGTGGTTCAATTTAAGTGATTTTATTAGTTTTCTTTTAGTTGTTTAGATGGGCTGGATAAGGACTTTAATTTGAGTCTATTTCAATTTCCTAGTTAGTTTAAGTTAGCTAATAGGTAAAGGATTGGGTTAGGCCTTTCCTTTTTAGTGTAGGAGTCTAATTTTGAGTCTTTTATATAAGGTTGTAAGGGGACCAAGTATTGAACAAGAATTTAACTAATGAAAAACTTTTGTTTTGTTGCCATAGCTGCTGCTGCTCTTTGTGAGTGTATATCCTTGTGGTTCTATCAAGGTGGAAAGGGTAGGTGAATCTCCTACGACTCCTTACGCCATGACGGCTGGGAGGATCTTCATTGCAGGTGGTTCAATCCTTCTCCATTGCTCAATCCAGTGAGTATTTTAATTTTGGGTAAAGTACACGTACCCCCCTGTAATGCACCCAATATTCCTCGTAGCCCCCTAAGCTTCCGATAATTCCACGTACCACCCCTCAATATTCCACGTACCACCCCTGCTTTACCCCCCTAATGCCATTTAAGTCCACACCAGGTATTAAATGCTAAAAGATGACCAAACTACCCTTTCTTCTATCTTTTCTAAAATTTGAAAAGACCTAATTGCCCTGACCTATTTGCTAAAATTTGAAAAGACCAAAATGCCCTTATCTTCCCCAAATCATCATCTTCTTTTACATACCCACCACCACCACCGCCACCACCACCATCCTTTTTATTGCAGTAACTGATTCCCTCTCTCCTTGTCTTCCTAATTTTCTTCTTTCCATCCACGAAAACCGACAAGAGAAAGCTCCGTTCGTCTTGTAGTCGCTGCTGTTTCTCCTCCTCTTCTTCTTCTTCCCACGAGACTTTCAGCGAAGCAAGGGTGCAAAAACTGCATTTTTTGAGACTTTGATGCAATCACCGCCTATCATTGCTGTTCTCTTCTAACTTTCTATTTCGAAAAATTGCGGGAAACAAATAATGGTGAAGAAATTACGGAAACCCTAAAAAATACTCCACCAATATTTTCTGGGATTTGTCAGGATTTGAATGTGTATTACAGGGTAACTTGGCATTCATGGAAGGCAAATTTGAGACATACTTATTTCAACATGCCATGGACAGAAATTTCAGTTATTGTAGCAGTTGTGCTGCTTGTTCTTACATTCTTACAAACCATATATACTATCAAATCTGTTATTTGAAATTAAATCTGCTACTCTGATCGATTGCTTGTGTATTCAACATTGGTGGTTTTGTCCTGGTGCTGGAATGATTCGATTTATGAAATGTGGTGGTAACATGAAGAATTTGCATTCATGATTCGTTTTTCACCCGCAACAAGCATCATCACTGAACAGAAGTCCTTTGGCAGTAGGTGTGGCAATGGGCCCCAAGAGAAGGATTTCTTGATTATCTTGAGTTCGTATCATCTTAAATTCATTTCAGGGATTGCCCTATATGTGACATTTAGACCTAGGGAAGAAGCATTGAAGTGGTGTTTTGGATTGCAGGGACTCTTTATTTTTGGTGATGAACTTGATATTTTGTACTTTGCTATCTCCTCCATAAATGTGGATTGATGGCGTGCTGCAGATCCTTTAGGAAGAAGAATTGTGGCTTGAATCGGTTTTTCCTTCATTTTTGGGTTTGATTTTGATTTTTTTGACTGGTAGCGAGTCCCAAAAATCATGCCTCTTTAGTTTTGGCAAAATTTTTCGTTCTGTTTCTAAATTAAAATCACTTGCTTTGGATATCGTATGGTCATAATGGTGTTGGAGTTTTGGAGGGTTCCTGGGCCAGGGGAACTTCGCCGGAGATGGGCATCAGCTTCTACACCTTCACGGAGCTTTTGGGTGTAACAAAACCCTAATTCCTTGAAGAGGTTTAGGGTTTCATGTTTTGGAGAAATGATCTGGGGAAGAAGATGGTTGGTGGTATTAATGGTGGTGGGTGGGGGTGGTGCTGGAGGTGGGGCTTCACGGTGGTGGTGGTGGTGGTATTGGGTATGTAATAGAAGATAATGATTTGGGGAAGATGAGGGCATTTTGGTATTTTCAAATTTTAGCAAATAGGTCTTTTCAAAATTTTAGAAAAGATAGAAGAAAGGGTAGTTTGGTCATTTTTTAGCATTTAACATATGGTGTGGACTTAAATGGCATTAGGGCGATAAAGCAGGGGTGGTACGTGGAATATTGAGGGGTGGTACGTGGACTTATCAGAAGCTTAGGGGGGTACGAGGAATATTGGATGCATTACAGGGGGGTACGTGTACTTTACCCTTTAATTTTCTGCAATTCCCTTCTTCTCCTAATCCTCTACAGCCTACCCTACAGCCCCCCTTTTATTTTTATTTGAATTCCCTAAACCCTAGTTCAGTTACAGCCCTATCCAACCATCTAAACCCTCTTCTCTGTAGAACCTAAAACAACCTAAAACCTGTAACTATTCTTCTTCCTTCTAGAAGGTCACATGCAAGGTGATTTTTGAGATCTACCAAACCAGCCATCTGATTGAACTCAGATTTTCACCATACCTCTATTAACCCGAATTTCGGAAGCGATTCAAATTTGACCCAATTCATGTGGCCTGATTTGGATATATTCTCATATTTCCCATTCTACCCCTACCTCCATTAAAGCACAGTTTCAGACCTTCAATCATAATCAATTATGATTTCATGTTCAGAATAAGTAGTTGATTTCATGACGTATTAATTCTGAAGTTAGTAACCTAATCATATCTGTTAACCCTAGTTCCAGTACCCTATTTACCATAACACCCTCACTCCTACCCTAACTAGGATTCCTCCATAACTTCAAATTTGTCCATCAGTTTCAAACCAAACTTTCAGCATACATCCCTTACATCATTATTGACACTCGATCCAAGTTTCATCAGACCCCCACCACCCTAAACCCTAGAATCCCCTTCTCCTACCTCCATTAGGAATTGTCTCAAATAACCTTAGCTTGCAGCCCAACTCACCTAACCTACTTCCATTCACTCAAACATCATAAAACCTATACCATTAGACTTCCCTACACCTGCCCAACATTACCATATAAAAAATACCCCATGCCCCCAAACCTAACCCTAAACTTGACCTACAACTCCAATTCTGTCCCATCGAACCAGCAGCTCAACAGGTCCTGGATGTCTAGCTCCTAGTAGGTCTCCTTCGTATCTAGGACTACATTAAAGGGATTTCTGTTA
The DNA here is from genome assembly GCF_018873765.1 of Telopea speciosissima. NCBI lineage: Eukaryota > Viridiplantae > Streptophyta > Magnoliopsida > Proteales > Proteaceae > Telopea > Telopea speciosissima. The sequence continues at coordinate 63,212,313 of NC_057916.1, read as the reverse complement.
GAGTTGTTAGAATATCTTGTATAAGGGTAGTTCTGTCATTGTCCTGTTATAAGACATGACCAAGTTGAATTTTTCCTTTTGTTGTTTTATTTCTCTTTACCTCCCTAGGGAGGTCTGTGTAATTTGGAAGACTTTATTAATGAAGTAATATGTGTGTTGAGAACAACTCAACACACACAATTGATTCTCCCATCCTCTTCTCTTCTCTTCGCTCCTTCTTCTTCTTCTTGCTGTAAATCTCTTCTGTCTTACTAGATTCGATCTATCTTTAAGTTCCAACTATTTCTCCTTCCATGCATTGGGAATTTCCTATTCTGCTTTTTTTCCTTGAAGTTGTAAATAAAGAGTAGGGGACCACACTACCCCCATGATTGAACAACTTGTTAGCTCTATGCTTGTGATATTCTGTGAGATGCAAAGTGCTATTGTGAGAAGCAACAGAAACCTTGGTGGGAAGCCAAGAGGACTGGTGAGATGTTGGTCAAGTTCTAGATGGGAGGCCTAATCCATATTCCTTTCTTTGTTCATCTTCTAGTTTCTTCTTTTTCATTCAATCAAGGTCAGACCTTTTGTTTCCTCTGCATTCCTACACAGGTTAGTTCTTTGTTTCTGTTTTGCTTACTGTTAAATAACTTCTATCAGTCTTCTCATTTTTCCAGATCAGGAACTAGTGTTGATACATATTAAGATCTTTATTTTCTCCTTTGGATTCATATATCTCATGCAATCATTCTCTCTTTATTTTTGTTGTAATGGGTACAAGGGTAATTTTGTCTATAAGGGTATTATGTTCATTGTATCCATTCTGGAATATTCTTCCTCTTATTATAAATAAAGAGGCTGTGGGCACATTGTTCACAAGCCAGTATTCATAGAATTCCACATGGCATCAGAGCGGGAATCCATCCGGGAATCCTGGAAGTGATTTCTTTTTTTCGGTTCTCTTCTCCCCTCTCTCTCGCGATTGCAACCTAGCCCCACCACCAACACCGACAGCCACCCACCTTTCGCCTCCCTCCCACTCTTCTTCCGCCCTTTTTTCCGCCTCCCACCACCTTCGGCCACCACCTAGGCTTTCTGCCAACCCTTTTCCGTCTCCCCAAGGCCCTTCCGCTCCCTCTTTCTTTTTCGTGGGAGGTTTCCTCCACCTATTTCTGCCACCGCCACCCCTTTTTCACCCTTGGTGGTGAGTTAACTCCCACCAAGGGGTGTTTCTGCTCTCTATGACTTAAACACCTTGTTCGATTTTTTTTCTCTTTTCCCAGTGATTTTATTGTTTGAATTCTTCAATCCAGTAACCATGCCAGGAGATTCCAACATTTCCACTGCATCCTCTGGACACGAAGGCACAACTCAGCGTGATTTCCTTCCGTTCCCTACCAGCTCCATTAAAGTAAATGGTAGCAATTACTTGATGTGGTCTTACTCCTGCCACTTCGCAATCAGTTCCTGTGGCCTCTCTGGCTATATTACAGGAACGGTAGCCAAACCAACTAAAGCTGGTTCTGCATAGGACAAGTGGGTGACTTCTAATTTTCTTGTCATTTCCTATCTCGTTAACTCTATGGAACAAGAATCGTCGGGCGTTATCTTCCTCTTGACACGGCTGCGAAGATTTAGAAAACAGCCAAGGATACTTACTCTAAGATCGGCAATGCTGCCTCTCGTTAAGCTTCGTCAAAAAATTCTTCAGACCAAGCAATTGGAGTTGACTCTTTCCCAGTACTATTTCAAGTTGTGTACCATGTGGCAACAACTGGATTTTTATGGGACATTTACTGCTTCTTGTGATGTGGATACTACTGCTTTTCAAAAGTGGGAAGAGGACTTGCGTGTGTTTGATTTTCTTGCTGGTCTCAACATTGAGTTTGATCAAATCCGGGCCATAGTGCTCAATTGGGATCCTCTTCCAACTCTTGAACAAGCATATTCCCTTGTTGCTGCTGAAGACGATCGTTGGACAGCAATGATTAAGCCTGTTACTCAAGAACGATCTATTCTTCTCTCTGGCTCGCAACCTGCTGCCAGAGGAAATTCTGTTCGTGGAACTAGGGCTGATCGTATGAGCAGTGATCGCCCATCGGTCAAGTGTGATTACTGTGGTAGGGAACACCATACTAAGGACCGCAGTTGGAAGCTTCATGGGTGCCCTACGGATACCTGGGGACATGGTTCCAATCGTTCTACCCGGGCTAACCAAGTTTCCTTTGATGAGCATTTTTCTAATCCAACAGGGCCCCTTTCCCAGGACGAGATGCAACATCTTTGTACTTTGATGACCAGGCTGGATAGTAATACTTCCTCTGCTTCTTCTATGGCTGCCTCTGCCATTTCGTTGCCCAAAAATTCTGGTTTAGGTACTTCTTTAGTGGTAGTTGTTCCTCTGTCGATTCCACTTCTTGGGTAATCGACTCTGGCGCAACGGATCACATGAGAGGTTCTCCTTCTAATTTTTTGACTTATTCTCCTTTACCTGGTAATACCAAAGTTCGTGTTGCTGATGGTTTCCTTTCCCCCATCTTTAGGAAAGAGACTGTGCAATGTTTGCCCTCTATGCGTATTTCCTCTGTTTTACATGTTCCGCAATTCTCTACTAATCTCTTGTCTATTAGTAGTCTCACCCGAGACTTGAAATGTAAAGTAACCTTTTTTCCTTCTCACTGCTTGTTTCAATCGTCTTGGCCATCCATTAAAAATTGTCTTGGCCATCCGTCTCTTGGCGTGTTATCTACTTTGTTTCCTAGTTTGATTAAAAGTTACAATCCAAACAATTTTAGTTGTGATGCGTGCACTTTTGCTACACAAACTAGAGCTATTTATCCAATCTCTGACAAAAGAAGTTTAGTTCCTTTTGGTTTGATTCATTCGGATGTATGGGGCCCTGCCCAGTGTGTGTCGACCTCTGGGTTTAGATGGTTTGTTACTTTCATCGATTGTTTTAGCAGTTCCACGTGGGTTTACTTGATGACTCAGAAGAGTGATGTCTTTACTTGCTTCCAATTATTTCACAAAATGGTTCAGACTCAATTCGATGCCCGTGTGAAGATTGTGCGCACTGACAATGGGAAGGAGTACATGGACAGCTACCTTCGCACTTACTTTGACTCTCATGGGATTATACACCAGACCTCGTGTGTTGACACATCGTCCCAAAATGGTGTTGCTGAGCGAAATAACCAACATCTATTGGAGGTTGCTCGTTCTCTCATGTTTACCATGAATGTACCTTCACGGTTTTGGGGAGATGTTGTCCTTGCTGCTTTATATCTCATTAATTGCCTGCCTACTGGGGCTTGGATGCTCGCTGTCCCCTTGAGGTCCTTTTGGGTAATTCAACCTTTGTTGTCCCTCCGAAGGTGTTCGGGTGTGTTGTTTTTGCTCGCAATCATCACCATATTGGTAAGCTTGATCCACGCGGATTACGGTGTGTTTTCTTGGGATATTCTGCTTCTCAGAAGGCCTATAAGTGCTACCTTCCCCCCACACGGCGGATGTTGGTAACTATGGATGTTGTCTTCCGTGAATCTGAGGCCTATTTTTCACCCACTACACCTCTTCAGGGGGAGCCTAGGAGTGAAGAGGTGTCTCCTCTTATTGCGCCATTGGAAGTTGAGGTTCCCACTGTTGAAGAACCATCTACAAAAATAGAACTTCAAGAAGGGATCACTAGGCAGGAACAGGAACAACCTCTAATACAAGGTGAAGTTGAGCAGCCTCTTGTTAAGGGGGAGACTGGAAAATATCGCCACTTCAATGAAACATTCTCCAGAGGAACATGGCACAAAAAGACTACCACCATTGAACCATCTCCACCTGTACTACCTGCTCCAAGTTCTACTCCTGGTAAGATTGTCTATGATCCTAGTCTTGATTTACCTATTGCTATCCGAAAACCTAAAAGGAGTTGTACTCAACAACCCATCTCTAATTTTGTGTCTTATGAATCTTTATCCCCTTCCTTTCATGCATTTGTTTCCTCTATCCTCTGTTTCTATTCCTAACTCTTGGCAGGAGACAATTGCCGAACAGAAGTGGAAAGAAGCAATGAATGAGGAGATGAGTGCTCTGGGAAAAAATAAAACCTGGGAATTGACATCTCTCCCACTTGGAAAAAAACTGGTTGGCTGGAAATGGGTCATTGCCATCAAACAGAAGGCAGATGAGTCTGTTGAAAGGTATAAGGCCAGATTAGTTGCAAAAGGGTTTACCCAAACCCACGACATTAATTACCAGGAAACGTTCGCCCTAGTTGCGAAGATGAACCATAGTACTATATCTCGCGATATATCGGTATCTCGGGCCTACGAGATATCCGAAATATCCGAGATATCGCTGAATATGACCGAAATATTGCATTTTTCTGCAATATTTCGGGGTCCATCTCGGGGTTTTTGGCCATATCTAGGCCTGAAACTTCATGGACAGCCTTATTTACGCTTAATAAACACATTTAAACCATAAAATTGTAAAAATGTGAATTCAAATTGGTGTTTTGGGCTTGCACCCTTGATTGACATACGATCGCCGACCTAATGTATAAATAGTTAAATACACATAGATTAGGCGGTTAATATTTAATAATAGTATTTAACTTCATCACATATCAAGTTAAAGCCAATACACATTGATGAGTGCCATGATTCTCATAAACTCCATAATATTCAATAACTCGCTTAAAGCCTTAAAGGCAATACACTAAGTGTCAAAGTTAGTAAGTCACAAGACTCGCAACTGACTCATCAACTCACGAAGTTCATAGATCAATGAAATCACAACTTAAGTTACAAATTACAAGTGCTAAACTGCTAATAGTAGTTCTTTGTGCCTCCCTGGATCAATCCCACTCATGCCTCATTTGGAGTCGACGTCCATTGCTCTCTGTTTGAAGGACATATGTGGACCACGGTATAGAATCGGAGAAGAAAGCGAGTGTAGTCATCCACAAGTGTCACGTAAATGGAATCATCAACATCGTAAGTAACCTATCCTAGGATATAAACTAGGGTTACCAATCGATCCATCCGTGAAGAAGATGATCCATTGTGATATGATGTTGGCGCCGGCGCAAGAGGCGATGGCATTGGCTGCATGTATGGCTGGTGAGGTTGGTAGTTAGGTCCGCTAGGGTATGCAAAGATGTTATTTACCAAAGATGATCCAATATGTCCCTGGGGTGGGATGTAGTCATAGTCCCTACCCCACTAACGCCCATATGATGATGATCCATATCTATATCCATCGTAAGGTTGTGATGCACCATAATCCGATGCCAATGGAGTGGTATGTGCGAAAATTAAAATAATTATTTAAGAGCAGAAAAATAAATCCGACACCGTGAAGCCGTAGATCGGCCATTGGTGTCTAACATATATTTAATTCATTACCATCTAAGTCATATTACCCCTAATTATTTCCTATTTTAATTGTAGGAAAATGAATTTTAAAACCAGGAAAAAAAAAAAAAAAATACATATGGAAAAAAATTTCGACCTTTGAGAGCTATAGATCGGCCTCCGTGTCTAACATATATTAATATCATCACCATCCAACAAAATTTGTACATAGTCTTTTCAAAAAATAGTTTTAGAGGAATAAAATTTACCTTAAATAGTGGAAAAAAGCTTGGATGATGAGCTTAGATGACCCTCCGATGAGTTTACCGCGAAAATCCGACAACAATGTGCTTGAACAATGGCTAGAGTGTTGGATGAGAGCTTGGAAGAGTGGAAGAATAGGCAAAAGACTGAAATTCCTTAGCAAATGCAGCTCTCGGTCGAAATATGGACCGAAATTTGCGAAATATTGTATTAAAGCCCCCTTCACGTGACACTTTAAGCCAAAATACCATATTTCGTCGATATCTCACGAGATATCGAGATATTGTCGATATCTCACGAGATATCGTCGATATCTCACGATATCTCACGAGATATCGACGAAATATGGTATTTTTTCATTTCGACCTGATTTCGCATCTCGGTAAGCTCGAGATATACGAAATTAAGCGATATTTCGGCGAAATATCGCGAGATTTTGAACCATGAGATGAACACAATTATAGTGATAATCTCCTGTGCTATTAACTAAGGTTGGGAACTTCAACAACTAGATGTACAGAATGCCTTCCACCATGGTGATCTAGAAGAGGAAGTTTACATGGAAATTCCACCTGGGTTTTGCTACTTCAAAGATTGAAGGAAAAGTATGTCATCTGAAGAAAGCACTATATGGCTTGAAGCAATCACCAAGAGCTTGGTTTGGGAGATTTCACAAAGCTATGGTGTCAAATGGCTACAAGCAGAGTAATGTAGACCATACTTTATTTATAAAAAAAATGGGGCAGCATATCACAGTGCTGATTGTGTATGTTGATGACATAGTGATCACTGGGAGTGATACTGAAGAAGTTAAGAGGTTGAAAAATTACCTAGTAACTGCATTTGAAGTGAAAGATCTAGGGAGACTAATATATTTCTTGGGAATTGAGGTTGCTCATTCAGTTCGTGGCATCTCTCTGTTCCAACGAAAATATACCCTTGATCTACTAAGTGAAACGGGAATGCTAGGATGTAAACCTGCAGATACACCACTGGAGCCAAATACTCATCTAAAGAGCAAGGAAGGAGATTCAGTTGATAAAGGCAGCTACCAGAGATTAGTTGATCGCTTGATATATTTATCTCACACCCGACCTGATATAGCATTTGCCGTGAGCTTGGTCAGTTAATACATGCATGATCCTCACTCTTCACATTTGGAGGCTGCCTACCGAATCTTGAGATACTTGAAGTCTTCTCCTGGAAAGGAAATTTTATATTTTCCTCACAATCACATTCGAGTAGAAGCGTATACGGATGCTGATTGGGCTGGTTGCCTTGATGACAGGAGGTCTACATTAGGGTACTGTACCTTGGTTGTAGGTAACTTAGTCACTTGGAGGAGCAAGAAGCAGTCGGTTGTTGCTTGATCAAGTGCTGAAGTTGAATTTAGGGCTATGGCACGTGGAGTTTGTGAGTTACTTTGGTTACAGGGTCTTCTACAGGACCTATATATTCCAGTAGATCTTCCCATGCATCTAAACTGTGACAGTTAATCTGCCATTAGTATTGCACACAACCCAGTCCAACATGACCGTACCAAGTATATGGAGGTTGATAGACATTTCATCAAGGAGAGGCTGGAGCAAGGAGTTGTGTGTGTCCCATTTGTTCAGTCCAGTGATCAGCTAGCAAATGTTCTCACTAAAAGTCTGTCATAAATCATTTTTTTCTGTAACTAGTAAGTTGGGCATGCTTGATATATATGCACAAACTTGAGGGAGAGTGTTGTAATGGGTACAAGGGTAATTTTGTCTATAAGGGTATTATGGTCATTGTATCCATTCTGGAATATTCTTCCTCCTATTATAAATAAAGAGGCTGTGGGCACATTGTTCACAAACCAGTATTCATAGAATTCCAAATTTTATTTTTAAGCCCTAATTGTCGATAAATTCTGATAGGAGAAGCAATTGCTTTCTCTGTACACATTACACAAAAAGACATCAGACCTCCAGAAATTAGCTGCACTATGTTGCTGGCTGAAGGAAACGAGGGAAAAAGAAAAAAATAAGAAGAGAGATGTACAAAAGTTGGAGATTGGATTTGGGAAAGGATTTATTGATTACCCATTGGGGCAATTTGGTCTCCAAATGCTACATAATCCACCATCCTTCAAAACCTACAGATGATACCAATATTTGACATTAAGAAAGTAAACTCCCAGAAACAAAAAAATTAAAGAAAGAAAAAAAGGTAGCTAGGTAGCCAGTCATGCACCTGCTTTCGGCACAATGTGCGCTGACTTCTTGACTCTTGTTCACTGCTCCAGATCTTCTGAAAGTTGATACTATGTTTTATGAATTTCATATCATCTGAAACAGAACCAACTGAAGAGAACTCTCTTGGCTTAATCACAGCCTTAATCTGATTATTCCAGTCTCTTCCATCTGGTTCATCCCAAGCAAAATATACATGCCGCTGGCTAGAAGGAACCTGCATATGGAAAGACTAGAATGTGACTATGAACTTGTCTTCAGGTTAAATCAGCACATATTTCAGTACTCACCTTCAAAACTAGGCTTTTCATGTCTGACTGGTGTTTTTTCCACACGTTACGCACTACTGAGCATATCCTAACAGCTTGGGGTTCTCCTCCTCCAGCTTCTTCTTCAACATTGCATTTGACAAGCCGGACAAAGTTTTCAGACCTTTTGAAAATTTTGAGATGCAGAATCAAGTGAGAGGGTCTAGGGTAGCCAGCTTTTGCCAGCTCCAATGCCAAGAGCTCTTCCCAAGGTACATCCCACATGATCTTGCAGGGTTTCTTATCCATCTTGTCTGGAGCCAGACACTAGCCAGGAAAGGAGAAAAAAGTGAATAATTAGAACAGGCAAAACAAATAAGGGCATATAAGAAAAAAGGTCGAAGGTAGTTCAGTTTTCCAACCTGCAGTAGCATAATACGCTTGTTTGTTACAAGTACTATCCTCTGGTAAGGCACATTGAAGTGATCCTCATAATAATCAGACCAAGCATACTTTGAAGGCTCCTTGAATATTTCCATACAACCAAATTGCCGATTAGCTTCTGCGAGCCAAAGGATCATCTGAAAGTGGAAACACAAATTACATCAAGAAATTCCTTCACAATCTAACCTGTACACTTCTTTGTCATTAAGGAAGTATGATTAATATAACCGAATAATCCGAGAACTTTAAAATGCTTGAAATGATATCCTGGCTATTCTTGACTCTTGCTTTCTTCGGTCAACTTTAATCCCTGGAACTAAGTATTATACTTCTACCCCAAGTTGCAGAAATAAGGCTTAGGAGAGCAGAAACAACATTATCTTGAAATTTCAGAAACTGAAATTTGGATGGTTCTAAGCCGATAAAAAATTGATAATGCAGCATTTAACTTGAGGGGAAGCAATCAGACTCATGGATTTCATTACCACACACACACACACATACACACACACACACACATGCACATGGACGTGCCACACATTATATGTCTTGACCTTTTTAGTTCTCTCCATCTCACTTTTTGTTTCAATACAATGTATATTATATAGCTGAAAAGTAAAATGTATAGCCTAGTACACAATGACATTAGGATAAACACTCAAAATGCTTTTAACTATTGCGTCACCCTCATGTACAGCCTAAAAGCATATTTTCATAAAATATTTTGGGAATTTGGCACAAAACAATTTAAGATAAAGCATAAGAAAGTACCTGCCCAATTGCTTCTTTCTCACAATACTCCCTAAGAACACAATCTGCATGAATTGCCCGGGGGTTTCTGATTCTCTGGAAATTGGTCCTACTATTGAAGACCTCTAAGCATCTGGTACAACTTGCACCAATTCCATCCACTGTCAATGAGAAGAAATCTAATGCTCCACTCATTGGTTGCACTATGAATCCAAGGAAAGCTCGTCCAAGACCATGAGCAAACCCTAGAACACCATGTTGTCTGGCACTCTCCACAGGTTTTGTCACTACACCAGACATTCCAAAAGCTACACCTTGTGCAAGAGCTTCACTTCCTTGAAGAATTCCATCACGCACCCCAGTGATTCTCCTTGACCATACCTGATTCCACATTGAAGAAATTAATTCTGTCATCAGGCATTAAAATATCATTTTTCATTTAAGAGGATGAGATGATTACCTGCTTTGAACGCAACTTTAGAAACTGCCCATCTGTTGAGAGCTCAGCAAAACCTTTGCTAAGAGATGCTAATGTTGAGCTTGTCATACCAAGCACATCTACTGAAAATATCAGATGTAAAGGATTATGGATCAGGTCTCTCCAAATACGGTTTACAATTGCAGGAACAACCGCACTTTTCCGCATAAATCTGTTCTTGTGCATGACTTTCCTTAGATGAACCTGAAAAAGAAGTATGCTGTTATTTGAAGCAGTAGCACTGTATAAGAAATATAAATGCGGCACAAAAAAATTACCAGGCTTTTATATCTCTCACAATGAGAGAGAGGGGTCATTTCACTGATGCATCAATATTCTTCCTTTCTATCAAGAAACATATAGTCGAAATGGTGATTCCAGGAATGATTTGAGATTAACAGAGAGAAACAAGAAACGACAGGCCAACAAAGAAACATGCAAAGTCATCACAAAGGAAATGCAAGAGTTGTATTTTCTCGGGGGAATTCATGGACCTAACAAGGTGGAAAGGGGATTTGACAATGCTTAGAACAAAATTTTCACAACATTGAATCACCCAACCTTGATAGTGGAAAGGCCATGGCCAAAAGTAACAACAGTTGGAAGCGGTTAACATGCCTTACAATTTATATCTAATGAGGATGCGGAGAACTACTTATTAATGTAGTCCGAGCTTGAATATAATCCAACTAGAAGCCAAAACCAGGATCTGTTCTTCAAAGGGTAATTCGGTTAGGGTTAAATTAAGGGAAAAGAACAAATTTAGGGATAGGGTTTAGTGGGGTCTATGGTTTGATGTTAGAGTTAGGGTAAGTTGATGTAGGGGAGTCTTCCAATGAAGGTCTCATTAACAAATGTAATCCAGAATACCATGGGGGTATTCTGGTCTTTTGGCATTAATTTTTATGTACTGCCAACTCTCTTAGTAGAGTCGGCTAGAGTGGAGCAATTCTGTCCTATTTTATGTAATTCTTTTCTTACAAATTAAAGGGCTTGCTTGGTCGAATAGATCATTCAAGAATTCATTATTTTTCTGTTTTGTTAACACTAAGGCTGCTGAACAGAATCGGCAGCAAGGTTGGTAGAGTTAGGGTTAGGTTTTGAAAGAGAGATGAGTGGGGATTCTAGGGTTAGAGTGGACAGATTAGGACCAGGGTTGGATTGAGTCTTCCAAAGGGTTGGAAGGACACTCGATCAAGGTTTGGTAGTGTTCTGATGGTTAGGTTATGTTGGGCATGTTATGGGTGGTCTAGCGGCGAAGAAGAGAGTGGTTAGGGTTTGATTCTGGTTCACACTTAAAGAATGAAGAACAAACTTGGACAGAATTTTGTCCATGTAGATTAACTCTTGAAACCAGAACTTGAATGTAGAATAGAAATGGAGATGCAAAAAGTAACCAATTTAAACCACCCAGGCTTCCCACCGCAAGGTGTCAATTGAATCAAACACCGATTCTGTCAGCCTTGATCAATTACAAGACAAAGATCTTCTTGGAGAAGACAAGTTGCAGAGCAGCAGATCTGAGAGCTGTTTTTTTTTTTTTTTTTTTCAAATTGTGAGGTGAAAACCACGAAAATTACTTTATTCATAAGGGCCATGAGGCCTTCTCCTATTCAGCCTAGGAGCCAAAGAGCCCCTAGCCGACTTCTATTACATTGCCATCAAATTAAAAGGTCATGTGACCACTTTAAGTAGTCACATGACTACTAAACAACCTAGCCGATTCTAGGAGGTGACAATTAAGTTGTCACATGACAACTTAAAAGTCACATGACTTAATAAAAAACAAATAAACTAATTCAAATAAGAAAAGGGTCATGTGACAACTTAAGTAGTCACATGACTATCGCATCAAAATAAAAACTAAGAATACTAACTACTAACACTAACACTACTTGGACAGCTTTGACTTCTTCTTCTTTTGGACACAAGTATTCACATCTGCATCACCTAAATTAGACTCTGCAGTGGCCAGAGCGTCATGCACTGGTACACCCTTTTGAGGATGTGGAGAACATCCAAAATTTAGAACATGCAAATTTCAGGAATTCTCTTGTTAAAATTGAAAGATAGGCCCAATATAAAATCTACTCTTCTTCATCAACTATGATCTTTGGGAAAAATGAAGATGGCTCTCAAAGTGATATGGCAGTCTACTGGCAACAATTAAGATGAAAATCATCATATTGGTTGGCAAGAGGGAGAATTCTACATAGTGACTTTTGCTCCAGAAAATGTTCTCATTTGAATGGTTTCGATTAAAAAAATGGATTGCGCTGATGCCTCCAGTAGTTTGGTTGTGTAACACTGAACCTATTAGGCTATTAATCTATTACAGCTATTCCGCCAGATGCAATTCATCTTGATTTTTGAAAAAGAGGGTGGTCTGTGACAATGATGTCATTGCTGTAGAATCCAACATTCTACTGGTAGGGGTGTTGCAGCATCTTTGTCACCCATTTTGACCTTTAATCAAACACTTGATAGGCCCAAATAACAAATATCTCAACCACAACAACAGTCCCACAAATATAGCAATAGAAAACCAGGAAAAACAGAGATAAATAGCCTGAAAATAGGCCTTTAAATCCCTAAAAACTGATCAAACAACCACGGAGTAAGGATGAGTATTGTTCCTTACCAAAAAACGATTCAAATAGACCAAAGAAACTGGTCAAACAAGAACCTATTGAAGCAACAAGAGCCAAAAACCACTGCAGCTGGCGGAAAACAGAGGCAGAACAGCCTGGCCGAGATTCCCTTCTACTCCTTGGGTACTTCCAAGAGATGTGAGAGGACACAATGAGAAGAAACAAGACCTCCACACGAAACTAGAGCACTTGGTTGCTCAGTATTTGGACTGCAGACAAGAGAGAAACAGGTCTGAGAAGGTATGCTATTTCCTTCACAGAGACTGTTCTTCACCTTCCAAACAATCTTCGATCACCTTCAAACTCCAGGAGCAAACAGCTCTGATACCATGTTAGATTTTAGGTTGAAGAAGGAGAAGAGAAGTGAGAAGCCACAGTTTTGGTGTTCAAGTGTTATGTCTCTAACCTAGAGACTAACATGCTTATATTGAAAATAATAGTAAATTACACCTAGGCCCTTGGCCTTATACAAATGACAAAAAATAAGAAAATAATACAAGGGGATATTTACACATATACCCTTGATACAATACAGCCATTCTTAACAAAAAGTTCCCATTCAACAAGCAGGATCGTAGGGCGCCACTTGTACCAGATCTGATAGAAGGTTTAGAACTCAAAATCTGGTTTTCAGATTTAGGTAAATAGCTGGTCGAGTGTAGGTCTGAAACAACAGTATTAATTCTCCAAGTTGGAGGACATCTAACTGTTGGATGGTGTTCTACAGGTACTCCCTCAAAATAGAAACTTTTTTTTTTGGTAAAGCTCAAAATAGAAACTTGGAGTTTGCAGATTTAGTAACTCCACAGAATATAGTGAACAATACATTTGTCACAGACACCCTAGTCTTCCATGTCCCAACAATACAATACTGTGAGTGAATGATTGTCTACTGATATGAACTATGACATGCTGGATCAAGTCCACTCATGGTCCGATGGAGCCGGCGTGCATTGTCTTCCGTTTGCATGACCAAGGTTCTAAAACTCGGTCTCGACCAGGTCGAGTTTTCCGAGATCTCGGTGAGATTGTGTATTTTTTTTTTAATGTTTCGGAATTATGTTTCAGTGGGCATATGGCCATAGTTAGCTTCGAAATTTTAAGGTAAGCTTGTTTTAGGCTTAATAAACATATTTAAAGGTTCAAATTGAATAAAAAAAACACCCAATTTGGTGTTTTGGATTTGCACCCCTGGTTGGCACTTGGCAGTAAAGGCTGAACCCTTAATGTAATATTGCCTATTCTACATTGAATGATTTGAGACATAATTGACAAGTAAAAAAAGTAAATTATGCATATAATATTGAATAATTGTTTATCCAAAAAAAAATATTGAATAATTATTTAAGAAATAGTTAAAGACTTAAAGTTCCTACTACAAACCACAAGATACAATGAAGTGTTCACAATGCATATTACATAGACACCCAACCTAAGTACAATGAATAATACATAAGACACAGACACCATACTACCCTGGTCTTCCACATGTTAACTCCCAAGTCCCAAAATAAAATCCTATGACTCTGAGTACTGAGGAGGTCGAGATTCTCGAAATATTCGAGATTTCACCGAAATTTCTCCGAGATTCTCAAAATATTCGAAATCTCGACCGATATTTTCGAGATTTGACATTTTGTAGTTTCGTATCATATCTCGTCTCGACTAGCCCTACCGAGATTTCCGAGATCTCAGCGAGATTTTGAACTATGTTCATGACATATGAATGCCACGTCATAGTATTCGAGAAGAAAAGAGAGTAGTTTCTTCTCGAGCAGGTCGAGATATTTGAGATTTTCGAGATTTCGCCAAAATTTCGGTAAACTTGACCGAACATCCCACCAAGGTTTCCCTATTGCATCACACAGTAGAGCAATTTTGAATCCCACTAAACCATGCTCCGTCTTTGGTGACATCACAAAATTATGAATCCTACAAAAACATCCCACAGATTTACTGATGATTGGCAGAATCTGATTTGGAAAATTTGACACTTCTGCTGGTGACATCACAAAACTACTCTTTATTTGTCATTTTCCAGAATGTGAATGATGTAAGGCACTATTGTCTAGGCATTGGTGAATTATTTGGTCCAGCAATTTTGATGTATATTCATCACCATTTTAATGAAGCTCTGGTTGTTGCATACTTGCATACCCCCAAAAATTACTTAAATATTTTTCCAAAGTTTTTGGTAAGATACAGAAAAGCTCAAACTTAAGCCATAATTTACTATTTGTAATGAAAAGGAGTATAATGAAGTGCAGCCAACTGATAGCATTCCATGCGGTGGATGAACATAGGTTGCTGTCATGTACAAGGGCCTTATCCATAGTTGTCAAAGCATCAAGTCGTCTTGGTCGACTTGGGCACCTTGGAAGCCTTGGTCGCCTTGATTTTGGACCCTCTCCAACGCCTTGGGTCGCCTAGACACCGTGACAACTATGGCCTTATCAGGTTTCAAACTTAATCACATGATAAGCGAATAACACAAGTTGATGGCTAAGGCGACAAGTGACCATGTCACTGGTGTCCAAACTCAAGTACTGATGGTTGGCCACTAAAGAAGTTTTTTTTCCTCTTTTCTGAGGAAATAGTGAAGGAATATTAATATTAACGATACTCAAAAAGTGCAATCGGTACACTTGGGATGCTGGATAATGGCCAACATAATCACATTCTACCAACTTAAAATATATATATATATATATAAAATCAAGAAATGAAATATTAAACTATCTGTTCATGAGTCACTGATAATGATGCTCTTAGCATGTACTAGAAACACTTTCTAATGGGTCATTTGTTCCATCAAAAAGAAAGCTGCTGAAATTTAACACACAACAGTTTCAATATCTTTCCATATGCATAAACTTTTGATGGAAAAATTGCAGAGATAGCTCTCTTGCCCTTGTGCTACTGATTAGTTTTGTCCTTGGTATATGTTGAATTCCGTGAATACTGGCTTGTCAATGAGACAGTGGCCATGCCTTTATTTATAATCTTAGAATATTATAAATATGGAAGACTTGCTTAACACTCAACTAGCACATTTAACATGTGCATAATGAACCTAGACACTATAGGTACAAGGATGATATTACCCCTGAACCCATATTAGAACGGTATATTTAATAAAATATGTTCAATTTGGTCCTCGCAAGTTTTTGATAAGATAAAGTTATAAATGGAACATTGAAAATTGGGACTTTGCTCAAGTTATTCAGTCAGTTCACAGTGAATAGAGCTGAATAGAGCAATAACACTCGTTAAAAATAAATGCAAATGGCATTAGTGATTCTACCTGAATTTTAAATGCATTTCCAACTGCTGACAGTATGGGGCTCCAGATGCCTAGAATCCCATGAGGTCTCTGAGTTGGTTCTGTCTCCAGTGACAACTTCAACCGAACTTCTGAAACATCTATTAGGCTGTAAAAAAAGAGAGGAAAAGTTAGCACCATATTTCCTTTGCAGTTGGGATAAAATTATATATATATATATATATATATATACTATAGGTCAGTAACTTGGCTTTTCTACTGATGGCCACTGTACCAACCACATTTCTATGTATTTATTCTCTTATATTTCAGTAACGCACTCACTATAACTCCCAACATCTCAACAATCTTAAATTCCTAAAGTTTTCCTCTTGCATGTATTAAACAAAGATAATGATGTGGACTCTCCTAGAAATAGGCACATTGCTACCTTTTGGAGCTTAGATGTTTGTTTTATTCAGACCTCTAGCCCGCCCTTATAGGGCTTGTTAGGGCTTGGGTCTTTGTATAGCTTCCCCCCCTCTTCTCCATGTGTATTCTTCCCGCCCCCTTCTCTTCCCTTTTGGTATTGCATTTTTATTCACCAAAAAAAAAAAAAAAAACAAAGATAATGATGTGAGCATGGTTCCAAATTTCGACCATTTACAACCGAAATGGTCAAAAAGTAGACGAAATATTTTGGTTTCGGAAGTGCCCGAAACAAAATGCCAGGAGAAATAAGTGAAGACCATATATCGCAGAAATGGTACAACTGAGGCATTTAAATACCTCATTTCGACTGTATTTTGCCCATTTCCACTCTTTAGCTAGAGAAAAACCGAAGTGAACGAAAATTTGATGCAAATAAAAACATACACAAATAAGTAGAGTAAAATTTTAGAAGACACCCCCCCATGGCCGGCCACCTCCTGGTGGTTCAGTCAGCCCCTTCTCCCCCCCGCCTCCCTCCTTTCCTCACCCCCCTCCCTCCCAAAAAACCTGGTCATCCCTCTTCAATCACCCCCACTTCCCTCTCGTGAAGGCCTTTCCCGTCGCTTCATCCCCCACTCGATCGATAGTTCCTCAAAGTTTGCCATTTGCTCTTGTGTCCTTTACTGGAATGGCCTTGAAGACATAGACCACCTTTTTTTTTCCTGCCCCTTCTCGGCCTCTATTCGGCAAAAGGTTTTAGGAAATTTCTGGCTCCACCATTGGCTCCACCATAGAAGAATCGTCCCCTTCTCCAGGTAATGGCTTTGGGACGACATGACCTCAGGGACCTCGATTTGTGACACTGCAGGGAAGCTTGCTTTCGGTGCCGCTATTTCTCACATCTAGATGGAGCGCAATCTTCGCAGATGGACCTCCAACTCTCGTTCCTTTGACAAGATTTGGACAGCCATATCTTTTGACGTTAGCTCCAAGCTTTCTATTTTACCTCATTGTAATGTTATAGATACCCCAAGAAAAAGGCTCATTGTTGTCTCTGAGTCCTTGATTCAGCCTCTCCCTCTCTCTTAGGTTCAAGCCTTGGACTACAATTATGAAGCATCATCCTATTTTACCCAAAATGCAAATTTTAAGGTAAATTTCGAAATTCATTCCAATTTCTTGCGTTTTCTTGTTTAAATTAATGATATCTGTTAAGAAGTGCTAGTGTCGGCAGCGGTGTGTTTGTAATGTTATGTTATAATCCTGTCCTAATGTGTAAATTGCACATAAGGTAGAGTAGAAAACTAGTGTGTTTTGACTTTTGAGTAGAAAAACCACCAGGGAAAATACCATACAGCTGTTTTTACCACAATTGGAGAGGTTGTAGCAGATCATATGAATATCTTGACAAAAGAATGGAGCAGAAAGGGGGGGGGGGGGGAGAACATAAATGATAAAACGTGCTATACATCTATTCAAATTTCAACATTTACTTGCTGCAGAATGAAAACTACAAGTGAGGTTCTTACTCCACTCGTATCTCAGGATCAACTTCTGAGATATTAGAGCTTTTGGGTATTCGATCTAACTGAAGATTATTGTAGAAATCCACCAATGCCCAAATAATGGGTTCATGAATACTAACCCTCCAACACTTGTCAGTGACCTAGCATTCCAACAGAGTTTTGTAAGAAAATGTTTACATGATGATACAATCTTCTCATGTCTACAAAATGACAGTACTCTCAATTAAGCATTACCCGTATATAAACGTACGGGTACACCTGGGTGCCATCAGTATTCTCGTTCTTCACTGTAATTGTCATTTTGAAAACTGGATGCTGCATGTCAGTTGTTTGTTCAGGTGCCAACAGAACAGGCATCAATGTTTGTGGGAGCTGATTATCAAGCTGTAAATAGCCAAATATAAGCTTGAACCTGGCATCAGCAGAGACAAGTATTTAGTTAATATTTTTTGATGACATAGCATGGCAGCTAAAAACTGTGGAATGTAATTGTTACAACTATTATGGTCAAAGCTTCTCCACTTAAATAGGCTAAAATAAGAAGGAATCAGAATCTACCAAAAATCAGAGAAAAACCACCAAACGTCAGTAAATTTTCAAATTAAGTCACTGTACTGCTAGTAATTTTGGTAAGGCCACATATTTTTTAAAATTGGCAAATATTTGGGGAAATACAGCTTAAACATTAAAGAAAAGAAAAGATTGCTGCTCTGCCGACCAGCTAAGGAAATTCGTGGTCTGGAGCAAGAGACCATGCCAATGGAATAATTATTCCCCCGTAGTACGAAGTGTCCAAAATGCCCTTTGACTCATGATTCTATCCCATTCAATCCCAAAAAGGGTGTTGGTCAATGAAGCAGCGATCCATCACCCAAGAGTAATATCTTATTAATAAAATTAACTAAGGTATTTATATTCAGGATAAAGTTAAAGTAACAAATTTATACATCGTAACTTTTTATATCCTCACCATTGTTTATAAATAAGTTAAACATACATGAATACTTATACGATCATCAAAAGTAGTAGTTCAATCTAGCTTGGAACTCCATATCATATATAGGGACCATGATCCAGAAGTAATATTTTGACTTCTTATTGTTTCAATCTAGGGAGAGAGTTCCCTCCACATCCACATGGAGATAGCATAGCCTCTCTCTCCAAAGGCCTTGGTTTTAAGTCATGTTGAACTCAATTGTAGCACAAACTTCATTGCTGTGTTGTCCACTCACGATTCATTCACATTTCAAATTCCAGCTCAATCACACTATACCACGTGTCAGATTAAGTTTAAGAAATGGATAATAATTTTGGTAAAAGGATATACAAGAGGAAGAGTACGGTTGAGAACTGAGATGGCCACGAAAGTTGACACAAGTCAAATCCAAAGAAAATCAAACCTTTCCAACAGTTAAAACAGGAAAATCAGCCTCCATGTACCCCCACCTCCAAAAAAAAATTCATTAATATCTATCTATCTATCTATCTATCTCTCTCTCTCTCTCTCTCTCTCTCTCAATATATATATATATATATATATATATATATATATATATATATATACTTCCCTTAAGTTTATCATGCCGTTCTAAAATTTTATAACTATTCGATACGAGTCATAAGAAAACTACAAACTAGATGGGCATTCATAATTCTTAAATGATCTTTGCATTATCTTGAATATTGTGCTTAACCATGTGATAGGGGCGCGACTTTATTGTAATTTTTTTAATTCACCATTTTGAAGTTCATTTTTGTTCCACTTTTTAGTGATTATGAATTATTCTCAGTAAACCCATTTGATTTACTATTTACCATATTAGTAAATGTAAATAATCCCAGAACCTGTAACCAGTGCTGGCAAAGAGAAGAGAGAAGATAGAAAGAGATGGAGAAGAAAAGAGAACAATGGGTGAAAAGGGCTGTACAATAGAATGTTTGTTCTACCTTACCAGCCAACATATATTTATATTAAGCCTAAAACAGAATTACAAAAGGAATATAACTCTTACCTAGTTAAGCCTAAAACCTAAATCCTAAATAGAAGCTTACTTAGACTTGGAAACTAACAATTAAAGACAAAGAAATAAAGGAAACAAACCACGATAAGGGGACTCCGCCTAACATATTACATATCTTAACACTCCCCCTCAAGCTGGAGTATACATATATCAAAGGAAAACTCCAGCTTGGACCAACACGAACAGATATGAAAGGCAGCACCAGTCTTGAACACATGTAGTAATCACCTTCCTCTGCTAGGGAGGGTCACCTTCTCCACTTCGTCCAACCTTCCATTGTTGGTGACAAAATTGTTGGCCTCTGCCCGTCTGGGCTCCTTGACTCTGAAATCCCTAAATGGATGAACTGCTTGGTAGGACACTTCCTTGGGAGCAGACCTCCCTTAAATATTGTGAAGTCGTCTCCAACAAAGCAATGGTTAACCCAAGGGACCATGGATAACAAAGCAATGGTTAACCCAAGGGACCATGGATGCTTACCTCTTAGAAAATAGAGTTTTCATCTTCAAATTCTCTGAAGAAGATGATAAGCTAAAAGCTCTTGAGGGTGGTCCTTGGCATGTGGAGAAAAATCCTATCATCCTGCGACAATGGGATCACCAACTACAACTCAACAAGGTCGATTCCCATTCCATTCTTCTGTGGATCACGCTACCAGGTCTTCCTCTCCACTTCTAGTGTGAAAAGGGTCTTAGCATTATCGGCTCTGTCGTCGGAAAACCCCTTTACTCCGATAAGAGAACCAAAAAGATGGACAGGCTGTCGTTTGCTCGGATCTGCGTTGAGGTCTCTGCCGGTGCTCTCCCTCCATCCTTAGTCACTGTTGTGGATGACGAAGGTTTCTCTTTCCATCAGAAGATTCACTTCGAAAGGCTTCCGTCCCAGTGTTTCGTTTGCAAGGCGTTTGGTCATCTCACCCAAACTTGTACTCCCAAGTCCCTTACTTCTACTGCAGTGTGCAATGAAGGCTCTACTCACAAATACCCTACCAATGACATGTGTGAAGTCGATCCTATATCGCTTGCGTCGAAGGACCCTACGGCAAAAAGCCCTGGCCACTCAAATTTTCCTCCGTCTTCGACTGCTCCGGTAGACTTTGCAGCCCGTGGGCCAAGCCGTGGCCGGGGAAGAAGCAGACACCGCCGATCCAGTCGCAAGAAGTTCCCGGTTTCAGGCTCTCCTCCCTCATGTCCGCTGGTCCAACCGCTGGTCCATCGTTATGCCATTCTCTTATCCGATGGTCTTTGCAACGATGCTACTATCCCATTTCCTGATGATTCGACCTCTGATCCTCATCTGCCCTCCGAATCGACCTGTCGCCATCCTCTGCCAGTCTCCTCTGTTCCTCATCAGACTGTCCAAGCTTCCTCTGCCCCTGTTCTTTCTCCTCCGACTTCTCCCAGAACAATCCCATCGAGCCTGGGGATTACCCACTTTCTCAAAGGTCATTCAAAGTCCTTTCTGGGCCCTCGATCCTCCTTTTCCCCATCCTCTCCCTCTCCTACCGCAACCCCTTTGGTGAATCCCTCTAACACTACCCTTGTGGTCCCTACTCCCTCTATAGCCCGACCCACCTCTCAATCCTCATTGATTAACCCTGTTGGGCCTCATGGGTCAGATCCTTTTGGCAATCTGCCCCTTTCCTCTAACCCTCCCTTGCCAGCCCACCCTTGTTTGGGCCTGAACTCCAGTAACGGGTTAACCTCCTCTTTGACCCAGTCTTTTGCCCTCACGGCCCCTAGAGTCTTTCGTCGTCATAACCCCAGCTCCCCTCCTTTCCCAAATATCCGTCCCTACATCACCTATGCCCTTCCCTGTCCGGAAAAGATTTTGCCTCTAAGCTTGGACATCAGAGACCATACCCTCTGCCATGAGCCTGCGGATTCGGGATAGAGTGTCTTTGTTGAGATTGGCTCTGGTTGTCTCCTGAAGACCGTGTATTTTTCCTTTCTTTAGTTCGCTGATTTTGTTGGGGCCCTTCCCCTCTTTTGCTTGTCCTGGCCTTTATGGTAGGACTTTGTTTTTGGCTTGTGCTGGTTTGTTCCCTCTCCCCCCCCCTTTTCTTTCCTTTGGTAATGAAATTCTTATTCATCTAGAAAAAAAAAAAACCTGTTCAAACAAAGATAGATAAAGTGCAACTCCAATGGCTACACAAAATCCCATAAAAGTGCAGCTCCTCTAGTGACTACACAAAAGTCCATAAAAGTGCAGTTCCAGTGGCTACACAAAAATCCATAAAAGTGCAGCTCCAGTGGCTACACAAAAATGCAGCTCCAGTGGCTACACAAAAGTCCATAAAAGTGCAGCTCCAATGGCTACACAAAAGTCCATCTCGAGGAAGGCACTCCAACAAACAATCAGACTCACTCCTGAGCTCCAAATCTCTGATAAAATTGCTTGCAGTAGACATCTTCACAGCTAGTAGACATCTTCAATCTCCCCCTCACGTGTAGCATTACACGTGAACAAATAACGACTAATAATCAACATCTCAAAGGACGGACATCTCAACAAATCTTATAAGCAAGAGCACCAGCAAATAAGATCCCAATAAATTAATCTTCAATCATGATCAACCACATATAATCGCTGTTAGAAGTAAGGGAGAGACGGGGAGTCGTGAATAGGGAATAGCGTCAGCCCCTATTCACGATTTCCCTATGTTGGGGGTATTTTTGTCTCTTGGTGTTATTTATCTTTTACCCTATTTAATAATGTGTTTTGGGGGCAGTCCTTCTAACGGCTGCAGTCCCAATTGTGCAGTTCTTCTTTCTCCTTCTCCTCTCTTCTTCTTTCTTTTTCTTCTTCTTCACTTAATTTAATATGGTATCAAAGCTAGGACTGTAGGAGTCAATTTAACATCCTCGAACCTTCTTCATTCTCTTCGTTTGGATCAAAACAAGGTTGCGACTTTGGAGACCTAAAGCTTTGAGGATTTTCGTGATCTTACTGTGAAGGGGATGCAGCACCCTATGCTGCAACTTTGTGGAACTGTTTGAGACTAGTTCATGTCTACATAAAAGAACTAGGTCTCAATTTTTGGTATGTATGAAGATTGAGATCGATTCAGGTGCTGTTTTGCGATTTGGAGACTGATATTGTTCTTTTTTTCTGAATCGATTTATTGGAGGGTATTTATTTTGCTGGCTGGTGTATTGGTTTCACTACAAAAATCAATTCCAGAATTTTTTCGTGGTTGATTGAAGCTCTTATCTTCTTGCTGGCTGGTGTTTGTTGGTTGTGAGTGATTGAAGATCATATCACCCTGCTGTCCTACAGTTACAGAACTGTTTGTGAATTTCAGAAGTGTTTGACAGTTGAGAAGTGCTTGCTGTCCTCTGTCCGAGACTATTCTGTGAATTTCAGAAGTGTTTGCAAGTGAAGATTCAAGGTGTTTAGTTAAGCATGGGTGATGCAAAGACGACTGTGACTGAACTGTCCTCCTCTTCTCATCGCATTACCGAAAGGAAGGTGGTTCGATTGGCCTTGACGGGACGTGATCAACAGGATCATCTCACAAAGCCAAAGCCTGAAGGAGACACGACATGGGATACAGTGGATGCACAAATATTGAGTCAGATGTTGAACTCAATGGATAATCAGATTGCAGACCTGGTTACTCACATTGACACAGTAAATGATTTATGAGAATACTTGAATGTCCTCTATTCTGGGAAGGACAACTTGTCTCGGATTTATGACCTGTCCCAAGCATTTTATAAAGTGGATCAGAAGACTCTAAGTGTAACCCAATATTTTGCGGAATTCAAGCGACTATATGAGGAGCTGAATTCTATTCTTCCTCTCACGTCTGATGTGAAGGAGATGCAGCAACAGCGCGAGTAGCTGGCTGTTATGGTATTTTTGGGTGGACTTCGAAAAGAATTTGAGCCAGTACGGTCTCAAATTCTTGGTGGGGATAGAGTCACCAATCCAGAAGCTTTTTCTCGCCTGTTATGGGTTTCTCGTGAGAACAGCCAAGACTCCACCCATGGTAATGAGAGTTCAGCACTTGCAACCTTTCCCAACCGTGGGCCTAGTGGCGGGACAGGTACGGGCAGCAGTGGTGGTGGCCGTGGTCGTGGGTCAGGGAACAGTAAAGCACCCACATCCGGTACTTCAGAGACTTCAGGACAGGTGCGCACTTGTCATCATTGTGGCAGAGCTGGTCACATTCAGCGTTTTTGTTGGAAGCTTCATGGTAAACCACCTCAGTTTGCAAATTCAGCCAGTAGTGATCCGGTGGTTACCCCTCCTTCTAAGCCTGAGGGTAAAACAGTGACTATGTCTGATGAAGACTATGAGCGGTTTACGCAATTTTAGAATTCCCAGTCATCTCAGTTCTCCACTGCTACCCTAGTTCAGCCAGGTAATGCTATTGCATGCCTATCATCTACTTCTCGTCCCTGGATCATTGATTCAGGTGCTTCGGACCATATGACTGGAGCAACAGGTATCTTTTCTTCATTTCGTGAATCTTCTTCTAATGTTGTGTTGGCCGATGGGTCTCTTGCTAAGGTTCGGGGTACAGGCACTGTGCATGTTACCCCCTCTTTGTCGTTGTCTTCCGTTTCTTACTTGCCCAAATTTCCTTTCAATTTATTATCTGTTCCAAAATTTACCAAAGCTAACAATTGTTCGGTTACCTTTTTTTCCTGATTATTGTGAGTTTCAGGATCTCCAGTCGAGGAAGACGATTGGTAGAGGTCGTGTATCTGGGGAATTGTATCTTCTTGACGACGCATCCACTGTGGCGTGTTCGAGTGTGGCACTTCCTCATCAGATTCACTGTCGTTTGGGTCATCCTTTATTGCAGAGTTTGAAGATTTTAGATAGTCGATTTCAGTCCTTGTCTAGTTTGCAGTGTGAGTCTTGTCAGTTTGGGAAACTTCACCGTGTAAGTTATCCCCCTCGAGTCAGTAACAGGGCTGTCCAACCCTTTTCTTTAGTTCATTCAGATGTGTGGGGTCCGTGTCTTGTTTCGTCTGTGTTGGGTTTTCGTTACTTTGTCACTTTTGTAGATGACTTTTCCAGAGTTACCTGGATTTATTTAATGAAGGATCGTTCTGAATTATATTCCATTTTCTGTACTTTTGTGCTTGAAATTCAGAATCAATTTACAACTTCTTTGAAAGTTCTTCGAAGTGACAATGCAAAAGAATATTTTTGTGCTCCCTTTAATGAGTTTATGGTTCAACATGGGATCATTCATCAGTCCTCTTGTGCGGATACACCTCAACAAAATGGTGTAGCTGAGAGGAAGAACAGACATTTGATGGAGGTTACTTGATCTCTTTTATTTGAGATGAAAGTGGCTAAAGTTTTTTGGGCTGATGCTGCTCTGACTGCGTGTTATCTTATTAACCGCATGCCTTCTTTTGTTTTGAGTGGTGGTATTCCATATTCTTTGTTGTTCCCTTCTTATCCGTCGTTTGTCTTACCACCACATGTTTTTGGGTGTATTTGTTTTATTCAGGATCATCGTCCTGGTCGCTCTAAGTTGGATCCTAGAGCTCTTAAATGTCTTTTCGTGGGGTATTCTAAAACCCAAAAGGGTTACCGGTGTTATTCTTTTGATCTGCGAAAGTACTTTGTTACCGCTGATGTCTCCTTTTTTGAATCTACTCCATTTGTTGCATCCTCGCTGCCTGCTTCGGAGATGGACGATGATCTCTCTCTTTATGTTGTCAATACTTCTACTCTTGTGCAGGATCCTTTGCCTACGGTGCCACCTCCTACCAAACCACTGGATGTTTTCCGTCGTCGCCCACCTGATGTACCGACACATCGCATTACACCTATGGAGAGATACAGTACCCAGACAACACCATCTACCACGTTATCCTTGCCTTCAGATTCTACCTCAGGTACTTCCTCCTCTGTTACTATACCTCCTATTTCGGATCTTGATGTTCCTATTGCTACCCGTAAGGGGGTTTGCAGTTGTACCCAGCACCCTATTGATCGTTTTGTGTCCTATGCTCGTTTGTCCTCTTCTTTTGTTGCTAGTTTATCTACTATTGACAGTTATCCTATTCCTAAGTCGGTGGGGCTGCCATGACTGAGGAATTATCTGCTCTGAAGGACAATTAGACATGGGAGCTTGTTTCTTTACCCTCTGGTAAGTCTGCTATCGGTTGTCGCTGGATCTTTGTGGTGAAGGTTAACCCTGATGGGTCTGTGGCTCGATTGAAGGCCCGTCTTGCTGCAAAGGGCTATGCCCAGGTGTACGGTGTGGACTATCTGGATACTTTCTCTCCAGTTGCAAAGCTTACTTCTGTCCGCATTTTAATTTCCTTGGCTGCTATACATCACTGGCCATTATTTCAGCTAGACGTCAAGAATGCGTTCTTGCATGGGGACCTCCTTGAGGAGGTATATATGGAGCAACCTCCTGGTTTTGTTGCTCAGGGGGAGTCTGGTAAGGTGTGTAAGCTGAGGAAATCTTAGTATGGGCTGAAGCAGTCACCACGAGCTTGGTTTGGCCGCTTTACAGATGTTGTGCTGGAGTTTGGTTTGACCCGGTCTGAGAGTGATCAGTCAGTGTTCTTCAGGCAGTCAGATGCAGGGAAGATATTTTTGGTAGTTTATGTAGATGATATTGTTATTACAGGGGATGACTCTTCAGGTATTGAGAGCTTGAAGACATATTTGGGACAGCAATTCCAGACTAAGGACTTGGGACGACTAAAGTCCTTCTTGGGTATTGAGGTAGCTCACTCAAGGAAAGGGATTTCGCTCTCACAGCGAAAATATGTGCTTGATTTACTTTCAGAGACAGGATTACTGGGCTCTAGGCCTTTGGATACTCCTATGGATCCAAATGTGAAACTCATGGCAGAGGATGGGGATGTTCTGGCTGATCCAGAGAAGTATCGAAGGCTTGTAGGGAAAACTCAACTATTTGACTGTGACCAGACCTGACATCTCTTTTCCTGACAGTGTACTGAGTCAAATTATGTCCGCCCCTAGGACAGCTCATTGGGAGGCAGTTATCAGGGTGTTGAGATATATTAAGAAGGATCCAGGCCGTGGTCTCTTGTATTCTAATCATAGTCATAAAAGGATTGAAGGATTTACTGATGCAGATTGGGCAGGATCTCCTATTGATAGAAAGTCTACTTTGGGCTATTGTGTCTTTGTTGGAGGGAACCTTGTTTCATGGAAGAGCAAGAAATAGACTGTAGTAGCTCGGTCTAGTGCAGAGTCAGAGTATCGGGCTATGGCTCATGGCACTTGTGAACTACTGTGGATTAAACAATTGATGACAGAACTTGGATTTGGTGATGATTCTCCTATGCTGTTGTGGTGTGACAGTTAAGCTGCTATTCATATTTCTGAGAATCCGGTGTTTCATGAGAGAACGAAACACATTGAGGTCGATTGTCATTTTGTTCGTGAGAAGCTGCAGCAAGGGATTATTTCCCCTCGCTATATTCGCACTGGGGAGCAACTTGCTGATTTGTTCACCAAGTCTTTGGGAAGTATGAGAGTGAATTACATTTGTACCAAGCTGGGCATGATTAACATCTATGCTCCAGCTTGAGGGGGAGTGTTAGAAGTAAGGGAGAGACGGGGAGTCGTGAATAGGGAATAGCGTCAGCCCCTATTCACGATTTCCCTATGTTGGGGGTATTTTTGTCTCTTGGTGTTATTTGTCTTTTACCCTATTTAATAATGTGTTTTGGGGGCAGTCCTTCTAACGGCTGCAGTCCCAATTGTGCAGTTCTTCTTTCTCCTTCTCCTCTCTTCTTCTTTCTTCTTCTTCTTCTTCACTTAATTTAATAGCCAATAAAAATAAGAACCCCTCATGATAGCAAACAAAATCCCAAACTTATGCAACAGATTCCACCAAAGCAAGATTATGGCAAATTTGTAATTAATCCATCAATCCCAATGCAATCCCAGGCTTAAACCAAATTATTGATCCACCAAAGAGAGGTAAAAGATAAGTACAAGGAAGTAGTGGCAATCTGGTAATTAACCAGAATTTTCAAGTGGCTCTTGGGTAGATAAATAGGGGACTGGCAGAATGGTAAATAACAGAAAGTTGAAAAAGGATGGCATAGCTGTAATTTGGTGAAATTCAGTTCAAAACACAATCCAAGCCAATGGGCAAACTTGGAATGATGAAGAAGATAAGGGTAACTTGAAATAAAATTGAGCAGAATAGTAAAGTGTAGAGGCAAACTTGGGAAGGAAACTAGAGAAAGAAAAAGATAAAGACAACCATCCCAGCAAGGCAGCAACTAAGAAATTATAAACCCATTCGAAGAAGGGACAACTCACGGAACAGAACGCCCAAAAAGTAGGATTCTTCAAGTCTTCAACCTCTCAGTAAAACTAGAAAAGATACGATTCCAGCAAAGGCAGATTAAACAAAAAAACCTGCAACTCCAAATAGACGGTCGAAGATTAAACAAAAAACCTGCCACTCCAATCTGGCGGTAGGACTCAGAACCAGATCTGAGTTCCAACTGGTTTCTCACAACAAACGAAGGGGGAAACAGAAACAAATCTATAGCAGCAATCAAAGCAGAAAATCGATCCTGGAAGGTAGGCCAGCAGCAATTGAAGCCGTATCAAGAAGAAGTCGATTAGAAGGAGAAGGAAATCCCAGCAACATACTAGATGCAACGATACAAATCAAATATGAAATAGGAATCGATGGCAGCAACATCAGCATCGATAGGAGCATTACAAGTGCAAATCGATTCAGCGAATCGATACCCAGATAAGCAAACGAAAAGCAGTGGCAGCCGACTCCAGGAGACAACATAGACTCCATCAATCAAACCTTCAAACCAACAAATATCAGAAACCATAGCAGCAACAGATATAATCAAAGAACCAATGAACCACTCAACATCAAACAGAAAGGGCTTCAACAATATCAAAACGCCATCAACAATCGACTACCATATTCAGCGATTTCATAACCCCAAAATCGATACCAGAAACCAAACAATCCATGCGGCAGAATAAACACCACTGCCAGAAAACTTTCGAACCCAACATGTATGATTCATCATACTATACTTCAGTGTTCAGCATACGAAACCCTAGTTCTTCTTCTTCTTTTATGAACTAGGGTTTCCTTCTTCAAACCAGAAACTCAAAACGACTCTCAAAACGGCTATTATGGAGAGAATCAGTTACTGGTTACAACCGCTCTGATACCATGTAAAGAATCCAGAGAACCTGTAACCAGTGCTGGCAAAGAGAAGAGAGAAGATAGAAAGAGATGGAGAAGAAGAGAGAACAATGGGAGAAAAGGGCTGTACAATAGAATGTTTGTTCTACCGTACCAGCCAACATATATTTATATTAAGCCTAAAACAGAATACAAAAGAAATATAACTCTTACATAGTTAAGCCTAAAACCTAAACCCTAAATAGAAGCTTACTTAGACTTGGAAACTAACAATTAAAGACAAAGAAATAAAGGAAACAAACCACGATAAGGGCCCCTATCATATTACATATCTTAACAGTAAACATATAATTCACTTATAAGGTTACTCAGTTTATTTCAGAAATTTATACTGTAAAAGGCTTGTGTATCTTGGGTTAGAGTTTTGGTTCAACAGTCACATCAGCATTTCTTTAAGAGTCCTTAATTGTTTCAGCATTAATTATTTTAGATTTAGACTTTGTTTGTTCAAGTTACAGATGGAGTAGGAGCATAGACGTCCATATAATAATGATGTGTAACAAATTCTAATGCAATTATAATTATAGAATAGAATAATTTGGATGCCCAAGGGTATACTTGGGTAAGCGGTTGTGCCATTCATACCTTTTGTTGCAGGGTCCAAGGGATTAGAGGGTGGGCCTTGGTGAAACGATAAGGTTGCTCCACTGTGACAAAGTGGTCATGGGTTCTGGAAATAGTCTCTCTGCGAAAGCCAGGGGTAAGGCTGCGTACATTATGACCCTCCCTAGAACCCGCAGTGGCGGGAGCCTCGTGCACTGGGTATGTCCTTTAAGGAATTAGATGGAGAGAGCTCCTCAAGTATATGAAGGCACTATGTACCTGAACAAACCGATGCAGGACAATAGCTCTATAACTTCCGATACCTTTGTTATTAGCTGCAGCAGTTGTTTATATTTTGCTTTTCATCAGTGATTCTTCCAACTGGTAAGATTTTAGGTTGCTTTCTTTCTTTTAATTCTCGATTTGTTTATGCTACCAGGTCAGAGGAACTGTTTTTTGATTTTTATGTTGTTTATTATTGAACCTGAAGCTATTATGCAATTTTCAAGATTCCTCATATTTTATCAACTTAGGTTATTTGTTGGCAACTGGTGAAGTAAAAAATCAACTCATCTAAAACCACTAACCCAATGATGAGAACAAACAATTTTCTCCCAACCAGTTTGCTTTCTTGTGCCATGCTATAAATGCATTTTGCAAAGTTCCAGCGATTTGGATTTGAATCCAACATTTTCTTCAATCTCTCTCCCTTCTCAAATAATTAAAAATCTTATTTTTCCAGAGTTCACTTCTGCATTTAACAACCACTTTCTGTATCTAGCAACACCAACGCGTAGGGGTTATACCAGGCCCATAACCACCAGAGTTCAAAGATTTTTATAACTTCTTGCAATGAAAAATACCCATCACTAAGAATGGAGACATCCTAGAAATAGCTACATCAAGAAATAAAAATGATACCCTTATAAAGAATGAAGGTGATGTCATTAGAAATCCAAATTCCCAAAGTGTAGTATATATCGAAGAAGTGATGTCCAATGGTAAACTACAAATTCTGATCTATGCAATCAGAGCATGCCATTCCAAAGAAATATACTACGCCTTATCCCAACTAAATGGGGTCGGCTACATGGATTCGAGTAAGGACAGAGTATAAATAATAAAAATAAAAGGAAAGGAACAAAACAACCTCAACTATAATTCAGCAAAAAACCCAACTAAATGGGGTTGATATGTAAGTATATAATATTGCAGTCTTACCTGCTGGTGGTGCCCCCATCATAACCAGTTGAATATGAAACAAAAACCCTCTCCAAGTATAAGTATGCAAGCTCTCGTGGTCTATGATCTATTAGAGAAATTCCAACAACACCCAGCTCAATTATAACCTCTATAGGAGCAGTATCAATCTGTTGGGTTCTTTGCATACAAGAGATGCCCCAATTTCCAATAGATGCCAGGACATTGTTTTGTTCCTGTACATTTGAATCTGATGACCTGTCTTCAATGAATCTCACAACCATAATAACACCAATTTCTACAATTTGAAGCTGTACTCCTGGTGCTGTCTCATCTGCAGCATATACTCCTGTCTTATCCAAGCTGAACTTTTGGACAGATATATTACTCCCATTCTTGATCTCAGCATCGATTTGTCTATGTCCATATGGATCTTCCCAACAGAAATTTGTAGTTGACAGGGATTCTAATTGAATCCAGGCATTATCATCTAAGCCAGACTGGCGTATCCTGATTGTCTTGCTCACTATTCTGTTCTCCAGTCTGTCAATGCAGAATGATATTTTATTTGTTTATCTTTTACATGATAACATATTGCAATGTGCTTATAAAGGTGCTAGTATGAAGCTTCTATATAGATACAAAGGAATATACCTGATAGGACCATTTGTAGATCCTAAACGGAACACAACTACAAAACGTGATCCCTCCTCATAGCCTCGAATTTCTGTCCTCACAAATCTCCTGGCACCATTATGTTTTCTCAAAACTAGATAGATGGTGTCCTCTTTCACAATTTCAACAGGAAAACACCATTCCGTATCCTCCAGTCGAGCCTACGAATCATAAAGTACATTGAAATTAGTTAATCATTTAGTGCATACTTTACTCCTCATATACAACATTTGAAAGAATCCACAAGTCTAACAAGTTACTCTATTTTGGCACTGTAACAAGTACAAAGTTCAATTCTTTTTCTCTGCCTGTTTTTATCCTCAATTGTCTCAACTCTGAACTTTGTTCAGTTGTCTTATTCTTTTCATGTGCAAACAAAATAGTTTTCCTTGTATTGGTTTCTGCCATCTACAATTTATGGTTGCTGATAATCAGGCAGATTTTCAAATTTGATACCCACCCTTCCTCAGTGAACCATAATAAAGTCCAAGTAGTTTGAAATTTCTATCTTATTCTGATAGAAGGTATATGATTTTGTGAAATTGACAATTTTTTCTCACATTTCCCCATTTACAGGATAACTATTATAGAGAAAGGAAAATTAAACTTGACATAATTCTTCTTAATGCAATTTCAATAATTTTTTGTTGTTTTTCAGATATTATTAGACTATACATTAACTGAATAAGGACTGGACTTGAATAGAGACTCAATGTGCATGGGAGGAGGAAGATGGGAGATTACAATGTCAGTGATCACATATAAATTTGATAAAAAGAAAATAAACTTGTATAATGAGGGATGGTAAGACTTTGAAAACCTGGAATTTATCAGGCCTCCCTGTTTCACGAAATACAAACGGGACTCTTGAGTCAGATGTACGTAAGATCTTGGGCTCATCTTCACTACTTAGCTTGATAAACATATTTTGACCAAGTCTGTTCGTGAATGTCATGAACGGCCGGACAGACATTACCTAAAAGGAAAACAAGCTCCAAATATATCATTTCCAGGATAAGTCCACCAAGGGTATGAAGTTTCGTAACTACCTTCGTAGGAATTGATTGATAGGGGCATGGTTTTGAGGATATAAAGAGCCGGATGCAGTTACCATCAGAATCATAAGCAGAGAGATCCATTGAGCCTTCCTAAAAGAGAGAGAGAGAGAGAGGAGGGGGGGGGGGGATAAAGAACCTTAATAGTCTGTTGACCTCTTTAAAGATGAAATAAAGGAGAGGAGGAGGAATTCAGGATGAAACTAACCAGGTCCCCAAGAGGAGTAAGGTCTCTAACAGGTCCAAATTGTTCTTTGCCTGATTGACTTATAGACACTGAGAGGCCAACAAGTTTAAAGTTTAGTGCAGAATCGATGCTATATCCGTCAAATATTTCCTCTTCAGTGATCTCCTCAAGGATTACTTCATTTCTCTGCTTTGAAGGGAATGGGAGAGAGAAATTCCGTTTTTTCCTCTTCACTGATCTATCTACAACCCTATATGTAAGGGAAGGACATCTGGCACTGGCAATCCAGTAGGGAGCATAGACTCTAACAACCTTTGCCACAATATGCTGTTCTTTATTTGGGATTTGTTCAAGAATGACATGAACGATCCTGCAAAGAAACAGGCATTACACAAATGGACAGTGAAAGAAGAAAAAAGAGACGAGAAAGATATTTCCGCAGCATGTGGTGTTCATGGCAAACCTTCCAGAAAATGAACTTCTAAAACTTATTGTTTTGGATGGAACCTTGCTGGGATGGGATATGATGACAGCTTCCTGAAATGGAACAAAACTGTGAGAAGAAATGTAGTTGTTGAGAAATAATGCAATTTACCTGGGGGGGGGGGGGGGGAAGAAAAGATTTCACTTAGAGCTTACGTGCATTGGAAGCCATCCTCTTTGTGGAAGCAGTGAAAAGTACAAAGGGTTTCTCAGGTCAGCGTTGTATATCTTCACAGTTTCTCCAGGTAGAAACACTCCTTGAGAGCAGTGAATGAACTGACCACTAGCTTGCCTTTCAAGAACAGAAAATTCCGCTGATAGGGGAAGAAAATTAATGATGGATAGCGGAGATTTAATCACAATATTCCAATCCTGAATAGAATCTGAATGAATATCTTTCCCAATCTCTGTGGCTTGTATGCTCAAACAGAACCACAACCCTGACCCACAATTTGAAGAACTGTTATTTACTCGGGTGCAGCACAACAGTTTCTCAGATTCAGTAAGAGTTGATACACAAATTTCTGAGATTCCTTTAGGTTGACCAGAAGCGTCCAACTGATCATTCCCATCAAAAACTGAGCTCCAAGAGTATTCATCAGGATCATTGACATTCCATGGTCTTAACTGCAGGATGTATAATCCAGGATGTGTCACACCTGAAAGAGGAAGAGGAATTGTATCTCCAGGTTTCAGTAACCCGACTGATATTTGCTGCCTTACATTATTGGAGATTTGTTTCCTATTCCTGATCCATCTCCTTTTCCTTGCATAGTTAATGAATTTTAAGTGATTATATGTCTCCGGCCACTTTAAGTGTTCAATGTCTGGAGCATAAACCCAGCCATCAGCAGTGTTCACAGATGCATTATCAACATGCCAATCATCAACCCATTCCCAACCTGATGGCAAATCAACTCGAGAATTTTCCTGTAAAATATAAGAAGAGTTAGAGATAACCTATTTAATCTAATCTGTCTTGAAATTAAAAAACACAAAACATTCATATTTGATCAAGAAATGAATCAAATCATTCAGTGCTATGATCCAATATAGAGATTGTTGAACTAGAACTCTCATTTGTATGCTTCTATGAGTAAACACTCGTCAGTCTCATTTATAAAATTTATCCAATGCTACGTTGTCTACCAATTTAACTACTAAAGTACCGATGGTGAAGTAAAGAAACACATAACCAACTTCAGTATGCTAAAGCCTAAAACGTATAGCCATATTGCCTTCACAATACCTGACAACTACCCCCCCCCCCCCGGGCTGTGTTTTCTATTTTTCTGGATATTGTCTTTGGATATACTAGTGGGCGAGCCTTGGAGCAACGGTTAAGTTGCGTTATTGCAACCTCTTGGTTGCGGGTTCAAAACTTGGAAACATCCTCTCCTGCGAAGCAGGGGGTAAGGCTGTGTACATTTCCCCCTCCTAGACCCTGCAGTAGCCGGAGCCTCGTGCACTGGGACGCTCTTATTGTCTCTGGGTATATTCTTGTATATGCCTTGCATAAGTTCTATAATGCATATTGTGGCTTCAGTTACTGGTTTCCAGTGTGGTTGCTAGTTGTTTAAATAAGTATATAAAGCACCTGACTGTACAGGTTGCTCTCTTCATTTCTTTTGAATGCAACCACTTCATAAAAACTAAAGTAGATAAAGCTACAGCACCATATACCACAACAATGAAGAACCAA
Organism: Telopea speciosissima; assembly: GCF_018873765.1. Classification (NCBI taxonomy): domain Eukaryota; kingdom Viridiplantae; phylum Streptophyta; class Magnoliopsida; order Proteales; family Proteaceae; genus Telopea; species Telopea speciosissima. The sequence goes on along the minus strand of NC_057916.1, from coordinate 63,177,626 downwards.
TGGACCATGAGACCCGAAACAAGAAAGAATAGGTACAGCCCTCAATGAAGGAGAAAAAAAATCAGCAAGAAACCCAAGATTGATAGAAATACACCACCCTTACAACAATAAAAAAGGAAGTGTAACAAGGGACGGATCCTATGTTTAGGGACAGCCCAGAATTCATAAGGGATGGCATTCCCAAAACACAAATTGGGTGCTCCTATGTTTAAGGGCAGCCCAGACTTCATGTACGTTGCACCCCATGTTGGCAAGATTCAGTCAACACTTAGTTGGAAGGCTAAACTAATTCCTAATGGTCGTAAACAACTTTCTTAAACATGTCCTCTTGAGCAAGGTTCGAAAACTCGGGTCTGAAACTTGGTATTCAGTCTATTTTAGGCCATTTAAACACAATGACACTATCAGATTTTGCAAAAACAAAGTCCAAATAGGAGTTTCACTTAATGGGAAAGCAGGACAGATACTTATGCTAGAAACCAGGACAGACACAGGACAAACACACTTATTTATATTAAGTAAATGCTTTTGTATTTGTATTTCATTTACTTAAGATATTATTCATAAATAAGCAAGTACCCCCCTATTTGAATCCAATAAAAATAGTTAAAAAATCAAATTCTAAAAAGAAAAAAAGTCAACCCCCCAGTTCAAGAACAAAAACTGGATTTTCGGCGGTAGGTGCAATTTTCAACTTTCTAATGCTGGGGTTTTTCTCAAATCAAAAAATTCCATAAATCTTAATATGGTAAAACATTGCTAAAAACCAAAAGTGCGGAAAAATATTCATTTGTTTTGATGTCCAAAAATATATTTTCATTCACAGCGATTTTGACAGCATTCACGCACACCGAATCAAGTTTGACCGGTACATAACTCCTTCAATATAATCAGATTTAAGCAATCTTGGACTTGTTGGAAAGCTTTCAAAACAAAGCTGTCCAACAAGTCCAAGATTGCTAAAATCTGATTTATATTGAAAGAGTTATTTACTGGTCAAACTTAATTTGGTGTGCGCGAATGCTGTCAAAATCGCTTTGAATGAAAATAGTTTTTTGGACATCAAAATAAATGAATATTTTACCGCACTTTTGGTTTTTAGCAATGTTTTACCATAATAAGATTTATGGAATTTTTAGCATTATAAAGTTGAAAATTGCACCTACCGCCGAAATACAAATACAAAAACATTTACTTAAATGATATTAGGCATAAATAAGTGTCTGTCTTGGTTCCTGACATAGATAGGTGTCCGTATACCAAGATTTTCCAGCAAGATCTCGAGATCTGGCACTGATATAAGGGACCTACATGGGCATTTTCCTAGATCAAACCGAGATCTCGACCGGGATCCAAGATTTCGGACAGATCTCGGCGAGATATTGACATTTTGAGACTCGTAGGCAGTCTTGTCTTGGGATTTCGAAAAACCGAGAAACTTGGCGAGATCTCGTGAGTTCTCGAACTATGCTCTTGAGCAAGGCTAGATATATTTTGGTTTCTATTCCTGTTCCATTTTGGTGATTCATTCCGTGAATAGAATAACGACCAAGTTCTTTAAGGAGAAGGTGAGTTTGGGGACCAGCATAATAGAATTCATAGGCTAACAGACCTGTTGAAGAAGGTAGTAGGGCTTTGTTCTAATGTCATATGTTCAGGATAGCTTTAAATTCAAGATGGATATGCAGGTTATTAATAGAAGATTCTGTAGGAAATTATACCATTACTAACTACGCCCCTCTTGCTCATGTTATTGAAGCTGCTGTTATACATTACTACTCTAGACTTTGGAAAGAAATTGTGAATGATTTGCTCAAGCCTTAATACTCTAGACTTTGAAAAGACAGTGAAAGACTTGCCAGATGTGCTATGTAATTCAACTTGGCTTGTTAGTAAAGGGAACTCCGACTTTTGGCCTGGCATTCAATATGACCAGAAAAGTTATATCAATGTAAAAAAACAGTGGAAAAAGAACACAGCAAGTTCAAATCATAGTCTTGTTAAACGATGAATAAGATGACATTAAAATGAGATTAGCATATGTGTCTGTTCATTGTCCACCAAAAAGAAATTGAAGAAAAAGAAAATCTTTGCAAGAGAGAGACGATATTATGCACCAAGCAATGGATTCAGAAAATCGGATAAAGCCACCACTACTTAGCCAGTCCACATGATTTCATAAGGTAAAGCATGTGACACACAATTAACATTTCTCACCTCATGGGAGTCCCCACCTCCAAAATGATCTTGTCTAGGTTGAGTGGAACAACCAACCCAGCCAATGGCTGGATTGTACTTTTCAGTTTCAAAGAACTCATCTGTTTCAATTCTTTCACCTTCTAATGCTTCATCTTCATGTTTCACACCATCATTTATTGTACTTAAGTTTTCATGACAGGTTTTGGGTCTGAGGCACAGATCAAGCACAATATCTGTATTATTACGGACAGACACCAGTGACCGAATAGTTACGTATCTGTTTCCATCTTTAACATTCACTTCACTAGCAACAACATCATTTCCAAGGCGCCAGCAAGCTGCAGATGCTGCATAGTTTAGCCTTACAGTCGTCCACGGTCCTTCCCTTGTAGGACTGATCTGAATAGACCCACGTTTTCTGCTACTTGTTGAGACTTGCTCGTCATTTTCAACTTGAAGATTTGGTGAAAGAAGTACAGCACATCGTATTCTCCCATGGAACTTATACTTATCTCCTTGAGCGATAGACTACACGATCAATGTTACGTTTAGTACTTTCTTTCGCTTAAAGATAGTTCAGAAAGCAATGCATTTAAAATAAAGGCATCATCCAACCCTAAGTAAAAAACAAGAACAATGAAATAATAAAAAATAATGATATGCAAGAACATATTCACCATAGTTTCTGCCAAGGATAATTCTATCCATGACAATTCACCAACTGAATCATAAGAATTTGAACTTTCGTGGAGATTGCTAGCTATCTGTGCCAGAGGAGCTGAATAGCATCCAACAGATTCATCTGTAAAATAAAAAGCTCTTGTCAATGAATATCAACAAATATCCAGCTCCTACAATCAGAAGAAAAAAAAGAGATATTAGTGATTGCAACATGTACTGATAATTTTAATTGAAGAACATTATATAACTGCCAAGGATATTTGGGACAGTGTCTCTAGGACTTTTGACCGAGTGGGTAACTTGGCGAAGGTCTACCAACTCCTTCAGAAAATAATCACAATGAAACAGGGAGACAGGACTATTTCTGAGTACTATAACACTGCTATTGGCCTTTGGGAGGTATGATCACTATAGGGACCTCCAACTGTCCGACCTTGAGGATGAGCAAAAGTATATAGAAGGCATGAGAAGGAACAATTCTTGATTCTTCTTGGTGGGCTGAACCAGGAGTTGGTAGACCTTCGCCAACAGTCCAACCTGAGCTACGATGTCATCAACCCATCACAAAACAGTCCTTAACCACAAGAAAATCTGGGGTGAAACACCCCCTGTTGCAGAAAATAAGTCAAGAGCCCTAAGAGATTGATTACAGCTTCACCTTCTTATTGTGGGGATGACGAAGGCTATGGAGAACCAAGTGGAGTTGCTTGAGCTTGTACCCAGTAATCAGAATAGCTTTGATACCATGTAAATAAACAGAGAAAGAAGAAGAAGGAAGAAGAGAGGAAGAGGAGGAAGAAGAAGAGAAGAGGGCCAAAGAGCAGCTCTCACGTTAAAGAGAGAGGGCTGCGATATATTTTCATATAAAGAGGGTTAGGGATTACAGGGGTCAAAAGGGAAAAGGTATTAATTAAAGAGAGGAGATCCTCTCGGTATTAGTGCCAGAATTCTGACACTAATCCCGAGAGAGATATTCTCCCTCTCAACAAGTATGAACCTATATGGTTACAAATTTTGGGCCGTTTACCTCTACCCTCTCTCGATGAAGTATGTAGGTACTTTGCAAAGTGAGGAGACTAGAAGAGTGGCCATTGAGACTTTACCATCTCTAGAGTGATCTGCTCTTACCTCTAGCTCCCATCTCTGTTGAACATGGCCATACCATCTCAGGCGACTTTTTTTTGGGTGAATAAATAAATCTATTACCAAACCCCAGGAGGGGGTGGGGGGGGAATACAAGGGGGAGAAAGAAAGAGGGGGGGAGGATAAAGGAAACAAGCCTCAAGCTACCCAAGAAGAGGTAGGAGGCTGCAAGAGAGAAATATCAAGACCCCAGGATACAACAATATGACTGTTCCTTGGGATATAAAAAATGGACCTATGAGGGATAAAGCTGAGCTTGGAGGACACATCGAAAGAGATGGCTTTCCAAATCATAAGATCTAGATTTGGAGGTCCATCTCCTAAGATTCCGCTCCATCCAAATGTGATAAATTGCAGAACCAAATACAAGCTTACCAACAGTGTCACAGATGGTGCTACCAGAGAATGTCATGTCAAGCCAGAGCCATTGTCTATCAAAGGCCAGAGGTCTCCTGCACCGAGGCCAAATGGTATTGAGGGATTTTTTCCAGGTGGTGGAGGAAAAAGGGCAGTCAAAGAAGAGGTGGGCAATATCCTCGTCACCATTCCAGCAGAAGATGCACGAAGGGGGGACAAGGATGTGTCTATGGAGAAGGAAGGCTTGGGTTGGGAGGCAAAGGCTAAGGGTTCTACAGGTTGTAAAGCTATGGCGAGGGATATGGACTTTGAACCAGACTAACTTATGCCAGGGGACCATCCTAACAAAATTCTAGGCCGATCTAGAGCTAAAGAGGCCATTGGGGGAGGAAAGCCAAATGACCTTATCCACATGAGATGGGGGGGAGGGGAAGGGATGGCCAGATTTGGGATAGGATGGTGGAATGGAGGAAAGGAGGGGGGGACCAAGAGCCTTGAGAGATGATGAAGGAGAGGGGGTAGATTTGGGGATGCCCGAAGAATAGATCTGCCAAGGGCTAAAGACATTGTAAAGAACCCCTAGGGGGTGCCAGGGATCAAGCCAGAGGGAGATGGAGGAGCCATCGACAATGGAGGAGGAGGTAGCTCTAAGAGCAAGGGGCGAAGGAGGAGGACCTTACGCCAGACCCAGGAAGAGTCAGGGGGGATAGGGACAGTCTAGATGGAATCCTGCTTTAAAAGTTGGGAGTAGACCTAGTTGACCCAGATGGAGTCATGCCTATAGGAGATTTTCCAAATGAGCTTCAGAATGGCCGCAGTATTGGAGTCACGGATGCGACGAATACCCATGCCTCCTTCGGATTTGGGGAGGCAAATGGACTTCCAACTAATTGAGTGGAGGAACTTGGAAGTTTCTTTCCCTTTCCAGAGAAAAGCACAGAAAACGCTTTCCACAGCTTTGATGGTGGCTTTAGGGATACCATAAATGCTACACCCAAGGTACTAAAACTCGGGTCTCGGTACCAACTCGGCCCTTGGAAAAACCGAGTCGAGTCGAGATCTCGCCGAGTTGGTGCATTTTTTTTTTTCCCAACTCGAAGCCTCAACTCGGTGGGTTTCAGACCTAGTTTGGGTCTGAAACTTGGTATTCATCCTATTTTAGGCCATTTAAACACAATGGCACTATTAGATTTTGCAAAAACAAAGTCCAAATATGAGTTTCAATTCGGTCCATAGGTTGGTAGGCGATGACGTACTAAAATACCCACTCTACACATAATTTAGTAATAAAAAGCAAGCAAAACATTCAATTAATAGCTAAACAACTTAAATAAGAATTAGAAATGTTAAAGTGATACATCAAACTGTTTAACAGTGTTACAACTATCATCACATAAAATGACTTTGAATCAAGTATTCAGTTCCCGCTAGTATCACATAGTCTTCCCATGACATAATGTTGCTGTAAATCATGGTACAAAATTTCGCCGATATATTAGTGGATTTCGGAAATTTCGGTAGTGCCAAGACGAAATGTGAAAACGAAACGAAAAAAGTACATATTTTGACGATATTTCGGGATATTTCGAAACATTTCGGTATGTCACCGAAATATCGCCGAAATATGGCATATGCCACTTAAAGGGTCAAGTGACCCATGCCATAAATACCATATCTCGCAAGTCTCGGTTGAAATTTCGACCGAGACCCACAGAGACCTCCATAACTCTATTTTGCTTCTGTTTTTGCTTTCTTCCACTCTTCTAACTTGGATCCAAGCATTGTTCTTCTTCATTTTCGACAGATTGTCGCCGGAAACACGTCGGAGCTTCATCCAAGCTCATCCTCTAAGGATTTTTCACTTCTAATGAGTTTTAATTAGTTTGTTTAAATTTCTTTTATGTCTTTGACTGCCTAATCAATGTGTATTTAACTATTTATATATTAGGGTCAGTGACCATATATTGTCAATTAAGGGTGCAAGCCCAAAACACCACTTTGAGTTCTTTTTTTTGCAATATGAAGGTTTAAATGTGTTTATTTAGCTTAAATAAGGGTGTCCATGAAGTATCAGGCCTAGATATGGCCAAAAACCCACCGATATGGACTGCCGAAATATTACAGAAAAAATGCAATATTTCAGCGAAATTTCGACATATTTCGGATATCTCGGTAGGCCTGAGATACCGATATATCGCAAAATTTTATACCTTGGCTGTAATGTTGCATATAGTGCTCCACAGCAAGCATATAAGAGTTCTGCTGAGTTAGGTAAGTAAATACATAGTAGATGGGTCATTTCCATAGGTTAACCAGAGAACTCGACCCGAGATCCGAGATCTCACCGAGATATGTCGAGTTCTGTCGAGTTAGGTAAGTAAACACATAGTAGATGGGTCATTTCCATGGGTAAACCCAAGAACTCGACTAGAGATCCGAGATCTCGCCGAGATCTGGTATTATTTTGTATCGTATCCCATCTCGTCTCTGTTTCTCAAAAAACTCGCTGAGATCTCGCGAGTTCTCGAACTACGGCTACACCAATAGATATAAGAAGCTTGGAGAACCGATCTAATGCATTCAAGCCTTCCCGCATAGGATAGGAGTTTAGCTTTCCAAAGTTAAAGCCGTTTCCGGATATTGTCAAGCATGGGAGTACAGTGGTGACTGGAGAGCCGAGCTGGGATAAGAGGCAGGCCCAGATATTTGACAGGGAGGGTTCCAATGGAGAAGCCAGTTAGCCGCAAGAGGGCCTCCTTATCAGACTCAGAGATGCCGGAGAGGAAGATTTTGGATTTGAGGAGGTTGATACGGAGCCCGGAGAGTGTCTCGAAGAGGTCAAGAGAAGACACGATGGCCGAGATAGAGGATTGGGAAGCTTTAGAAAAAATCATCAGATCATCAACAAAGGCCAGGTGGGTAAGGTTAAGATGCTTGCATTTGGGGATGGGGGAGATGATGTGAAGGTTGGTTTTGGTTTGGAGACTCCTAGAAAGGACTTCCAAAGCCAGAGAGAAGAGGAAGGGGGAAGGGGGCAGCCTTGACGGATGCCAACTTTGGATTGAAAGAATCCGGTTGGGGATTCTCCTGAACCTATAAGAAGAGACCAAGAGGGAGCAATAGAGGTAGTAATGCGAGAGGCATTCTCCTGAAGGACCTGAGTTTCAAGAAGGGCAAGCACAATCAGTGACTTTCTCGTAGCTTATCTTGAATTGGGGCTACTCCCAAGCCAACTCTAATATGGTCATTCCTTATTTTATCCTTCTTGGTTTTGCCACTTATCCATCTCAAAATCCTCATCTCTGCTACACTTAGCTTTTCTATATGATGCCTCTTAATTGCCCAACACTCTGCGTCATACATTATAGCCGGTCTTATGACTTCCTATAAATTAATCTTTAAGCTTTAAAGGGATTCGTCGATCACATAACACTCCGGATGCACCTCTCCACTTCAGCCATCCTACTTTAATCCTATAAGAAACATCATCTCCTATATCACCTTCCTTATTGATGATTGATCCTAGATGCCTAAAAAGGCAACTTTGCGGAATCTCCATCTCATCAACTTTCACCCCTTCATTATCCGTCCTGAAGTTGCTAAAGTTACATAACATATACTCTGTCTTTGTTCTACTTATCTTAAAACCTTTTGATTCCAAGGTTGATCTCCATAAATCAAGTTTGGCATTGATTCAATCTTTTGTCTCATCCACCAAAACAATGTCATCAACAAAAAACATCCACCAAGGAACCTTATCTTGTACTCAATTTGATACTAGATTTAAAATTGTTCGTTCTGATAAAAGGGGGGGGGGGGCAGAGATAGATGTATGGTGGACTACAAAACTTTTTTATTGACAATGGCATTATCCACCAGCTTGCCTGTGTTGACACACCCCAATAGAATGGGGTGGTTGAGAGGAAAAATCACCATTTGTTGGAAGTCACCAGGACTCTCCTATTTGTCATGCATGTCCCCAAGACAGCAAGACTTATTGGTCTGATGCCCTTCTTGCTGCTGCCTTTTTAATCAACCGCATGCCCACCAAACGTCTTGATACAAATCCCCTTTGGAAACCTTGTCTCCTCAGGTGTCTACTTTCTCTGTTCTCCCCAAGGTGTTTGGGTATGTCTGCTATGTCCATATCAATAAATATGCTAGGACTAAGCTTGACCCCAAGGCACTAGGCACTCAAATGCTTTTCCTTGGATATTCCTTCTCTACCAAGGGGTATAAGTGCTACCATACTCTTCCCGCCAGCGACTTCTCTCCAAAGATATCACCTTCTTTGAATCTACACCTTTCTTTACTCATCATCATCCTTTTCAGGGGGAGAATAGTGGGAGTGAAAAGGCAGTTGATGTCGACCCTTCTTCCTCCCTTGCCTATTCCTCCATTTCTGCTTGATGTTGGGAAACACAAAGAAGCGGATGTTGTTGATATTTGTGATCATCCAGGTATTGATTCGGGTAATGAGAAGGAGTTACTAGAGTACCAAAGAAAGGGAAAGAAGACCTGTCAAGAGTCCTCTTTGGATCCACATCCTGAGATCCACCTTCCTTAGTCAGGTAACATTCTTCCCCTCCCTTCTAATTTAGATCTTCCCATTGCTATTCAAAAATGAAAGAGGGCTTGCACTAATCCTATAGCTAAGTTTGTTTTCTATGATGCTATCTCTCCTGCAGAAATTGCCTTTTCTGTTGTTCTTTCCTCTACTTCAGTTCCCAAGAATGTTACTGAGGCCATGTCCGACCCAAAGTGCAAGGAAGTTATGTTTGAGGAAATGCTGGCACTTGAGAGAAACTGTACTTGGAAGCTTGTTGATCTTCCCAGGGTGAGAGTTCTAGTTGGGTGTAGATGAGTCTACACAATCAAGTACTGATCCGAGGGTGTTGTTGAGTATAAGGCCGGGTTGGTAGATAAAGGGTACAGTTATGTGTATGGGATTGATTATTAGGAGACATTTGCTCTTGTAGCTAAACATAACTCGATAAGATTTCTCTTATCATTGGCGGCTAATAGAGACTGAACATTGTATTAGTTGGATGTAAAGAATGCTTTCCTCCATGGTGACTTGTAAGAGGAGTGTACATGCAACCTCCCCCTGGATTCAAGTTTCCTTTGGCAGAAGGGAAAATGTGTCTCCTCAAAAAGGTATATTGGTTTGAGAGGTTTAGACAGGTCATTCTGAAGAATGGGTATTCTCAGAGTCAAGTTAACCATACTTTATTTACCCGGCGAGGTAATGGTTTCATCACAAGCATTGATGTATATGTTGATGACAATGTTGTGACTGGGAAGGCCAGGGTTGAGATAAGTAGACTGAAGACCTACTTGGCAGTTGCACAAAAATTTGAAATCAATGATCTTGGACCATTGAAATACTTCATGGGGATTGAAGTTTCCAGGTCTAAGAAGGGGATAAATATCTGCCAGAGGAAGTTTGTATTGGACTTATTGACAGAAACAGGGATGTTAGGTTGCAAACTAGCAAACTCTCCTATGAAACAAAACGACAAAACTTGGACAAGATTGTGGTCCATCCCTTATTAATGAAGGGAAGTACTAGAGACTTGTGGGAAAGCTAATCTACCTCTACCTCTCTTTGACTCGCCTAGACATCATCTATGCAGTTAGGGTAGTGAGCCAGTTTATGCATGCCCCCAAGAGTGGGCACTTGGATGCTGTATATTGCATCCTCAGGTACTTGAAGTTCTCCTCAGGGAAAGGAGTCCAATATCCCAGACACAACCACTTGAGGATAGAGGGCTACACTGATGCCGATTGGGCTGAGTCAGTTTCTGACGGACGGTCAACATCAGGCTCCTATACTTTTGTGGGTGGTAACATGGTTACATGGAGGAGTAAGAAACAGCCTGTGGTACTGCTCCAATGCAGAGGCAGAGTTCAAGGCTTTGGCTCATGTAGTGTGTGAATTCTTGTGGTTGACAAGGCTGGTCCAAGAGTTAGGATTTGATACTGAGGCACCTACGAGGCTCTACTGTGATAACAAGGCTGGTATAAGTATAGCTCACAATCCTGTGCAACATGACAGGACAAAGCATATTGAGGTAGACTGACCTTTCATCAAAGAGAAGATTGATTTGGGCTAAATATGCACTCCATTTGTAAGGACAGGTGATCAGTTAGCAGATATCTTCACCAAAGGACTCGTCCATCTACCCTTTTGTGCAAGCTGAAAATGCATGACATTTATTCTCCAGCTTGAGGGGTAGTGTTGGAGTTTATGTAATTCCATGTAATAAGGGTACTGTGGGTATTATGATGTAATGTGTTACGTTGTAATGTTGTTTTTAACTTTTTACCTTTTACCTCCCTTAGCTAACATATATTAGCATGGGAAGTAAGGATGTAATTTCCATTGATACTTAGTGAATCACTATAGTGGAGTGTAAGCAATTACTCCCAAACAACTTCCTACCATATTCTTCTTCTTCTCCCTAACCTCACTTTCTCCTTTTCTCTTACTCTCTTATATTGCTTGAATTCTAATTTCATGCCTCTGGGTTGCTCTAATGTTTCTCCAAGTTTTTCAATAGAACTATAACGAGAAACAAGGTTACAAAAGCTATAAAATGATAAATAATAATAAAATGTCACACAAGAGTATAAACAGTTACTACCTTTCCCCATGTCAGTCACAATGAATTCCACCTTGTAATAGTCCTGGATAGATTGGAAAATCCATGAGAAGGTTTGGAAAGAAAGAAGAGTAGAAAACAATAAATGGAAAAGTTTGTAGGGGAACCAATACTTTAATTGCCTGCCAAAACATATAATGTATTAAAGAAAAATCCAAGTTGTTTATTGAACAACAATTATGGATTTCCATTCAACAAAGCATTGCAAATCCCTACTAGGGGACATATATCAACACTCTAACAAGGCAGATGGAAACACTATGCTTACAGTAAACTACGCATAAGCAGTTTTAACCACAATAACAAGCAGCCTCAAAACATCCATTTGACACAAAAGAATAATAAACTTGTTCTGAACCTTACAACCAACAAGTATAAATGCATTATGCACCTAAATAAATTTATCTTAATCAATCAACCATTACATTTCAGATGATAGTCTTCTTTGAAATGGTTTTTATTTGGTTTTCCCGAGTAGCAGAAAAGTATATATAGAACATTAATCCTTTCGAAAAAGTGTGCTACTGCAATACATGCAGTTAATGTAATTTATTAACTGAAAAGTGTAAGAGGGTGGGCCTTGGCGCAACGTTAAGGTTGTTCCATTGTGATGAAGTAGTCACAGGTTTGAGTCTGAAAAGAGCCTCTCTGCGAAAGCAGGGGTAAGGCTGCATACATTATGACCCTCCCCAGACCCCGCAGTGACAGAAGCCTTGTGCACTGGACACCCTTTTTTATCAACTGAAAAGTGTGCCAGAACACGATGGGATGATTCCACTATCGTGGGCTAGTCTTATATATATATATAGCGCCAAGTCAAAACAGATCTTAGCGGGGAATCCTACTAAGTCTGTTTACAAGGTGTTAGAAATATAAAAAGAAAAATACCAACTAATGAGCTTATCTAGAGCTAATCTAGTTCTTACTAAAATACTATCCCATGGTACAGCATACATGATACACCATACCACTGCACACCACACTAGTACACTACCCATGATACACTATAACAATAATTTTATATAATTATGCCTATATGCAACATAGAAGCCATATCAATGCAATATGATATAATTACGAAACAGATAGGACCTATTTTCATGTTTCCCGACTACAATTCAAGTAATGAAGAATGAGACTATTGCAGTTGGGCTAAATTCTTGAAAATAAAGACTGATGAGATTCATTGTAATCTTAACAAGTTTTATGTCTCAGAACTGAACCTCACGGGTCTAAAGATTGAAGATGAGTTTATCACATACCGGTGAATCAACTTTGAAAAAAAACGTCTCACTCCAGTTCACCAGCTCAAGCCCGGGAGTTGAGGAACGATCTGAACTACCACCCGAAGTGCGTGAACTTTGTTGGCTCAGTAACGACCCACTAGGAAGGAATTCATTCGGCACAAGATGGACTGCCACCATATATTCGTGTGCAGACAATCCTTCAACACTGGGCAACTGCATTGAAACATCAGAAGTACTTGGAATAAGAATCTCTTCTACAAATAATCATGACATGTGACAACCACGTTTTCAGAAAATAATCAAAGATAACAAAAAAGGGCGTACCCAGTCCCAAAGCACAAGGCTCCCGCCACTGCGGGGTCTGGGGAGGGTCATGTTGTAAGCAGCCTTACCCCTGCTTTCGCATAGAGGCTGTTTCCAGACTCGAACCTGTGACCACTTGGTCACAATGGAGCAACCTTACCATTGCACCAAGGTCCGCCCTCTTAATCAAGGATCAATTTGATTAAATTAGCAAATAATAGTCAGGAACCAATGCAGTCCAATTCATTGATCAAGAAATTAAGATTAAAACACAAAGAATTGTCTAAATATGGAAAAAAAACAATATGAACGTGACATCATCTCAGAAAGAAATTGACAGACTAACTCTGCTTTAAATGTTTGATTATTTCCATACCCTACCTTGATAGTTGTAAGATTTCAAATATTCTTCAATATACGATCATAAAGGGAACAGAAAAGCAGGACAAAATCACTGTACCAGTTGATGGTGGTGATTTGTCTGGATTGGAAATCCAAATTAAATATTCAATAAATTCTTTTTCTTTCATTGGCCCAAAAAGAGAATTTATTACAAAAGAGAACAAGATACAAAGGAGATCAAAGAACAGGAACACATAAGGAAAGAAGTGTAAAACCTAACATAATGCAGAGAAGAATGGAAATCGCAAACACAATCACACAATGCGCACAAGGATTTACGTGGTTTGGCAAGGTTGCCTACGTTCACAGTGAGATGAGATCTGTTTCACTATCAATGGAGAATAGGATTACAATAGCTCATTCCTCACACCTCTCTCAGATTTTTCAATACAGAGAAAGAACCCTCGCTACAGATTTATAGCGAAACCCTATACAGGAAATTTACCGAAATACCCCCAGAGGCTCCACACAGCAGTCCTTCATCAGAAATCAAGACACCAAAACCTCAACAAGAAGATACTATACAAGAAACTACCAGCCACCCCTTCTTAATAACATTTGAAATAGAAGCAAGAACTGGAGACATACTGTTTTATCAAAATCCATAAAACTGTCAGACGAGATTCACAATTTACTAGGAAAGAGCATATTACAGAAGTTAGTTAAGATTTTCATGGGCAATCAAGAGAGAAATAAAGGAGATGTTCGCTACTGTTTCACCTAAAGGCTCAAACTGTTAGGGAAGGGCAGCGTCAATGTATACATCAACATTTCCCCACACCTGCAGGCCAAGATTCCATGGAACTTGCACGTGGAGCTCAAGCAGGATTTCCTTTGAAGAGTAGAGGGCTCCAATAGAGGCTGCACTACATAAGAAAACCTTCTTAAGGTGTCCTTTCATCAACTAGAAGAATTAATGGAGAAAATTTGAAGCTGTGAAGACAGATTTAAGAACAATGAAAGAAAACAGGGGGTACAGCCAGCTATTTGGCTCAGACCCTTTTTCTTTCTTCTGAAATGCTACGTTTGATGCAATCTATTGTTGGTTCTTGGTGAGTTACCCTATTTGGGTCCTATGAGTTGTAATGGGATGAACCCACACCTTGAAAGGTGCAATTGATTCAAGTTTGTTCAAGTTTTATGGCTTGTTTACTTGCTGGAATTTTTCTGTGAGTACTGGAAAGAGTTTTGGGGTAGAGTGTACTTCCCAATTCCCATCTGGTCTGGGTATCTAACCAACTTTCCAAGTGTGTTCATACATCATGTCGGAGGTCAGTGGACCTACGGAAGTTTCAGTTGGTGCCTTGGTGGTTCGAGTAGTACCAACCCCAGTGTGATTGCCTTTGAGAATCCAACACCTAGATATCCATTGTGACGTTGGACAACATCAACTATTTGGATTGAGCTCACTCAGTTAAGCTATCTCGGCGAAGTCGGGGGAAGTTAGGGTACATCATAAGTACCATCAAGGATCCTCATTCAAGTGATCTAACATATCAGAAATGGGAGACCGAAAATTAAACTATTATGACCTGGTTACTTTTTCTATGAAACCTGAGATTGGTAGGAGGTTTATGTGCTAGGTGACTTGTCTAAGGTCTACTAACTCCTCCAGAAGGTTATCACAATGAAGCAGGGATACATGACTATCTTTGAGTATTATAACATAGGTATTGGTCTTTGGGAGGAGTATAATCACTATAGGGACCTCCAACTATCCAACCTTGAGGACGAAGCGAAGGTATATAGAACACTTGAGAAGTGTGTTATGATTCTACTTAGCGGGCTAAACCCAGAATATGAACCAATCCGAATGCAAATTTTGGGCTGGTCACCTCTTCCTTCTTTAGATAAAGTAAGTAGCTACTTGGAAAGTGAGGAGACCAAACGAGTGGCCATGGAAACTATGCCATCACTTGAGAGATCTTCTCATTCCTCTAGCTCCCATAGAGATTGGCGTGGTGGAGGAAGAGGCCAAGGGCCAAACCGTAGGGATGACAAAGACAGGCTCAGAAGTGACCATTATGGCAAACCTAAGCACACTAGGGAGTCTTGCTGGGTTCTTTATGTCCGCCCTCCTAGACTTGCATCTACTGGTATGCGTGGTGGTAGGAGAGGGGGAGCTAGAGCATACTCCGTGATGGCTGAAACTAAACCCATGTGGTATCCATCTGGATTACAGGCAGACCACAGTTCCCGCACAAAGGAAGATTTGTAGCTTTTCGGTGGCTTATGTTACAGTTGGGTAGCTCCTCTTCCACTATCGCAGTGTCAGATCCTTCGGCTTCAGCCTTGCAGGCCTCTACCTTTGCTACTTCCATCTCTTGGGTCATTGATTTTGGAGCTACTGATCACATGAATGGTATGTCTCAGTGTTATGATTCATATTTTGTCTGCTCTGGTAGGGATAAGGTTACAGTTGCTGATGGTTCTCTTTCCTCCATCTCTGGTAAGGATAGTGTATAACTTACCTGTTCTATATCTCTCGACTCTATTCTTCATGTTCTAAACTTTGCCACAAACCTCTTATCTGTGAATTACTTGACAAAATCCTTGAATTGTTGTCATCTTTTTCAGGATTTGGTAACGAAGAGCATTATTGGCAGTGGATGTGAGGAGAAAGAGCTCTACCTTCTTGAAACTAGAAGTCATTGAAGGCTAAAGAATTATTGGCTGGAAATAGAAGATTTGATTCCTCTACTGAAGACACCAACAAAACTTTTCCAGCATTCAAGTCTACTACCAATGGACACACTTGAGATGGAAATTCTGCTGCTGGTCCTACTCGATCAGGCTACTCTGTTGGTAGTTCTTCCCGCTCTACAACTCCTCCATGTGCTGATCATAAAGGTAAAGCCCCCCATGGACAATAGTGATCCTCACAAGTGTTTCCATTGCAATGAGATTGGACACTATGCCAGGGAGTGCCCACAAAAGCATAAATCTGTCCATGTGGCTAAGAAGGAAGAAGAAACCCCTGATGATGACAATGGACCTGGTTTCCACGCATATGCCCCAAATGATGATGATGACTTAGCTAATTACTTTGAAGATTTGGGTGGTGATGGTAGAGGTGTTCATGTTATTACCCAAATCTTGATGGATGAAGTGGTTGGTGATGGAGAGGAAGTTGAGAGCATTCTACAAGAAGGTCATGACATTCAAGATGCTGCTCTTGAAGAAGTGGAGCTCGATGAGAAGGCTATTAGCATTAAAGATCATATAGAGGTTGATAATATAGAGTTTGTGATGCCACCTTGGTTCTTTGAAGAGAAGGCTCCACGACCTGAAGATTTTGTTCCTACTGTTCCAGCCTCACCAAAATTCTGCCACGGAAGTGTTAGAGCTACTGCCCACATGTTGCTTCCCTCTCATCATCACAAAATTCGTGGACGGATTTCTTCCAAACAGCATAGCACTTGGACTCCTATTAATGATGTCAAGAAGCTTAGCCCCAAGTTGCAGGAGTGTTGCATGGATTTCACCCATTCATCGGAGATGAATGTTTCTAAGTCGGGGAGAGTTGATGTAGATCCAAGCCTCCTCGAGTTGAAGAAACCACCCTAGACATAGGGTCATAGTAGGAGCCTTCGATTAGTTTTATTTTTAAGTTATTAATTGAACTGGTTCAAATTGGTTGCATCCAATTGGATCAATTTAAGTTGATCTAATCTAAGTTCATCTCTTTTATTTTAAGTTATTAGGGGTAGATAAGTCTTTTTACCTTTTAAGTTTAAGTTATTTTAAGTTAGCTACTCCCTTCCACGATTTATGAAGGAGAGTTTGAATTGTATTAGGATTTAGGCCCTAGGCCTTTTTATATTAATAAATCGTGGGAGAGGCTTCCCCACTAATTAAAGTTTTTTAAAAAAATCGTCTCTTTGCTGCTGGCTACTGCTGCTGCTGTTTCTCTCTTCTGAGATTGTCTTGTGAGTCACATCAAGACCCCCCCTTGTGATTCATATCAAGGTTGAAGGGCTGGTGGATTCTCCTTGCATCTGTTCATGATCGGGAGGTTCTTCTTCAAGCTTCTTCAAGTTGCTGCTACTGCAGATCTGCAAGACCAGTAAGTTGATCTAAATTCCTGCAATTCCCCTCTTCTTCTCATCCTTCAACCCAAGTCTCCATTACCCCATCGATTCCCTTAAACCCTAGATCATCTAAGCTTCATCAAACCTTCATCCCTTATCAAAATTCAACCAAATTCAGACCACAGCCCCCTCATACCACCTCCTACACTCGACTTGAACCCTAGCCCCCCAACTGTTCATCAAAACCCTAATCCCCTCATTCCCATTAAACCCAATAAAACCCTAAAACTCAGAAGTCATACTTCCAGCCATCCATTCCTCTTCAAATTTCGATCGAGTCTTCCCCTCACTGTTTAGGAAACTCAATCCCAAGCCCAGCCCCAAAACACCACTCTAAACCCTAATTTCAATTGTTTTCCTAAAACCCAAAACCCAAATCTGAAACCCTAAAATTTTCAGAATTTCAAACCTGATCAGAATCTATCCTAAGCTACATCAAAGTACTCCTAATCATCTGCCCATTTTTATTGTTTATCACAACCATCTATCCCCCTCATCCTAACCCTAGTTTTAACCTAAAACTCCAAATTTTGATCAATTGGCCAGCACCTTTTTGTGAGGGTTTGTCCTACCTGGCTCCTAGTAGGTCTTCTACTTATCTAGGACTACATTATCCCCCTATCAACCCTTGCCTATCCTTCCGTTTCTGTTCGATGGGGGGGGGGGGGAACACAAGGGGGTGGATGTTGTTGATGTTTTAAACCATTCAGGGGGAGCTAGCATTGGGAAAGTTGAGAAGTAGAATGAGTTGTTTACAAAAGAAGGGAAAGGAAGACCAACCAAGAATCCTCTTCGGATCCTCATCCTGAGCTCCACCTTCCAAGTCAAGTAATACTCCTTCCCTCCTTTCTGAGTTAGATCTCCTCATTGTTCTTTGAAAGGAACAAGAGCCTGTAATAATCCCATAGCCAAGTCTATTACCTACGATGCGCTCTCTCCTATAGGTGTTAGTTTCTTAGCTGCTCTTTTCTCAACCCGTATTCCCAAGAATGTTAGTGAGGCCATGTCTGACCAAAAGTGGAAGGAAGCTATGAGTTGGACGCTTGTTGATCTTCTAAAGGGAAGAGTTCCGGTTGGATGTAGATGGGTCTACTCAATCAAGTACTGATCAGATGGTGCTAGTGAGAGACAAGGCCAAATTGGTGGCTAATGGATATAGTCAGGTATATGGAATTGATTATTAGGAGACATTTTTCCTTGTGGCCAAACACAATTCAATAAGAGTGCTCTAATCATTCCGGGCCCCACCTCTTCCCCAACCCCTCTCCCCTTTTAGTAGTCGCCCCCTTCTTCTTTCTTCCCCTTATTCTCATTTACCCCCATTTACCAAACCCATCACCCTTCATCATTCCGGGCCCCACCTATTCCCCCCCATCCATGTGTCCTCTTAACCCCACCTCTAGTACGAATTCTCTCCAGCTTTCCAAGCCCACATCCGACTTATACCCCATCCGGCCCATCTCCTCTCTGGCCCTTAAACCAGCGCCTTTACCAAGCCCATCTCCCCTCCTAAACCAAGCCCATCTTCCGTCTTCTTCCTCTGTTTCCCTTAGTCCAACCCATTCCAACCTTCAAGCCTCTTCTCTTCTAACCCGGCCCATTTGCCCCCCATCCCCAACAAATCCTTCTTCGCTTACAACCTTCTCATCGTTACCTCCCAGCCCACCTATATCATGCTCACTTACCCCTCCCTCCCTCCCAACCTGCCCTTGCCCGCTCTTCCTCTGACTCCCTCATCCCCTCCCTTCCCCTACCCTCTGACCACCCCGAGACTTCTACCTTTTCCGCTGAGCTGGCTCCCCTCCCCCCGAGTCTTGCCAGACCACCCTATCGCCCTTTTGTTCGTTGCCCGGCTATTGTCTACTCCCGTCGGAGATACCGTAGTGTCCCTCCTAGGAGATCATTGCCCCTTTCTCTTTAGTTCCCCATGTCAGCCAGTTTCTTTTGGAATGTTAGGGGTCTCAACTCCTACCTAAACACCAGGACATTAGATCTCTTATCAAATCCACTCACTCCTCCTTTTGCACCCTTCTAGAAACCCGTGTCCTCCAAGAGAATGCTTCCCGCATTGCTGCCTCCATTGCTCACTCTTGGTCCCTCCTCTCCAATTATAACCACTCTCCTAACGGCCGTATTTGGATCCTTTGGGACCCCTCTAAAATTCACATTTCCATCTCCCACTCCTCCTCTTAGCTCCTCCACCTTCATATTTCCTTCCCCAATTCCTCCCCCTCGCTTTTACTCTCCATGGTCTATGCCCATAATCTAGTTGCTGACCGTTTGGCCCTTTGGAATGTCGCTCTATCCTTAAAGCTGGGATGGATTCCCCCCCTTGGGGAGTGGGTGGCGACTTCAACGTTGTCAGATTCCAATCTGAAAAAGCTGGAGGTCGTGCCCTCGATCTTCCTTCTGTCAATGCCTTCAATGGCTGTATCGAGGATCTTAGTATTGATGACCTTATATGGTCAGGTTCTCCTCTCACTTGGCATAATCGGAGAGTGGGCACTGATCGCATTGCATGCAAGCTCGATCGGCTCCTTGTCAATGAAGCCGGGCTATCCACCTTTCCCCATTCCCATGCCAACTTCCTCCTCCAGGGTTAATCTGATCACTGTCCCTGCCACCTTCTTATTCAATCTTACTCCTCCTTCGGTCCAAAGCCGTTCAAATTTTTTGATATGTGGACCTCCCACCCCCTCTTCCTCCCCACCTTTCTCCAAGCTTGGCGCCCTCCTATCTTCTGCCCCTCCCTCCCTCCTTATTCCCTTTGCCAAAAAGCTCCACCGTACTAAAGCTGCTCTTAAGCTTTGGAATCTGTCCATTTTGGTAATATCCCCTCCCAAGTTTCCTCTTGCCGGTCTGATCTAGCCCGAGTCCAAGCCCGGCTCCAATCGGATCCTCTCCTCCTTGGGCTTGCTTTGGAAGAAAAAAAACTCTCTGAGGATCTCTTCTCTCTTTCTCTCCAAGAAGAAAACTTTTTGCGCCAAAAATCCAGAATCAAATGGCTGGAGCTGGGAGACTCTAATTCGGCGATTTTCCATCGCTCCCTGCGAGCCAGGATGAATTCCAACTCTATTACCCAGCTCATTTCTAGGGACGATACTCTCATCTCTTTCGTCTTTGACATCAAGGCTGAAGCGGCCTCTTTCTTCTCCTCCCTCTTCAATCCCATCCTTCCCCCTCCCTCCCCAATCCCCCCGAACCTCATTAATAAGTTTGTCCCCCCCTCCATGACTGACTTCCTTCTGGCCATTCCCTCTGATGATGAGATCTCCAAAGCTATTCTCTCCCACAAATCCAGCAAAGCTCCTGGTCCGGATGGCTTCAGTATGGGCTTCTTCCTCAGCTGTTGGGACTCTATCAAAGGAGAACTCTTTAAAAGCTATTCGTAGCTTCTTCTTTAAACCCAACCAGCATGGCCAGATCAATTATACCTTCCTCTATCTCGTCCCCAAAAAAGATGGAGCCTCCTCGTTGTCTGATTTCAGACCTATCTCCCTTTGCAACCTTCTCTATAAGTTCATTGCTAAAATCCTTGCCAATAGGATTCAGCTTGTCATCCCCTCCTTGGTCAGCCCCAATCAATCTGCCTTCATCTCTGGGAGAAGCATTGTGGATAACATCATTCTTCGCTCGGAGATCGTGCGTGGTTTCGATCGCAAATCTCATTCGTTCGCTGCCTTTATGAAGATTGACCTCCACAAAGCCTTTGATTCCCTCCGCTGGGACTTCATTTGTGATGTGCTCTCCCAAATGGGCTTTCCCCCTGCTGGCTTTTTCTACTCCAAAGTCGGTATTCGTCAAGGCTGCCCCCTCTCCCCCTTTCTTTTCTCCCTTGCTTTGTAAGTCCTTTCTTGGAGTCTTCAAACCAAAACAGACCTTCATCTTATCTCCCCCATCCCCAAATGCAAGCATCTCAACCTCTCCCACCTCGCTTTTGCAGACGATCTCATGATTTTCTCAAAAGCCTCCCCCTCCTCCATCTCGACCATCATGTCTTCCCTCCATCTCTTTGAGGTCCTCTCCAGCCTTTGTATCAACCTTCTCAAATCCAAATTTTTCCTGACCGGCATCCTTGACTCAGACAAAGATGCTCTCCTGCGTCTTATTGGCTTCTCTCGAGGAGCCCTCCCTTTTAAGTACTTGGGCCTTCCTCTCATTCCTGCCAGGCTATCCAGCCACCACTGCACCCCTATGCTTGACAATATCCGCAAGCGTCTCCAGCTTTGGAAAGGCAAACTCCTCTCCTATGTGGGAAGGCTTGAATGCATCAGATCAGTCCTCCAATCTTCCTACACGTACTGGTCTGGCATATTTGGCATCTCCAAAGCCACTATCAGATCCATAGAGAACCTTTTTTGTGCCTTCCTCTGGAAAGGGAAAGAAGCCTCTAAATTTCTGCATCCTCTCAGTTGGAAATCCATTTGCCTTCCTAAGGCTGAAGGGGGCTTAGGCATTCGCTGCATCCAGGATTCCAATACTGTGGGAATCCTAAAGATTATCTGGAAAATCTCTTCTAGGCATGACTCAATCTGGGTCAACTGGGTCTATTCCCATCTCCTAAAAGAGGACTCCATCTGGACTGCCCTCATCCACTCGGACTCCTCCTGGGCTTGGCGCAAGATTCTTCTCCTTCGTCCTCTTGCCCTAAGAGCCACCTCCTCGGTCGTTGTTGATGGATCTAGGACCTCTCTTTGGCTAGACCCCTGGCACCGCCTTGGTATTCTCTATAATATTTTTGGTCCTAGAGCGATCTACTCTTCTGACATCCCCAAATCTGCCCCCTTATCCTCCATCATCTCTCTTGGCTCTTGGCTCTCCCCAACCCCTTCCACCCCTATCCTCTCTCAGATCTGGCCCACTCTCCCGCCCCTAGCCCCCTCCCCCCCAGCTCTCGAGGATAAGGTTGTCTGGCTCCCTTCCTCCTCAGGTCACTTTACCTTTAGTTCGGCCTGGAACTTTTTTCGCAACCCTAGCCCCCCCGTCCCTTGGCACAATCTAGTCTAGTTCAAAGACCTCATCCCTCGTCATAGCCTTACGACCTGGAGATCGCTTAACCTTTGCCACCCGACCCAAGCTTTCCTCCTTCACCGAAACATCCCTGTCTCCCCCTACTGCATTTTCTCCTGGAATGGTTTTGAGGACATTGCCCACCTTTTTTTTGCTTGTCCCTTTACTTCTACCATCTGGAAAAAAGCCCTCTTATCCATTTGGCCTCGCAGCAGAAGACACTTACCTTTTGATAGAGAATGCCTATGGTTGAGCTCGACCTTCAAAGGCAGCACCCTCTGTGATATAGTAGGAAAGTTGGTTTTTGGCTCTGCCGTTCATCACATTTGGATGGAGAGGAATCTTAGGAGATGGACTTCCAAATCTAGATCTATTGACTTGATTTGAAAACACATCTCTTTTGATGCCTCCTCTAAGCTCAGCACCTTCCCCAGTTCCCCCAGAGTTCTTTTATCGACACCCCAAGGAATAGGCACATTATTGTTACCTGGGGTTTAGACCTCTCTCTTTTGCGGCCTCCCCTTTCTAGGATGGCCTGATTCTCTTTCCCCACCTCCTCTCTTCCTTCTCCCCTCTCTTTGTATATCCCCCCCCCTTTTTTTCTCCCTCTGGCCCCTCCTGGGGTTTGGTAATATATTTATTTACCCAAAAAAGAAAAAAGAGTTCTCTTATCATTGGCAACCAATAGAGACTGGCCATTGTATCAGTTGGATATGAAGAATGCATTTCTCCACGATGATTTGTAAGTGTGGAAATCCTTGAATAATGGCTTAAGTCAGAGTGACTACAGCCGACCTTTATTTATAACAAGAGAAAGAATGTTCTGGAATGGGTACAAGGACAATATTACCCTATGACATTTTTACCCTTGAAACCCATATTACAACACTCCCCCTCAAGTTGGTGCATACATGTCAAACATGCCCAACTTGCTAACAAGAGAAAGAATGTTCTGGAATGGGTACAAGGACAATATTACCCCTATGACATTTTTACCCTTGAAACCCATATTACAACACTCCCCCTAAAGTTCGTGCATACATGTCAAACATGCCCAACTTGCTAACAATAGAACAAAACAATTTACTGCTAATACCCTTAGTAAGAATATCAGCCAGTTGATCACTAGACTGAACAAACGGAATACAAATGACTCCTTGCTCCAGCTTCTCCTTGATAAAATGCTGATCAATCTCAACATGTTTGGTGCGATCATGTTGGACTAGGTTATGAGCAATGCTGATTGCAGATTTGCTGTCGCAATAGAGTCGCATAGGAAGATCAACTGACACCCCAAGATCTTGAAGAAGTCCCTTGAGCCAGAGTAGTTCACAGATACCTTGTGCCATGGCTCTAAACTCAGCTTCAGCACTTGACGAGCATCCACTGCCTGCTTCTTCCTTCTCCAAGTAGTTAAGTTTCCTCCAACATAGGTGCAATAGCCAGATGTTAATCTTCTACTATCAGGGCTGCCTGCCCAATCCTCATCAATATAAGCTTCTACCTGGAGGTGGCTGTGTGAAGAGTATAGGATTTCTTTACTAGGGGAAGACTTCAGGTACCTTAGGATCCGATATGCAGCCTCCTAGTGTGAAGAGTGAGGATCATGCATAAACTGGCTGACTACACTTACTGCAAATGCAATATCTGGTCGAGTATGGGATAAACATATCAATCTCCCAACCAGTCTCTGATAACTTCCCTTATCCACAGGGTCACCTTCCTTACTCTTCAGGTGTGTGTTAGGCTCCAAAGGTGTATCGGCAGGTGACTCAACAAATCAAGAGTGTATTTTCTCTGGGAAAGAGATATATCCTTAGCTGAATAGGCAACCTCTATTCCCAAGAAATACCGCAATCTGCCCAAGTCTTTGACCTCAAATTCTGTGCCCAAGTAGGTCTTCAACTTCTGAATTTCTTGTGCATCTACATAGACGATCAAAATAGTGATATGCTGTCCCACTCTTTTGACAAACAGTGTGTGGTCAGCATTGCTTTGTTTATAGCCATTGGCAACCATGGCTTTATGAAAACGAGCAAACCAGGCTCAAGGTGATTGCTTTAAGCCATTTAAGGCCTTCTTTAATTTACACACCTTTCCCTAAGTTTCCGGTGAAGCAAATCCTGGTGGTATCTCCATATAGACATCCTCTTCCAACTTTCCATGTAAGAATGCGTTCTTGACATCAAGTTGTTGAAGACTCCAGCTCTGGTTTACAGCATAAGAAATAATTACTCGAACAGTGTTCATCTTTGCTACAGGAGCAAAGGTTTCTTGGTGGTCGATCCCATGGGTTTGGCTAAACCCTTTGGCAACCAATCTCGCTTTGTATCTATCCACTGTCCCATCCGGCTTATGCTTTACTACAAAGACCCATTTACAACCAACGGGCTTCTTTCCTTGTGGAAGAGTTTCCAAATCCCAGGTTCCATTTTTCTCCTGGGCATGCATTTCTTCATCCATTGTTGCCTTCCATTTCTGTTCAGCTATTGCTTCCAGCCAGTTGTTAGGAATACAGATGGAATAAAGAGGAAACAAAGGCATGGAATGAAGGATTTAAAGAATTATAAGAGACAAAATTCGATGTAAAGTACAAGTTCGCTTGGGTTTTTTGACTGAAATAGGAAGATCAAGACTTGGATCGGAAATAGGCTTACCAGATGGATAACTATGACTTGGAGCAGGTATTGATTGTGTGGGTGCAGTGGTGGTGGTCTCTTTATGCCCAACTTCACGAGGGAAGAAAACTCATTAAGGAGGAAAAAATGTTCCATGAACAAAGGTCTGCACCTGATTCGGTTCTTTCCTTTGATCTCCAGACTCCCCCTGAATTATAGGCTGTCCATTCCGTCCTAATTCTTGCTCTTGACTAGTAATCCCATCTTCCAACTCAATAGTCTCATCTTCAATGGTGGGTACATGTACATCTAATGGAGCTATCAGACGTACATCTTCATTACTTGAATCCTCCTCCTGAAGAGGTACTGATGGTGCAAAGTACGGATCAGACTCCCAAAAAACCACATCCATGGCGACAAAAATATTCTGTGTGGGAGGATGATAGCATTTATATCCTTTTTGTGTGGCTGAATACCTAAGAAATATGCATCGAAGCCCCTTCGGATCAAACTTCCCATGAGGATGATGATTTCTAGCAAAGACCACACAGCCAAATATCTTGGGTGGAACAATACATGTTGAAGATCCCAATAGAACATCCAGTGGACAGTGACCTATTAGCACCCGTGCAGGTAGCCGATTAATCAAGTAGGTGGCTACAAGAATGACATCTCCCCAAAAACGAGGAAGGACATTCATGACAAACATAAGGGAGCGGGCCACCTCCAACAAATGTCTGTTCTTGCGTTCAGCCACTCCATTTTGAGCTGGGGTATCAACGCAAGAAATCTGGTGAATAATATCATGAGTGTCTAAATATGACCGAAAAGTGCCATCCATGTCCTCCTTGCCATTGTCAGACCATAAAATTTTTACATTTGCATCAAATTGAGTTTGTACCATTTTGTGAAACAACCGAAAACAAGCAAACACATCACTCTTGCTACACATCACATACACCTAAGTAGTACGGCTATAGTAATCAATAAATGTGACAAACCATCTAAAACCAGATATAGACACACAACAAGTAGGGCCCCATATATCAGAATGAATTAATCCAAAAGGTGTCACACTACGATGATCAGAAATAGGATAAACATTCTGAGTTTGCTTAACAAGAGTGCAAGCATCACATGAAAAATTATTCGGGTTACATTGTTTGAATAAACTGGGAAATAAAGTAGATAAGATACTCAAAGGTGGATGCCCCAAACGGTAATGCCACTAATTTAAATCAAGTAATGCAGAACTAGAATTAGAAGATAAGGCCTGTGATGTCAATGCCGTCGGTGAACTATCAAGCACGTACAAACCACCAGCCACCTTACCACATGCAATCGTACGACCCGTTTCCAAATCTTGGAACAAACAGTGAGTGGGAAAAAATATTACTTTGCAGTTCAAGTCCTTAGTGATACTACTAATGGACAATAAATTAGTAGAAAACTTAGTAACATGGAGAACAGAAGAAAGGCAAAGAGAAGAAGTGTACTTGACGGATCCCTTGGCCGAGATTGGGGAAAGAGACCCATCAGCAACATGGACTTTATGATGACCAGATAATGGAAAATAATTTAGAAAAAGGTATGAAGAACCTGTTATATGGTCGGTGGCACCCGAGTCAATGACCCAAGATTCGGGTATGACAGAGGTGTTATTCCCACCAAAAATACCTGTAGATGAAGTGGTAGGAGGATCGGATGGCAAGAAAATAGCTGATGCAGCCAAAGAAGGAGACCCGGATGAAGAAGATGTATCCAGCCGCGACATAATATTCCGAAGATTCTGAAGTTCTTCCACAACCTGGGATAGAGACGGATCAGAGGGCTGGTCATCAGTGGCTGCTTGATTTGCCTGGGCAGGATTGGAACGATTGGAACCATCTTTTCCACGTCTGCGAGTGTTTGCAGGGTGACCATGTAGCTTTCAGCATCGATCCTTAGTGTGCCATTCCTTTCCACAGTGATCACACTTAATAGGAGGATGGTCACCAGATGGACGATCCCCACAGGAAGAGTGTGAAGAATTCCCACGGGCAGGAGCTGCAGGGCCAGAAATAAGAGCAGAACGTTCCTGAGTAATAGAAGTTATCATGGCAGTCCAGCGGCTATCTTCGGCTGCAAGAATAGCATATGCTTGCTCAAGAGTGGGAAGAGGATCCCGAATCAGAATATTGGATCGAATCTGATCAAACTCGAGATTAAGGCCAGCCAAAAATTCAAACACCCGTAATCAACAGTACAGGTAGCAGTGAAGGTGCCGAAGAAATCGAGTTGCTGCCACATCGTGCACATCTTGTTATAGTACTGAGACAGGGATAATTCCAAGTGCTTTGTTGAGTGGATTTTCTGGCGAATCTCATAACATTGGGCTGCATTCCCAACCTGTGAATATGTGTCTTGGGCTGTCTGCCGAATCTTGGTTGCCGAATCCAGATGAAGATAACGACCAGCAATCTCTTGCTCCGTGGAATTCACCAAATATGACATAACCAAGAAGTTAAAATTCATCCACCAATTTTGTTCAAGACAACAATCAATAGGCTTGACAGAGGTTCCAGTAATTTAGTCAGAGAGACCACGAGAACGGATAGCAAACAAGCAGGAACATGACCACAACAGGTAATTGGCCCCATTTAATTTTATAGGAATGGCGGGAAAAGGAACAAAATCACGCTGCGATATGCCATCATGGCCAGAGGCGGTAGACGTGATCTCAGAGTGGTCAGGCATGGTGGCTGGTCATAGAGAAACTCTCGATAACAGAGAAAAAAAAATTCAGAAAAGAGTTACGGCATAGGGGAAAAAATATGGTAGAGAAAAAGGCCCTTGGTGGGAGTCAACTCACCACCAAGGGAGGGAAAAAAAATAACGCAAGGTTTCGGGAAGTCCCGCAAGAGAAAAAGGAAAAAAAGAGGTCGCGGGAGGGTAGCGGTGGTTTGGGGAGGTGGCGGAAGGGTGGTGGAGAGCTGTCGGAGGGCTAGCGGTGGTGCTGGTTGCTGGCGGAAGAGGTGGCTACTGGCAGAGGTGGTGGCTGCTAGCGGTAGGTTAGTGGTGGAGGTGGTGGTGCTGCTAGGTCACAAACACGATGGAGAGAAGAAAGAGAAAAAAAGGAAAAAACTATTAGGTCCCATATTCTCAAATTTTTGGCTCTGATGCCATGTGGAAATCCTTGAATAATGGCTTAAGTCAGAGTGACTACAGCTGACCTTTATTTATAACAAGAGAAAGAATGTTTAGGAATGGGTACAAGGACAATATTACCCCTATGAAATTTTTACCATTGAAACCTATATTACAATAGTAAGAGAAAGTGTATATTCAAGCCCCACCAAGCTTCAAGTTTCCCACCGATAAGGGAAAAGTATGTTTTCTAAAGAAAACACTATATGGCCTTGAACAGTACCCGAAGGCTTAATTTGAGAGGTTTAGACAAGCTATTGTGAAGAATGGATACACTCAGAGTTAGGCTGACCATACTCTATTTCTTGGAAGTTGAAGTGTAAAAGTCACAAAAGGGGATAAATATCTGTCGAAGGAAATTTGTGTTCGATCTGTTGTAAGAAACAGAAATGTTGGATTGAAAACCAGCAAACTCACCTATTAACCAAAATCACAATTTAAGTGAAGACTGGACCGTTCTTATTTGATGGAGGGAAGTATCAGAGATTAGTGAGGAGGCTGATCTGTCTTTCTTTGACCAGTCCAGCTATTACTCATGTTTTTGGGCTAGTGAGTCAGTTTATGCTTGCTCCGAAGAGTGAGTATTTGGATGTTGTGTATCGCATCCTCAGGTACTTGAAGTGTACCCCAAGAAAAGGGCTATTGTGCACTAGACACAACCATTTGAGGATTGAAGACTACATTGATGCTGATTGGGCAAGATCTGCTTCCGTCTGAAGGTCTATATTAGGATATTGCACATTTATGGGTGGTAACTTGGTTACATGGAGAAGCAAAAAAACGTTTGTTGTAGCATTCAAGTGCAAAGGCAAAATTTAGAGCCATGATTTATGGAGTATGTGAACTTCTATGGTCGAAGAGGTTGGGATGCTTGGTTGCAAGCCTGCGGATTCTCCCATTAAAGTTAACCACCAACTCATCAACATTGGTGGTAACCCTAGAAAAGGAGTAATATGAACGTCTCGTTGACAGGCTTGTATATTTATCTCACACCAGGCCAGACATTGCCTATGCCGTTGGAGTTGTCAGTCGTTTTCTACAGGATCCAAAGACTGTACATCTTGAGGTAGTTTACAGAATTCTTCGGTATTTATAGTCAGCTCCTGGAAAGGGTATCTTATTCTCAAATAATGGAATCTGAAGTTAGAATCCTTCACTAAAGCTGACTGGTCTGGCTTTGTTGCTGACCGAAGATCTACTTCAGCCTACTGCACATTCCTTTGAGGGAATTTGGTAACTTGGAGCAAGAAACAATCTATGGTTTCCAGGTCCAATGCTGAGGCAGAATACAGGGCAACGAAACAAGAGCTTTGCGAACTCATTTGGTAGAAGAAATTTCTCCAGGATTTGAGAATAGTACCAGAAGGCCCTATGAGACTCCATGTGATAATAAAGCTGCAATCAGTATAGCTCATAACCCTGTTCAGCATGATGGGACAAAACATGTCGAGATTGATCAACACCTCATCAAGGAGAAGATTGAAGAAGGCTTGATTTGTACTCTGTTTGTTACAACTAAGAACCAACTGGTTGATGTTTTCACTAAAGTCTTAACGGTCAAATCCTTCCATCCGATTGTTTCCAAGTTGGGCATGCGAGATATCTATGCACCAACTTGAGGGGGAGTGCTGAAGGATGACTCGTAGACTCATGACCCGGACCCGGATACACAAGAGTGTCCAGGTTCATTATGCACATGTTGCACATGTGATTTTTCTAGGATTTTATTTCCATTATTGTAATGATCTCTAATTATAAATAAAGTGGTGGCCTCTGTCTTCTTGACAAGCCAAATCATTCTTTTCTCCTCACTTCTCAACTTCTTTCCTAGTATAATTGTTAAGGATAAGGTTATTGTAACCGTTTAGGTTCATTGTATTTTGTATGTGGGCTAAGGACTGTGACTGAGTTATGACTCAGCCCTGGCTATCATAAGACCTTATTTGTAACCCTTACCCTTATTATCAATAAGAACGGCCTCTGTTATATCTGACAAACCAAATCTTTTAATTTTAAGGTTGATATCCATAACTCTAACTTGGCGTTAATCCCTACTGTGGAATTCCGTGAATACTGGCTTGATCAATGTGACCATAGCCCAGCCTTTATTTATAATCTTGAAATCATATGACAAAAATATAACTAAGCAATGTGGGACTAAAACCCACATACAAGAATACCCCCATGGACAGATTTACCCTTGGACCCATATTACAACACTCCCCCTCAAGTTGGTGCATACATATCAAACATGCCCAACTTGTTAACAGTAGGAAAGAACAATTTTGTACTGATTCCTTTGGTAAGGATATCAGCCAACTGTTCACTAGACTGAATAAATGGAATACAAATAATTCCTTGTTCCAGCTTCTCTTTGATGAAGTGTTGGTCAATCTCAACATGTTTGGTCCGATCATGTTGGACCGGGTTATGAGCAATGCTGATTGCTGACTTGTTGTCACAGTAGAGTCGCATAGGAAGATCAACACTCATCCCCAAGTCTTGAAGAAGCCCTTTGAGCCAAAGAAGCTCACAAATACCCTGTGCCATAGCTCGGAATTCAGCTTCAGCACTAGATCGAGCACCAATAGCTTGTTTTTTGCTTCTCTTAGTAGTTAGGTTACCTCCAACAAATGTGCAATATCCAAATGTGGACTTCCGATCATCAGGACTGCCAGCCCAATCTGCATCAGTGTACACTTCTATCCGGAGATGGTCGTGTGGAGAGAACAATACTCCTTTCCCTGGAGCTGACTTGAGGTAACGGAGAATTTTGTATGCTGCTTCCAAGTGAGAAGAGTGAGGATCATGCATGTATTGGCTGACAAGGCTTACAGCAAATGTGATGTCTGGCCGGGTATGTGAGAGGTAAACCAATCGACCCACTAACCTCTGATAGCTGGCTTTGTCCACTGGCTCACCTTCCTTACTCTTCAAATGTGTGTTGGGCTCCAGAGGGGTATCTGCTGGTTTACACCCAAGCATCCCTGTTTCTTTCAATAAATCCAAGGTATATTTCCTTTGAGAGAGAGATATGCCCTTAGCTGAATAGGCAGCCTCAATCCCTAGGAAGTACCTCAATTTGCCCAAATCCTTGACTTCAAACTCCATGCCCAAATAAGCTTTCAGCTTTTGAATCTCATGTGCATCACTGCCTGTAATTACTATGTCATCAACATAGACAATCAAAAGGGTAACTTACTGTCCCACTCTCTTAACAAACAATGTGTGGTCTGCATTACTCTGCTTCTACCCATATGCGATCATGGCTTTGTGGAATCGGCCAAACCAAGCCCTTGGGGACTGCTTCAGACCATACACGGCCTTCTTTAACTTACACACTTTCCCCTGAGTCTCTGAAGAGGTAAAACCCGGGGGTATCTCCATGTAAACATCTTCTTCCAAGTCTCCATGTAGGAAGCTATTCTTCACATCGAGTTGTTGAAGTTCCCATCCTTGATTTACAGCACAAGAAATGATGACCCGTACAGTATTCATCTTCGCTACAGGAGCAAAAGTCTCTTGATAATCGATTCCTTAGGTTTGAGTGAACCCTTTGGCGACTAATCTCGCCTTGTATCTCTCCACAGAACCATCAGCCTTGTGCTTCACAACAAAGACCCATTTACAACCAACAGGCCTCTTCCCATGTGGAGAACTTACCAAATCCCAGGTCTGATTTTTCGCAAGGGCAAGCATTTCTTCATTCATTGCCTCCTTCCATTTTGGTTCGGCTATTGCTTCCTGCCAAGTGTTAGGTATAGAGACAGAGGACAAAGAGGATATGAAAGCATGAAAGGCAGGAGTTAGAGAGTTGTAGGACACAAAGTTTGAGATAGGATGCTGAGCACAACTTTTTTGTTTGCGAACAGCAATGGGTAAATCAAGACTAGGATCAAGAGGGGGCTTACTCGAAGAATGACTAGGAGCAAGATTTGGAGTAGGAATAGATGCCGATTGCGTAGGTGGTGCAGCAATGGTGGTTTCTTTCTCTTTGTACCGAGGACCATCTGTAGGAAAATCAGTTCCCCAAGTGTATTTCTGTTTCACAAGTCTCTCCCCCTGCACTTGTTGCTCAATCTGTCCCACTTCTTGTTCTTGACTTGTAACTCCATCCTCTAGTTCAATAGAAACATCTTCAATGGTTGGTATCTCAACATCTAAAGGAGCAATCAGCGGGACCTCATTATTACTTTGAGTGTCCCCCTGCAGAGGTACCAACGGTGGAAAGTAAGCCTCCGACTCCCGAAAGACAATATCCATGGTGACCAACACCTTTCTGGTAGGAAGATGGTAGCATTTATAGCCCTTCTGAGTCGGTGAGTAACCAAGAAAAATGCACCGTAATCCTCTGGGATCAAGCTTACCACGGAGGTGGTGATTTCATGCAAACACAACACAGCCAAACACTCTTGGGGGTAACACAAAGGTGGATTTGCCAACCAACATATCCAAGGGACAGCGGTCACCCAAGACACGAGATGGAAGTCGATTGATGAGGTAAGCAGCTGTAAGCACGGCATTACCCCAGAAACGAGGAGGGACAAACATGGTGAACATAAGGGAACGAGCTACCTCCAGTAGATGTCTGTTCTTGCGTTCAGCCACTCCATTTTGAGCAGGAGTGTCAACACAAGAAGTCTGGTGTATGATCCCATGGCTGTCCAAATAGGAATGGAAATCACCATCCATATATTCCTTGCCATTATCCGAGTAAAGAATCTTCACCTTGGCATCAAACTGCGTCTGGTCCATTTTGTGGAATAACATAAAACAATTGAACACATCACTCTTGCTATGCATCAAATATACCCAAGTCGTCCGGCTAAAACAATTGATAAATGTAACAAACCATCGAAACCCAGAGGTAGAAACACAACGGGCAGGGCCCCAAACATCAGAATGAATTAAACCAAAAGGACTCAAACTTCTGTTGTCTGAAATAGGAAAAATACTCCGAGTTTGCTTTGCCAAAGTGCAAGCATCACAAGAAAAATTGTGTTTATTACATTGTTTTACTAGATTAGGAAATAAAGCATATAAAACCCCAATCGGGGGATGGCCCAAACGATGATGCCAATTATTCAACTCAAGCAATGCAGAATCAAAAGTAGAAGATGCCGGCTGTGATGTCAAAGCTGTCCGGGAACTTTCAAGCATGTACAGACCACCAACCACCTTACCACATGCAATCGTACTGTCCGTTTCCAAGTCCTGAAATAAACAATGAGTTGGAAAAAATATTACTTTGCAGTTTAAATCCTTAGTTAGACTACTAATGGACAGCAAGTTAGTAGTAAACTTAGGAACATGTAAAACAGAGGAAAGAGTGAGAGAGGAGGTGCATTGAACGGATCCCTTCCCAGAAATAGAAGAAAGAGACCCATCAGCAACCCGAACCTTTGACTGGCCTGAAAGAGGAGTATATGTGGTAAAAACAGAGGAAGAACCTGTCATATGGTCGGTTGCTCCTGAGTCAATAACCCAAGAGTCAGGCATGACCGAGGTGCGATTCCCACCAAAAGAAATACCTCTCAAAGAAGGTGCATTGGAAGGAGCAGGTAGAGACAAAGCTGAAGCCGCCATAGAAGGAGATACAGATGCCGAAGAAGATGTGCCCAAGCGATTCATCATATCCCGCAGATTGTGCAACTCAGCCATCACAGAGGAAAGAGACTGTTCAAATGGATCTTCAGTAGCAGCCTGATTAGCACGAGAGGAATTGGGCCGATTGGAACCCCCCTTTCCACGCCCACGAGTATCTGCAGGACGACCATGAAGCTTCCAACATCGGTCTTTGGTGTGCCAGTCCTTCCCACATTGATCGCATTTAATAGGCGGGCGATCACTAGATGACCGATCAGTAGATGGAGGACGAGAGGAATTTCCACGGGAAGATTGAGAACCAGAAACAAGGGCTGATCGTTCCTGAATGACAGGATGAACCATGGCAGTGCGCCTCGTGTCCTCAGCTGAAAGTATGGCATAGGCCTGCTCCAAAGAGGGAAGAGGATCCCGATTCAAAATATTGGACCTGATATTATCAAATTCAATGTTGAGGCTGGCCAAAAAATAAAACAGCCGTAGACCATCCTCCCACTTCCTAAAGGCCGTCGCGTCAACATCCGTGGTAGCCTTAAATGTGCCCAAAAAATCCAATTCCTGCCACAGTGTGCACATGGTATTATAATATTAGGACAGAGACAACTCCAGCCGTTTGCTAGTATGGAGCTTCTGACGGAGTTCATAGCATTGGGCTGCATTCCCAACCTGAGAGTATGTGTCATGAGCCGTCTTCCAAATTTTTGCAGCAGTGTCAAGGAGCAGATAACGACCAACAATGGTCTGGTCCATGGAATTAACCAAATAGGACATCACCAAAAAATTGAAATTCATCCATCGATCCTGAGCCGATCCAACCTCTGTAGGCGTGAGACCATAGAAGATAATTGTTGCCATTCAACTTATGGGATTCACCAGAAAGGGAACAAAGTCTCGCTGGTTGGAATCGTCAGAACCAGTCGAAGCAGTCGTGATTTCGGACTCGTCAGACATGGTGGCTGGAGAAAAATAAGCAAAGACGAATCCCCAAAAAAAATCAGAACATGTATAGGGTAAAAAACGAACCCTGGGTGGGAGTCAACTCACCACCAAGAGATGAAAAAAAATTCGAACAAGGTGGAAGCCCCCCCCCCCCCCGAGGTGTGTAGAGGTGGCAGAAAAAGGAGGGAGGAACCTGCGGAGGTGGTGGGAGGAAGGGAGAGGGCCGGCGGTGGTTGGCGGTAGCTGGCGGAGGCGGTGGCTGTAGGTGGCTGGAGAAAGGTGGTGGAGGGGCTGGCGGTAGGTGGCGGAAGTGGTGGAGGGGTGGTTTTAGGGCAGAATGGCAGAAAAGAAAAAGAAGAGAGAAAAAAACGAAAAAATTCTACTTCCCATATCCCCTGAATATTTTTGGCTCTTATACCATGTGGAATTCTGTGAATCTTTATTTATAATCTTGAAATCATATGACAAAAATATAACTAAGCAATGTGGGACTAAACCCACATACAAGAATACCCCCATGGACAGATTTACCCTTGGACCCATATTACAACACCTACTTTTGTCTCATCCACCAAATCAATATCATCAACCTTGAATGTATCTAGTTAAATCATCAATGATAAGCGCAAACAACTAAGGGCTTAAAGCTGATCCTTGATGTAACCCTGTAATTGGGAATTCACTACCTTGGCCCCCCACAGTTCTTATACTTGTCACCGTATCATCATACATATCTTTAATTATGTCCACATATAGGGGAGAGAAATCGATTCTCCCCCCAAGGCATTGCATTGGCTCTTTCTTCTTCTTCTTCCTCTCATCGTCTCTTCTCTCACCTTGATCTCTTCCATTACTTTCAAGTTCCAACTCTCGGCTCCCCCTTCAGTGCTTCAATATGTAGGGTTCCCATAGCACCATATTCAGAATGAACATAACAATATCAATCTGTTTTCCTTCGTGGGTTTGATAGTAGAGCAGGGATATTGGCATTTAAAATTGTCTCCAAGTACCCTAGGGACTCTGCCAGTCTGCCTGGGTTCAGTCTCTCGCCTAAGGATGTTTAGGAGTGTTCATGAGAGATTCTCAACATCCCAGAAACTACATACCATCTTCTACCTAACCTTAACAATGTTAGTAGTGGCATTGTCAATACTTTATATTTAGTGACACCTGTACCCATCTGTCACTAAATATAAAGTATTGACAAGGTCACTTCTAAGTTCTAACACTGTTAAAGTCAAATTGTTGTCTTTTTTAGTGACAGCAACAGAATTTATTAAAGGGGAAAGAGAGAGAGAGAGAGAGAGAGAGAGAGAGAGAGTTGGAATGCTAAGATATTTTGAAAGAATATCTAACCAGTACATGTGGGACAATATATTAATTATAGAGGGGTTAATATGTACTTTTGTTGTTTTTTGAGTTGTTACTAATATAAGAGAAGGGAATTGATAGTCCCTTCTCAAGCTTTTCTCCTATCTCTCTCTTCTTCATTTCACCTCCTTCCTTCTTCTCCTCACATTCAAAGCTTGATTTCTCACTAATATCAGTCACTTTCCACTGATTATCAAACTCAACTGGAGGGAGGGAGGATGGGCAAGGCCATACTAAAAAAGGAAAGAGCCCAAAAGAAAGAGGAACAAAACACCAGGACGAGTCTGAAGAAACACTCCCGAAGAAAAAGAACAAACAGCTCCACCTCACCATTCACCACGCTATCACAAACAACAAAAACAGCCTCCCTCCCAAAAAAACACATCACCTTTGAAAGCATACCAGTGTAAAGCTTACTGAAACACCAACACAAAATCCTCCCACTGTAGCCAACCATCAAACCTAACTCTGATTTCCTTTCAAAGAGAAGGGAGTGATGTATCCAATTATCATCATAAAATTTCAATCAGCAGCCCTTTAATTTTTGTGAAAAAGCTGAAAATTCATTAGATAATTCTATCCAAGATATCTTTAAAAAAAAAATTAAAATGCATAGAAGCACAAAATAAATTTTCATTGCTCAAATCAAGCTCTAGGGGCATTCTCAGTTAGAATCAGTTAATTTCTCTATATCTTTTATATATGGGAAGCTATCATACCTGTCCATCTGCGATGATAATCGTGACCATCATTCTCAGTTTGTTGGCAAGTTTTCCTTTCAAATGAGAATCCAACATATTTTTTGAAACTGGGACCTTTATAGCCTTCATATCCCCTGATGGCATTCTAATAATGTTCGGAAGTCCCCTGATTTCAGTAGCTTGCATAAATATGTCCTGCCCAAGCTTGTTCTGGGGGATAATGAAATACTTCTTCCGTTGATGGATGTCAATGATAGACCCATCATGAATTGGTAGAACTGCTTCCTATTTAAGGGAAAAGAAAGATATAGAGAATATTCAGGTATATTAGCAAACAGACAGAATGTTCAATCTGTAAGTTGAAGACTTGGTATATGAATGAAAGACATCACAGACAGGACTTACTCTTTTTTTATAGGATTCGTGGGCATGACTAAGGTTGTTCCAGCTTGCATATGCTTGAAAAATCATATTTGCATTGGACACAGAGACATTCATGTTCAGATCCCCAGTAGAGGTCACACGTAACTGAGAAGCAGCTGGTGCATTCAGATCATATTGGTACCTGCAGGTAAATTTAAGAAATATGCTGACTCCCAAAGAAACAGAACTAATCAACTGAAACCAGAGATTCATTATTAATATATGTTGTAATATGGGTTTCAAGGGTAAAATTGTCCTAGGGGTAATAATGTCCTTGTACCTATTCCAGAATGTTCCCTATCATATTATAAATAAAGAATGGCTGTAGTCACACTGACTAAGCCAGTATTCACGGAATTCAACATGGCATCAGAGCCAAAAATATCCGGGAATATGGGAAATAATTTTTTTCCTTCTCTCTCTCTCTCTCTCTCTCTCTCGTGATCTAGCCCTAGCACATCACCGCCCTCCACCTCCTCCGCCAGGCTTCGGCCAGCCCTCCACCACCTCCACCAGCGTTCTACCAGCAACCCAACACCTCTGCCAGCCTCCGCCACCCTTCCGCCACCTGCGCCAGCCCCTTCCAGGCTCCCGCAGGCCTCTCACCCTTCTTCTCACTTGCGGGAGTCCTCTTTCCCTTTGTCGCCTTCTTCTTTCCACCCTTGGTGGTGAATTGTCTCCCACCAAGGGCTGTTTATTGACCTCCCTATGCATTAAAATTTTTTGGAGGATTTTTTCTGTTCTTGAGTTATATTTTTTAAAACCAGCCACCATGCCTGACCATTTGTAGATCACTTCTGTTTCCTCTGGCCCCGATGGAACGTCGCAATGTGATTTTCTTCCGTTTCCAGCCAGCCCCATTAAATTAAATGGCAGCAACTATCTATTGTGGTCTCATTCTTGTTTGTTCGCTATTGGTTCCCTTGGTTTATCTAGCTACATCATTGGGACTGTTGTCAGGCCTAACGATGCTGGTATTGCACAAGATCGACGAATGAATTTTAAATTTCTTGGTCATATCCTATTTGGTTAATTCCTTGGACCAAGAGATTGCCGGGTGTTATCTTCTCCTTGATATGGCTGCCAAGATATGGAAGACAGCCCAGGACACCTACTCTCAGGACGGAAATGCCGCCCAATGTTATGAGCTCTGTTAGAAGATCCACTCGACCAAGCAGTTGGAGTTGTCCCACTCTCAATATTATAATAAAATGTGCACTATGTGGTAGCAGTTGGATTTTTTGGGAACCTTCACTGGAACCTGTGATGTTGACGCTACGGCCTTCAGGAAGTGGGAAGATGGTTTGAGGGTCTTTGATTTTCTAGCTGGTCTCAATATTGAGTTTGATCAGATTAGGGCCAATATTCTGAATCGTGATACTCTACCCACTCTTGAGCAAGCCTATGCAATTCTTTGGGCTGAAGACAGTAGGCGTACAGCCATAGTTACTCCCATTAGACAGTAGGCGTACACCCATGGTTACTCCCATTACACAGGAAAGATCGGTCCTCCTATCTGGTTCACAATCTAATTCATGTAGGAATTCTTCCCGCACTATTGGTGGAGATCGGGTGACTGGTGATCGACCCCTATTAAATGTAACCACTGTGGGCAGGACCAAGGTTTAAAATCTCGTTTCGTTTCGGTGTTTCAGTCTGACCGAAATTTCAGAGATACCGCAATTTCGTCGAAATATAGTATTTTTTCTCTGAGTTTTGTTTGCCCATTTGTGGGTGTAAAATATCAACATGACCAAAATAACTGAAATTTCCGAAATGAGATGACCGAAATTACCGAGATTTCCAAAATTTCCGAAATAAGATGATTGAAATATTGCGTTTTTTCAATTCATAGTTGCGTTTCGTTTCGACTCGACCGAAATACTCGAAATATTCGAGATTTCGACCGAGACGAAACGAGTTTTGAACTATGGGAAGGACTGGCACACCAAGGACCGATGTTGGAAGCTTCATGTTCGCCCTGCAGATGCCCGTGGGCGTGGGAAGGGTGGATCCAATCGTTCCATCACTGCCCGTGCACATCAGGCATCTACTGATAAGCAGCCTGCTGATCAATCTCTTTCCCAAGTTGTGGCTGAACTGCAAAATCTCCGGGACATGATGACTCGCTTGGACACGTCTACTTCAGCATTTGCATCTTCTTCATTGGCTGCTTTGGCTGTTTCTCTGCCTTTCGATCATTCTACCAATCCTTCCCCAGGTATTCCATTTAGTGGGAATTGCACCTCGGTCATACCCGATTCTTGGGTCATTGACTCCGGGGCAACCGACCATAAGACAGGTTCTTCCTACCTCTTTTTTTTAAATATTCTCCTTTATCTGATCATAATAAGGTTCATGTTGCTGACGAGTCTCTTTCACCCATCTCGTGAAAGGAATCAGTCTAGTGTACTTCTTCTTTTTGCCTTTCCTCTGTGTTACATGTACCTAAGTTTTCTACTAATTTATTATCCATTAGTAGCTTAACTCCGGATTTAAACTGCAAAGTGACATTTTTTACAAACCATTGTTTGTTCCAGGACTTGGTAATGCATGTTGTAAGGTGGTTGGTGGTCTGTACGTGCTTGATAGTTTATCGGCAGCTTTGACATCTCAGCCTTCATCTTCTAATTCTGCTTCTGCGTTCCTTAAGTTAAATAATTGGCATCGTCGTTTGGGCCATCCACCCTTGGATGTTTTATCAGTTCTTTTTCCTAGTTAATTGAAATGATGTAATCCGAATAATTTTTCTTATGATGCTTGCACTTTGGCCAAATAAACTAGAAAGTTTGACTCCCTTTAGTTTGATACATTCTGATGTGTGGGGCCCTGCCAGATGTGTTTCTACTTTTGGG
Organism: Telopea speciosissima; assembly: GCF_018873765.1. NCBI lineage: Eukaryota > Viridiplantae > Streptophyta > Magnoliopsida > Proteales > Proteaceae > Telopea > Telopea speciosissima. The sequence goes on along the minus strand of NC_057916.1, from coordinate 63,137,831 downwards.
TTTCGGTGGTTTGTCACCTTTATTGACTGTTATAGTCGCACTACTTGGGTTTACTTGATGCATAGTACGAGTGATGTCTTTACTTGTTTCACATTATTTCATAAGATGGTCCAAACCCAATTCGATGCCAAGGTGAAGATTTTACGGTCTGACAAAGGCAAGGAATATATGAATGGTGCCTTTCACTCCTATTTGAATTCCCATGGAATTATTCATCAGACATGTTGTATGAACACTCCTACTCAAAACGGGGTTACTGAACGCAAGAACCAGAATTTGTTGGAGGTGGCTCGCTCTACATCCGAAGGATATCCCATAGGTTCAACCTCGATTATCATAGTTTGCACTTTGGCTCCCCCTCTCTTGCCATGCATACCAGGGGGGCAGCCATAAAGTATCCAACATCTCTCTCTAGTATGCCCAGATTTCCTAGAGTGATCACAACTGAATCTATCCCTGTCATTCTATCCGAGTGGACCTTGGCCTCTTCCTCCAACCTCTGACATAATGTAGGAACAGACTTAAAAAATGAAGATGACACCCAAACCAAATGGGGAGCACACTCTACCAAAAAATTCTTCTCAATGTGCAGAAAAAAATTCCAGCAAGTAGGTAACAATAAAGAACTTGAAGAAAACCAACTTACATACACTCTTCACGATTTAACTTCATTCCATGACAACATATAAGTCCCAAATATTGTAACTCACCATACAAGCATTTCGAGCAAAATGTAGGGAAAAAAATACAAATCTGGCAGTACTTGGCAGCTTGGAGGAGGGTGAGTTGTGCTCCACCAACTCACCCCTTCAGTAGCCAAGGCCTTGGGTATGGAGGAGAAATCAGAATAGTTTTCCAGAACTGGCGGTACTGTAGCAACAGCATAAAAATGAGTTGCAGTCCTTGGGCTTTCCTCCTTTGCAACTAAGATTTTGGGGAGCTTGAAAGAGAAGCCTAGTGCGACTTCAATGAACCAAGACCCAACTGCAACAGTTGCCGAATGAAAAAGAAAGAAGCTGTGAGCTCAAGAATTGGCGGTACCCCCAGTTTGAACTGTCCTTGTTGGATTTGAGCTTCAAACAGCCGAATCTTTCACATGAATACCTATCTTGGTGCTTCCATAGTCTTCATCAAGACATATGGTATGATCCCTTCAATGTTCACATAGCAGCCCCTTCTTTGGAACCCCTTTGTAACCTAGGGTTCCAAAGAGAGGGAGAGGAGGCGGAGAGCTTGTAGGACGACTCTCAAACCAGAACCAGAGAGTGCTCTGATACCAAGTTGGAAATGGTGTAAGGATCGAATCAAGAGAGGAGACGAGAAGGTAGGAGGTGAGAAGAGAAGAAAATGTGCAATCAAATGTTAGGGAGAAGATTCCTCTACCCTATTTGATTTACTAACATGAAGTGAGAATTACACATACCTCCCTAGGGAGGTAAAAGGAAAAAAAAAATAACAACATAAGACAGCAAGATACTAAATTAGTGCCCAAACCACCTTTATGAAATAAACTCTAACAGTTGGCACAATGGTAGGCGTCATGATAGACCGGTGATGATCTTCATGTTGAAGTAAGATATATGCCTGAAGGAGTGTGGAGAACCTGCCTCTGCCAAGAATTTGAGCCCAAATCTGATCATACTCCTGATTCAAGCCAGTAAGAAAATCATACACCCATTACATCTCACGCTCATGCTGAAAAATAGTGAAATCAACAGTACAAGCCATGGGAACAGGGTGATAGAAATCCAACTGTTACCAGAGTGCATTAAGTGCAACATAGTAAGCAGTAAGGGACCAATCTTTTTGTATGGTCTTGCGAACCTGTTGACGGAGCTCATAGATTTGTGCATAATTACTAGTTTGGGGATAAGTCTGTTGCACGGCATCCAATAACTCCATTGTAAAATTCATAAGAACAAAGCTAGAGCTGATTGTAAGTTCCACAGAATTAATGACAAGTATATCAATTGCCAACCAAGTATTTTTTGCAGTGCCTTCAGTTGGCATAGGGGTGTCACCCATCAGGTACCCCGAGAAATGATTACCACGAATAGAGTAGACAGGCCTGTGACCAGGCAAGGTAATTAGACCCATTTAACTGTGATGGACCCGGCTGGATTATGGCCAAGTCCTCCCAAGGAGGTGTGCCAGTATCGCTATTCTGAGTCATAGAGTCGAAATCACAAGTAATAGGCTATTGAAAACGGATGCACAAAAGTAAAGAGGGTCGTGGATGTGTCTACCGTATCATAAAGGCATGGAAACACATCTCGTGGATGAAGGCGATTAGGGCGCTGGGGTGCAAGGATGCAAGGACGAGAGCCAAGAAGGGCTGGTGAGAACCCTTGCTGTGAGCGGCAAGGCCTGGAGGCCACCGGAAGTAGGTTGGCACGGAGCTTGGGACCTAATAGCAGGTTGACAAGGGGGCCTGGGCCTAGCGGCAAGTCGGCAAGGGGCATGGGAGGCCAAGTGGCTAGTCTGTAGGGGCCTAGCGACAGGTCGACAAGGGGCTTGGGGCCAGCGGCGATGGCGGAGAGGCCTGGGGTCAAGCGGAGAGTCGACAGGGATTGCGGATGCCTGATGGCGATGGCAAAGAGGCCTAGGGGCGTAGCGTCAACGGCGGAAGGTCTGCTGGGGCCAGGTGGCGACGGCATAAGGGCTTAGGTAGCCCAGCGGTGGCTAGTGGAATCCAATGATAGGCCAATGGTAGGACATAAGCGGATGCGGCGGTGGCAGTGGTGCAACATTGATGGTTAGCAAAGTCAAATGGAGGTCAATGGGTGTCATGCGTGGTGCGACATATGTTGGTGCATGTTGAATCTACCATGCTTGACCGGAGAGGCTATAGCCTTTGGAACTTGTGATGGTGATCCTACTGGTGGCAGAAAAAATAAAAATCAGAATATGGGAGGATGATTTGGCTTGTCTACAATGACAGAGGCCATCTTTATTTATAGCGAGGAGAGGGAATTGTGTTATAGTGAGGAGAGGGAATCACAATTAAGGAATGTTAGGTAAGGATGAATCGGTCCTTATCCTAACATACATACAACAAACCTAAACAATAACAGAAACACCTAGAACTCCCTCTAAAATATTTTTGAGGGAGCCTTGTGCACTGGGTATGCCCATTTTTTTTTTTGGCATTGCCTCTAGTTGTCCTGATCTGGCTACAACAACTTTAAGAAATGAATGCATTTGAGGGAGTTCTAGGTGCTCTAAGGAATTATGAGTTGCTCTAATAAAATGAAGATGAGAGAATGTCAATAGAGACCAAATGGATGCACTGCAAATGAGTGATATGGTGAGAAATAGAACTATGAATGATACTGGATTAACAGCTCCTATGGTTAATTGGTTACAGGAAATGGTGGAACAGGATTCATGTAGCTTATCCCCAGTAGCTGGGAAATAAGCGTAGTGGAGTTCTGTAAATGAGTAAACTTCTGTTATACAACAACAAGAACAACAAACTCAGCCTTATCCCAACTTAATGGGGTCGGCTACATGGATCCCAAAAAAAAAAAAATAGTAAGAGGAAAGAGGCACAACCCAGCACATCAGAAAAAACTCAGCTAAATGGGGTCAGTGACATGGATCCTTGCCCTCCAATCGGCTCTGTCCAAGGTCATACTTGGACAAGACCTAGACTATGCATGTCCTTCCTCACCACTTCTCTTATGTCCAAGTAAACTTCTGTTATACAAAAACTAAAATATAATCAAACTGCTGTAACTTAAACCAAAGAAGCTTAGAACATAAAAAGATCTAGACATGTTGTTTGGAGCTACTCCAGAACATAGTTCCAGTAAATTACATAATCACTAGAGACAGTCATAAAATGTGAAATAAGACATGCAGAAGCTAAAACTTCTACAAGGGCCAGCCAATGCCACTAAAAGAATATTTTGTTACAATGATGTGGATCCCTTCAATCTTTGAGCTCTCAAGCAGGCTTAATATCATCATAGTCCATCCAGCCACAGGTTTCACATCTTCAATGTCATGATTTTACAAGTTCAAAAGTGGTTAATCTCTTAATGGTAGAAGTTCACTGTATCTTGGTAAATTGAGCTTTCATTTTTTTTGAATCAGAAGTTTAGTTAGTTTCTCTAACCTTCTACGTATCATGTAGTACGTGTCCACATTGTCAGGTACTTGTCATTTTAGAGCAGCTGATGTTAGAATAAAAATTCATGTTTTGAAGGCCTTGTGTTACTATATTCAGTTCAAGGCTATCTACTAGCCTAGAAGAAAAAGGTTTCCCTTGAGTAGTACTTGTTTTGTTCTCCATTCTCTCTTCTTTTTTTGGTCTGTCAGTGTAGATTCAGATTTGGTTCTCTTCCATGTCTGAGTCTGCACTCTTCATAATCTATAAACTTACAAAAAGTTTAGAACAAAAAACAAATGGCAAGCAACAAGAACAAGAAGAAATAGGAAACAACTTCACTTAATTCTTTTATAGAAATACAATTCTTGTTTCTTACTCAGAAGCCCAATAACTGGATCAAACCAAATTAGGACAGGATGCCTTTATGTTTGCTAACCACCAATAGAAAATGACTGAATGCATCAGATAAGAGCTCACCTTACGAATCCATCCAATGGTTCAACAAGAGGCTCCCAAGAGTCATACTTATCATTATATGATCTAGCAGCCAGTGAGCAATTTACAGTACAATTTAAGTAGTCGGGTCTTCCATGAAGAGTAACTCCAATACCACTTAAGGAGATATTAAACAATGGAACCATCTGCAAAATTCCAGAAGGATAGTCAGGGAAATATTCAAACTAGATTGTCTGCTAAACTGTGATTTGCATCAGAATAAATCTTTGGTCTAGCTAAAATGGTAATTGCCATTTGTAGATGAGGATCATAAAATGCGGAAAACAATATTAGGAACCACGATTTGGTTTCCATCAACTAAAAGCTCTTCTATTGTCAAAAGTCAACTTATTCAGAGGAACATAACATAAAATATATAGCACCCATCTGGACTGTACTAGCTGCTCTTGCCTGATGGCTGTTAAGCTCAAGTTATCCAGAAAAAGAATATGACTCATAGTGCTCACCAAACCCCCATAATCATCAAAAAGTGCTGCAGAGAATGTTCCAATTTCTGCATCAATCACAGTATCATCTGAACCACTGGAAACAGATGGATCTGCGAGCTTCAGAGCAAATCTTCTGGGTGGCTTTCTGAAACCACTACGGACCAGAAATGTACCCACCACATTACCAACTGTCCATATACTAAATGGTTCTTTCATGATCCTGGCATCAGATGTATCCCATGTACTGTCTTCTGGGAATTGATCCCCAGTGACCATATCGCTACGTATGCATCTTAACGAGGCAAAGTCATTTTGCTTAGGTGTCCCCTTACATGCAATACATCCTAAGGAAACGAAACCTGGAGGCGCCTGAGGCAACCAGAAGGAAATATTTTCAATTCCCCGCTGTTTTTTGATCTGTCCAACAAGTTGAAAGTCTATTGGGGCTTTAAGAAGATCATCTGCAGCATCATGGAGAACAATTGTCGTATTTGGAGGCTCATACCTACAATATGAATACCAATTCAGAATTCAATCAGAAGCTTAAAGTAAAACCAAGATAACTAAACAAAAGCTACAGTTTCATATGACATACCCCTGAACAGCAATATCTCCAAAGAATACCATCCCTTGCAGGACAACTGGACGCCAAATTGATAGTTTCTTCCTGGAGTTTGAACCTTGATTCCACCATATCAATCTAAAACTCGCTACAGCTTCGAACCGACGCCCAGAGCTCACAATATTAGATCTTTCTGGCTGGTGAATATGATCAGTACCAGGATGAGTGTCATGAATGTTTGAACTCCTAGACTCTTTGGGAGACCCTTCTATAAACCCAAAAATCATATGACGCAACTCATATGCTCTCCCTGTCAAACTACTAGAAATGGGATCTTCTGGCAAGAAAGATCCTACAGAGTTGGCCACTCTCCATAATGCTAAGCTTGATCTGTGTCTGCACAAGAAATTAATAGTAAGGTTGATGAAACAACTTAAATACCCATCAGTTAGTGTGTAAAGATAATGTGCTATTCTGGCCAGGCAATGCACGTAACATGCACCTAGGGCCCAAGAGATTTATCTCACAGACTCATATAGTCGGATGATCATGGCCATGAGATCTGCTAGTATTCAGCATTTGGACTATTCACTGAATTTTTCAGAGCATCTGATACAAAGAGATGGCCAAAAATCATCCGATTAGATTGGTATAACATGCCCAACCACTTGCATCCTTGATGTCAATGATAAACCTCTCTTATATTATCCTCTATTATCCCGATTTTACCGATATTTCTCATTTGGCAAACATTAATAGAATTCGTTAACTGGACTTGGACGCAGAAAATGGGGAGTTGGGGACAAGAAATCCACACATACACCTCAGAAGAACACACTGTAATGCAATCTCTCAGGGAACAAGGAGAAACAAATGAAGCTGAGATGCACAAAACAGAAGATGGTGATGGTTGCATTCTTCCAGTAGAGACCACACAGCCCAGTGCAACATAACCTTGTGGTGCTATGGGGAACCAAACAGAACAGCCACTGTCTTGTGACTCTTGTCTACCATCATTGGAACTCTGGATGTATTCTTTTGAACCTTGGGAATCAGGACTGTCTCCCGCTGCTGATATTGGCCAAATTAACTTGAAACATACAGGTCTTTTGACTCTTATAAAGTTGGTATTTACTGCAATAACTCCTGTGGAAGGTGGCTTGTCCCTGTAATAAGGGTAAGACAATCACTATATTTTCAAAATTCTAGAATTCCAATGAATAAAGAAAGAAATATTGTTAGAATGCGTTGCTGACATTGGCGTCAAGTAGTCTCCAAGAACCGCAAAACCAGGTGGTGCACATGGCCTCCAAAAGGTGTATATTTGCTTACTATAGGGATCTGCAAGATGAGAAACCAATCAAGAAATCAGTGGCATCAAGAATCAAAATATGCATTTTTGCTTCCATTCGTAAGACAAAAGAGGAATTGGAATCTCTCATTAGCATACTTTCAATTGTCCCAACTTTGTCAAACTGAGAGCAGGACACTGTCACTTTCTTTGATGTCATTCTCAGAAATGCCAAAATGTCCTCCTCAACTGCTAAGAACAGCCTCAAGATGCTGAAGGAGAAATTCATAAATATATCTGAAACAGCTATGTGTATATTGGTTTTCCCAGAATCAATGGAAAATTTTATAGAGGTGTCAAAAGGCTCTAAAATCCTGACTCCATTGCTCTCCATCGTCAATCCGATGGCATTGGCATGCATCTCAACATTGTCCCCCTTCAAAACAAGCCTGCCAACATCATAAACTCATTAGCATCTATTCCATCTGTTCTTTCAAAATGCTGCTGATTTTCCCTTTCCATAAACATAGAAGCTCAACATTGTCGTACATAAAAATTATATTTTTTCAATAGGCAATGGCACAAGGTTATGAATAGCACAAAGAGACCCGCACAAAGAAAAGTAAAGTGAATACAGCTGTTCACTCTGTAGTCATCAAAACCAAAATGTATAAAAAAGAAACTAGCAATCATCCTATAAAAAATACAACCATTCATTTCTAAAGAAGGATGGATGAACTCCAAAAAACCCATAGGATGAATAACTTTATAATGTAAGCCTTTCGTAAACACATCAGCTAACTGATTTTCTGAGGTGACAAAAGGAGTGAATGCAAATGGAGCCTTGCTCAAGCTTCTCCTTGATGAAATGCCTGTTGATCTCAATATGCTTCGTCGGGTCATGCTGCACCGAGTTATGAGCAATACTGATGGCAGCCTTATTATCACTAATATAGACACATAGGCTCATCAGTAGTTATCCCGAGATGACTAAGTAATACCTTGAGCCACAGAAGCTCACAGACACCTTGTGCCATCACCCGATATTCTTCCTCAGCACTGGATCTAGAGACCTCTGACTGCTTCATACTTCTTCCAGGTAACCAGATTACCTCCAAGTAATCTGAAATAACCTGAAGTTGAACGTTGATCATCAACTGAGCCAGCCCAATCAGCATCTGTGAAGGCTTCAAATCTGAGGTTGCCATTACTGGAGATTAAGATTCCCTTTACAGAGCAAATTTCAAGCATATGCAGAGTCAAGTAATTATGCCCAAATTTATGAAATTTGTTGTCAGGTTTGTGAAACCACTCAGAAAAACTTGTCTTTCACTACTTACTAGTTACTACGCTGCCCTCAATACTATTTGGCAGCCACTAGACTTTTATCACCCTGTTCCAATGGTCTGCACTGAGGATGCGGCCACATTTAAAAATGAGTGTGAAATGGAGGGGGTATATGACTTTCTTACTGGCTTGAATTCAGACTATGATCAAATCCGTATTCAAGTACTTGTCTGAGGAACATTTCCAACTCTCCTACAGGCCTATAATTTGGTGCAGCACGAAGACTGGTGTCGCTCTATGATGATGCCCTCCATTGTTCCTACTTGCTGCCCTGAGATGAGCCGTCTGTGGATCATGATGAAGCCAACTAATAATCCCTACAATATATGCAATGTCAGGTCTGGCGTGAGAAAGATATATTGGTCGATCAACAAGTCTCTGATAACTTTCTCTGTCAACTGGTTCACCACCATTACTGCTAAGATGATGATTGACCTCAATAGGGGAGTCTGCTGGCTTACACCCAAGCATATCACTCGTTGAGAAGATCTAGGACATACTGCCTCTGGGAGATAAAGATTCCCTTATCAGAACGGGCAACTTCTATTCCTAGGAAGTATCTAAGGGGTCTCACATCATTTATTTCAAATTCCTTTGCTGATTGTGTTTTCACCTTGAAAATTTCAGCATCATCATCGCATGTGACCACTATATCATCCACATATACTATGAGAGCAGTAACCTTGCAACCTTCATGTCTGACAATTAAGGTATGGTCAGCTTGGCTTTGTTTGTAGCCAAACTTCTGCACCCTTGAGGAACCAACCAAACCAAGCACGTGAAGACTGTTCTAGGCCATAGAGAGACTTTTGTAGTTTGCATACTTTCCCGGTGGTTGATGATGACTCAAAACAAGGGGGAATGCACATGTAGAATTCTTCTTCCAAATCACCATTTAGGAAGGCATTCTGCACATCTAACTATTAGAGATTCCATCTAAGGTTAGCAGCACATGATAGCAAGGCTCGGACTGAGTGCATACTGGCCATTGTAGCAAAGGTGTCCTGATAGACAATGCCATAGGTTTGAGAAAAGGCCTTGGCGACTAACCTGGCCATGTATCTCCCAATGGTGCTACTGTAGTTCTAGATTGGTAGGAGACCAACAAGAAGCCAGAAAACCAGGATGTAACTTGAATGGTAGTTCGGCTAGGTAAAAAATTGGTAAAAGTGTGAAATTAAAGTTAGGGTTTGATCTTAGGGTTAGGTCAAGTCAATGTTGGGGAGTCTATCAGCGAAGGTCTTGTTAATTAGAATCGGCAGCAAGGTTAGGTTTTGGGTTTTTAAAAGGTGGAAGATGATGGAATCTAGGGTATAGGATGGGTGGATTGGGCAGCAGCTTGGATTGAGTTCTTCTAGGGGGCAGGGGGTATTCAATCCAAAAATGGGCAGGTTTTGATGGTTGATTTGGTCTGGACAGAAAATTAGGTTATAGATAAAGGTTTGGAGATGGGGGAATGCCAGGGTAGTCGGTTTAGAGGATGAGGAGAAGAAAGGTTGGGGTTTTGGATGATTCAAACTTACTGTAGTTGCAGAGAATCCTTGGCAGCAGCTTGTTTGAATGGAAAAATTTGAATAAAAATTGAATCTTGCAAACAATAGCAGCACTTGGCGAGGCCTCACAAGGGGTAGCAGGGACCTTGCAACATAAGCAAGGTGTAATACCCCGTCCCAAGAAATGTATATAATATTGAGTTTTATTGTTATTAGGAGTAAGCGGGTTCGTTTTGACGGAATCCGGTGTGAGTTAGCCCAACAAAGGGAGTTTTGAAAGCAAAGGTAAATATGATTTTTCATCATTTACAAGTACTTAGTAAGTTAGAAAGACCCTATGTAGACTGTGGGCCCCATTGGTGTTCCACAAACTAGAAGAAAGAATGGAAATTTTAACGTTTTAGATGAAGTTTTAACTTCACGGGAACTTTAGAGGATCTTCAAGTCAGAATTAGGGAAAGTCCAAAATACGAGAAATGTAGGTAATTGAATTATCTACTTTACCATATAAGATTCAAGTCAAATGGATATAGGACCATAAAGTTATGGCCAAAATAGTGGCCAGAAACACGTAAAAACCTGCGCAGAGCATAGGCAGCAGAAGCCTGACGGTCGATGCCGTCAGCTCTGCCGGTCGACCGTCAGGTCAACCAGTCGTCATCAGTCAGATGTGACTTAAGTAGGGCAGTGGCCTAACGGTCGACTGTCAGCCCTGACAGTAGACCGTCAGTGCTTGAACCATCTCTACTAAGTCCATTTTAGGGCTATTTGGATCGTTCCAAAGAGCCAGAAAACCAGAGGGGAAAGAGGAAAGAGAGGGAAATCAAAGGAAAAGTTGATTTTAGCGACTTTTAGCCGTTGAATCTTGTTGCAAGCGATGGGGAATCGCTGTGGAGATTGTCAGAGTCAAGTTTTGAAGATTTGGATAGGGTTTTGAGCCCAGAATAGGTAAACCCTAATCTCTTTTTTGATTTATTGATAGTTTTTGGATGTTTTGATCAGTTAGAAAGTTGCATAGTACAACTGTTATGCTGTAGGAACGAATTTCATAGAAAGAGGATAACCATTTACCAAGTTGTGGAAAAATGTAGAAAAACTCTAGTTTTGGGTTTAGGAATTTATGGTTTTGGCCATTGGTTCGACTTTTGAGTTTTCCAATGTTGCCTAGATGCCTATGTAAAGTTGTAGAGATAGGAACAGTATAGATTGGATGGTGGGAGATTGTTTCCACTATCCCCATAACATAAAAGATGAGTCTATTTCTTATGAAATGTCGTGTAGGGATTCATTTGGATCCAAAGAACGACAGAGGATTGTTAAAAATACTGTTGAGAACTAGATTGAGGATTTATTACACAGTAACAGTGACAGGTGAGGGGAATTCTATCATATCTTGCATGTTTTCCCATCATTATATATATAGTATTATTGCCTCCATGTTTTATGTTTTTAAATGGAAAAGGGATATTGTTTTATGATTGTTTACAAGTTTTGCAAGGCATGATAAAATTAAAGTAAAGCAAAGAGTACATAACATAGTACAGTACAGTAAAAGACAGTATTGAACAAAACAGAGTCAAAGCTAAAGGTTTCATTAGTACTTATGTTAGCAAGATGGGTTGAGACAGACACTAGGATTCCTCAAAGCTTACCTCATTAGGGATTCCATCAATGCCCAACTCACCCTGGATTTGAGATAAGTACTGTGGACCGAAAGTGGAGACAAGTATAGAGAAATAAAGTAAAGATAAAGTAAAGGAGCACAAAAGGCTTAACACAGAAAAGCAAAGTAAAGAACTTGTGGCTGCCCACCCTTCACCAAAGGGTCTAGGTACTAGTTGAGATACATAGACACAGACAAATCTTAAATGATTCGCATAGTCGAAACTTCATTGATTCCCATGGCAAACAACCGAATCTTCAATGATTCCCATAGGCGTATGTCTTGAGTTCAGTAGTGGTGCTCACCATAGTTATCAAGGTGTCGCCATGGCATCCAGGCTCCTTGGTCGCCTTGGGCGCCTAGGCAGTCGCCGAGCCGCCTAGGTGGCGTCGCCTTCCATTTAGACCCTCTCCAACGCCATGGTCGCCTTCCCGCCTTGATAACTATGGTGTTGACTCTTACATATACACAAACTTTGGATCCTCTCTGATCCCCATAGTTGGATCTTCTCAGATCCTCATAGTAGAGTTCTGTGTATCCTCCATACAAGCTAAGTGGCAGATCATCCAGAGCACAAACAAAGTAAACCACAAACAAGGTATAGCAAAAGACAGAGAATAACAGACAAAGCAAAGTACAGACAGAGAATAACACAAAGAATATGCTTTCATTGTACATAGTCATGCATCACAGCTATAGTATGATCAGACATAGTATGCAGATTCATAGTTATCATAGTAGCATGTCATAGTATGATTTGCACAGCATAGAAAGATTGTTTACATTGTGAGACCCACCTCTAAATTGAACTTTTTTTTGAACTTGTGTGATTGCAGGTTCTAGTTCAGTGTCCATGCTTGCCTCTATGTTGTGGGCTGCATCGGTGGTGGATTCGGATCAATCCATTGACTCGCCTGTGGAGGATTCCGGGGAGCTAGCATAGCTAGCCATCCTTGAATCCGAAGATCCTGCAGGGTCCCAGCACATCAGCTTCATATGCCAAACATGCTGGATCGAGCATATTCAGAATCTCACAATTTCCTAAGCTGGGTTTAGGTAAGAACCTGTTATTACATATAGAACTGATGTTTTAATAGTATAATGGGGGGCTGAAAAGTAAATTTACCCTTGTGGGACCCACATCCCCTGTGGTTTGGAGCTGCCTGTGTGCCGACAAGCCCAGACCCACAATTATGGCCGTTATGTCTAAACCATAACTTAAATATAAGACTTTAGGTAGTTAAATACCTTTTAAATTAGTTTAGAGAAATACATTCAAAAAAAAAAAAAAAAAACTGATTTTACCAAACCTTGGCCGCCCCATATATAAACTAACCTTAGTTCTAAATTCATTTCTAACCTAAACCAAAACCAATTCTGCCTAAGGAAAAGAGAAAGAAAAGGGGAAAAGGAAGGAGAGGAAGAGGAAGGAAGTCTAGGGTTTGTGAACACTTGTCAAATTGAAGGTTGGGAGCTTGGAAAGAACCTTTGGTGGATGTTTTCACTTCCTATACAGCAAGAATAAGGTAAGCTTTACAAAATTCTGGAGTCGCCTCTTTTCCTCTCTTCTTCTTTAATGTCCTTTTGAACTCATGGATCAATCAGCCCAACTACCTTGTAAGTAGTTAGAATGATCTATTAGAACCCTAAACCCTAACCCGATTAACCCTAAACCCTAACCCAATTAGGTTAATCCATCACTCTTGGGCAGCACCTCAAACCCTTAAAGCCCCAATTGCCCTCTTCCCATAGTGACCTGCCATTTACATATGAATTTTAGGAAATTCTTTTCATTTCTTTCCAGGGTTGGAACCAAGGCATGGATCATACATGCAATTGGGTCACAATGGACCCATGATAGTACACTAGGACTTCCCTAACTTAATTTGGGTGTTGGGGTTCCATGCAAGGCATAACCCATGTATTTAAACTCAAAAACCGGATACTGTTTCACCCACCGGATTCAACCTGGTGAGCCCAACGGCCAACCGGATTCAGGCCAGTTCTGAATCCGGTCCTCCCTGTTGTCCCTGATTTATTCCCATATGGTTAGGGCTTTTGCTTAGGTTTATCTCATGGCCTAATTCATGTTGTGTATTGATAATTTAGACTGTGTATCTTCTGTTGGTGAGGTTAAAGTGTGAGTTGGAACTCTCTTTTTGCTAGGCTGTTTCTCCAACTTCAAGTAAGGGGATTTTGACCTTAATTTGTGGAGAGTGTTCTTATTGTCATTGCTCTTGTGCCTACTACATCTATTCATACACCATGTTAGTTGTTAAGGTCCATATAAGTTATAGTCTTCTCTTTTGCATTAGACATATGCATGAATTTAGGATGCATTTCATATTGCATTTGCATGATATTATTATGTTCTATAATTGTTATGAATGAGAAGTTGATGGAACTGAATTACTACCTTCTTACTATTAGAGTTGATAATAAATATGTATCAGGGGTAGTTCAGGAACTAGACTTCTAACTAGTTCCCTTATTATGTATTTTTAACTTTTTATGTCTTTTTCCTCCCTAGGGAGGTGATTGTAATACTTTTAGTAATTCTATTTGAGCAATATAGGTGTCTTGGAGAAGTCTCTCTAACACACATAACTTTCAACCGTAACTCTCTCTTCTTCCCTCTCTTGTCTCCTTCTTCTCTAACATCTTCCTTCCTTCTCCATTGTTTCCCTAATCTGAAACTCAACTTGGTATCAAAGCAGGTTGGTTTGAGAGTCGTATTTGGTTGCTCTTCTCTATTCTTTTCTTCTCTTTGGAATCCTAGGATTCAAAGGGTTTCAAAGAGAAGCTACCAATGTAAAGAATTTGTGGTATAGAAGTTTGAAATGGGTTGGAAAGTATCTACTCAGCTGTTTGGAGGTGTTATTTGAGCTTGGTTGAAGCTATTATGAAGTTTTGAAGCCATTCCATCACCTGCAACTATTACCGCCAGCTTCAAGTTCGAACCCCTGGTTCTCTCTCTCTCGGCCTTGGTTTCAGCCTTGGAATGGCTCCATAGAATCGCCCAAGGGTGCTCTTTTCATCCCATCGGCCTTGGTTTCAATCTTCCGCTCTTGCTGAGCGATACTCTTTTTAATGGAATCCTGTTTACGCCGAGGTAATCTCGGGACTGCCATTTCTCTGCTCCTCTTGTTTACGGACTGCTATGTATTGCTTCCTTTCTTGAGAAATGTTTAGCACCAGCCTGTGTGAGGGCCTTGAGATTGTTTCAGATATGTTATTTCTTGGTGAATGTTAGGGTGAAGCCCCTTTTTCCTGTTTTTTCCTTTACATGAGCCTCTACAGGCTGCCTTTATTTGCTGGTTCTGTTTTATCAGACCTGTTTGGAAGTTTTTGGGTAGAGTGTGTACTCCCCACTTGAACAATGGGTGATTCTGAGATTTCGGGACCTGGTATAGCTGAATCACAGTCTGTCCCTTCTCCTCAATTTGCCTATGAAAGCACACAGTTTCAACTTTCCTTTGTGAAACTTGATGAGACAAATTACTTGGACTGGTCACATTCCGTGAAGCTTTCCCTTAGGAGCAAAGGGAAGCTTGGATACATCACAGGTGCGATCAAGCCTCCAGAGCCGAATGCACCTACTTATGAGAAATGGGAGATCGAGAACTCTACATCATGACATGGTTGATCTTCTCCATGAAGCTGCGATTGGGAGAAGATTTATAAGAAAGGAGACGCCGAGGCCATCCGGGATAGTGTCTCTCAGGCCTATGACGAGTAGGTGACTCGCTAAATCGTATCACTGCACCAAAAGATTCATTCCATGAGGCAAGGGGACAGAACTATCTCTGAGTACTCTAATGCCTTCCTTAGTCTTTTGGAAGAATATGATCACTACCGGGACCTCCATTTAACTAACCCGGAGGATGAAGCGAAGGTGTATCAGACCTTTGAAAGGGAGCGGGTGTTCACTTTACTTGGTGGTTAGAACCCAGACTATGAACCCATCCGGCTCCAACTCTTAGGCCAATCTCCTCTTCCATCTCTTAGTGAGGTCTGTAGTTACCTACAGAGTGAGGAGACTCGGCGTGTCACTATAGACTCCACATCAGCATCATCTCATGACAAGTCAGCTCTCAATTCTAGTTCTTTTCGAGACACCCGTGGGGGTAGTAGAGGCCAAGGGCCCAATCGTGAGGCAGCTAGTGTAGTAGAGACAATTGGTGCCAGTGGAGTTGGGAGAGACAGGTTTAAATGTGATCACTGTGGGAGAACTTGGCACACCAAGGATAGGTATTGGTCATGTCATGGTCGCCCCCCTAGCACACGTAGTCATGGTGGTCGTAGAGGGGGAGCTCGAGCTCACTCCGTGAAGACTGAGGCAGATGCTCCACAGGATGATCCTTCCATGGTTGACACAGTCCGCCGGATTATATCCCAGTTGAGCACATCTCCTGCAGCTATCGTGGCCAGCTCATCTTCGTCCTCAGCCTTGCAGGTCTCCGCTACAGCCTCTACTGCAGCCTAGTCTTGGGTCATTGACTCTGGTGCCATTGACCACATGACTGGTATGTCCTCTAATTATGATTCCTATACCATTTGCTCTGGTAAGGATAAAGTCAGGATAGCTGATGGATCCCTTTCTTCTATATCTGGTAAAGGTAGTATCCCTGTTACCTCCTCTATTTCCCTTACCTCAGTTCTTCATGTTCCTAACCTTGTTGTTAACCTTTTATCTATAAGTCACTTGACTAAATCCCTCAACTGTTGTGTCACCCTTTTTCCTTCTCACTGTCTCTTTCAAGATTTGGTGACGAAGAGGATTATTGGTAGCGGACGTGAGGAGAAAGGCTTTTACCTTTTTGATCCTGGTGTACCCACAGCTCAGTCCTATGTGTGTGGACGTGATGACAGTAATTCTGTGGAGTCTGTTATGTTATGGCATCGGCGTCTAGGCCACCCATCTTTTGTTGTAATGAGGAAACATTTACCTCACTTATTTTCTTTTGTTGCATCTTCCCATGTTTTTGAATGTGAACCATGTATGTTGGCCAAACATTATCGCTCCTCCTATCCATATCATGGTAATAGAACTGCTGCTCCTTTCCATATTATACATACTGATGTTTGGGGACCTTCCCCCACTACCTCTTTATTTGGCTTTTGTTACTTTTTGTGTCTTTTGTTGATGATTTTTCTTGTGCTACTTGGACTGTTCTTATGAAACACAAGAATGATGTTTGTGAGGCATTTCAGAATTTTTATCAGATGATTCTTACTAAGTTTGATACTCGTATCAAAATTGTTCGGTCTGATAAAGGGGGAGAATATATGTTTAGTGGCCTCCAAGCCTTCTTTACTAATAATGGAATTCTCCATCAGCTAGCGTGTGTTGACACACCCCAACAAAATGGGGTTGCTGAGAGGAAAAATCGCCATTTAGTGGAGGTCACTCGTAGTCTCTAGTTTGGCATGCATGTTCCCAAGACCTTCTGGTCTGCTGCTCTTCTCACTGCTTCTTTTCTCATCAATCGCATGCCGACCAAACTTCTTGCTTTCAAATCTCCCTTAGAAGTCTTATCTCCACAGGTTTCTGCTCTCTCTTCCTCCTAAAATCTTTGGCTGTGTTTGTTATGTGCATGTTAACAAATCACATCGCACAAAACTTGATCCCAAAGCCCTCAGGTGTCTTTTTCTTAGCTACTCTTCTACTTCTAAAGGTTACCGGTGCTACCATCCTTCCTCGCCGGTGCTTCACCTCCAAAGATGTCACCTTCTTTGAATCTGTACCTTTTTTTGCCCCATCTCAGCATCCTCTTCAGGGGGAGAATTGTGGGAATGAACAGGCTGCTGATTCTCTCCATTACCCACTACCTATCTCTCCCTTTATGCTTGACATTGGGAAGTCTGTGAATCTGGATGATGTGCATACTGATTCGGTGGTTGACAAGGACAAAGATTACCACATTACATACAGAAAAGGTAAAGGCTTGCATAATGAAAGAAAGAAGACCTACCAAGAGTCCTCTTTGGATCCAGATCCACAACCTGAGATCCACTATTCTCACTCAGGTGATCTCCCTTCTCCTTCTTTATGTGATTTAGACCTCCCTATTGCTGTTCGCAATGGGAAAAGAGCTTGTACTAATCCTATAGCCCAGTTTGTTTCCTATGATGCTCTTTCTCCTATAGGTCTTGCCTTTGTTACTACCCTCTCTGTTGCTTCTACTCCCAAAAATGTTATTGGTGCTATGTCTGACCCAAAGTGGAGACAAGCTATGTCTGAGGAAATGATGGCACTTGAGAAGAATGGTACTTGGCAACTGGTGGATCTTCCTAAAGGACGTGTCCCTGTTGGATGCAGATGGGTCTACACAATCAAGTACAAATCTGATGGGAGTGTTGAGAGATACAAAGCAAGGTTGGTGGCTAAGGGATACAGTCAAGTCTATGGAACTGACTATCAGGAGACATTTGCTCCGGTTGCCAAACACAACTCAATTAGAGTTCTTTTGTCATTGGCTGCCAATAAAGAATGGCCATTATACCAATTGGATGTGAAGAATGCCTTTCTCCATTGGGATTTGGAAGAGGAAGTGTACATGTAAACTCCTCCAGGCTTCAAAATGCCATCAGCTGAAGGGAAGGTGTGTCTCCTCAAGAAGGCATTATATGGTCTCAAACAGTCACCAAAGGCATGGTTTGAGCGCTTTCGGCTGGCCATTCTGAAGAATGGATATTCCCAGAGCCAAGCTGATCATACTCTCTTTACTAAGAGGGGCCATGGTACCATCACAGCCCTTATTGTTTATGTTGATGATATTGTGGTCACAGGAGATGATATAGTTGAGATAGATAACCTGAAGAGTTACTTGGCACAACAGTTTGAAATTAAAGACTTGGGTCCCTTGAAGTATTTCTTAGGCATTGAAGTATCAAGGACCAAGAAAGGAATTAATATATGTCAACGGAAGTTTGTTCTTGACTTGTTGACAGAGACAGGAATGTTGGGCTGCAAACCAGCCAATTCTCCTATTGAGCAAAATCATAAACTAGGAGAAGATTGTGGTCCTTCTCTAGTTGATGCGGGAAAGTACCAAAGGCTAGTGGGGAAGCTTATCTGTCTTGCCATGACATGCCCATATATCTCCTATACAGTGGGAGTAGTGAGCCAATTCATGCATGCTCCCAAGAGTGGCCACTTGGATGCCGTGTACCGTATTCTTAGATATTTGAAGTCTTCTCCAGGGAAAGGATTGTTGTATGCCAGACACAACCACTTGAAAGTGGAAGGTTTCACAGATGCTGATTGGGCTGGCTCCATTACAGACAGGAGATCCACTTCCGGTTATTGCACCTTTGTAGGGGGTAATTTGGTTACATGGAGAAGCAAAAAACAGCATGTTGTAGCTAGATCCAGCACAGAGGCAGAATTTAGAGCCATGGCCCATGGAGTATGTGAACTTATATGGTTAAGAAGACTTGTTCAGGAACTGGGGTTTGACACTGAAGGTCCTATGAGACTCTACTGTGATAACAAGGCAGCCATCAGTATTGCCCACAATCTTGTTCAACATGACCGAACCAAGCACATAGAGGTTGATAGACACTTCATCAAGGAGAAGATAGACTCTGGCTGCATTTGTACTCCCTTTGTGAAGACTGGTGATCAGTTCGCAGATATCCTCACCAAAGCTCTTGGTTCTCCTCAGTTTAATATCCTTCTAAGCAAGCTGGGAATGCATGATATATATTCTCCAGCTTGAGGGGGAGTATTAGAGTTGATAGTAAATATGTATCAGGGGTAGTTTAGGAACTAGACTTCTAACTAGTTCCCTTATTATGTATTTTTAACTTTTTATGTCTTTTTACCTTTTACCTCCCTGGGGAGGTGATTGTAATACTTTTAGTAATTCTATTTGAGCAATATAGGTGTGTTGGAGAAGTCTCTCTAACACACACAACTTTCAACCGTAACTCTCTCTTCTTCCCTCTCTTGTCTCCTTCTTCTCTAACATCTTCCTTCCTTCTCCATTGTTTCCCTAATCTGAAACTCAACTCTTACTACTGTAACATATGACATCATGTTAGAATGCATATGGTTAGGTTATCATAAACCCTGTGTTACGACCCTTGCCAACAGGGGTGAGGTGTTGGATAACCCGTGGCAGGTCTGAAGGGTAAATACCGGAATGCCATTCACTGTCCCAACTCTTGATCTTACCAGAAGATTTGGGATTCCATTTCCGTCGAAATTAAAGCAAAGTTATCTTTAGTCCCTCCCTCTACTTGTCTTGACACCCCTAGGAACATGACCATTGTTCAATCCTGGGGTCTCTCTAATGTATCTTTGGTTGCTCTGGCCTCCCTTAGCTAATGTTTAGGCTGGCTGGTTTTTTCTTTTCCCCTTTGGGGCCCTTTGTAATTCTTCTTTCTTCTCTCTTTTGGTAATGAAATTTCTATTCACCCAAATAAAAAGAGTTCCAATAATGATATATATTATTTAAGAGAAATAACCTGCAGAATGCGTCCAACCGTGCATGCAAAAGTTTGTTAGGAAGTGTCGATAATTCGCCAACATCTTTTGATGTATTGTAAAATGTTAGTTCTGGACCAATAGCCTGCAAAAATACAACACTGATAAAAAAAAATGACAACAGACAACATAAGAAGGATAAAAATGATTAAAAAAAAATGGAAAGCACCAATATGTTACAACTTTAAATCTTGCTAATGCTTGTTGAACATTGAATACCAATTATAATGAAGTTCGCAAGTGAGCATTTTGTTTTCACCATTGTTCAATTTTTTTCACTACTGTTATTCAATTTTCATCTGTCCTTTTCTTTTTACTTATTTATCTATCCATTCAAACAGCCATCTCTTATTTCCTATTTACATTTTTTGACTGTCAAAGTGTTTGCATAGATTTTGATGGGCATGCCCTTTGAACAGATTTGTAAAGGTCAATGTGCAAAACACCTATCAACAACTTAACATATGTGGTACATAGCAGCTTAACATTCAGAGCAGCACTGAGCTGATTCTAGATTGGAAAGATTTTTTAGATCAAATTTCATTCACATTCTTTGAAAGAAAATTCATTATAATGCCACTTACATAAAACCCTTCCAAGTAAAAGTAATACTGGAATCAAAAGAGGAACAATAACTAATCATTCCAATATATGCAAATTCATAGAAAGAAAGGTAGTACTTGACCTGCAACTCAATAGTTAACTCAGTAGAGCCATCAGCTGCAGTATTTTGCATTCCTACACTGTTAGTCCTTTCCTCTGAAGAGTTACGGGGAGTACCATCATTCACACTCTCCAAGAAAACATGATCATCTTCGGAAGCTGAATAGCTACTGTTGACCCCCAATACAATACAAGAATCCAAATAGCAACCATTCTGTATCAAAAAGTATGCAACTAAATCATTGACCAAGTTCTAAACCATCGATATTTGGAATATTTCCTTACTAAAACCTAGAGATGATGAAAAGACCAAACTATATGGAATATACTGTACCTTAATATAGACATTTTTAAATTGCAATCTTTTCCCATCTCCCACGTAGATTATCGCTTCTGTGCTAGGACTAGAGAGACTGAAACCATGTCTGTTTTGTAAATATAAATTTCCATCTTTACCATCATAAATAAAATGGTCAAATTTTTCATCATCAACAATAAAAGGTCTCTGAGGTGAGAGTGAGAAATCTGAAGACGGCTGATTATAAGTTGGCTGGTCCAAAATAATCGCACCAACCATATTGAGAGGATTCTCATCATCTTCATTTGACAGCATATTGCGAACTGTTGGAATAAAAAACTCAACAACCGCCAGTAAAAAATCAAGTGCAACTAACAATTGCGGCCTTTGAATGCATAATGATACAGTTGTTGTTGACTGGCTAAACTTGGCATCAAGAATAAGCATTGTGGGTACTGGGTTTACAATGTTTTCATTCAAGGCATTTTTATCTGTATACACCAATTGTTCATTACCATCATCAGTGACATACTGATGGGGACTATACCCAATACTCTTGGGTTTTCCTATTGCCAGTCTAAATTCTTGCTCAGTTCCCTCACGATCATCAATGACAGTGAAACCCTTTAGTGTTGCTGAAAGAAAGCCCTCGCCAAGAGTGTTAGACTTATAGAGAAGCCATCCACCACTCACCTGTCAACAAAAAGACGGTGATAAACTAGCTTGCCATATATCCAAACTGGAAAATATTTGACTACAGAATTCCAAATAAAATGACAAGCAGCCAATTTCCTTGAAATTTTCAAACCTCTCAGCAGCAGCAAAAACACCGAAATAATGGCAGTACTCCTGATTTCCTGATTAAAATGAACTGTTGTTCAACACCCCCCCAGCATAAAATAAAACCAGTGTTGAACTTTAAACTTAGCACACTTAATGACCACGAAATGTAATTGTCATCAGCATGAATTGCTTGCTAATGTGTTTTAATGTTCCCCCGAGCCTGCCAAGAGGGTTTGGTCCTCACTGCTGATGACATGTGTTCTAAATCCTTTTCTTGGCTTCTATTCCTTGGTCTCAGAACAATCGGGATAATCCCTCAAAACTGATTTCAAAGATTCAGGTGTCACCCAAGTGTAAAGCTTTGGCTTGGGACATGAGTCGCATGAAGGTCAATACTTGTGATAGACTTCAAAGAAGGGTAAGGAGGAATTCCATTTTTCCTCAGGCATGTTTGCCACGCATGTTGAGGGGGAGTCATCGTTTGTCCAGTGTATTCTGGTAGAGCTATTTGGGCTCACTTTATGAGCCTATTTGGTCAGAATTGAACCCTGTGCAAGGTGTCCAAGATCTATTGGATTTTTGGCCATCAGTGCACTTGGAAAAAGAGGAAAGCCTATGCGGTGGTTTGTGTTCTTAGCCACATTTAGGCCATTTTGGAAAAAAGAAACAACAGATATTTAGAGGGTGGTAGAAGTCCGTTCAACTAGTTATCGAGCTCATTATGGTAAAAAATTAGCTAGATAGGCTGTTACATTTGAGACTTTAAGGGGTATATTAATTAATGACATCTAGAGGAACTGGAAGGTAGTTGCATCATCTGCTTCCAATCTGCCCTCCATCCTCCATAAATTGAACCTTCCCCCATGTGATTAAGCTCAATTTGATGGTCGTTCCATCAGCAATCCAGGGTAGCGGGGGTGGCAGTGATGGCTGTGATGCAGATACAAGGTACACTATCAAGTACAGTCACAGGAACCAGACCAGATAAAAAAACAAAGGCCTGCAGTTCATCATTGAACCAGTTTTCGGTTCAAAACAAACCATGCGGTTTGGGAGTTTCTGGTTCTCCCAAAACAAGATTCATGGGATCTATCTAGGAATTTTATTTTTTATTATTTTATTGTTTGATTGTTTCCTTACCCTGTGATTGAGGGACTTTGTATAATTTGTTTTGGCCTTTTCTTTTCATGTTCTGTCCAGGATTGATTCTCACCTTTCCTAGACCCAATCTGAATCATTTCTACATAAATCTTTAAATACATGTAAAGCTTGGCCCTCCCCCACAATTTTAAAGAATGACTTGACTTCAGCCTTTCAATTCTGTGCATAGTTGTCAAGGCGACAGCAACACCAATATCCTACAACAATCCTCTAAGTTCACAGTAAGTTGAACACAGTACATACTTTCCATTGATGATGTTTAAACACAGTAGGTTGAGGTGTCGGTGATGAGGCAGCCTGCGGGACATGGTGAACAATGGACAAAACAATAGAAACGGGAAGATCATCATCCAAGTCAGACACAGTAAAAGACGAACTATCATATGGCGTAGACTCAAAGAAAGAGACATCAGCTGTAACAAAGTATTTTCGCAACTCAAAAGAATAACAACGATAACCCTTTTGAGTACGAGAATAACCAACAAACATACACTTGAGAGCTTTGGGATCCAACTTGGAAACACTAAGACGATGATCACGGATAAAGCAAGCACTGCCAAACAAGCGTGGTGGCAAAACAAACAATGGCACAGAAGGAAACAATAAAGAAAAGAGAATACCACCACGTAAAACAGAGGAAGGCATGCGATTAATGAGGTAATAGGAAGTCAAAACAGCATTTATCCAAAAGGATTTAGCTACTTTCATTTCAAATAAAAGAGAACGAGTAACCTCCATTAAATGTCTATTCTTCCTCTCAGCTACACCATTTTGTTATGGGGTGTAAGCACAAGAGGACTGTTGAATAATACCACCTTAAGTCATAAATTCAGCAAAAGGAGCAGAAAAATATTCCTTAGCGTTATCACTACGAAGAACACGCAAAGGATTCGGAAATTGATTAGTTACCATTCACAAAAGCATAAAAGATAGAAAATAACTCAGAAAGATTTTTCAATAAGTAAATCCAGGTAACTAGAAAATAACTCAGAACGATTTTTCATTAAGTAAATCCAGGTAACCTTGGAATAATCATCAACAAAAGTTACAAAGTAACGAAAACCCAAAGTAGAAATGACAGGACACAGACCCCAAACATATGAATGAACTAACGGAAAAGGTTGGTCAGACCGTTTATTGACTCTAGGAGGATAACTCACACAGTGGAGCTTCCTAAACTGACACGACTCACAATTTAAACTGGAAAGGGACCGAAAACGACTATCAAGAAGCTTCAAACTCTCCAATGAAGGATGACCCAAACGACAATGAATTTGGTGAGGTGACGCCACACTGGTACACGCCATAGATGAAGTGTCCTCAAGTATATAAAGTTTCCCCGACTCACAACCTCTACCAATCATCCTCTTCGATGAAAGATCCTGAAATACATAAGAATCTGAAGAAAAGGTTACAGAACAATTATGGGTTTTGATAAACCGACTAACAGATAAAAGATTAAAAGGAAAATCAGGCACATAAAGAACGGATGACAAAGATAGAGGAGGTGTAACATGAGCAGTACCGGTACCAGTCACTTTAGCAAAGGAACCATTAGCTAAGGTGACACTAGAGGAAGATTTCTGAAAAGAAGAAAGTATACCTAAAACAACAGTCATATGTTCGGAAGCCCCTGAATCAATGATCCAGGGACGAGAAGTAGCAGTCATAAGGCATGCAGTGGCATTACCTGTCTAAACAAAGGTGGCAGTTGGAGGTTGGGCTAACTGAGAAATCTGGAACTGTGTAAAACGAGCATATTCATCATCAGACATCTTCACGGTCTTACCCTCAGGCTGTGTAAATGTAGAAACAGGAGACTCAGTAATAGTAGCAAAGTTGGAAAACTGTTGATGATTTGGTTTGCCATAAAGTTTCCAACAGAAACGTTGGATATGTCCTGGAAGACCACAATGATGACAAGTCCGCACCAAACCACCAGAACCATCAGAATTACTTTGAGTACCCGAAGTAGGTGCTTTACTAGAACCAGCCCCACCACCAGTATTACTATTACCACCACTACCAACCCCACTGTTGGGCCCACGGTTTGATGGAAAAGAAGCCAAAGCCGAAGTGTCAACACCAATAGTGCTCTCACGAGAAACACAAAGAACTCTGGAAAAGGTTTCAGACAAAGTGGCTATCTTGTCACCACCAAGAATTTGGGAACGAACCGAGTCAAACTCCTTCCCAAGTCCTCCTAAAAACCCCATAACAGCAAGTTGCTCCCGCTGACTTTGCATTTGTTCTACATTAGAAGTGATAGGCAGTAAGGAATTAAGCTCCTCATACATCCTCTTAAAATCAGCAAAGTATTAGGTCAAAGTATGACCCTTTCTATCAACCCTGTAGAACTTTTGGGATAAGTCATTAATACGGGTAAGGTTGTTTTGTCTAGAATACAAAACATTGAGATACTCCCACAACTCCTTTACTGTATCAATGTGTGCTACCAAATCGTTGGTGCTACATAGAATTCAACATCTGTCCTAAGATTCAAGCATCAACTGTTTCCCACGAGGGATCATCTTCAGGCTTAGATTTGAATAGGTGATGGTGCTGATCATGTCCCGTCAACACCAACTTAACAATTTTCTTCCATTGTAGAAAGTTGGTGATCCCCTCCAACTTCTTCTCAGTGATACGATTGGAGGAAGAAAAAATTTCTGTAGTCATTACAGACTTCGAACCATCACAAGATTTGGATACATCACCCATTATCCACTATTGGATTGATGAAGTAAAGAGAGAAACCCAAAAAGTGCAGAAAAAACAGCAAAAGTCGATTCCACAGAGAAGACAGCTGGAATTTGTTTCCCCAAAACATTTTGCCCCAAAGAGAAGGCAACACACTCCAAAGAATCCAGCCAATCCACACGATCGCAAAACCCTGCTAACACATCGATTTTTCTCCCCATAGAAAAATCGATTTAAAAACCCTGCAAGTGTTGCCGATTTGATATTTGAGTCTCCAAAGCAATCTTCACTTCATCCAACACCTTTAAACACATTCACAAACAGAAAAGAGAGACCTAGTTCTTAATTTTATGTCATGAACTAGTCTCTAAACAGTCCCAAAATACAGCATAGGGTGCTGCACCCCTTCAAACAAAGAATAGAAAAAACCGCAAGCCCTTCAAGTCCTCAAATACTCTTCAATCTTCAATTATAGGCTGTAGAGAGGAGAAGGAAGAACTCGCGAAAGCTGTAGCAGTACCTAATGCTCTGATACCATGTCAATAATGCAAGAAAAAGAAGAAGAAGAAGAGAAGAGAAGAGAAGTGCAACTTGGGAGTTACACGATATGTGTAATCTCCCTAAATACTTCATTATATATTTAGTGAAGGGTAAAACAGGAAAACATAAGACATAAAAATAATAAAAGACCTAGACAAAAATACCCCTCACATATCTCGGTATTAGTGAAGGCACTAATACCAAGCCATACACACTTCACGGTAACATTAACTTTAGAAAGACGGCCTCACTTCAAGAGACGACGCTTATGGCCATTTTCAAGTCATGTTTCATATGACTCTGGATGTAGAAGCAGAAACTATCAACCACTGAGATGTAGGATAATGTGTCGATTTTGAGATATAACAAGAAGTGGACTTGGAACTTCAGACCAGAGAAAGTGAGGATGACCTGCCTCAACTTGATAAAAATAGCTCTCAACAAGGCATGAAAGAATAGAGAAAACATAAATAGGCCACCCTCAGGGCTCAAGAAGAACCTAGGGAATTCTAGAGAAAGTAAACAAAAAGCAGGAACCAATCTCAAAACTGTATTCATCCAAAAAAAATGAAGATACAGTGTTAAGATTTCATAATTCTGAAATAAAGGATTTGAACTCCACAATTCTATATTAAGAATTTGAAGGTTTTCCTCAACAGCCTCTCCCCTTTCTTTGAAGCCCTTTTGCTAGCTCTAGAGTTTTGACCTTTGGGTATATCCACATAGAAGCAAATTTTTCCTGCAGACCTGATAGTACTAGTAGTATGCCTTCACAAACCACCTCTTTCTATATGCAACAAGATGAAATCATGCTCTCACTCTTCAACCCTTCAAAGCCCCTCTCAGCACCACCCAGGGATTCCATAACACATCTCAATCCAAGCAGAAAAGACAGAGAGCCACAATTATCTATAATGCAACCATATAAAACTCTCCATAAGATTACATATTGAGGTCTTCTAGAATTTGATGATACCATTTACTCAATCCTAAATTATGTGAGGATGTTGGATCACCACTTGTGGATTGGGAATATGCATTGAAAGATTTCAAGATCAGATATGCTTTAGTTTGTTCTTGGATAATGATATGGAATGTTGTTCCCACATTTTTCATAATATCATGTATTACAGTTTCACATAAAAATTATGACCCGGATAAGATATGCATAAAACTACATGAACCAAAAACACATGAAACTTTTGGAGTGTTATTTTATATTTCATAATCCATATATTAAAGTGCGGTTTAACATCACAATCCTTTTGGAAGAAAATGGCAAATGAAGGAGTTTTGTTCAGCAAAACCTAAAAGTTAGAATCAAATACCTGCACTGTGGCCAGGGCAGTGTCCCTCTTTACCCCAGAATGCAGGCATAATTCAACCAAATCAATGGCAACCCAAACTTTCATAGACACCCATGATTCTCTCTCATGCGTTTCAAATTCAACACTGGAAGCTACAGGAACAAGAGGTTCTGCCACCTCATCTGTCTCAAGGTTCAGTGGTGGAATAGTGTTGGGAGTCTCGGACAAATTAGATATTGCACATTCAGTAATTATCTGGTACTCTTTGTTGGATAAAGCAGCTTTCAGCTCATGTATCTAGAGACAAAGAAATGCAATGGTCAGTAATGAAATCACAGCTCCAAGGAATATGTTCTCCAGTAATTTTCAAACTCCATTAAACAATCAAGAAAATCCACTAGCTGTTATTATCACTCCAACCAAGCCCTAAAATACCTTGATTGTAACCTCTGTATTCGGGATTTGATGCAGCAAATCCCGAAGTGACCTCCGAATAATAATTGAAAGCCCCTTGACATCTTGAATTATGCTTTCACCAGATTCTTTTCTACTCCCAACAATTAAGTTGACATTCTCAACCTGCATGGAACATGGTAGTGGTAGATAACATCACAAGCATGTACACAAAGTTGATACAAAAATAGGATGCATGTCTTAGTTGACATCATAAATTGTATCAATGAAAATTGAAATAGAAAAGGGCAGTGAAATAGGCTAGCATTCTTCAAATCATCTTCACAGCCCATTGAACTCACTGTGACTTGACTAGGGAGGGATAAGAGTGGAGTCGATTAGGAAGTCACTGAAGTGGACTCAAGGGTCTTTCTTTCCCTTTATTATCATATAAATACAGTTAAAAATTCGTAAATTACAAAAATTTGTAATC
The DNA here is from genome assembly GCF_018873765.1 of Telopea speciosissima. Lineage (NCBI taxonomy): Eukaryota > Viridiplantae > Streptophyta > Magnoliopsida > Proteales > Proteaceae > Telopea > Telopea speciosissima. Next base: position 63,109,585 of record NC_057916.1, on the reverse strand, counting down.
AAAAGTCATGAAGTAAACCTTCAACATTTTTTATGACAATAACTCACCCTGTGTACAAAACAACTTTTCAATATATTTTTTTTAGGTGAATAAAAATTCATTATCAAAGGAGAAGAAAAACAGGGGCCCCCCAAAGGGATAGAGAATATACAAAGGAGCAAAACCGAAGACGAAACAAGATACAAGATCACACACACTAGAAAGAACAGGGAAGGTTCGAAGAGGCGACAATGAACCTATTTCTGGGGGAATCAGCACATCCGAAGGGGCTGCAGACAATTTGCTCCTGATGTCCAAAAAGATGGTGTTCCTAATCTGCTGAAATAATCTAGAGTAGGGAGCCATCTTCTGAGTTTACGCTCCAACCAAATATGCTGAATAGCAGCGCCAAAGCAAGTTTACCACACAAAAATCTACTCACACTGAAGAGTGACGAGGCAATATTCGTCTTCTACCGGGCCAGCATCCGCAAGGAGCCAAGACCAAATCCTTGAGGAAAAAGGACATCTGAAGAAGAGGTGATCAACGTCTTCTTAGGCATTCCACAAAGTTTGCAAGGAGGGACTTAAGTGTCTGAATAAGGAAAGCCTGCATTAGAAGGAAGTAGGTAATGGCCAGCCAAACTGTGAAGCTTTGGCGCAGAATATAGGAATTGAACCAAACAAATTGCGCCAAGGAAGCCAAGCCACGAGTTCTAATAAGATCCCAAAACGACTTCAAGCTGAATAGACCCGAAGGAGAGGCAGTCCAAGAGATGAGATCTCCCCTTCCAACTGGCCTCCTATGGATACCCGGGAGGGCAGAACATATAGGACCCAATTGGGTGAAGAGGAGATAAGAGGGGCCCAAACATCGTCCTGAATAATGTCAGAAACAATGGCTATTTTGTCTGATCCCAAACTAGAATTGGCTTTGTTGCCCACTAAATGAAGGAAGATGTCTAGGGGGTGCCAGTTGACCAACCAAAGTCTAGTGGAGGCACCATCATCAAACCAATGTACAAAAACTACTACTGTCAAAGAAAAAATTCAAAACAGAGTGCAACTAGCCTCTATTTGTAGAAAATATAATTCCTGCAATTGAATGTTTCCATGGACAGCAAGTAGAACATGTTGATGCAAAGAGACCCTAGTTAATCTCTCTATCAACAATTCAACATCACTAGGGTTTTGCATTAATCAAAGACAGCATAGGTTGCTGCAACCAAAAGGATAATCCATAAAGAGACTCTCAAAACAGTATCATTGGTGATTGTAATCGCTGGTTAAGAGAGCTGTGATACCATGTGACAAGATCAGAACCTAGAAACAACAATCACAATAAGGAGAAGAGAGAAGAAGAAGAAGAAAAGAAGAACTGATGAAAGAGAAGACTCTCACCAAAAGACAATACAGCCAATAATCCCTATAGATAAATCAAATGTTACAGGAATACAAGAATTCTCCAGTCATGTGAGATTAGTAGAACACAATTAGGAAACTAGCACTAACTAGAGAACAAATACAAAACTACCTAACACATTGAATAGAGCTAATAGAAACATAATAACACTGAACAAATGACTACCACGGGGACAAGACGGACAAGACAACAATACTCCTGTGGTATTACAAGCATTACTTAACAAGGGCCAAATTTCAGATTTCACATCCCTGAAAATGCTTCCAACATCTTGGCTTTTTGTTAGAGTTTATATGTTGTAGGGGTACTTTAGGAACTAGTTAGTTAACTAGTTCCCTTATATTGTATTTTTCTGTTTTACCTTTTACCTCCCTAGGGAGGTGTATGTAATTTCTTTTAGCTCATTAGTGAAGTAATATAGGTGTGGTGGAGACTATTCCCCAACACACAACATTGCACCATTTTCTCTTCTTCTCTTCTTCTCTCCTTCTTCTCCTTCTTCAACCTCCTACCTTCATCTTTCCTTTGTTCACTTGCTGTCTTTAACTTCCAACTTGGTATCAGAGCTTAATTTGTTGGTTTGAGAGTCAATTCACCTTCTTGTTCTATTTCTATCCTCTCTTTGGAACCCTAGGTTACAAAGGGGTTCCAAGGCAGGAGTTATAATGTGAAAAGCTTGAAGATATCTTACAAGCATAGTTCAAAATCTCGCGAAATCTCTTCGGAAATTTCGGATATTTCGACCTCCTCGAAACAAAATGCCACCTCGAATAAAAAAAATACAAAAATTCGATCGAAATTCTCGAAATTTCGAGATATCTCTAGATTTTTTCAAAATATCGCGAGATTTTGAATGTCTCGAGAAATTGCTTTATATAAATGAACATGTTTCGTCAGTCTCGGTCGAAATTTCGACCGAGACTGAGAAACAACTCTGGTTTTGCACTTTTGCTTGGTTCTTGAAGGTTTTTGCTCATTTCTTCTCCATTCTTCCACTTCCCACTTGAATCCTTACCGCATCTATGCCGGAATCACTTGGAGAACAAACTTCTTAGCACATCTGTGGAGCCTTTCCACTATTCCAGGTAAAACCATATTCTCAAAATTGATTTTTTTTAGGGAAATGCATGATCAACATGTTTGTTTGGGATATAGTGGATCGTCTTTTATGGATGACTTCTTTTCTTACCCCGGCTACCCAACCCACCAGCTGCAGCCGTACAACCCGTACATGCTCCCAGAGCCGTCATATGACTCATATCATAGTGGATCAGTGGGTAGTACTTCTTCACAGTTTGGTGACCTATATCCTAGGATAGGTTTACCTTCAGCATGTTGATGATGCAGTTTACATGGCCACTGTGGATGACTACACTCGCTTCTTCTCCCAGAATATGACGTGGCATGCATTTGTCCTACAGTCGGAAAGCAATACACGTCGGCTCCAGCGGACCATGAGTGGGGTTGATCCTGGATGGCGGAGTAGTTATTATTAGCAAATTTGTAAACATTTGAGATGAATGATGACTAGTTGACTACTTAACTTGTAGCCTTGTAGGGGACAATTGGGGATATTAACATATTGTGATTTGGAATGTTTGATATCATCTTCTTAAATCTTAACTCTTAAGTTGTTATTTGTTAACTTGTTATTGACTTGATGTCTTATGTACTTAATATTATGATTTATGCCTTAACTTATGAATCATTATGTTTCCAACTTAGTTCCAAGTCAATTTACTTGTTTAATGTACAATGTGTATGTGTAAATGTGTAATTAACTAAGTTATACATTAGGGTTCGACCGTACGTTGCCAATCAATGGTGCACATCCAAAACACCATTTTGGGTGACTATTTTTGCAATTTGAACATTTAAATGTGTTTATATAGCCTAAAATAGGGTTTCCATGAAGTTTTAGGCCTTAACTTGGCCTAAAACCCATCGAAATGACCTATCGAAACATACCAAAAAAAATACAATATTTCGACCGAAATATCCGAAATTTCGAATATTTCGGATATTTTGGTCAGCCCGAAATACCGAAACGAAACGAGTTCTCGAACTATGCTTACAAGAGGAATGAATGAAGACCATAGAGCCACAAAAGGAAGAGTTTACTTGAACAAATAAGGGTTTGGAGCTCAATCTAGCTATGCAGCAACTTACCGCCAGCTTCTTGGTAATTTTTCCTCATCTTCTTCATTCGGTTGTCCTTGGAGCTGAGTTATAGCTCATTTGAATCGCCCTAGGGTCTACTTGAACCCCCCCCCCTCATGGTCTCGGTTGATATCCTCAAGAGTAGCTGCTTCAAAAATCATCTTCTTCTTGGATTTTAAGGTACCGCCAGACTCTGTTTTCGTCTATGCTGCTGGTGTCAATGGACTATGTTGCTTCTTGCTTCTCCATGTGACTAAATTACCACCAAAAAATGTACAATAGCCAGATGTAGATCTTCTGTCTGAGATGGATCCAGCCCAGTCAACATCTGTGAAGCCCTCTATCCTCAGTTGATCATGTCTGGCATACAATAGTCCTTTCCCTGGGGAGGACTTCAAGTATCTAAGGATACGATATACAGCATCCAAGTGCCCACTCTTGGGGGCATGCATAAACTCACTCACAACTCCCACTACATAAGAAATATCTGGGCGAGTCATAAATAGATAGATGAGTTTCCCCACTAATCTCTGGTACTTCCCTGCATCAACAAGAGAGGGACCACAATCTTCTCCTAGTTTGTGATTCTGCTCAATAGGAGAACTTCCTGGTTTTGTAGCCCAACATCTCTGTCTCTTTCAACAAATCAAGGACAAACTTCCTTTGACATATGTTGATTCCTTTCTTGGACCTTGACACTTCAATTCCCAAGAATTACTTCAAGGGACCCAAATCTTTAATCTCAAACCGTTGTGCCAAGTAGGTCTTCAGCCTAGCTATCTCAGCTTTGTCATTTCCAGTCACAACAATGTCATCAACATAGACAATAAGAGCTATGATGGTACCATTACCTCTCCGGGTATATAAGGAATGGTCAGCTTGACTCTTGGAGTACCCATTCTTCAGAATAGCCTGCCTGAACCTGTCAAACCATGCTTTAGTAGATTGTTTGAGACCATATAAAGCCTCTTCAGGAGACACACCTTGCCTTCAGCTGAAGGAAACTTGAAGCCAGGAGGGGGCTGCATGTACACTTCCTTCTCTGAGTCACCATGGAGGAAAACATTCTTCACATCAAACTGGAATAGAGGCCAATCTCTATTGGCTGCAAATGAAAAGAGGACTCGAATAGAATTATGCTTAGCCACAGGAGCAAATGTCTCCTGATAGTCAATCCCATACACTTGACTATACCCTTTGGCCACCAACCTAGCCTTTTATCGCTCGATTGTTCCATCTGATAGGTACTTGATTGTGTAGACCCACCTGCATGCAATTAAAACTCTCCCCCCGGGAAGGTTAACCAGTTTCCAAGTACAATTATAGCAATGGCTGTAATACCAAGTTACAGCTCATTGTAATCGTCCTAGGGTCTACTTGAACCCCCCCCCATATGGTCTCGGTTCATATCCTCAAGAGTAGTTGCTTCAAAAATCATCTTCTTCTTGGATTTTAAGGTACCGCCAGGCTCTGTTTTCGTCTGTGCTGCTAGTGTCGATGGACTATGAGTTGGGTTTTAGGTTAGAGATGTAAGTAAGAGAAGGAAGAGAAGTTGAAGGAGAAAGAGATGAGGAAGAGAGGAAGAAGAGAATGGAGAGAGATTTTTTGGTTGTGAATATCTTGTGTGTGAGAAACTTCTCCACACTACTATATTACTTCAATGATAAGAAAAGAATATTACATCCACCTCCCAAGGGAGGTAAAAGGTAAAAAAGTATAAAGAAGGAAAAATACATAATAAGGCAACTAGTCTTTAGACTAGTTCCTAAACTACCCTTAATACATAACTTCTAACAACTCTAACACTCCCCCTCAAGTTGGAGAATAAATGTCATGCATTCCTAACTTGCATAGGAGAGTACCAAACTGGATATAGTTAAGAGCCTTGGTGAAGATATCTGCCAGTTGATCACCAGTCTTCACAAAAGGAGTACAAATGCAGGCAGAGTCCATCTTTTCCTTGATAAAATATCAACCCACTTCAATATGCTTGGTCCTGTCATGTTACACTGGATTGAGGGCAATACTGATGGCAGCCTTGTTATCACAGTAGAGTCTCATAGGGCCTTCAGTGTCAGATCCCAGTTCTTGAACAAGTCTTTTCAACCATATGAATTCACACACTCCATGAGCCATAGCTCTAAATTCTGCCTCTGCACTAGATCTGGCTACAACATGCTGTTTTTTGCTTCTCCATGTAACCAAATTTCCTCCCACAAAGGTACAATAGCCTGAGGTAGATCTCCTGTCTGTAATGGATCCATCCCAATCGGCATCAGTGAAACCTTCCACTCTCAAGTGATTATCCCTTGCATATAACAATCCTTTCCCTGGAGAAGACTTCAAATATCTGAGAATGCGATATACAGCATCCAAGTGGCCACTCTTAGGCGCATGCATGAATTGGCTCACCACTCCCACTGCATAAGAGATATCTGGGCGTGTCATAGAAAGATAGATAAGCTTACCCACTAGCCTTTGGTATTTTCCCGCATCAACAAGAGAAGGACCGCAATCTTCTCCTAGTTTGTGATTCTGCTCAATAGGAGAATATGCTGGTTTGCAGCCTAACATCCCTGTCTCTGTCAACAAAATCAAGAACAAACTTCCATTGGCATATGTTGAATCCTTTCTTGGTCCTTGATACCTCAATTCCTAAGAAGTATTTCAAGGGACCTAGGTCTTTGATTTCAAACTGTTGAGCCAAGTATTTTTTCAGTTTAGCTATCTCAGTTGTATCATCTCTAGTGACCACAATATCATCACCATAGACAATGAGGGTTGTGATGGTACCATTGCCCTGCTTGGTAAAAAGAGTGTGGTCAGCTTGGCTCTGGGAATATCCATTCTTCAGAATAGCATGCCGGAAGCGCTCAAACCATGCCTTTGGTGATTGTTTGAGGCCATATAGTACCTTCTTGAGGAGGAATACTTTCCCTTCAGCGGAAGGCATTTTAAAGCCTGGTGGAGTTTGCATGTACACTTCCTCTTCTAAGTCTCCATGAAGAAAGGCATTCTTCACATCCAACTGATATAATAGCCAAAAATCGTCGCTAAGCGACAAGATGAGGACGATCTATATTTCCTTCGACAGCTTCCTTGCCCTTTGGCAAACCTGTACCTGCAAAATCAGCTAAAAGAGAATATACAAGAGTGTGAGCTCCACCGAGCCCGTGAATGAAACATATCATCATGCATGCATATGCAATCACAACCATATGATTCTACATGATATGCATTTCAGTTATTTATTAGCCACCTAACATCACAACTAAGGCAGGTTAGTGCTACTACAATCACCAATACATGTATCCCTGGTGCGGGCTTTTACCCCTTCCCGCGATACACCCATTAAGTTGTCGGAGAGGACCAGTCAGCTCCAGCAGACATACCCTTGGTCAGCCCGACCAACCCTCTGTGATTAATCCTGTGAGGTAACCGTCTTTTGTACTATAATTCACCTTTTCGGTGCTTCCCAAGCATATTGCTCGAGGATTTACTTTGTTTGGCTTATAGCCGTAATTCACCTTTTCGCTGCTTCCCAAGCATATTGCTCGAGGCTTCCCGACATATTGCCCAAGGCATCCCAGCAATATTGCCGAGGCTTCCCGGCGTATTCGCCCGAGGTTTTACAGTAGTCCTCATAGGCATCCAACACCTTAACCCCTGTTGGCAAGGGTGCGTAGCATGGGTGATGAAACTCTAACCCCATGTCTATATGGCATCGTATGAGTCGGGCGGTGTCAACCGTATCCCATTCTACGGGCTACTACAGGCCTCATTTCCAAGCCGGCTACAGCATCTAGTCTAGCATACATAATCAGCATAGAATATTCAAGCAGAATTGATCAACAGTAACACAGTGTTGTAATAATTATAAGATTTGAAGTTAAACATGAATTATATTATTAATGTCATGACATCAGTACCATCAGATTTATACTTGATTGTGTAGACCCATCTGCATCCAACTGGGACACGTCCCCTGGGAAGATCCACCAATTTCCAAGTACCATTCTTCTTAAGTGCCATCATCTCCTCAGACATAGCTTGTCTCCACTTGGGGTCAGACATAGCATCAGTAACATTCTTGGGAATAAAAGCAGTAGAGATAGCAGCAATAAAGGCAAGACCTGTAGGAGAAAGAGCATCATAAGAAACAAACTGGGCTCTAGGATTAGTACAAGCTCTTTTCCCTTTTCTAATAGCAATAGGAAGATTTAAATCAGATGGAAGAGAAGGGATGACACCTAATTGAGGAGAATGAGTCTCAGGATTTGGATCCGGATCCAAAGAGGACTCTTGGTAGGTCTTCTTTCCTGTATTATGGAAGCCTTCACCTCTTTTGTATTTAATGTGGTAATCCTTCTCCTTACCAAAACCACTTTCAACAACCAATTCTATATTCACATCCACATCCACAGTCCTGTGCTTTCCAATGTCAAGCATGATAGGAAGAGAATAATGAAGGAAATCGGCAACCTGTTCACTTCCACAATTCTCCCCCTGAAGAGGATGCTGCGAAGGTGTAAAGAGAGGAACAGACTTAAGGAAGGTGACATCTTTGGAGACTAGGCACCTGCGAGAAGAGGGGTGATAGCACTTGTAACCTTTGGTAGTAGAAAAGTACCCAAGAAAGAGACACTTGAGAGCTTTGGGATCAAGTTTAGTGCGATGTGATTTGTTAACATGCACATAACAAGCACAGTCAAAGACTTTAGGAGGGAGAGAGAAAGCAGAAACCTATAGAGATAAGATTTCTAAGGGAGATTTGAAATCAAGCAGTTTGGTAGGCATGCGATTAATGAGAAAGGAAGCAGTGAGAAGAGCTGCAAACCATAAGCTCTTGGGAACATGCATGCCAAACAAGAGACTATGGGTGACCTCTAATAAATGGCGATTTTTCCTCTCAGCAACCCCATTTTGTTGGGGTGTGTCAACACACGCGAGCTGATGGATAATGACATTATTAGTTGTTGGTCCATTGGCAGTAGTGGTAATGTGTTGTCATTGTTGGCAACCAAGGGCAAACAAATTAGGAGATGTTTTTTGGAAGTGTTCAGGGGCATTTTAGTCCTCTTACATCTCTCAGAGGTAAAATGGTAATTTGGCACAGCTAATAAGCAAGTGACAATACTCATTGGGATGATGGTAGTGTATTGGTAAGTGTTTATGTGCTTATTCCTCCTTATTTTGAGGAGAGAAAGTGGAGAGAGAAAATTGAGGTGGGCTCCACACACTGTGGACCCCACAAAGAGTGTCTAACATGGCTGAGGTAGCAGCCAAATGATCAGACAGTGACAAGGTTGAGGTGATGTGGCCTGGTAATGGTGTAGACAAAAGGAAATACAAAATGGAGTATTTGCTACACTTTGAAAAAGTATAGCATAAAAGTCTCTCCCATACTCGGCCAAAATTTGGCCAAGTTTACCAAATGAGTATTCGGTATGTGTTTTTTGTCTCAGGGGTTTTATTTGCAATTCATTAAGAATTTGGTCTACATGGACATGCATAGTTGAAGCGAAGGACTTGTTTATAAATGACATAAAGCTAAAAAGGGGTTATGTGCAATTTTGAGAGTTTGGAATGCGGAGGGCATTGATTTATATTAAAGGTATTTGAATTTCTCAAGATTCCATTTCAAAGGATTCTGTTTGGTGCAAAAGCTGGCACATCATGTGTGACTCTTCCTTTTTTGAAAATCACAATGCTGAGCATTAAATGAAGGCTTTAATGCTTTTTGGAGATCCTATATAATGAAATCATATTGGTTCTTGGATTTGGTGCACAATGCACGGACTCCCTCTCTATCTTGAACTCTGTGAAGATATTTAATCTCATGCAAAGCACATTCACCTCTGCGCTCTTCGAGATTCCAATTAATGTTGTTTTGTTCACTGTTTTTATTAATGGTCTGATTGAGATTCACATCAAAGAGCTCACATTGCTTCCCACCATTGGAAATAAAATAGAAGGCTGAGGGCATTTCCCACCTTAACCGATCAAGGTAAATAAGTTGAAGGGATTTGCATTGTACGATCCCTTAGGAATCCGAAATGTGGCATCACCTTTTTAGGCACGACTTTTTATGAAGCTTTAAAAGCTTGCAATGCGTTCATCATGCGCTCTTGAGATTCTGATCTTTAAGCATCCATTGGCTCGTGTCTCAGTGAAAGCAACAGGTCTGACGACCTATCTAACGCCATCTCTATGGCCATCAATGCACCTCATTATCTTACTCCAATCTGACACTCTACATTTGATATAATCTGTGCACCTCCATGGTCCTTTGACTCTATGCTTAGCCAGAGTTTGGTACACGTGCATAAAAGATTCCAAATGAAATTTTATCATTGGCCGATCTTTGAAGCTCCATATCTTGGCCGTCCGATGTCCATTTTGGGTGAACCATCTATCAAAATTCTTAGTAAAATACCCTCTTCGTCCCTGCATCAAAAGAACTTGAAGTTTAAACTCAAAAATTAGGGAAAAACGAAGAAGAACTTTGAGAGAGCTTAGGTGAGGAGTTGAAGAAACTTGAACATGATTTTAATGGATATTTTGGTAATCTCTAAACCGTTTCCTTTATATTGTAAGTAGCTTATGAGCTTGTTGGGATGAACTTCATTAGCTACATATGATGGGATATTAGTCCAGTTTGGTAATCTCTAAACCATTTCCTTTATATTGTAAGTAGCTTATGAGCTTGTTGGGATGAACTTCATTAGCTACATATGATGGGATATTGGGAATGGTAGTTTTGATTGTATTTTCTCAAGTTGTAAGCCTTGTTGAGTTGATGCTCAACAGGTGTTTGTGAAAATTTCTTACATAGTTGTTGCTATTGTAAGGGGGGGTTGTTGCCCTTAACAATGTTGGGGCATTGTTGGAAGCAGGAGTAGGGACTCCTGGACTGTTGTTGCACTCAAATTGTAACTTGTGTTGAGTGTCGGGTAATACACGAAGCCCAGGGTTGGGCATTACCCCGTGGATGTAGGCTTAGGCCGAACCACGTATATCTGTGTGCTTTGTCTTGTGGATTTGGAGAACCTTTGTTTTGCAGAATGGGCATACACCCTAGGTAGGCCTGACCATTTTTTGTTGGAGGTTGGGGGTGTATGTGAACTGTAGCCGATAATTACGGCATGCTCCGGCCAGTGGTAAATACAGGGACAGTTGAGTGTGGTTTGTCAGGATAATTTTGGGAAGATTTTTATTGAGCACTAATTCACCCCCCCTTCTCAGTGTCAGCCTGGGAACATCATTAGTAAAGAAGGCTTGGAGGCCACTAATCTCCTCCTTTATCAGACCGAACAATTTTGATACGAGTATCAAACTGAGTAAGAATCATCTGATAAAAATTCTGAAATGCATCACAAACATCATTTTTATGTTTCATAAGAACAGTCCATGTAGCACGAGAAAAATCATCAACAAATGTCACAAAGTAACGATAGCCAAATAAAGAGGTAGTAGGGGAAGGTCCAAACATCAGTATGCACAATATGGAAAGGATCAGCAGTTCTATTTCCATGATATGGATAAGAAGAACGACAATGTTTGGCAAACATACATGGTTCACGTTAAAAAACATGAGAAGAAGCAATAGAAGAAAATAAGTGAGGTAATTGTTTCCTCATTACAGCAAAAGATAGATGGCCAAGAGGGCGATGCCATAACATAACAGACTCCATAGAACTATTATCAGTACGTCCACACACGTAGGACTGAGCTGTGGGCAAAAATTAGTCAAAAAGATAAAGGCCTTGCTCCTCACATCCACTACCAATAATCCTCTTCATCACCAAATCCTGAAAAAGACAATGGGAAGGAAAAAAAGTGACACAACAGTTCAAAGATTTATCAAATGACTCACAGATAGAACATTAAGAGTAAGGTTAGGGACATGAAGAATAGAAGTAAGAGAAATAGATGATGAAACAGGGATATTGCCCTTACTAGAGATGGAGGAAAGGGAGCCATCAGCTACCCTAACCTTATCCTTACCAAAACAAATGGTATAGGAATCATAACAATGGGACGTACCAGTCATGTGGTCAGTGGCACCCGAATCAATGACCCATGACTGGGCTACAGTAGAGGCTGAGGAGGAAGAGGAACTGGCCACTGTAGGTGTAGGAGATGTGGTCAGCTGTGACATGACCCGGCGAAACACTACATCCGCCAAAGTGGAGTCATCATGTGTACTAGGTGGGTACTCCCCAGCATCAGCCACAGTCGTCATAGAGTGTGCCCGAGCTCCCCCTCTACGGCCACCACGAGTACCACTAACCCTACCTCATGGACCAAGAGGACGGCCATGAAGAGTCCAACACCTATCCTTAGTATGTCCAGATCTCCCACAATGATCACATTTAAACCTGCCTCTACCACCTCCAGTAGTACCACCAGTCTCAGCTACTCTGTCTTCCCCACGAGTAGGCCCTTGGCCTCTACCACCTCCACGGGTGTCTCTAAAAGAACTAGAGTTGAGAGCACATCTCTCAAGGGATGGTGCTAGTGCTGGTGCTGGTGCTGGTTCCATATCAATACGCCGAATCTCCTCACTCTGTAAATAGCTGCAGACCTCATCAAGAGATTGAAGGGGGGACCGGCCTAAAATCGAGAGCCGGATGGGTTCATAATCAAGGTTCAGGCCACCAAGTAAAGTGAAGACACGCTCCTTTTCAAGAGCACGATACACCTTTGCTTCATCCGCTGGGTTGGTCAATTGGAGATCCTTGTAGTGATCATACTCTTCCAAAACACTAATATAGGCATTGTAGTACTCAGAAATAGTCCTGTCACCCTGCTTCATTGCATTAATTTTTTGGTGAAGCTGATAAACCTTGACGGAGTCACCCACCCTGGCAAATGTCTGGGAGACACTGTCCCAAATTGCCTTGGCAGTTTCTTTTCTCATAAATCTTCTCCCAATCTCGGGCTTCATGGAGAAGATGAGCAATGTCATGACTGTGGAATTTTCGGTCTCCCATTTTTCATAGGTAGGGGAACCAAGAGCTGGAGCAGTAATGGCACCTGTAATATACCCAAGTTTCCCTTTGCTCCTAAGGGAAAGCTTCACTGAGTGGGACCAATCCAAATAATTGGAGTTATCTAATTTCACAATGGAGATCTGTGGGTGTGAGTTCTCAAAGACAAACTGAGGGGCTGCCGGAGTAGGTTGTGATTCAGCCGAGCCAAACCCAGAGACATCAGATTCAGCCATATTGTGGGGATAAAAAAGGCACTTAACCATACACAAGGATCTCCAAACAAAGTGGGGAGCACACACTCAACCCAAATAAGGATTCCAAACACAAGAAATAAATTCCAGCAGAAAAACACAGGTAAAATCTGGACAGAACTTCACCCACCACCTTCCAAGAAGCAACACCCACTCAAACAAGCTCTGGGCAAAAAAGAGGCCCCACGAAAGTGAGCTATGCTCAACCAAGAGAACCCTTCATCAAAGAGGCACACATGGGGCATAAAGAGTACCCTTGTACGATCCTAATGAGCTGTTCCAAGCTCCAAACCCATGCCGAGAAGAGAAGAGACAGGAGCTGCAACTTTGAGCTGGCGGAAGCCCTAGGTGTAGCTTGGTTGGCTTCAAAAACTTCAATGGAGCTTGAATACAGCTCAAGGATCATCTTCAAACACTTAAATAGGTTGCATGGAATCTATTTCATCTCTCTACAGCAAGTTGTTTACATAGAGGCTTCTTCCTTGAAATCCCTTGTGTGTTAGGATTCCAAAGAGAGGAAAAGAATAGGGAAAGAGGGTGGAAACGATTCTCAAACCTAAAGCTCTGATACCAACTTGGGTTTTAGGTTAGAGATGTAAGTAAGAGACGGAGGAGAAGTTGAAGGACAAAGAGATGAGGAAGAGAAGAAGAAGAGAATGGAGAGAGAGATATTTCGGTTGTGAATATCTTGTGTGTGAGACTTCTCCACACTACCATATTACTTCAATGATAAGAAAAGAATTTACATCCACCTCCCTAGGGAGGTAAAAGATAAAAAGGATAAAGAAGGAAAAATACATAATAAGGCAACTAGTCTAAAGACTAGTTCCTAAACTACCCTTAATACATAACTTCTAACAACTCTAACACTATGCTGCTTCTTGCTAATTGGTTTGGATGATTTATGTTATTTGGGCTCTTTATGTTGATGGATGAGATCATTGTTCCTTGAGACATATATTTGGAGTTTTTCTTTGTGGAAGTATTGCCTGATTTGCTAATTGGACTGTGGTTACCTGTGTTTGATATCCTCTTTTTGGGTTGAGCAATGACTCCCCATTTCCTTTGGTAAAGAACTGGACCCTTAGAGGTTAAATCGATCACAACCAGCCAAGAAAGGAATCAACATATGTCAAAGGAAGTTTGTCCTTGATTTGTTGAAAGAGACAGAGATGTTGGGCTACAAACCAACAAGTTCTCCTATTGAGCAGAATCACAAACTAGGAGAAGATTGTGGTCCCTCTCTTGTTGATGCAGGTAAGTACCAGAGATTAGTGGGGAAACTCATCTATCTATCTATGACTCGCCCAGATATTTCTTATGCAGTGGGAGTTGTGAGTCAATTTATGCATGCCCCCAAGAGTGGGCACTTCGATGCTGTATATCGTATCCTTAGATACTTGAAGTCCTCCCCAAAGAAAGGACTATTGTATGCCAGACATGATCACCTGAGGATAGAGGGCTTCACAGATGCTAACTGGGCTGGATCCATCTCAGACAGAAGATCTACATCTGGCTATTGCACATTTGTTGGTGGTAATTTAGTCACATGGAGAAGCAAGAAACAACTTGTTATAGCTAGATCCAGTGTAGAGGCAGAATTTAGGGCAATAGCTCATGGAGTTTGTGAACTTATATGGCTGAGACGATTGGTTCAAGAGTTGGGGTTTGATACTAATGATCCTATGCGGCTTTATTGTGATAACAAGGCAGCAATAAGCATTGCTCACAATCCGGTGCAACATGATAGAACAAAGCACATCGAAGTGGACAGGTAGTTCATCAAGGAGAAAATAGACTCTGGTTGCATTCGCAACCCTTTTGTGAAGACTGGTGATCAATTGGCAGACATCTTTACTAAGGGCCTTTCTTCTCTTCAGTTTGGTACCCTATTATGCAAGCTGAGAATGTATGATATTTATTCTCCAGCTTGAGGGGGAGTATTAGAGTTTATATGTTGTATGGGTACTTTAGGAACTATTTTAGTTAACTAGTTCCCTTATATTGTATTTTTTCTGTTTTACCTTTTACCTCACGAGGGAGGTGTATGTAATTTCTTTTAGCTCATTAGTGAAGTAATATAGGTGTGGTGGAGACTATTCTCCAACACACAACATTGCACCATTTTCTCTTCTGTTCTTCTCTCCTTCTTCTCTTTCTTCAACCTCCTACCTTCATCTTTCCTTTGTTCACTTCTTGTCTTTAACTTCCAACTCTTTTATGGTACTAACCAATGAAAATAACCATACAAGATACAATTATACAGATTTTTTTTTTTTTTGGATGAATAAATAACTCATTACCAAAGGAAAGGAAAAAGGGGGGGGGGAGGGAAACAAGCACGAACCAAATACAAGACCTGCCAAAACGGCAAGGGCTAGCAAAATAAAAGACAAGAGCCCAAACAAGAACTCCCCTTAAGCAAACAAAGCAAAAACCAACAAGATAACCCGGAGGCAGCCCACGAAACAAGACTCTAGCCCGTAACAAGCAAACAAATACAAGACCTCTAGCAAAATAAAAGACAAGAGCCCAAACAAGAACTCCCTAGCAAACAAGCAAAACCAACAAGATAACCCGAGGCAGCCCCATACAAGACCTCAGCCCGTACAAGCACAAACAAATACAAGACCTGCCAAAACGGCTAGCAAAATAAAAGGCAAGAGCCCAAACAAGAACTCCCCCTAAGCAAACAAAGCAAAAACCAACAAGATAACCCGGAGGCAGCCCCAACGAAACAAGACCTCTAGCCCGGATCTCCTACCTTCATCTTTCCTGTGTTCACTTGCTGTCTTTAACTTCCAACTCTTTTATGGTACCAACCAATGAAAATAACGCATGAACCAAATACAAGACCTGCCAAAACGGCAAGGGCTAGCAAAATAAAAGACAAGAGCCCAAACAAGAACTCCCCCTAAGCAAACAAAGCAAAGACCAACAAGATAACCCGGAGGCAGCCCCAACCAAACAAGACCTCTAGCCCGGATCTACAGTCTCACGGCAAAAAACATGATCTATAGTAACCAAACTCAGAGGCAAAATCTTCTCAGCACAGGGAAGGGAGTAGGCAATGTAGGGGCAAATCCCAGCGAAAGGAGGGGAACTAGGGTTATGGCGGCGGAAGACACTTAAAGGCGGGGGGGCTTTAGGCTGGGGCTCAAAGGAGGGAGCATCAATAGAATAACTAAGGCCCAAACAAGACTGGGCCAAGAGACCAGGGTTGGAGCAGAGGGGCGAGGTACTAGGAGCAACCGGACTGTTTGGCCCAGCCGAAACATCGGCAAAGGAGGGGGAGATGGGCCGAACCACTGGGCCCATGAAAGGGGGATCAGGCGTAGAAGATATGAAGGACTTTTTGATGCCCTTCAGATAGGCGGCAATCCCAAAGCTAAAAGGGGGAGAAATGGGAGTGATAGAAGGAGAAGGAGAAGTCAGGGCGACAGAGGGCGAAAGCGACTCAACAACAGAAGAGGACAGAGTCTCTTCAATGGTGGTGACAGAGCCAGCAGGGATTTGAGAGAAAATCTTGCGAGGCTCAGGAGAGAAGGGGTGAAGTTGGTCACGCTCAGTTCCCAAGACCAGAAAACGATTGTGACCGATGGTTCCTGACCAGAGAACCAGAGGACAATCGGATGGGGTCTCATGGCCACGGGGGGAGGTGGAGGTGGAGGCACCGCGGCGGAGCTTGTTGCGCAGACGGCTTCAACGACGGCCTCGAACAGCGGAAGGAAGAGCAAAGGGCTGGGGAGAGGAAATGGAGGAGGATACAGAGAGATGATGTGGCTGTGGGTTTTAGGAGGGATCACAGTGGAGGCTATGGGCTGAGGAGGAGAACTGGAGAGGGCAACAGAGGAGTTGTTGGCCGGAAAAAGGTTGGTGGTGTTTGTGTTTAGGGTGAAAGGGCAGTCCAAAGAGGGATGGGCGGTGCATTTATCGGTGGAGTGGCCGAAAGCTTTACAAGATAAACAATGGGGAGGGATCCAGCCATATTTGATGGGCTGATTAAAGGAGAAGCCTTTGTCATCAACCACAAGCACAGAGGATAGCAGCGGAGAGTCAGCCAGAACTTCCTCACAAATACGGGCAAACATGAGATGATCTTGGAGCTTTGTTCTACCATCAGAGTAGAGGGGTTTTCCAAGCACCGAGCCAATCACGCTAAGCCCTTTCTCACACCAGAAGTGCAGAGGGAGACCAGGGAGAGAAACCCAGAGGGGAAGGGAGCTTAGGTCAAGTCAGTTGAGCTCAAGATATCTGTTCCATTGCCGGAGGAAGAAAGGCTTTTTACCGACGTTCCAAGGACCAACATCCAGAACTCGACTTTTGTCAACATCATCCGCAAACTTGAAAATGAAGAGGCCATTATCAAGCAGGTAAGTTTCAAAACCATTGCCGGTTTTCCACTGCTTTGTAAGGGAAGCTTTTACAAGGGGAAAGGGGGGGCGGGTGCCCAACAAGGCAGTTTGCCCATTTTTTTGCTTCGAAGGACAGCAGCTCAGCTTCATAATGGGCTGCTTTAGAGCCACCGATGATGGTAGGAGGGACAAAATGAAGGGGGCAACCTTCACGGAGGGAGGGAGAATTGCTGGGGCAAAGGGAGGACCAAGATCTGAGCTCGGGGAGGGAAGGTGATGATAGGTTAGGGGGAGGAGGAGCCCTGGGCGGTGGCGGCACCATCCCAGGGAGGACGGACATTGAAGGGGACTCCTTCCTACATCAGATCGAACTTGAAAGTCAGTCACCGAAAGTTACCACTTTTTTTTAGAAGATCTTCACAATTATACAGATTTAGTATGACTTTATTATGATAAGCACACTCTTTAGTGCATTAAGTGTTCTCTAAACCACTGCATTCAAAGTTTTCCCAATCAGAGGCAGCTGCAAACAGTAAACAGACCTTGACAAAACTTTGCAATGTGTGGAATAATACTTCACAAGTTACTCGTTGTTTTCTAGCATTACATCAAACCCCCCACCCCCACCCCAACCCCCCGCCCCAAAAAAAATAAAAAATATAAAAGACATGTTTAAATTTCGATTACAACTAAATTTACCTGGACAGCTAGTATTTCCAGATGGACAGCACCCATTTCATTTTTGTCGCCAAAACGCCAGTAAAAGTTGTTTTGGACAGTGATGTGGACCACATCTAACTCCAGGTAACTGCCAAGGTAGGGGGAAGATATGACACAAAATGGTGATGAGGAAGATTACAGTATCATTCTGATTAAGAGAATAAAAAAAGTAATTTAAACAACCCTGAAATGACTGCAAAAGGCCAAGGACATCAACTTACTCAAGGCTGTCTGTTCTCCGAGGCATCATGATTACAGGCTTTCTAAGCGACAGATCCAATTTTAGAGCAGGTGATCCTTCAATTTCACTTGTAGTGAACCACTTTTCAGAGTTGGTAACTTGATCTTTCAGTTTTACAACACCCTCAGTATTGTTGGGAACAAGGCCCATGAAATAGCTAACAACCTACAAATTAATTGTATTTAAAAAATATTAGGCTAAGAATGAGATGACAAGAAAGAAGTATGAAACTCGAAGTGTGTTACCTCCTGCACAAAGCGATTCAAATATATGATTCGTACTTCTGAAAGTTGCCCAAAGAGGCTATAATCACAACCTCTATAATCATCATCATCGACGCTAAAAGAACTGAAGACCAACTGCACATCCACAGGAAATATTTTGATTTTCAAATGGAACTCATTGAACAACATGATTTATCTGTTTTAACATATGAGCAACAAGGTAGAAGGCATAAATGAGAATAAACCTAGAACATAGAGGGCAATATTTGTCTAACCAAACAACGAAATTTCCCTTTGGACAAGAAGCAACTCTGTGAAATTTCTCACCGCAGGCGGTGGCTGGAGGAGGGCTAGCAGGTGGCCAGAGGAGCCGCAGGTGGCAGGTGGTGGCAGGCGGTGGCCTGAGAAGGGCCCAGCAGGCAGTGGCAGTGGGAGACTGATGTGATTGGCACAAAAAAGGAGCCCAAAAGGAGGGCAAAAGGGGCACCGGTGGTGGCGGCAGTGGCAGGTAGCATGGTGGTGGTTAGTGGTCAGCAAAGGTTAGCGTGGTGCGACATGCATTAACACACGTTCAGTCAACCATGCTGAACCAAAAGGCTGAAGCCTCGGCGGTGGCAGCGGCGGTGGCGGCGGTAGTGGTGGCGAACTCTAAAAAAAATCCCTAAAGGGATTGCTCTCTGATACCAAGTTGAAAGAAAGAGAGAAAAGAGAGAATGATTTGGCTTCTCAATGAGACAGAGGCCACCACTTTATTTATAATCTTAAGAATATTACAAATATGAACACATTAAACATGTGCGTGAATCTAGACACTCTAATGTACCTAGTTAATTACACACTTTACCAAGAGAACCACAAGAGAAGAGAACCGAACCGAACCGAACCAATGTTCAACACTTCAACAGGTTCCCTTTCCTCTATTTGTGGTAAGGGAAATGTTCGAGTCACTTCTTCTATTTCTCTTGATTCTGTTCTTCATGTCCCTAATTTTTCCACTAACCTATTATCCGTAAGTCATCTAACCAAATCCTTAAATTATTATATCAGGTTCTTTCCTTCCTATTGTCTTTTTCAGAATTTGGTGACAAAGAGGATAATTGACAGTGGACATGAGGAAAAAGGACTCTACCTTCTTCACCCTCGGACACCTGTTTTGCCTACTGCTCAGTCTTATGTTTGTGGCCGGAGTGTGAGTAGTACTATGGATGTTGTGATGCTTTAGCATCAACGTTTAGGCCACCCATCTTTTGTTATTATGAGAAAATAATTACCCCATTTGTTTACCTCTTTTTCTTCTTCTCATGTTTTTTAGTGTAAACCATGTATTTTTGCTCAACATTGTCGTTCATCTTATCCTTATCATGGTAATAGATCCACTGTTCCTTTCATTATTGTACATTCTGATGTTTGGGGGACCTGATCCCACTACCTCTTTGTCCGGATATCATTATTTTGTTTCTTTTGTTGATGACTATTCCCGGTCCACTTGAACTTTTTTTGATAAAACAAAAGAGTGACGTTTTTTTTTTTGTGAGTAAAAAAATGTATTACCAAAGCCCAAAAAGGGCAGGGGAGAAGGGGGGGGGGAGGGGAATATACAGAGGGAAGAGAAGGGGGGGAGAAATACAAACCCCAAACTAACTAAGAGGGGGGTCATAAAATAGAAACATTTAATCCTCAAGAGATAACAATATGCCTATTCCTTGGGGAGTCAAAAATGGGCTTATGATAAATAAAGCTGAGCTTTGAGGAGACATCAAAGGAGATGGCTTTCCAAATCAAGTCGAAAGACCCAGAGTTGGAAGTCCATCTCCTAAGGTTCCTCTCCATCCAAATGTGATAAAGAACGACGCCACACACTAACTTTCCAATCGTATCAGAGATAAAGCTGCCAGAGTAAGTCATGATCATCCAGAGCCACTCTCTAGCAAAGGGGAGGGGTCTCCTGCTACGAGGCCAGTTAAAAGAAAGGGCTTTTTTCCAAATTGTAGAGGTAAAGGGGTAAGCAAAGAAGAGGTGACCAGTTTCTACGGATCCGTTCCAACAGAAGGTACAGGACGGGGTTACAGGAATACTACGGTGGAGGAGAAAAGATTGGGTGGGAAGGCAAAGGTTAAGGGTTCTCCAGGTTGTGAAGCTATGGCGGGGGATATGACCTTTGAACCAAACAAGATTGTGCAAAAGGACCGTAGGAGCATGGGGTCTAACAAAGTTCCAGGCAGAGCTGAAACTAAAAAGGCCATTGTGGGAGGGGAGCCAAACTACCTTATCTACAAGAGATGGGGGGAGGGAGAGAGCGGGGGAAGGGATGACCAGATCTGGGAGATGATGGGAATAGGGGGGGAGGGGGGGACCAGGAACCATGAGAAGTTATGGAGGAAAGGGGGGCAGACTTAGGGATGCCGGAGGAGTAGACCGATCTGACCCCAAATAGATTATAGAGGACCCTTGAGGGTGCCAGAGGGAGGTAGAGGAACCATCAGCAATAGAGGAGGTGGCTCGAAGCACAAGAGGGCAGAGGAGGAGAATTTTGCGCCAAACCCAAGAGTCAGCAGGAATGGGAACGGTCCAAATGGAATCATTTTTTAGGAGATGGGAGTAGACCAAATGAACCCAAATGGAGTCGTGCTTAGAGGCGATTTTCCAAATAAGCTTTAGAATTCCCACAATATTAGAGTCGCGAATACGCCGAATGCCCAGGCCTCCTTCAGATTTGGGGAGGCAAATGGACTTCTAGCTAATAGGATGAAGGAATTTGGAGGTTCCTTCCCTTTCCAATGGAAAACACAGAAGAGGTTTTCCATGGCTTTAATGGCAGCTTTAGGAAGGCCATAGACCCCACACCAATAAATGTAAGAGGATTGGAGAACCGACTGGATGCATTCGAGCCTACCAGCATAGAAGAGAAGCTTGTCTTTCCAGAGCTGGAGACGCTTGCGGATGTTGTCAAGCATAAGGGTACAGTGGTGACTCGAGAGACGAGAAGGAATGAAGGGGAGACCCAGGTATTTCACTGGGAGGGCGCCAAGGGAAAAGCCAGTCAGGCGCAGGAGGGTATCTCTATCAAAAACAAAGATTCCAAAGAGAGAGTTTAGATTTAAGAAGGTTGATCCGAAGACCAGAGAGGCTCTCGAACAGGTGGAGGGAGGACATGATGGCAGAGATAGAAGAGGGGGAAGCTTTGGAGAAGATCATTAGATCATCAGGAAAGGCAAGATGGGTTAGGTTGAGATGCTTACATTTGGGAATAGGGGAGATTAGGTGGAGGTCAGTTTTTGCTTAGATGCTCCTCGAAAGGACTTTCAGGGCAAGGGAGAAGAGGAAAGGAGAGAGGGGACAGCCTTGGCGAATGCCAACTTTTGATCTAAAAAAGCCAGCAGGGGAGCCATTGACGATAACAGAGAAGGAGAGGGAGGAGTTACAAGCATGAATCCAGCGGATGACAGGGGGGGGAAGCCCATCTGAGATAGCACGCCGCAGATGAAATCCCAGCGAAGGGAATCAAAGGCTTTGTGAAGGTCTATCTTCATAAGGGCAGCGGGCGAATGTGATTTGCAGTCGAAGCCGCGCACAATCTCAAAGCATAGGATGATGTTGTCTGCAATGCTCCTGACAAAAATAAAGGCAGATTGATTGGGGCTCACCAAAGAGGGGATGACAAGTTGAATTTGTTGGCAAGGATCTTGGCAATGATCTTGTAGATTAGATTGCAGAGAGAAATAGTCTTGAAGTCAGACAGGGAGGAAGCCCCATCTTTTTTAGGGATGAGGCAAAGAAAAGTCTGATTGATCTAGCCAAGCTGGTTGGGGTTAAAGAAGAAGCTACGGATGGCTTTATTCAGGTCTTCTTTAATGGAATCCCAGCAACTGAAGAAGAAACCCATACTGAAGCCATCGGGGCCAGGGGCCTTATTGCATTTGCGGGAGAGAATTGCCTTGGTAATTTCGTCATCCGATGGGATGGCTAAGAGAGAATCAGCCAAGCAAGTGGGGACAAATTTGTTAATGAGGCTAGGGGGAAGGGGAGGATTGAAGAGGGAGGAGAAAAAGGAGATAGCTTCAGACTTTATGTCGAGGACAGAGGAGAGCGGAGTCCCGTCATGAGCAATGAGCAAGGTGATGGAATTGGAGTTCAATCTGGTTTTTAAAGAGCAATGGAAGTAAGCCGAGTTTGAGTCTCCAAGCTCAAGCCACTTAATGCGGGATTTCTGACGAAGGAATCTTTCTTCTTGAGAGGAAAGGGAAGAGAGCTCCTCAGAAAGCTTCTTTTCCTCCTCAGCCAGCAAAGGGTTAAGCGGGTCCAATTGGAGGCGGGATTGGACACTAGCGAGATCCAATCGACAAGAGGAGACTCGAGAAGGGATATTACCAAAAGTGGAGGAAATCCAGCTTTTGAGGGCAGATTTGGTGAGGCGGAGCTTTTTGGCGAAGGCAATGAGGGGGAGAGAGGGGCAACAGACGGGAGAGTTCAAGGCTTTAAGGTTGGTTGGGAGGTATAGAGGGTGGGAGGTCCACATATCGAAAATTTTGAAAGGCTTGGGACCGAAGGAGGTATATTGCTGAATGAGGAGGTGACAGGGGCTGTGGTCAAACAAACCCTGGAGGAGGAAGTTAGCATAGGAGTGAGGGAAGGAAGAAAGCCAAGTTTCATTGATGAGGAAGCGGTCAAGCTTGCAAGCAATCCGATCACTACCCCCCTACGATTGTACCAAGTGAAGGGGGATCCCGACCATCTAAGATCATCAATGCCGACGTCCTCAAGGCAATCATTAAAAGCATTAACGGAAAAAGAATCAAGGGGACAACCACCAATTTTCTCAGATTGAGATCTGACAACATTGAAGCACATTGATGTTTATGATGCTTTAAAAAAATTTTATCAGTTGATCTATACTCAATTTAGTACTCGCATTCAAATGGTTCGTTCTGAATTCTAATAAGGGGGGCGAGTACATGTATGGGGAGCTCCAACAGTTTTTACTGATAATGGAATTTTTCATCAAGTTGCTTGTGTTGACACCCCTCAACAGAATGCGGTGGCTGAGAGGAAAAACCATCATTTGTTGGAAGTCACTAGAAGTCTCCTCTTTGGCATGCATGTTCCTAAGACTTTTTGGTCTGACGCTCTTCTTGCTGCTGCCTTCCTAATCAATCAGATGCCAACTCAACTCCTTGGCTCCAAATCCCCTCTGGAAACCCTTTCACCTCAACCTTCTGCCTTTTCCCTTCCTCTTAAAGTGTTTGGGTGTGTCTGCTATGTTCATGTCAATAAATCAGCTCGAAAAGCTTGACCCTAAAGCACTCAAATGTATTTTCCATGGCTATTCAGCTTGTACTAAAGGGTATAAATGCTACCATCCTTCGTTTCAAAGGTGACTTCTCTGCAAAGATGTCACCTTCTTCGAGTATATTCCTTTCTTTTCTCCTCATCAACATCCTCTTCAGGGGGAGAGCAGTGAACAGGCTGCTGATGTCATTCCTTTTTTGTCTCCTTCGCATACCTCCACCTCCCCATTCCTACTTGACATTGGGAAATACAAAGAAGTGGATGTTGTTGACATTGATACTTCCAACAGTTCAGCAAGTTTCTGGGATTCTATATACATTGGAAGATATCCTATCTTACGAGGTGAAATTTGATGTGTTTTTTTTTTTTTTTTTCTTTTTTGGGTCTCTGGGCCTCTGTAGACTCTTTATGCACCCTTCCCATCTTTTCCTAATTAAATTTGTAATAAACATCTAAAAATAGGAGGCTTTGGGGTCAACCCATGGAATAGAATTTGATACTTTGACCTTGTCACCACCCACTCGAAATAGGAGGCTTTCGGGTTCACCCCGGTAACAAAGAAGGAATCCATTGCACGGGAGCGCATCCAAGAATTAAGTCCTGCTAGCACGAAGAACCAAGCAACGGCTAGCTGATGCTACTATTCACACCCCAACTAAAACCGACTACTGGAAATCACTTACAACTAGGGGATGCACCTTACTCAACCAAGCAACTCCAGAGCACGCTAGTGCGCCAGAACAACAAAGACAAGGCTCCTGTGCCCAATTATTAGTAAGCTGATCTACGAGCACCGTGATTCAAATGCATGCAATAGGAAATAGCTTTAGTAATTGTTGATTTTCCAGGGAAAAATTGGTCTTATGGGCTGTGACACTGTTCACGTGAACAGTGACGTGAACAGTGTTGGTTGCAACACTGTTCACGTGAACAGTAACATGAACAGTGTAGTGGGGTACAGGGGTAGTTCTGTCCTTTGTACTTTGTTTATTTTATGATTCAATAATATATATATGAGGGAGCAGTCCTGCGGCAAGCTATTCTATTCTTGCCGTAGGCTGTCCTCTCCTCTTTGGACAGCTTTGTTTCTACTTCTTCTCTCTTAGTCTCTTTCTCTTCTCTTCTCTTCTCTTCTCTTCTCTTCTCTTCTCTCTCTATTCTGGTTACAAGGCTTTTGTTATTGTAACAGTAATTAACACTGTGGAAGCAGGAGGGAAGATCGAACACAATATGGGTGCTTTTCAAGGCAAGGTGATCCAATCTTTCTGCGTAACTTAATAATTTCAATCCTTCTGCCTACGCAACTTCAAACTAGTTGAGACCACTCTAAGTGGTTCTCCTGCTGAACCCTGTCATACTAAATTACAAGATAAGTGAGGCAATCCTTATCAGTTATACAATCCAGTTAAATAAAGGTACCTAATCCTTATCAGTTATCACTTAGATATACTTAATCACAACAAACTAGTAAGAGATTGCCTCTGAGAACAAAAAAAAGGAAAATATGCATGGAAATATGAAAACAACAGATGCAATCCCAAACAAAAACAATAAGGGATAATTATGAAATTGATAATACAAGAGAACGGATAGGAAAAAGTAGAGAAGAAAAAAAGGAAAGAGACTACCTCAACAAAAGAACTGCCCCCAGGATTCCTCATGTCACAGACCCAGAAGTACGGATGGGCACTAAGTAGATTGTCATCACTTATTTTCAGATTTCCCAAGGCAGCATCTATGCTAAAAGAAGATGGGAATACCTTCAGACAAAAAGTAATCAAATATGAATCAACAGGATACAGACTATTTAAAATACCAAACAGACAATCAAAAAGTATATGCCAGCAGACCTTGATATCGGTGCGCAAATTATTTTGCGATAGCGTAGCAAGTTTAGATCCATTTTCATTCATTAATGATATCTGGGCACGGGCCATACTCATTGATAAATCAAAGATGACTCTGGATTTCCCTTTCCCCAGCAGTCCTTTAATGATAGGCTCTTTGATTGTAGCTGAAGGTTGATCCTCAATCGAAGCATCCCCAAAGTTATTCTGTTCTATTTTGGTTGACAAAGATTTTTCAGTTAAAGCATCAGAGGCTCCATCCTCAATGTTGATAGCATTTACAAATTCCAGAACTGCAAGAATTGTCGGCCTACGACAGAAAAATGACAAAGTAGCTAGGGTTACCATTACCTGCAAGATACCATAATAAAACTAGTTAGCGAACGACTGAGGAAGTAGTGAAAGAATTTCAAGCATTGAGCACTTACCCGTTTATCAACATTAGTATATAGAGGAGAGTTCGGGTCATAGATAACTATTTGAGCTTTCACAAAACTATCCAAGTTATCAGTTACTACCATTTCCCTAGTTACTGTTCTAGGTTCAGCATCAGGGAGTAGACCAGCAATATGATTAAAGCTAGGAGGAAGTGGTTGTTCAGGACAGTCAACAAAGTCAACCAGGTTCTCAGATGCTTCAAAAAACTTGTCATCTTCACTATGAGTTTTATCAACAACAGACAAGGGCGCATCCAAAGTGGTGATGTCAGCGGTCTTGATGAAGGATCTTGCCAGATAGCATGGTTGAGTACCACCATTGCAAACTAAATCTTCAATTTCCAGGGATTTCAAGACAGTACCAATAAGCAGGTCATTCCCCCTAATTGAAACTTCAACCTGTTTTGTAGATTAATTAAATTTATCAAATAAAAAAGAAAAAAAAGAAGAAGAAGAAAACAAACAAATTAGACATGAAACGAAACAAGCCAAAATAACAAACTCACCTGACCACCTATTGCACGGAAGTCAAATAGACGAATCTCTTCTTCTAGAAGGACCTTCATGAAACTTCCATTAACCTAGAAAAGACAATAGAAATAAGTTATTCGTAACAGCTAGATTAGAATTAAACTTAAATTCAGACCAAACTTACTTGATGACTATAATTGAAACAGATCTTTAGTTCATCAAGATTGCCTGTGACAAACACTTTTTCCATCTTCATTAAATCCATCACAGTACTGTTTTCCACAACTTCAGTTTCAGCATCTCCAGGTTCTGAAGAAGTTTTGGATAAATCAGTGATAGGAACAGAACCCTGCACAAAAATCCTTATAAGAATCCCTACTCATGCACAGAAAGTCTGCTCTATATATATTAGGCTGAAATGATTAAGTGGCACTCTGAACTTCTAAATCCACTTTCTGTTCAAAATAAGCAAGGTATATGAGAAATAAAACTACATATATAATAAATCTAAGAGGAAGATCATACACACAAACACCCCTACACACCAACCCACCCACCCCCAATGCCATACCGATGCACGATATATAGCCCCTTGAAAGCGTCTCTGCCAAGTTTTCCTCGATTCATCAGAATCCAATCGCAACACGAGGGAATTTACATCTTCCACAACCTAAAAATGTAATATGAGAAGTTCAGCAACAAAATCTAAGCATATAGCTCAAATTCAAGTCACGAAAGGTGACTGCCATCCCCAGACAATGACAAGGTCAAACCTCACCTTAATATTAGATTGCGCAGCATCACAAACAGCTAAAACATGTGGCACATTACCAACAATTTCTGCTGGAACCTGATATATTTGTTTTCCCCGAAGACTGCAGATAAAAGCACGAACATAAAGTACATAATGGTAAATATGAAAGAAATATGAATCTCTGTTCTGCAACAACAAAATGTAGACTCTGGACGTGAAAATGTGGAATTTTTTCTAATGGCAATCATCAGAAGTCATTAGCAAGGTTTAAAGTATCGGTGTCGGTTATTTGATCGGAAAAGTGATTTTAAGAGACGTATCTATTGTATTATGGGTACAAGGGTATACTTGTCCATTAGGGTTTAGTTGGTGTTGCCGTAAGGGTATAACTGTAACTTGTACCTCATAAATTTTATAATAAATAGAGAGGGCTTGTGTCTCATTGACATAAGTTGAATTCCTCAAAATCCATCATGGTATCAGAGCAGATAATGTAGATTCTGGCCAGAAGAAGAACCAAGGTGGTTCGAGTCACCCTCATGTGGACCAGCTTGGACCAGTTCGAACCAGCCAAGAAGATCAGCTCAAGCCAGCCAGCTGACCTTCTAGAAGAGGCCTTAGTTGGCCACGATTTTGATAGGAGATCATCTCCAACTGCCTAGTTGCTAACTAATTTAGTTTCTATTTTAGTATCCCTTTTTTTTTTTAATTACCCCGAATATTACCTGGGACCCGGGCCAGCCCCTAGAATTTTATTAAAATCAATCAATGAATAAAGAATACAGGGGGGGGGGGGACGTACCCGACCCACACAAACTTATAAAACTTATTTCCTTAGAACTGGCAAACCAGCCCTGTCCTCTCTAAGAATACGCTGCAGGTCACCTGGCAGCCAGCTGCCAACGTGGAAACTGATGGAGGAACCCGTATCACAGGCCAGGTTGGCCATCCAATCAGCCACCATGGTACTCTCTCTATAAGCAAAGGTGACCAGCGCCCAAGTAGCACAAACTAAGGCCATGACCTCCTGGAAACAATACCAACCCCACTAGAGATTACACCTCTTATGACTAATTATTCTAACAGTGGAAGCAGAGTCCGAATTTACCACAACATCAGAAAGACCCAAATAATGGCACAACTTCAAGCCATCTCTCAAAGCTCTCAACTCAGCCAAAGAGTTAGTGCAATCGCCATAGAAGTGAGAGAAGGCAGCCAACACAACACCTTCCCTATCCCTGACTACCCCTCCACCCCCTCCAACACCAAGATTGCCTCTACATGCACCATCCACATTAAGCTTCACCGAGATAAAAGGTGGGCACCAATAAACAGAAAGAGGACTTTTCAGCCGGGCAGGAGGAGCTGAAAGACCGAAAACCTGCAGAATTAAGCCCTCTAGAGGGGAAGATGAACGCCCGATCTTGGACGGGTACGAAAGACTTCTCACCCAGCGCTTAACGCATTCAATAATAGCACAAGAAGCCCGCCTGCTTTCCCCATGTCTTCTGTTGTTCCTTTCCTTCCATAACTCCCAAACAATCAAGGATGGTACAAGCCCTATAACATAGGCACATAGACTGCCACAGCCCACCGACCCATGCCAAAGAAAATTACGACCTCTGATGCCCTGCAAAGGCAGCAAATCAATATCAAAGACACATGAAAAGAACCTCCAAACCTTTGCCGCAGTACCTCCAGCAATCAGGCAATGGTCAGTGGTTTCCCTCTTAGGCCTCCCGCAACAGTTGCATTTCGAAGCCAGAGGAATGCCTACCGACATTAAAGACTCATCTGTGGGGATTTTCCCATTAAGGAGCTGCCAAGTAAAAAATGCTATCTTCGTAGGCAAAGATTGGTTCCAGATCCAGCTAGCGTAAGGAACCTCAGGCGACCTGCCCCGCACTTCATTCTAGGCCGATTTTGGTGTGAAAACACCATCACAAGTGATAGTCCAAACCGTTTTCACAAGTGATAGTCCAAACCAACACATCATCCTTATCTGAGAAAGTAAAATTTCCTTGGAGGATGCTTTGCCTCACCCCAGCCGAGTCAATCCGAATCAACAAGTCATTCTTCCAAGTGCCATCCTCATTTACTACATCCTTAACACGCAAATCGGTATCAAATTGTAGGGTGTTGTCCATATAATCTAGCAAAGGACCAACTCCCACCCAGTTGTCAAGCCAGAAAAGGACATTTCCAACACCAACTAACCACCGTGACTTATACAACAAGTAATCTATAAAAGCCAAAGCACTTCTCCAAGATTTCGATGCAGGCCCACCCGACCCTGCCAAAACAACATGTTTACCTTTAAAGACTTTGGCCCTGAAAAGAGCACTCCAAAGCGAGTGATCAGCATGGATTCTCCATAAACCTTTGAGCCTTAGTGTCCTTCCTTATTTGTTTTAAAAGGCTGAGCTATAAAGCCTAGTGGTTTCTAATTCTAGTTACCTTCTATTTTAGTTAGGTTTTTGACACAGTAGAAGATAGGTAGGCTAGATATCGTTCTAGCACAAACGACCCTCGAATCCACAAGGTAGAAGATAAGGACGAAAATGTCAAATTTCAATAGATTTCAAGCTGAAGAGTTCTGTTGTTGATGAAAAAAGAAAATAGGTGCTGTCCACAGTGCTTGATATGGATCTCCAACAAGGGAAGACTCGATCTCCAATAGAAGAACTTCGATCTCCGAAAAAATTTACACTCCAAAAATCGCAGAAGGGGAACAACAGCTATCGATCCAAAAAAAGCTTCTAACTCATGGAGGTAAGGTGGAGGGCAGCAACTAGATCAATTGATCACCTCATTAGTGCTGCCCTTTGAGAAGGGTGAGAACCAAGGGAAGGAAGGAGAGAGAGACGATGGACGAGGGTGGCTGCTCTGTAACCTAGATCAAAATCTTTGGCTCTGATACCATGTTAACAAAACAATGAGAGATGTAATGCTTGAATGATCTTATGATCACCCTAAGCCTCTTATTTATAATTGAAGAATAAATTACATAGGACATAAATATCCCTACTATAGCCGACTCTATTAAGTGAGTTGGCTAAACATAAAAATAAACCCCAAAAGACCAGAATACCCCCCCCCACTGTATTCTGGTGTACATAATCCAACAGAATTCTTATACATTCCAAACTCACTTCATCATTTCATTTCATAAAAGAATCCTTATACATTCCAAACTACCTTCATCATTTCTTTTCATGCAATTGTCATCACACTCAAAACAAGAACCAAAATAACTAAAATATGAGAAGTTTCCTTCAAGGTCCAAATTTTTTATATATAGGGTGACTTGGCTCCCTGTTGAAATCAAAACCTTTTAGTGAAATCACCGAGGTCTGGGTGAAATCAAATAAAATTGAGGGAAAAGTTCAATCTAAGTATTTAGCAATGAGATAACTCTCCCCTTCTAGATCTTTCAAAGACATAAATAACATAATTAAGGATATATAGTGGTGGTTTTATCACCACAATAGGTGAGCTAGAGTTATAGCCTCATCTTTGAGGGCAAAGTCGCAATGGCTCGTAAGGATAACTACCAACTACCAAGAGTATAAATCAGTCCCACACAGGAGGTGATGAAATCAAGGGTTTGTTATAGACCTGAGGTTCTTTTGTAATGTGCTCAGGTGGTGGCTCCCTACATCATATTTATTTTCTTTTCCTTTTCACTCCATTTCTAGCAATCTAGCTTACACTAAGTGGCACATCATATTCGAGTTGGATTATTTTCATTTTTTACCATACCTAATAAAATTCTGCTATCATAAAAAAGAAAAGGATAATTACAATTAATGCAAGATTTCGCCACACGCACACACACAGAGAGAAGGTCTCGAAATTCATAGTTTGCAAGAGGATACATGTCATTGAGCAACAAAAAGATTTGTTGATTATTTAGCTTTTGTCTCTTGTCAATAAACAGAGTTTTATCTTGTGATGTGGCTAGATAGAGTAGGTTTGTCAAGGGGATGAAATTTCAGAATTATATTTCTACATTAATAGGTTTCTATACTGAAATTGATAAATATTTTGAAATTTCAGGCAATGCCAAATGGATCACATGTTTTCTTGCGTGGACTTTTCGGTTGTCTGTCTTAGCTTGATTACATAATTTTCATGGAGCCAAGGCGAACCAAAGTGATGCCCAGCCGCAGTAAAATTATATCATAGAAATAGGGGTAGAAATGAAAAATGGGGAAGATCTATGATATATGGATGGCCCAAGACTGGGTTTTTAGGTCTGGTTGTCTTGACACATAAGGAAACTGGTCGCCTCAAACCTCAAGGCCCAGCTTGCTGTCTTGGCAGCACCTTGAAAACTATGCTTGATTACCAAGTATCACAGAAACCATGCACGAAAACAAACGCTATAAAGAAAAATAACCAGAACCTTGATGCAGCCTAAATCCCATCAATATGTTACAGTATATCCTAAATTCCTCAATATGCAGAAATGAGAAAATCTCGAAAGCAGGAGAAACCTGATATACTGCTTGTAAGTTTTGGAACCAGGACTCTCAAGTACATAAAGAAATGGCCCCACCAAACAGAAGTATCTACGCTGCCATACAGCTTCCCTATTTCCAACGCCCTACCACCCACATAAAGAGTGAAAAAATGTTAGAGGACAGTACAATAGCAAATCATATCAAACTAGTATCAAAATTGGGAAGAGCAAACCTTCCAAACAAGCAGAGACAGCCATCCCTCAAAATCAGATTGATTCCCACGGCGAAGAAAATCTGTTTTCTCCTTCTCCTCACTCTGAAAGACCTTCACAATTTGCATTAGCCGATGGTACCGGGCTGGAGAAAAATGAAATCCCAGGGAAGGAAGACGCACAGAAAGTCTTGTAGAGGGAAAGGATGGATTCAGTGATCGTATCTGCAGATGGTGGTGAAAAATCATAAAGTTTTCCATAGGTTGAGATATCATTATGTATAATTATATGAAAATCACTCTCCGAGAAGTAATGACCTGCTGAAGATTTAGGACAATCCCACACTTGTCAATAACAGGTAGGAAACTAAAACCACTTGACTTCCCAGAACTAGATGATGTATCCACAGGATTTTGACTCCAAATATAGTCACCATCAACTAGAAAAGCAGAAACATCACTCAAACACAGGTTGAACTGCAAGTACATATCCATCTCCTTTGATGAGTCCAATTGAGAGTCATCCTGCAGATATGTAAAGAACCTACATCACCATCTGACTCTCACGGAGTACAAAACAATATTAGCATAAAGCTCCTGAAAATACCTGTGTACGGATCACCAAGTTTCCTAAATCAAGCAGAAGTTTAGTCTCATGAGAATTGTCTGGACAGAATAAAGTAGGAATGGTAATCTTGGGAGCAGCAATATCCAAGTCCAACAAAAACCTGACAGCAGATGAATGTGAGAAGAAACTAGAAATCATAAATTTGATAAGCCAAATATAATTCCAATTCCAACCTTGTTCCACCTACAAAACATGTCCATATCACATTATGGGCTTGCTTTGCAATACATAGTGGCTTTAAATATAAACACATCAATTGAAATGTTACTTCAGACATGGTTCCTCTTTTTTTTTTTTTGTGGGGGGAGGAGGGGGTTGATGTAATAATATATGGGGACTGAAGTATAACAAATTTTTCCTTCAAATTTTCCTGAAAATATATATATATACCAGATACTTCAAAATTCTGAAATAAACCCAACCTAACTTGATACATTTCAAAATTTTAAAATAGACATAACCTAAAAAATTTTACTGAAGAAAGAAGAAAAGAAGTACCGTGCAACAATAAAGAGGGGCCACAACCTACCTAAACCCGATAAATAAAGGGACCAATACAACAAGGGCCAAAAAGGCCCACAAAGCTGGACCAACCATCAAATCCTCATAAAGGATAATTCTTCCGCAACCACAGTATGATGCCTCACAACACCAAGTCTAGCGAACTCACCCACCAAAGATTTAGCGGACCTTGGTCTCCACTAAAATGAAACATTGGCCAATAAGATCAAAAAGCGATAGTATTTGATAAATTGAGAGAATCTCCAAGGTGGCCTCTGCCATTCCTAAATCAACATATAATGACTGCTGAATCACATTCAACCATGATATTGCTCTATCCTCATCTGATAGCAATATCCAAAGTGCGCAAAGAAACAAGCTCAGCCCTTAGAGTCAAACCCCCCCCCCTTGGGACCAGAATATACCGAAGAATTACTCCCTGCACCATCTCTAAGGCTCTAACCACCATCTACACCTGAAGGACCAGCACACCCGAGAATACTTTATGGTTTATATATGTCGTCCAAGTTTACAATTTGGTCACACATGGAATTATGGATTTATTTCTTACAGTAGGCAATTTATTTTAAATGATATTAATATTACATTAAATAATAAAAAAGGTACATATAGGGAAAATATAATGTGTATTGAAAGTGTGTCCATCAAATTGATAATTATAAGTTTTTAATATTTATTGGTTTGCATGATAAAAATGGGCTATTGATTGTCCTTAGGTCTTAATCTAAAATTTGTTCACAACTAGATGCCAAACTAGGCATTCTATTCATATGGTTGCCACACTGTGTGATCTCAGGAATGGAGATTCCACGACACAAGTGTGAGCAAGGTTTAAAGTATCGGTATCGGGAATCGAATCAGTCGGGCGATTTTAAGAGACATCGTATCGTATTGTATCGGCGAGACGTATCGATCGGTGCAGAAACGCAAGGAAATGATCAAAATACACATGGAAATACACTTTTGGACACAAAAAACAATATACATATATATCATGCATATACACTAAGAATTGTGAATAATGTATTCAGATTTGGAAGCTATGAATTCTTTCAATGATTGCATTGAAGATATTGGAGTCAATGATCTCAGATGGTCAGGTTTTCCCCTTACCTGGAGTAATAAAAGGGCTGGTTCAAACCGTATTGCTTGCAAGCTTGACAGAGTGCTTGCCAATGAAGAATGGTTATCCTCTTTCCCCTCCTCTCATGCAACTTTTGACAATCCAGACATCTCGGACCACTCCCCCATCTCTCTTGATATTCAACCTTTCAACTCCTTTGGCCCCAAACCATTCAAGTTCTTTGACACGTGGTCCTCTCATGAAACCTTCTTGCCGGTTGTCCAAGAAGCCTGGAATAAGCCTGTTTATGCCTTCTCCACCCCCCTCATAGCTTTCTCCAAGAAGCTCAAAAATGTCAAGACTGCCCTTAAAGATTGGAATATTAACACTTTTGGCAACATTTCCCTCCTAGTTGCTGAGTGCAAAGAAAGGCTTGCTTCTATTCAGGTTCGGCTGCAATCTGATGCTCTAAATGACTTGCTTGCTATTGAAGAGAAAGAGGTTTCCAATCAACTCTCATCTTTGCTGGCTAGCGAAGAAAGCTTCCTTAAACAAAAATCTAAAATCAAGGGGCTTGACTTGGGTGACTCAAATACAGCTTATTTCCACTGGTCTGTGAAAGCTAGAGTAAATGTTAATTCCATTGTGCAGCTCTCTCATTCGGATGGTTCTATTGTCAATACAGTCAAAGATATTAAAGACTTGGCAGTTCAGCACTTCAAAGGCATCTTCTCAGGCTCTCAAGAGGATACTGATCCCATTCCAAACCATTTGATCAACAAGTTCATTGACCCAGCTTGCCATGCTTCTTTGAGCTCCATTCCGAAAGAAGATGAAATTGTGGAAGCTATTCACTCCCTCAAAGCCAATGGAGCTCCGGGCCCTGATGGTTTTAGTATGGGGTTCTTCATAGCTGCCTGGGATATTATCAAGCCCGATCTCATTGCTGCCATTGAAAGCTTCTTCTTCAACCCTGCTCAAATCAAAAGGGCAAATCACACTTTCCTCTGTCTCATCCCGAAAAAGGAAGGTGCTACTGCCATGTCCGACTTCAGGTCTATTGCTCTCTACAACCTGCTCTACAAGTTTATTGCCAAGATCCTTGCCCGAAGACTCACAAATGTTGTGGATCTTTCGGTTAGCGATAATCAAACGGCTTTCATCCCTGGTAGGAATACTTCTGACAACATCCTTCTTTGTAATGATATTGTCAGAGGGTTTGACAGGAAAAATCACTCTCCTTCTCTCCTCTTGAAGATTGACATCCACAAGGCCTTTGATTCTCTGAGGTGGGACTTTATTGCTCAAGTTATGACTAAGATGGGGTTTACTTTGATATTTACCAACTGGATTAGTGCTTGCATCTCCTCCCCAAAATTCTCTGTTTTGGTGAATGGCAGCCTAGTCGGTTACTTTGGAGCTTCAGTGGGGATCAGACAAGGTTGCCCTCTCTCCCCTTACTTGTTCACCTTAGCTTTGGAAATCCTTTCCAGAGAGATCCAGATATGCACAGATCAGCAGCTTATTGCCTCTATGCCCAAGTGTAAAGCCCTCAAGCTTACTCATTTGGCCTTTGTTGATGACCTGATGATTTTTTCTAAAGCCTCCATTGCCTCCCTGGAGTCTATCCTTTTATGCCTGCAGCATTTCAACGAGCTTTCGGGTCTTCGCATCAACCCCTCTAAGTCTCTGATCTTTTTTGCTGGGGTCTCAGAGTCAGACAAGGCTGATTTCCTTGGAAAAGCTGGATTCTCATAAGGTAGGCTACCTGTAAAATACTTAGGGCTCCCTCTCATTCCGGCTAGGCTTTCTGCCCACCACTGCACCCCCATGTTAGATCTGATTCGGAAAAGACTTCAGCTTTGGAAAGGCAAGCTTCTCTCATATGCAGGCAGGTTGGTTCTTATCAGATTAGTTCTGGAGGTATCGTACATTTACTAGTCGGGTACCTATGGCCTTCCTCATTCCATTATCAAGTTCTTGGAAGCTCTCATGACTTCCTTCCTCTGGAAGGGTACAGACTCCTCTCGGTTCCTTCATCCTCTTAGCTGGGCTGCAGTTTGCCTCCCTAAGAAAGAAGGAGGATTAGGCATCAGAAGAATCAAAGAAGTGAACACAGCGGGTATCGTTAAGCTTATTTGGAAGATTGCCTCAAAGAAGAAAAGCATTTGGGTTAATTGGATCTATTCGGGGCCTCTTTGCCAGAACTCTATTTGGACTGCCTCAGACTCTTCTGATGCCTCTTGGGTCTGGCAGAAAATCCTCTCTTGCCGCCAGCTAGTCCATCAGGCCATCCGCTCTCAGATTGGTGATGGTCTCTCTACTTACCTTTGGTTGGACAATTGGCACCCAAGGGGAATCCCTCTTCACTTGGTCACTCCGAGAACCATTATGCCTCAGGTCTTCATAGGCTCTCCTTGGTGACTGACATTCTTGATCTTAATGGTTGGGCTCCTTCCTCCCATATCCCTGTTCTTGCTCCTATTTGGAATGATCTCACGTCTATTCCCAGAAGGCCTGTGGCAAGAGGTGACTGTGTTACTTAGTTGTCAAACAATCCCTGCTTATTCTCTTCCAAAGTGGCTTGGAACTCTATTCGGTTAAAAGGCCCTGTGGTCCCCTGGCACAAGATTATTTGGTTCAAGCACCAAATCCCTCGGCATTGATTCACGGCCTGGAGAATCTTCAACAACTACCTCCCAACACAAGCTTTTCTTCGCAGTCGGCAGATCACTGTGTCCCCTACTTGCTGCCTTTGTTGGAACAATGATGAAGACTTGAATCACCTCTTCTTTGAGTGCCCCACCACTAAAGCTATCTGGAAGGGTATCCTCTCCAAGTGTTGGCCTTCCCAGAGACGAATCCTCCCTTTCTCAAGAGAATGGGTGTGGATTGACAAGTCTTTTACTGGCTCCTCCTCACGTGATTGCATGGGAAAATTGGCTTTTTGTGCAACTCTCAACCATATTTGGATGGAGCTTAATGTCAGGAAATGGACCTCCAATTCTCGATCTTACCGGCAGATTTGGGATTCCATTTCCTTCGAAATTTCAGCAAAGTTATCTTTTGTTCCTCCTTCTCAGTGTTTAGATACCCCAAGGAACAGGCTCATTGTTGATTCCTGGGGCCTTCATAATGTTTCTTTTGTTGCTTTGGACTCCCCTAGCTAAGCCTATTCTTTCTTTTTCGCTTTTGGGGTCTCTTGTATTTCTTTTTCTTTTTTCTTCTGGTAATGAATTTATTTATTCACCCAAAAAAAATGTATAACCAGACAATTGCGGCACTTTGAAATTGTTATAAAAGACGAGATTTCTTACATGCAGAGTCACTCTATTGCCATGAAGAATGTCAGGTTGGATCAAACTCACGTCTGTAAGGGTCTTCAAGAATAAGAGCAACTAGGATGATGTTGTGTACTGACCAAACATAAGTACAATACTGACCCTTAAGGAAGCCATCTTCGGTTTTGGGTGAAAAATGGTGGATTGGAGTTCAAATCTTTGCAAATGTATACAAAGCATGCATCTAATAGTTAAATGAACTTATTCTCCTTGAATCATAGTAAAAAAAACGAACTAAAATGCAAGATTTGAAGCAAAAGATCAAGTTTTTTGAAAAAAACCTACCTTTCCCTTCAAGTGTTGAGTATGTCTTGTATTCCAAGGATTCAAGTGCGATGTGGATCTGACCCGACCCAACATATTTTGTGGTGCGACCCAAAGGGAGAAAAAGTTGAGATTTTGGGGGTTCTGATTCGTGTTTGCTGTAAAACGTGAAAAAAGGCATGTGTATCGATACGTGTCGGTACATTTAAAAATCCAAACAAACGGTAATATTAGTACGTATCGAATGTATCGATACATATCGACCGTATCGTATCGTATCGTATTGACACGTATCGATCGATACATTCGATACAATTCATTTTAAAAAAAAAAAAGAGACGTATCGGTCTATATCGTATCGATACCGATACATATCGGCCGATACGATACGATACGGACCGATACTTTAAACCATGCTATGCTCTCCAACAAATAGCAACTATTCAATGCACCACAAGGCATTTCAGATGAAACAGAGAGGGAAAACTGAAACTGGCGGTACCTGTCAAACCTTGAGAAAATAAGTTGTGCTTCCATAGCACATTACTTCAGCAACCGAGGCACTAGGGAGGTGAAAGCTACCTCCAGGGTGATTCTAGCAAGCCCAGCCACACTCCAAATGGTTGTTCGATGAGAGAGAAACATGAACCAAGGTTCAAGATCTTGGGTTTCGACCAGCCAAAAACCGAGATATGGTCGAAACCAGTGATTTTTTCCCAGCCAACTCGAGTTGGTGGTTTCGAGGCCCAGAAATGCTTTTTTTAATCTGATTTTTGAATACAGCCTAGTTTTGACATTCTAAACACAATGTATGAACTATTTTCACAAAAAAAAAAAAATAGTCAAAATGGTACTTGTGGTTTTTTAAGTTGTCAAGCTAGGCACTTATTTATGCCAAATATCATTTAAGTAAGACATTATTCATAAATAAGCAAATACCCCCCCTATTTGAACCCAATAAAAATAGTTAAAAAATAAAATTCCAAAAGGATAAAAAGTCAACCCCCCTAGTTCAAGAACAAAAATTGGATTTTCGGCAGTAGGAGAATATTTCAACTTTCTAATGCTGGGGTTTTATCAAATCTGAAAATTCCATAAATCTTAATATGGTAAAACATTACTAAAAACCAAAAGTGGCGGTAAAATATTCATTTGTTTTGATGTCTAATAAATTATTTTCATTCAGAGCCATTTTGACAGCAATCACTCACACCAAATTAACCTTGACCGGAACATAACTCCTTCAATATAAATCAGATATAAGCAATCTTGGATTTGTTAGAAAACTTTGTTTTGATAGCTTTCCAACAAGTCCAAAATTGCTTAAATCTGAAGTATATTGAAGGAGTTACGTACCGGTCAAACTTAATTTGTTGTGCGCGAATGCTGTCAAAATTGCTCTAAATGAAAATATTTTTTTGGACATCAAAACAAATGAATATTTTACCGCACTTTTGGTTTTTAGCAATTTTTACCATATTAAGATTTATGGAATTTTTAGATTTGAGAAAAACCCCAGCATTAGGAAGCTGAAAATTGCACCTACCGCTGAAAATCCAGTTTTTGTTCTTGAACTGAGGGGTTGACTTTTTTGTCCTTTTGGAATTTGATTTTTTAACTATTTTTATTGGATTCAAGTAGGGGTATTTGCTTATTTATGAATAATACCATTTAAGTAAATGAAATACAAATACAAAAACATTTACTTAAATGGTATTAGGCATAAAGTGTTTGTCCTGGTTTTTGGCCTGGTTACTGGCATACATAAGTATCTGTACTGGTTTCGAGCTAAGTTTTCCCAAGTTTCGATGGGCATAAGTGTCGAAACTTGCGAAATTACCAACATCTCGGTTGAAACCAGTCAAAACCATGCATTTTTTCAAGTACCTGGCCAACTCGTCTCAGAAACCTACGAAACCGAGATATCTCGGTGGTTTCACAGGTTTCGACCGAGTTCTCTTTCCATGACGTGAACATGAAGGGAAGGCTGGCGGTAACACTGTGTTGAGCCCCTTGTTCTTCGATCAACTTTCACTACCCCCAATCTTCCTCCATTAGGTCTTTTAGATGATGGTAGAACTCAACTAGATCTTCTAAGTTTGTGGTACAGCCTTTATTGGAATCCTCTACTTTTCTTGGGTTCTAAAGAGAGGTACAAAGGAAGTGTAAGCTTGGTCAACTCTCAAACCAAGCTCTGATACCAAGTTGGAAATAAAGCAAGGATCGATTCAAGAGAAGAAGCAAGAAGGTAAGAGCTGAGAAGACAAGAAGGAGAGGAGAAGAAGAGATGTGCAACCGTATTAGAGAGAGAATCGATTTCTCTCATATCTCGGTGGATTCGCAGGTTTCGACCGAGTTCTCTTTCCATGACGTGAACATGAAGGGAGGGCTGGCGGTAACACTGTGTTGAGCCCCTTGTTCTTAGATCAATTTTCACTACCCCCAATCTTCCTCCATTTGGTATTTTAGTTGATGGTAGAACTCAATTAGATCTTCTAAGTTTGTTATCTTACGTGGTACAGCCTCTATTGGAACCCTCTACTTTTCTAGGGTTCCAAAGAAAAGTACAAAGAAAGTGTAAGCTTGGTCAACTCTCAAACCAAGCTCTGATACCAAGTTGGTAATAAAGCAAGGATTGATTCAAGAGAAGAAGCAAGAAGGCAAGAGCTGAGAAGAGAAGAAGAGATGTGCAACCTTACGAGAGAGAGAATCGATTTCTCTCCCCTATATTGTCTACTAATATAAAGATGGAATTACATACACCTCACTAGGGAGGTAAAAGTTAAAAAAGGTAAAGAAGAAAAAAATACAACTTAAGTTTGGCTGTTTTTCCCATCTAGGATTTCGTAGTAGATACAGAAGCACTGGTTGCTCCAAACCACAAGAAGAAAAAGTCCTTAAGGACTTTCAAAGCAAAGAAACAAACTAGCAGGGACTGATCAGATTGGCTCTGATGCCATGTAACAACTGACAATACCAGAACTTGAAGACCAGCACCTGAGCAACACAAGGAAGAAGAGAAGAGAAAGGACATGAATATAAACTTATTAAAGTGTTGAAAATACAAAGGACATAGGATATGTAAAATTACACATAAACCCATAAATAATAAAGACAATTACATAAAAGTGCCTACAGTTTAGGTATATCTTTAACAACAACTATGCCACAATGCTGTGTCTCCTAGGGAATATAGCGCATGCCTAATCCAGCAACAATAAGGAATAACAACATTCCTCATAGAAACTCTTGCACAAACTGTGAAGAAAATGATCCTCCACTCTTACTAACTCACTACTCATAGAGACAAGGGAGAGAGAGAACCCACAACGTCCTAAAGAGACGCAGAGAGAAATCACAGCAGGGAGAGGGAGAAAACTCTACTTGTGTGGAGTCACTTTCTCCCCTCCCGCATTTATTATGATTGTAGTTAAAATCTTTACGTGCTCAAATTAGTAAAAGGTACGAACCAATTGGGTGATTTATTAAAGATTCCTTAAAAATAATACCTCCAATTATCAATCATAGATATCTACAATTAAGTATACCAAAAGCAGATATAACTTTTATGTTCCCAAAGTAGAAAGTTGATTACATCAAGTCCCTCCACTTTACAATATCGCATAATGGACCTATGGGAGTGTAAATAATTATCCTCACCACCCTAGTCCATCGGAATGCCTTATGCCAGAGAATGTTAACCAGTGATTGGACATTAAAACAATCACTAATACCCTTAGAAAATAATTATTAATACTTTAATAATATTTTGAAACTTTGTAAACTATTTACATAGCCTGCCACTAGATCCGGAATTTTGTCCAGTCATGATTAGATATTCTATCTCTTGATATTCTCCCTATAAGGGCGGTGGATTCTATGTTGAGCGTCTCTTTTGTTCACAGCCAAACACCATGAATCCAGTGCACCGACATATAGTCCGAGAGACATCAATCGTTGGTACACCAAAACTCATAATGTCTAACAGCAACGATAAGGACAACTCATGCCAAGGACTCTTTTTTTTGGGGTGAATAATAATTCATTACCAAGAAATACGAAACAAAGGGGTCCCCAAGGGAAGAATGTACAAGGTGCATGCCCCAGAGAAAATATAAAAGACAAGAAGTCCAAAAAGGCATAAACAAAGCTAACCAAACACTAGAAAGAGAGAGTGAGGGACCGAGAATCTACAATAAGCCAGTTTCTATGGGAATCAACACATCTGAAAGGCATTGAAGGAAGCTTGCATTTGACATCAAAGGAGATGGGAGTCACAAACCTAATGGAAAGATCTAGATTTGGGAGTCCATCTCCTGAGGTTGCACTCAAATCAAATGTGGTGAATAGACGTGCCAAACACAAGCTTTCCCATACTATCACAAATAGTAGAGCCTCCAAAAGTCATGTCAACTCATACCCACTCACGCTGAAAGGGCAAGCTCCTTCTTCTGCGGGGTCAGCAATGGGAAGGAGGGTAGTCCAAATCCTGGATGAAAAGGGGCAATCGAAAAAGAGGTGATCAACATCTTCAGTGGCATTCCAGCAAAGGACACCGGGGGGGGATTGCAATATGGCCTCCAGATGAGAAAAACTGCGTTGGATGGCAGTAAGAGAGAGCACGCCAGGTCGTGAAGCTGTGACCAGGAATATGAGATTTGAACCACACCGACTTGCACCAATAACAAGGGGGGCTGTGAGGTCTAACTAGATCCTAAGTTGACTTCAAACTGAAAAGACCCAAAGGAGAGGCAGTCCAAGAGACCAAATCACCCCTACCAGCCGGCCTCCTAGGTATACCAGAGAGCGAAGACCAAATTGAGACCCAGCTGGGCAGAGGAGGAGGCTAGGAAACTTATTGCAACCTACTAATGAGATTCTTGTTCTTAACACAACAGACAATAGTCCATTCAAGATTTTCAGATGATCCAGTTCAACATACACACCAGTATTCTCACACTCCGTGTTTAAAGTATCGGTGCGTATCGTACTGTATCAGCCGATACGTCTAGGTATCGGTCGGTGTCGATACGATACATACCGATACGTATCTATTTTTTTTTTAAATATAATGTCTCAACTGTATCAATATGTATCGACCGATACATGTCGATACGATACGATACGGTCAATACGTATTGATACAGCCGAGACGTACTTTTTTCACTTTTTTATTATTTTGTTAACGTATCGGTATGTATCGATATGTATCGGTACGTATCGTTATGTCGATACATATCGATACATACCAATACATATCCATACGTCTCAATACTTAAAAGAACACGTGTTATTTTCATTTTTTCCAGCAAAACACAAACCAGAGAGCTACCCAGCGGAAAAAACCCATGTCCAACCAAGGAAAAAACCCCAAAATGTTGCTTCAAATCAATTTTTTCGACCAAATCTGTTGAGGGCTTCAATTCCTTGGCGAAAAACGACTTTAAAAGAGGTGGAAATCACATCCTTTGCTGCATCCAACAACCCAGATTCGAAGATTGAAGGTGTTCTTGAAGGGAAAGGTAGGTTTTTTGAAAAAAACTTGATTTTTTGTTTCAAATCTTTGATTTTACTTTTGTTTTTTGCTATGATTCAAAGAGAATAGGATAAACTATTAGTGATGCATTATTTGTATACATTTGCAAAGAATCTTTGCATTTTTCACCCAAAACCGAAAATTGCTTCTCAAATTGATTTTTTTTTCTTTTTATTTCTTCCAAAAATTTCTACCAATGGTTGTGTATAATATATGTATAACATAATGCACAGATCTATCACTTTGTATCAAGATTATATTTTTACCCTCTAATCTGTAATTCTTTTTTCTATTTTCTAAAATTATAAAATACTTACAAAAATGAAAATATTCATGATTTTTTCATCTTTACTCTTTGATTATAGTTTGATAAAATGT
Source organism: Telopea speciosissima (assembly GCF_018873765.1). Taxonomy (NCBI): domain Eukaryota; kingdom Viridiplantae; phylum Streptophyta; class Magnoliopsida; order Proteales; family Proteaceae; genus Telopea; species Telopea speciosissima. The sequence goes on along the minus strand of NC_057916.1, from coordinate 63,066,033 downwards.
CTCAATTGCTGAAATACATGAGAAGACTTAGATTCATATTATTTGTATGTTAATGTACTATATTATATTATTATGTCATTTTTTTAATTTCTGAAAAATTAAATAGTGTGAAACTAATTGTGGAAAATACAAAAATGTTTAAAGTTTGCTTAATATACTTCGCTAAGTATATGAAATGCATCATATAGGCATGTACTTTACTTGTATAAATTATTGATGTGTGGATTTTAATATAGTTTAATACTTATATAGTTATCTACTTATCTTTGGTGTTTAGGACAATGCTGCAACAACAAGACATTGGGTGGTCTTATTGTACCAAGATAAACAACAACAGATTGCATACACAGTGCAACTTCTGTGACACTCAACATCTTGGAGGAGGGATAACTCGGGAAAAAGAACACATGGTAGAGTTAAGTAGGGCAATGCAAAAACACCTTAGAGATTCAAAAACAAAAATCCACCCAAGCACATGAGGATGAGGATGTTTTGGTGGAAAATTTGATGGAAGATTTTGAAGCTTATGAAGGATCGGATATGGAAGCGGAGGAGGACCCAAAGTTGGCATTGGCAATGAGACAATCAAGACATGAAGCAAAAGAGAAACAATCGAGAGCTGAGCAATTGGTAAGAAGTCAATCAGCTCGACCCCAATGCCAGGGCCCTATCGATGTTGGTGTTGGCTCCTCTTGTCGTCCATTTGTAGGTAAGGGTAAGGAGCCTGCTGTCCTTAGTAGAGCAACCAGTGTCAAGGGGATGTTTGACCGGTTTACTAAGAGTAGTAAGGGTAAGAGAAAGAAGAGCCCAAATATCAGAACTATGGATCCTAATGTCTACAGACCGAGAGATGATGGCCAACAGAGGATTAAAGAAAGCTTTCAACCCAAAACATTGAGTAAAAGGATAGGTAGAGCAATCTCCAGATGGTTCCACAGTTCCATGATTCCACCACATAAGGCCAAAGATCCCCACTTCAAGGCCATGATAAAGGAGATTCAACGGTGTGGAAAAACTCTTAAGCTACCCACACCTTATGAGATTTCTGGGCCTTACTTGGATTATATTATCTAAGAGGTGCATGAGTATGTTGAGAGGTTCAAGGAGAAGTGGCCATTATATGGAGTGACCATCATGTGTGATGGATGGTGTGGACCAACAAGACTATCCATCATCAATTTCCTTGTCTATTGTAACGTAAAGACGATCTTCCACAAGTCGGTTAATGCATCTAGTGAAATCAAAGATGCCCATTACTTGTATAAGTTAATGGATGAAGTTGTGGAGGAGGTAGGAGAAGAAAATGTTGTCCAGATAGTAACTGACAATGCAGCACATTTCAAAAAGGTTGGTCAGTTACTTATGTTGATGAGGCAACATCTATTTTGGACACCATGTGTGGCTCATTGTATAGATTTAATGTTCAAGGATATAGAACAATTGTCGAAGGTCCAACAGTTGGTTGGTAATGCAAGGAAGATCACCGACTTTATTTATAACCATAGTTGAGTTTTGGCATTGATGAGGAGTCACACAACAGGGGATTTAGTGAGGCCTGCAACCACAAGATTTGCAACAAATTACATTGCAACTGATAGCCTCATTTCCCGAAAGGATGGACTGCTTAAGATGTTCACCTCTGTTGACTGGATGAATAGCAGTTATGTAAGGTCTAAAATTGGGAGATATGTTCAAGACCTTGTCACCTCCTCAAAGTTTTGGGAGATGATGCGCCGACTTGAGATGATTATGCACCCACTCTTCTGTCTTCTTTGAGAGGTTGATGGGGATAAAGAGCAGACCACGGGTAAGATGGTAGTGCTCATGAAAGAGGTTAAGAAGAAGAAACATGATGACAACCCAACATCAAGCAAGAAATATTTGAAGATTATAACCGATCGATGGGAAAAGATGTTTGTTCAAGATGTTCATTGGGCAGGTAATCTTATAACTCATCCTTATGTAGATGACTTTGGTTTCATTTTAAACACTTACTAAGTTACTATTTAGTTATTAGTATTCTAGGTTTCTAACCATCAATTACAAACCATGTGCACCATCTTATTTGAATCCGGATATTCAATACAACAATGATATAGGGTGTAGACTAGATCTATTGAGTGCTCTAAGGAATGTTGTCAACAGATTGGAGCTAAATGTGGCCAAGGCCACACTTGTCATGAAAGAAGTTAGCAATACATTAGTTGTATAAAAGATTGAAACCAAGAATATGTCAAATAACAGTTTCACTGGTAATTGGTGAACTAATATTTTAATACCTCTCTAGGCTAAGTATTTTCGGGAGGCACTCGTGGTTTTGCTGATAGAATGGTTATCCATGCTAGGGGCACACAACGCCCAGGTAAGTTAGGTTTAATAATTTATTATGTTATTTAAAATTTGTTTCAAGGTTTTGTCTTTTAATATTTCATTTATTATTGTGCAGCTGATTGGTGGCTCAATTATGGGGGTACTAGTGCTCCACACTTAACCATAATTGCAATTCAAGTGTTATCTCTAACGGCATCCTCTAGTGGCTACAAACGTAACTGGAGTACATTCGGGTTGATACACACTAAACCCCACAATCGTCTCAGTTATTCAAAGTTGGAGAAGCTAGTGTATGTCCATTACAACATGAAGCTGAAGCTTAAATACTTAGAGTTGGAAAGAGAAGGGGATGAAGTAGATGTCCACCCAATCGACATCAACCACCCACTTGATGAAGATCCAGTTAGAGCATGGATAGAGGACACAGATAAGGTATTGGTGATGGATCAGTTAATTGAGGATCGCCAGCCAACCAAACCTGATCCAATCATAGAGAACACCATTCGACAGATTGATGATGATGAAACACAGGCACCATCAGAAGATCTTTATCCTAATGCTGAAAAGGATGACAGTAGCCCTGAAGAAGGTTTAACTAGGAGGACGAGGTCAAGTCATCCTTATGGAGGAACTCAACAAGATGTTGATGATGATGATGAAGGCAACGATGGTGATGGTGATGGGGATGGGGATGGTGATGGTAATGGTGGTGGTGGTGATGGTGGTGTTGTTGTTGCTGCTGTTGCTGCTGCTGATGATGATGATGATGATGATGATGGTAGTGGGTGGTGGTGGCCATGGTGGTAGTAGTGGTGGTGGTGCTGGAGGTAGTGGTGCTGGTGGTAGTGGCGGTGGTGGTGGTGGTGGTGGCCATGGGGCTTCACAACATTATGCTGGGATGCAGTTCACATGTGAGGCAGGATACACACATCCTACCCAAGATACTCATCATGGTGGTCATCATCAGACTTACAGTCGGAAGGGCAAGGCTGGCAAGCTTTCCCACAAAGGCCACAATCCATATGATAGTGATGTGTTTAAGAGTGGCATGGAGTCACTTAGCATTAGTTCTGATTATGCCGGTGCTTCATCAGGCAATGGGCGTTATGCATCAGGTTCTTCTTCGAGCTATAGACATGGGGCTTCTGTAGGGTATGGAAGTTATGGATACAGAGAGGCACAACCACAACCTAGTGCTTTCACGACATTAGCCACTCCAGAGCAATACACACGATTCTACTATGAGTAGGAGAGTCACTACCATCAATATTTCGACTAGGCTCAGTATTGTGCTTATGTTCGGTCAGTACACAACATCATCCTAGTCGCTCCTATTCTTGAATACCCGTACAGACATGACTTTGATCCACCCCGACATTCTTCATGGCAATAGAGTGACTCTACATGTAAGAAATCTCATCTTCTAATCTTTTATAACAATTTCAAAGTGCCACACTTGTCTAGTTATACATTATTCACAATTCTTAGTGTATATGCATGATATATGACATAAATTGCTTGTTTATATTGTTTTTTGTGTCCAAAAGTGTATTTCCATGTTTATTTTGATCATTTTCATGCTTTTCTTGCACCGATTGATATGTACAACGATACGTCTCTTAAAATCGCCCGACCGATACGATACCCGATACCGATAGTTTAAACCTTGGTTATTATGTCCTCTAGTACTTACAGTCTTAAACAATGTATATGTGTAATGTATGTGTATTAACTAAGTTATACATTAGGATTCGACCGTATACTGCCAATCAATGGTGCAAATCCAAAACACCACTTTGGGTGACTATTGTTGCAATTTGAACATTTACATGTGTTTATATAGCCTAAAATAGGGTTTCCATGAAGTTTCAGGCCTTAACTTGGCCTAAAACCCACCAAACTAACCTATTGAAACCTTATAGAAAAAATACAATATTTCAACCGAAATACTGAAACGAAACGAGATGTTAAACATTGTTGGAGAGTTACATTATGTGAGACTTTTTGATTCTTATGGAATAAAGCTACATTGTGAAAGGTGAATTTGATTTAACTTTCTTCAAGTAATTGTGGTTTGTTTATTTGCTGCATTTGTTTTTAGGGTAGAGTGTACTCCCCATTTGATTAAAGGTATCACACTGATTCTATAAGTGTGTTTGCATATCATGTCTGGGTCTGAGGTCAGTGGACCTATGGAAGCTTCGGCTATTGGTTTGGGTGGTAACAACCCTAGTATGACCATCTTTGAGAACCTCAATACCCAAATATCCATTGTGAAGTTGGACAACAGCAACTATTTGAACTGGGCTCACTCTGTGAAGTTGTCTCTGCGAAGTCGGGGGAAGCTGGGGTACACTATTGGTTCCATTAAGGCTCCCGAGTCAAATGATCTGACGTATCTAAATGAGAGACCAAGATCTCCAAACATTTACTGCATTACTCAATAAAGATATCTAATTCATAAATATAGCTAAACATAAACTTCAAAAATTAAAATAGACCTCATTTGATCCTTCAATGCTCTGTTAACATGTTGTTGAGCAGTACGCTTGACTCCATCAATTGTCATCTTCATAAAGAACGCCCATAATCAATACAGAAATAAAAAATAGCATACTATATCACAGAGTTCAGCTATAAATCGATAAACACCTGCACAGCAGCTGCAGTTTCCAAGGCTATGGTCTGACTAACAGTGCTGCTCTCAAAGAAGCTGATTATTTCGTCAATGGGGTCCTTTACATACTGTTACAAAATATAGATATAGATATAAAAGCCATCAGTAAATGCAAACAAACCAACTCAAGCAGCAATGGAAAAACAACAGGAAAATAGCATACAGTCATGTAACATGGAGAAGCTTTTGCAACCAGACTCCAGTCCACTTTAGCATCAAAAGGCTTGTATGAAAATATCCCAACCAAAGAATCATTCATAGTAGCACTCTGCAAGGACATAAGAAAAATATTTGAGGTTGTAAGTACAAAAGTGATACAAATGTATACAACAGAGAAATAGATTCAAACCTCTGCCAGGAGTCCATTTGGTGATAATAACTGATATGATCCCAACTTCAGATCAAAAACTTTTGCTTCTGAATACAGCTTGGCAAAGCAATCCAAACCTTGACAGGATAATTCAGCAAGACACTCGTGAGCCTCAGCAATAAGCTTTGAAGCATTACGTTTCATGTGAACCTCCAAAAAGGTATGAAGTATGTTTCCCTTGTCTTGAGTTGTCAGCAACTGCTCAGAATCACCTTCCTTGTACCCAATTATTTTATTTAATCTCTCCAAGTCATCCTCACTGAAATGCAAAGGTTGACTTTCATCCTTCATGGATTGCCCAGTCCTGAAAAAGTAAATGATTTTTCACCAATATCTCAAGTATCACCAACAACAATAGAATGAGATAAGCAGGAGGAAATGATAATCTCAATGTACAATTATCTACCATCCTAATGACCACCACGATTTCTTTGCTTTTTGGTTTCTAACAGAGATGTCTGATTCTATTGACTGTTCCACAAATTTGTGAGCCAACATCCTGCAGAAACACAAGAATCCAGTAAATACAGCTCCCAGAATGCAACAAAAAGAACCTTTTTTCCTCCTTTTGGAGAAAAGATAAATGAAACAAAAAGAACCTTCATTGCAACATATGAATCTTTGTAATCTTATTTCTAAAACTTTGTTCCCTAAAAATGAAGAGAAAGAAACTGAATGGCAATTGGACTGGTTCTTTTTTCTTTTTCTTTTTCTTTTTTTTTTTTTTTTTTTTGGGGGGGGGGGGGTCTCTATCTTTAATTTTTTATGACATTGAAATTTGACATACTTGATTCTATTCTAGTAATATAATTAGAGCTATGAAACACAATATTCAGTGATAATGAAAAGTGTGAAGGAAAAAAGTTGTTTCCCAAAACACGTTGCTCACCTTCAGGAAACAAGATCATATAATTTTATCCAGAGAATCATGTAAAAATACAGAAGCAAATAATGACAAACTCTGACATCTGGCTTCCCTGGCTACTACCTTTCAGAGACCAACAGTGAATGTTTTGAATTATGAATAAAAAATCTCAGTAGAACATGACACATTCAAATCAGGTATACCACCATCTCAAGCAGTTTCTTATTCTAAACTGGTTTTAGTGCAACCCATACCTCCACTGAAGAATGACTTCAATATCAAGTCCACGATCTAGTTCCTCAATTTCTTTGCTGTCATCAACCACCATTCTACTGACATCAGATTTCAGCAGAGAAGCATAAAGAGATATATATCTCTTACGTAAGCTTACATCCTTCAGGACCTGTTCCCAAGATAGCTTCCCACTGGCACAAAAAATGGTATTCTTAAAGAACATAGAAAACAAGAGAACATTTATCCAAGAAAAAACAAGTTGGCAGTTTTTCTTTACAAAACTAAGAAAAATTCACAATGTATAATAGTATTATACAGATAAGGCCAAACAGTTCACATTTCCAGTTGCTAGGAAGAGTTGCCATTGGTGAAGCTAGTAATACAAGAAATAACATGAAAGTTCATGGAAACACATTGAAATTCTTTAAGGTTATTAGTTCAGAATCAGAGTTTTGAGGAATGATGTGACTTGACATTAATGACAGAGATCCTCTTCATTTATAATGAAATTACAACCCTAAAAGGGTAAAAAGGGAAAAATAAATAAAACCCTAACAGGAAGATGTTGATAACTAATCCACTAGGATATCAACACTCCCCCTCAAGTTGGTGCAAATATATCATACATGCCCAACTTGGAAACCAGAGGATGAAACACCTTACAATTTAAACCTTTTGTAAGCACATCAGCTAGTGTGAAGTTGTGTCACCAATTTTTGGATGGCAGCCATCTGATCCGGGGAGAAAGCTGTCGTAGTACAGGTAGCAGAGCAACTATCAGAAACTTCAGAGAGATGAGCCTGGGAACGAGTACTGCCCTATTTTCTATTGCACCCTTCCTTGGGCCTCCCATGGAGCTTCCAACAACTTTCCTGTCTACAAGAAGGGCAACAACAATAATCACATTTCACTGGGTCCTATGTAGAAGGAGCCTTAGAAGAGTCTGCAATTGGAGGTGTAGGAGGTGTAGTACGGCAAATCTCACTGGAACAGTTGGAGGTATCATAACAGTCCGACGATGTTCTTCTGACTGAATCAAATTGTATGCTTAAAGAAGAGTAGGGAATGTGTCACACCCTAGTATCTGAAAGCCAACTTGATCATACTCAGGGTTTAAACCAATCAGAAAATCATAAACACGCTCCATCTCCCTCTCCCTTTGAAACGTACCAACATCATCAGGATGGACCATAGGAACGAGGTGATAGAAGTCCAGCTGCTACCAAAGAGTGGTCAAGGCAGAATAGTAGGCAGTGAGGGACAGCTCTTTCTGAGTAGTGCTATGAACCTGACGTCATATCTCATAGATTTGGGCATAATTCCCTGCCTGAGAGTATGTCTGTCAAACTGCATCCCAAAGTTCCTTAGCAGAATTTAGGAGAACAAAACTGGGACTGATAGAGGACTCCATAGATTTGAGTAGGAAGGACATAACCAACGCATCATTAGATAACCAGGTATTACCTGCAATAGGATCCGTAGGCTTTGGAGTGTCCCCTGTGATGAGGCTAGAGTAGTTGTGTCCCCAAATTGTGAGAAGACATGCGCGGGACCAAGTGAGGTAGTTCTGGCCATTCAAGATAGGGCCAGGTTGAAGAGTATTAGGACGCTCAGGGAGACCAGAACGACCAAGTGGGCACACCTCAGTTGTGCTAGTTGAGGGCGCACCAGTTGAGGTAGCACTAGCATTTTCGTCAGCCATGATATCCAAAAGGGTAGGAATATCTCAAAAGGACCAACAACAAACAAAATCAAAGGGCAACGGCAGCATCAGCGACAGAGATGACGGTGGAGAGACGAGGTTAAGAGAAGCGGCGGCGGCGGCGGCGGCGGCGGCGGCGGGCAGAGGCATCGCCGTCAACGGAAGAGGCCGCCAGGATGGCACGGCAACCAGGTGGGTCGCAAAGGATGGAGGCAGCAGCGGTACCGGCAGGAGAGGCCGGCAATGAGGCACGGAAACATAGATGGGTCGTGGCAGACAGAGGCAGCAGCACCGGCGGGAGAAGCCGGCGAGAGGCGCGACGACCTAGATGAGACCAAGGGGGTTGCGGCAGCGAAAGAGAGGGGACCAGGGGGTCACGACAGAGAGGCAGCACGGCATCGGGAAGGCCGGCGGAAAAGGAGGCGGCAGCAGCAGCAGCGACGGGGTTAGAAGGTTAGTGTTGCATGGTTCAGGTCTAGTCTACCATGCTAGATGAGGAGGCTATGGCCCCCACAGGCGGCGGTGGCAGTGGAAGAAAACGACGCAAAGAACGAGGAAAAAGGAAAAACACTTTCTAGGGTTTTGGGCTCTGATACCAAGTTTAGAATCAAAGTCTTGAGGAATGATGTGACTTATCATTAATGACAGAGGTCCTCTTTATTTATAATGAAATTACAACCCTAAAAGGGTAAAAAGGGAAAAATAAAACCCTAAAAGTAAGGTGTTGATAATTAATCCACATGGATCTCCACATTATTTGTCAATGACAATAAAAATAATCTTTAAAAAAAAGTTCAAGAAAGCTTGTATAATAAGGTTTGATATGGTGGCACCGTTTACCTTTTCATCTCAAATTTGAACTTTTTGGTGACTGCCTATGACATGGTAGGACTATTAAAAGGTGTTTAAGATTTCCTCCAACTTATTCTACATTTTTAGGACTTGCAACTGGTCCGTTTTTCTTAGTATTCCTTCTACTGCTCCTATTTCTTTGAAATGAAAGAAATTTGGCTTTTGGAGGCCCAATTTTTGTTGTTGAATTCCGTGAATACTGGCTTGAGTCAGAGTGACTACAGCCATTCTTTATTTATAATATGAGGTAGGAATATTCTGGGATGAGTACAAGGACAATTTCACCCTTGAACCCATATTTGGTGCATACATGTCAAACATGCCCAACTTGCTAATTACAGAACAAAACAACTTACTACTAATTCCTTTAGTAAGAATATCAGCCAGTTGTTCACTAGACTGAACAAATGGAATACAAATTATTCCTTGGTCAAACTTTTCCTTGAATAAAATGTCGGTCAATCTCAACATGTTTGGTACGGTCATGTTGTACTGGGTTATGGGCGACACTGATTGCTGACTTGCTATCACAGTAGAGTCACATAGGAAGATCAACACCTATACCCAAATCTTGAAGGAGCCCCTTGAGCCAGAGAAATTCACAAATACCTTATGTCATAGCTCTAAACTCTACTTCAGCACTAGATCGAGCAACCACTGCTTGTTTCTTACTTCTCCACGTAGTTAAATTACCTCCAATAAAGGTACAACGTCCAAATGTTGACTTTCTATCATCAGGGCTGCCTGCCCAATCTGCATCAGTATAGGCCTCTATTTGAAGATGACTATGTGGAGAATATAAGATTCCTTTTCCAGGAGTGACTTCAGGTACCTCAGTATTCTATATGCTGCCTCCAAGTAAGAGGAGTGAGGGTCATGCATGAATTGACTCACGACACTCACTGCAAATGCTATGTCTGGTCGGGTATGGGAGAGAGATATCAATCGACCGACTAATCTCTGATAGCTACCCTTATCCACAGGGTCACCTTCCTAGTATCGGCTGGTTTACAACCAAGCATCCTTGTATCACTCAATAGGTCAAGATTATATTTCTCTAGGAAAGAGATATACCCTTGGCTGAATAGGCAACCTCGATTCCCAAGAAATACCGTAATCTTCCCAAATCTTTGACTTCAAATTCTGTACCCAGATAAGTCTTCAACTTCTGAATTTCTTATGCATCACTACCAGTGATCACTATGTCACCCACATAAACGATCAAAATTGTGATATGTTGTCCCACCCTTTTAATAAACAATGTGTGATCGGCATTGCTTTGCTTATAGCCAGTAGCAATCATGGCTTTATGGAAGCGACCAAACCAGGCCCTTGGTGATTGCTTTAGGCCATATAAGGCCTTCTTCAACTTGCATACCTTCCCCTGAGTCTCTGGAGTAGCAAAACCAGGAGTTATCTCCATATAAACATCTTCTACCAATTCTCCGCGCAAGAAGGCATTCTTGACATCAAGCTGTTGGAGATCCCAACCTTGATTTACAGCACAAGAAATAATGACTCTTACCATATTCATCTTTGCCACAGGAGCAAAGGTCTCTGATAGTCGATTCCATGGGTTTGGGTGAACCCTTTCGTAACGAATCTTGCCTTGTATCTCTCTACTAACCCATCTGATTTGTGCTTCACAACAAAGACCTATTTGCAGCCTACGGGTTTCTTTCCTGGTGGAAGAATCACCAAATCCCAAGTTTTATTTTTCCCCAGGGCATGCATTTCTTCATTCATCGCTTCTTTCCATTTCTATTCGGATATTGCTTCCTACCAATTGTTAGGGATAGTAACAGAGGACAACGAAGAAACAAAGGCATGGAATGAAGGAGTTAGAGAGTTATATGACACAAAATTGGAAATTGGGTGGCGTGTACAACTCCACTTTGATTTTCAAATAGCAATGGGTAAATCAAGACTAGGATCAGGAGTAAGCTTATCAGAGAGGAGACCAGGAGTAGGACTTGGAGCAGGTACTGATAGTGTGGGAGCAGTGGTGGTAGTGTCTTTGCGCCAAGTTCCACGAGGAAGGAAATTTGTTCCACGAGAGAAAGTCTTCAATTCTTTCAATTCTCTATACTCCCTCTAGACGCTGCTCACTTTCTCCTTGCTCTTGTTCCTGACTTGTAATCCCATCCTCTAATTCAACAGATACATCCTCTATGGTAGGTACAAATACATCTAGAGGAGCAATCAAAGGTGCCTCTTCATCACTTAGAATCTCCCCCTGGAGAGGTACTAGCGGTGCAAAATAGGCCTAAGACTCCCGAAAAACCATATCCATGGTCACAAACAATTTTCTAGTAGAAGGATGATAGCACTTATACCCCTTCTAGGTAGCTGAATAACCTAGAAAAACACACCGAAGACCTTTGGGGTCGAACTTGCCATGAGCATGGTGATTTCTGGAAAACACCACAGAACCAAAGACCTTTGGAGGCACAACAAACGTGGAAGATCCCAGGAGAATGTCCAAAGGGCAGCGACCAGCTAAGACTCTAGAAGGGAGCCGATTGATAAGATAAGTGGCTGCAAGAACCGCATCCCCCCAGAAACGGGGTGGAACAGCCATAAGAAACATAAGGGAACGAGCTACCTCCAATAAATGCCTGTTCTTTCGTTCAGCAACTCCATTCTGAGCAGACACACGAGATGTCTGATGAATAATGCCATGAGAGTCCAAATAGGTGCGAAAAGCACCATCCATGTATTCCTTTCCGTTGCCAGACCATAAAATCTTCACCTTGGCATCAAATTGAGTTTGAATCATCTTATGAAATAAGGTGAAACAAGTATAAACATCACTCTTATTCTGCATCAAGTAAACCCAAGTAGTGCCACTGTAACAGCCAATAAAGGTGACAAACCATCGGAATCCAGAAGTAGAAACACACCGGGCGGGTCCCCACACATCAGAATGTATTAAACTAAAAGGAGTCACACTTCTACTATCAGAAATAGGATAAACATTCCGAGTTTGCTTTGCCAAAGTGCAAGCATCATAAGAAAATTATTGGGATTACATTGTTTGAATAAACTAGGAAATAGAACTGATAAAACACTCAAGGGTGGATGTCCAAAACGACGATGCCATTTATTTAATTTAAGTAATGTAGAGGTAGAATCAGAAGACAAGGCCTGAGATGTCAATGATGCCGACGAACTATTAAGCACGTACAGACCACCAACCACTTTACCACATGCAATCGTACGACCCGTTACCAAGTCCTGGAACAAACAACGGTTTGGAAAAAATGTCACTGCGCAGTTTAAGTACCTAGTTAAACTACTAATGGATACCAAATTAGTAGAAAACTTAGGTACATGTAACATAGAGGAAAGGCAAAGAGAAGAAGTGCAATGAACAGATCCCTTGCCCGAGATAGGAGAAAGAGACCCATCAGCAACACGAACCTTGCTATGACCAAATAAAGGAGAATACTGGAAAAAAAAGAGAGGAAGAACCTTTCATATGGTCGGTTGCACCAGAGTCAATGACCCAAGAGTCGGGTATGGCCGAGGTGCAATTCCCACCAACTGAAATACCTGTGGAAGGGTTGGTAAAAGGGTCGGAAGGTATGGAAACAGCAGAAGCAGTCAATAAAGGAGACACAGATGATGAAGAGGTATCCAAACGAGTCATCATGTTCCAGAGACGTTCTAGTTACTCCACTACCTTTAAGAGAGATTGTTCAGTAGGCTACTCTTCAGTAGATGCCTGATTTGCACGGGCATTGTTGGAACGATTCGATCCACCCTTCCCATGCCCACGGGTATTTGCAGGGCGACCATGAAGCCTCCAATAGCGTTCCTTAGTATGCCAGTCCTTCCCACAGAAGTCACACTTAATAGGGGGCGATCACTGCCCACACGATTACCCACCATTACCACAGGAAGAGTTCCCACGAGAAGTAGACTGTGAGCCAGAGAGGAGAGCAGATCGCTCCTGAGTGATGGGATGAACCATGGCTGTACGCCTACTGTCCTCAGCTGCAATAATCGTATAGGCTTGCTCAAGAGTGGGTAGAGGGTCACGATTCAGTACATTTGCCCGTATCTGATCAAACTAAATATTTGGACCAGCAAAAAAATAAAAGACCCGTAAACCATCTTCCCACTTCTGGAACGCAGTGGTGTCAACATCACAACTTGCAGTGAAGGTCCCCAAAAAAGCTAATTGCTGCCACATAGTGCACATCTTGTTATAGTATTGGGAGAGAGACAACTCCAACTGCTTTGTTGAGTGAATTTTCTAACGGAGTTCATAACATTGGGCGGCATTCCCCACCTGAGAGTAGGTGTCCTGGGCTGTCTTCCAGATCTTGACAGTCGTATCAAGAAGGTAGCGTCTGGCAATTTCTTGATCCACTTATCTTGTGCAGAACCAGCATCCAAGGTACTAAAACTCGAAACTCGGTCCCTTGAGAAACCGAGTCTAGTCGAGATCTCGCCGAGTTGGTGCATTTTTTTTCTTCGACTCGAAGCCTCAACTCAATGGGTTTTAGACCTAGTTTGGGTCTGAAACTTGGTATTTAGCCTATTTTAGGCCATTTAAACACAATGGCACTATCAGATTTTGCAAAAACAAAGTCCAAATAGGAGTTATGTACTGGTCAAACTTAATTTGGTGTGCACAAATGCTGTCAAAATTGCTCTGAATGAAAATATTTTCTTGGACATCAAAACAAATGAATATTTTACCGCACTTTTGGTTTTTAGCAATGTTTTACCATATTAAGATTTATGGAATTTTTAGATTTGAGAAAAACCCCAGCATTAGCAAGTTGAAAATTGCACCTACCGCCGAAAATCCAGTTTTTGTTCTTGAACTGGGGGGTTGACTTTTTTTTCCTTTTGGAATTTATTTTTTAACTATTTTTATTGGATTCAAATAGGGGGGTATTTGCTTATTTATGAATAATATCTTAAGTAAATAAAAACATTTACTTAAATGATATAATTCATAAATAAGTGTCTGTCTTAGTTCTTGGCCTAAATAAGTGTTTGTATACCAAGGTTTGCATAGATAGGTGTCTGTATACCAAGATTTTCCACCAAGATCTCGAGATCTGGCACTCATATAAAGGAGTTTGGGTCGAGATTCTCGAGATCTCGAGATCTCGGTCGAGTTGTTGCACTTTTGCAACTCGTATGCCGACTCGTCTCGGTTTCTCAAAAAACCGAGAAACTCGCCGAGATCTCGCAAGCGAGTTCTTGAACTATGCCAGCATCAGTAGGCTTGACAGTTGTTCCGGATATATCCAGAGAGACCACGGGAACCAATAGCAAACAAGCAGGAGCGAGACCATAACAGCTAATTGTTGCCATTCAATTTAATGAAGCTGGCAGGAAACGAAAGAAAATCACGTTGCAACGTGCCATTGGGTCCAGAGGAAGCAGTTGTAATCTCGGAATTGTCAGTCATGGTGGAAGATTAAAACAACTCAATCAAGAATGAAAGAAAAAAATTCGCAAACAGTCTTTAAGGTATAGGGATGTAAGAAACAGCCCCTGGTGGGAAACAACTCACCACCAAGGGTGGGAAAGGAAGGACGACAGCAGCAGGTGGAGGTAACGACCCACGAGAGAGGGCCGCGGGAGGCTGGTCGCAAGGCGGAAGGTTGGCAGAAGGGTGGCAAAAGGAGGAAGGAGACAGTGGTGATGGACTAGGGAAAAATCACGAGAGAGAGAGAGAGACGAAAAAAAGAAAAAAAAATTTATGTCCTAGATTCCCAGATGAATTTTGGCTCTGATGCCATGTTGAATTCCGTGAATACTGGCTTGAGAGGAACATTCTGGAATGAGTACAAGGACAATTGTACCCTTAAACCCATATTACAACATTTGTAGAGCAATTCTAGTTAAGGTTTCAACAGATAACTCAAATATAGAGCATCATTCTTAATAACACAAAGGTTAGGTCACAAGTTCTAGACCTCCGTGAGCAATACTCGGCTGAAGGTTTTGACAAATATCTACATCTTGTAAATCAAACTTAGTTTACCTTGTTAATCCTTCATTTACAAGCATGTGCTGGCCAATGTCAAAGGTTAAAACCTCACTCTGGCAATCTTACAAAATACTTTCTCACATATTTGGCCAATCACTTTGACATTAACCCCAAAAATTTAAACCAAAAAGCAAAAGCGTTCAAGAAAGCTAGAGTAAAATAATAATCAAAGAAACTGAAAAAGGGAACTAGAATACCTTGCCGCCTTCATCTGGTCAGATACTGCTTTACAAGCATACTTCCACCAAGAACTAGGATCAGATTTTACTGGGACAAGTGGCCGATAGTGAGCATATCTCAGGCGTTGATTAAAGGCAGCAAAATTATCAGCCAGTTTTAGAATATCCCTATATCCATTCTGCATTCACAAACCAAGTTCTTGTTTAAGATCCATGGTGAGTCAGTTTTAAAGTAGAACAGTGATCAAACCATTCAGGTCTTGTGGTCAGGCTGTTGAAGAACAGTCTGACAGTAGGTCCAAACCGATCCAAACAACAAGGTATCCATATTATATATTCTGTTTTGTTACAAAATGACCTCCGGCATGGTGGTTGTTCCAGGTCTAATGAAGCCAATAATGATTTGGATAAAGGACTTTTCAAGAGCCCTAATATTGTAGACCTAATTTATGGCCTCATATAGTCATATCTGGTCATAAGGATTATGATTCTGATCCTGGAATAAATCACTGAGCCCAGCATTTGACCAGAGTGGTATTCAGACAAACCTTCGATAAACAAAGAGTAACATCATCCAAGTTAATTGTTGCTTTCTGTAAAGGTTGGCCTGTACTTGTAGATTCATCTGGCCGCAACTTTGAATACTTTGCATTCCCTGTCACTGGTTGCAGAATGTAAGCGTGCTCTTCTATAACGGAGCCAGCTGATTTGCCACTTTTAGTACCAAATTCAAAGACCTGAATTTCATGGAAGCCCAAAGAATCATGATTGAGCCCAACATAAAATGTACTCAGGAATATAGATTGCAACAAAAGACAGTCATATGCATACCTGACTCCACTCTGAAGGAAGCAAATCCTCCCATGGTTTGTCAATGTGCCATGGGCGAATGTCAGAATCAAAATAAAGAGCCAACCGCTCAAGCTCCACTGACTATACAAAACAGGGGAAGAAATTCAGGGAGTAGTCATCAACAAATCCTCCCATGGTAAAAAAAAATTCAAAGATTTTTTTAATAAAAAACAACAAATGTATTTTCAAAACAATGAAGGATATAACATCCATCATCACCACCCCACCCCCACACACAAAAAAAAATTTGTACTTCACATACATCTTAGGATAAGCAAAATAATGAACAAAAGTGTCGGTTGTAAAGCAAAAAAAAACCACCAGGAAGAAATACAATTCCTATCAACCCCCTTAAAGTGTTTAGTAACAAAATTCCAATCTATCAGATACTTCCCAATATCAGCAAAATTTGGAGTTTTTAGTGTCCTTATGCTTCCCATTTCTACCCAAATAGTTTGTTTCTTTGTTAATTCCTCAGCAAGATACCTAAATATAAAAACAGAAAAGAAAAGCAGAAATAAACTTTAATCAGAAGGCATCCATCATTTACTAAGAAAAGTATTGCAATAAATTTTTATTTAGCTTCAATTTATCCATTGCAAGCAAACTAAATATCAATAACACTAAGGATAGACACAAATAGAAGAGTTAGGATAACCTACTTCTACTTTACAGTGAGACCAAGAGGTGAAAGTCCAGTGGATCCAGGAGATCACAACAAAGCCAGAGAAGCTTCCGAAGGTGAATCGAAAGATAAAGAGACTTCTTTCGTTTTCCTTTTTAAGCGACAAATTGGTTGTATTACACATTTTGATGAAATGACAACATAAAATATCTCCCCCCACCCCAGCCAAAAAAAAAGAGAGGGGGAGACGTCACTGGCACAACATTAGGAAAAGGCTTTCTGCCAGGCCCCTGTTTTTCTGCCACCTGGACTAATGGTTTGGCATCTCAAATTTGGTGGCCTGTCTCAACCATAACGCCCACCATATATGGGGCTTTCTTTCTTGGGTTTTCAACTGCCTCTACTTCACTATGGATTTCATTTTCAGTGGGATTTAGGGTTTTATGTTTCAGGTGTCATGGATTTCATGGTTTCAGGATTCATGGTTTAAAGCTCAAAGTTCCAGGTCCTCATGTTTGATCATATCCGAGTGAGGATGACATCGCACTAACCCAACCCTTTTTTCCGGGAAAGGTAAAAGACTGTACTAAAGTACATCAAAAGAAAGCAACCTGTACACTATGGATGTCGTAGGGATTTGACACAGGACCGTCTGCAGAAAACCTAACCCTGCCCTCTTTATAAGGCCTTGTCCGCACCCAACCCATACAAAAAGCATTAAAACCAAGGCTCTTATCCATTTATATATTCATCCCATTTGTTCCATGTAAAAAGAGAGTTCAAACCCCTTATAAGCTGGCACCACAGAACACCAACTAGATACCAGCCTCACAGCCCCCTCCAGAAACTCTCTCAACTGGATGATACAGTAAAGCCTACAGTTACAGATTATCTAAGGCTGAACTACAAGGAAAGGTGGTAGGTAATAGAGTATTGAAATGGGTTTTGAAAAGAGAATAGGGAAAGGAGATGAAACAAGAACTGATATGGAATTAAGACACCGTGAACAGTAAACAAGACTAGTAACCAGGGAA
The DNA here is from genome assembly GCF_018873765.1 of Telopea speciosissima. Taxonomy (NCBI): domain Eukaryota; kingdom Viridiplantae; phylum Streptophyta; class Magnoliopsida; order Proteales; family Proteaceae; genus Telopea; species Telopea speciosissima. The sequence continues at coordinate 63,048,293 of NC_057916.1, read as the reverse complement.
AACAAGTACACAAGAATGAGAAAACAAACTAGAAATTAAGAAAGAATAGCTATACTGTTAAGTAATAGTAGCAGGAACAGAGATAGAGGAATTAAAGGGGAGAAGAAGAATAGCAGAGATCAAAGAATAATAAGAAGATCTTACAGTAAGAAGAGAAGAGAACAGAAACGTAACTTTAGCCACGGCAATCAATTCATAAGTAGTCAAACCATTTAAATTAACTTAAGTTTATTCAATCAACTTGTATAGCCAGAGGGCAGGGTACGTTCACTTATATAGAATTCTAATAATCTGACTCCTACTATGACTAGAACTTCCCATTATCCTAATAGAACTCAAACCACTACTTATTCGACCAATAATGCTGAAAAGAGGCCGCGTTATATACTGAAAAGAACATAATTGGACTCCTAAACTCATAAGGAATCAAAGACTAACTACAGCTACAGAAATCCTGACTATGATCAAACAACAAATTAGACTTTCAAACTCCTAATGCTACTAGGAAAAGACTTAAAATTCATTTACCCCTTTTGGACCAAACTTTTGGGATTTATTATTGAGCCCATTACAACAAAAAAATACTAAAAGCGGATTCAGATGCCAAAGTTTGGTGCGTAAAGTTGGAGATGGATTACGGGAAAGGGACCGTTCCTCCTTTGCTGAAGCTGGAGGGAAGGTTTACAGGAGAGGAACCTTTCCTCTGAAAATGTCTGATTTGACATTTTGTAGGCTTTGAATGTACTCCATCACTAATTGAAAGAGGGTCACCACAAAATGGAACCTTCAGGATTTCTGTTTATAGATTGGAGACTGGTCTGTATTTGTTTGTCTCCTCGTCCCAATGCTAGGTGCCCAGAATGCTGAGGTGGGTAAGTAGGTGGATTGATGACTGCTAGCTGTGGAATGACGCATGATACCCCTCTTATTTGCTTTTAAAAAAGAGCCTACTCTATTAAAAATATAGTACTATGCATTTAATGGGATTCCTTATCTACCAGTATCTTGATTTGAAGCCACAAGGTGCCCCCCAGATCAATTGAAGTCATGGTAATTGTTCTAGTCCTTTGGGCAAGGATAATGGCAGAAGGGGATGACATGATTGACAGGAGAAGAATTGAAGAGCTTCAGATGTCTGTCTTGGTATTACCATCCATCATGTGACGGTCATCGCACCCTTTTAGAATAAACTTGACAAGTCGACCGCTAACGATTTTTTTCATCTGGAAAGCATCTTCATACCTCACATCTAGATTGTGAGGTACCTCCATCCCAGTCTTTCAGACAGATGCAGGGAACAGAAAAGGGAAGGAACCGCAGCCCAGACCTCTGTGGATGAAGGGGAGCTTGTGGCATTCAGATGTAATTCTACTTCAGGAAACAGACCACTCAGTGGGTCACCAGATATTTAATTTCAAATTAGAACTAAAACGGTTTGTGAATCTCAAGTTAAGCGCTGGCTTGCAAATTGGTTGTGCAAGCATCACTCAGCAGGTTTCCACATTAACCATGGATACAAGTTGAGCCCCCAGTACCTTTGTCCTTTAGAACCAGCCCTTCTTATCAGTCACCTACAAGAATCACCTCGCCTTGATTGTGGTCCTCAAAAGGAACCATACTTGGGTACTCAAGGATACATGGGTTGCAATGAAGTATGAACTGTTTGTAGGGAAGACCCTGTGCTAGGAGGTTGGGCTCACCAGATTGGTGAATCAGTGATTCCTCCCAGCTGACTAGCATACTTCCCAAATCTGAAATCCCCTGCTGGTTTATGAAGGAGAACCTATCTGCTGACAACAATTTAGATGGCAAGGTGGGCAGCTCAATTGAAGCATCAACATATTCTATGACTGCAGCCTCCATCAGGATGAACATAAGCTCGCTAATCCTTAAGCATCACTGATGAATGGTACTCCTGATTAATGTTCAACACTTTGGTCAAAACCACCGAAATATCGCAAAAAATTTTGGTTTCGACCTTGGTCAAAACAAAACTGGCTTCAACTCACTAGGCATGTAATACTTTGATCTAAACTAAGTTTCGGTCGAAATCTCGCTAAATTCAGGTTTCGATTCCAATTCGACCAAAATATTACATTCATTTGATATAAATTACAGGGTTTCAATCGAAATGGGTCTCTATTTCGACCCATTTCATTGGTTTCGACCTATTTAGACCTTGGGTGCTAGAAAACCCCATTTTTTCTAACAGAAACTTCTGTTCTCTTTTTGGGCTTTTAACAGCTATGCGGAGTGAGGTCTCAAAGGACTTTTGTCAATTCCAAAATCAAAAAAAAATTTAAAATTGTTCTCATTCCAAGAAAATGGGGATTAAATCTCTCTCGCAAAAGCTTCCAGTTTTCTTAAGGAAATAAATGGTAAAGAAAAGATTGAAGGTTTTCCAAATACTATCAAGCAGGGATGAGGCATGTGGGAGTACGGAAATCCTTGAAGTCTAACTGATGTAATAGAACAGATATGGGAGTTTGTTTTAGGTTTCCCATAATCTTCCCTCATACACAGATAATCTTTGGTAAACAAAGGTGCAAATAGAGAGTTTCCATATGTTGTGATTCTATTCCATAAGCTGTTAATTGTCTTTCTTATTATAATGCAAACAGAACACAAATCCTAGTTATTGATTCAATCAAGAGAGAGAATGTAATTAAACAGGGGCGAAGGGAAGAAACCAGGATCATTGTAATCGAACTCCGTAAACATATTAAGAGACAATCTTACCTTCTGAACACGCTCCAGTGCACCCCCAGTAACAAATGTTTCCTTTCCACTGTCATCTATCGTCACAGCTGAAAGTTTTGCCAATGTCACACCAGAAGCAAATGGATGACCAGGATTGCTACAGAACAGGATGGCAGTAGTAAGACCACCACACCAGCTGGATTACAAAAATAGAATGCACAGAGTCATTACCTCTCAAGATCCTCATATCTAATGTGGATGTTGGTAATTGAGAGCTTCAGATTTCCAATAACTGTATTGATTAGGGAGCCCACCCATGATTTATTCTGTAACAACAAAGAAATACGGAGGAAGATCATAATCATGGGATATGCTAGCAAAAACCAACCTGGATTGATATTCCATGAAATTACATAGCTGCAACTCTGCAAGAGAAGGCCAAGGTTTGAGATTTAGGATAGGTCATTTTGACCCCTATCAAAATCAAAAAAAATTGTCAAAATGGTCGAAATTTGGTAATAATTTGAGAAATTAAGGGAAATTCTAAGAATTTTGCAATGAAACTTTAGGGGATTCTTATTTCAGAATAAAAACACATCTATGACTGTTGGATGTCAGGGAAAAAAAACACCCAAAGTGGTATTTTGGTTTAGCACCGTATTTTGCTAATGAAAGCATTCAAAAAGTACTCAAATCTAGTAAAAAAAATTGAACAAAGATGATAAGTTTTAGGGACTGACCCCCTTCTCGAAGTTTCAACCCAAATGTCTCTTTGCAATCTTGTCATGGGAGATTAGCCGAGTTTGGGAAAGGTTTGAATCTCCAAAGATATTTAAGTTTTTTAAAAATTTTGAAGCTTTATAGCAATTTCGACCCATTTTGAAAATTTGGGCTCAAAATTTGTATGTTATACAAATGAATGTAGCATTTTGACTATTTTGACCAAACTTCAATTCATTCATTTTGATGAAATATTGTATTTCGTATGTGATTTCATTTCAAGGTCCAGGGACACCGAAATATTTCGCCAAATTAATACCCATTTCAATCGAAATATCAACATTCACAACAGTAATAATTAACTGAAGTTCATAAAGTGTTTGTCACAAATAATTAAACTATAAGTATTAATAAAATATTATAGCAATGGAAAAAGAAAGTACATAGCAGTAGAACAGGGAAACAGGATATATAGAAATACAAATGTTGAGAATATAATGTATATATATAGAAATACAACTGTTGTGAATATAGTGTTGGGATGTTTTATAGTGATACTTTTCAAGTCAGGGAGTTATTTGTAATTCTATAAGTGTTGTCATTAGTTGCCATTAGAGTTATTGTCCTTACTTGTAATTATGCAAAATTTATATTATAAATAAGGGGAAAAAGAAGGCTGCCAGGCTGTGTGGCACATACACCCAGACACAGGAAGGGCAAAATGACAACCTCATCCTCGTGAAATAAAAAATCCCACCATTGTTAGATGCCCCCGTGAACGCTCTCATTGGTTCCCATACTAGTGCAGGGGCCACACAGCCTGGCAGCGATCCCCCTCGCCATAAATAAACATGCTGCCCTAATGGTTAGACTAATCTAGTCTAGCCGTACAGACGGCCTTTCTTCTCTTCTCTTGTACATTTGTAGATACTGATTTCAGTTCTTGGATTTGTCACATGGTATCAGAGAAGAAATAATCATACGTGCAAATATTCTATTGGTTTGAGAGTCCCTTCAAGAGTTTTGTTCTGTTCTTGGTGTGCAGCCACCTATGCCACCTGCTACATTTGGTTCTACTACAGTGTCCTTGTTGATCAAGGTTTTAATACTTGGTCTCGACCAGGTTGAGTCATCTGAGATCTCGAGATCTCGGCGAGAGTGTATTTTTTTATGTTTCGGAATTATGTTTCGGTGGGCATATGGCCATAGTTGGCTCCAAAACTTTAAGGTAAGCCTGTTTTAGGCTTAATAAACATATATAAAGGTTCAACTTGAAGAAGAAAAAAAACACCCAATTTGGTGTTTTGGATTTGCACCCTTGGTTGGCAGTAAAGGCCGAACCCTTAATGTAATATTGCCTATTCTACACATTGTTCGAATGAGATGAGACATAATTGGCAAGCAAAACAAGTACATTATGCACATCTACCACAAACCACTGTTCACGTGAACAGTGCCACGGCCCCTTATTTTTCCTTGGTGGAATATTATTAGAAGATCCTATGGGGCCCAAGACAAGATCATGTGAAGACTTTTTAGAAGTGTCAATTTTGTCTATGTGTGGGGATTTAGAAGTTTAGTTTAGTTTCTAATTTTAGATTTAGAAAGTAGGCTTAAGTAAACTTAGTTTCTATTTTATAGTTTCTAATTTGTTCCTTGCATGTTGGTTGAACTATAAAGCCTAGTTTCTTTTCATTAAGCTTCTATTTTTAGTAGTTTTTATTTTCTTTTAACTTGAGGTGCAAGCATAGCGCTCTATTAATTGTAAGGTTGTTGTAGCCATTCCCCACGATTTGAATGACTAGTTAAGATTGCTTATGCAAGTTTTATTGTCACAATTGTGAGGATGAAGGGCAGAGGGCCTGACTGAGAGAGCCGAAACTTTAGGGCTGCTGAGAGCCAAATCTCCTTATCCCTTACCTTCTATTTTCCTATCCTCTTCTTCTCACTGCCTACTACACCCAACCGAACCATATTCCTGCTGTGTTTTGTGACTGTAACTGAGTGCAATCAACTGCTGCTGAAGACCGGAAGGGATTCCCAATCAAGCTCTTGACTGATTGATGCTGATCATCACCAGAGAAGGATCGAGGTTCACCCCTGCAGACCAGTTTTGTGTCCTGTTGCTCCTGCAACATCGAGCCACCTTTTCTTTGAAGCCTGGAGTTTGTTTCAGCAAGGCTTTTGAGGATTGAACCAGACCAACAAGAAGCCCACTCGACCCCAGTATGATCCCCTGTGACTGGCTGGATTGTCCTGCTTCCTTAACCTTCTAATTTCATCACTAACTCAGATCTCCTCTGCTGGTCATCAGAACTGGACCAAACTTGCAGCAAAGCTTCACCCCATCAAGGCTGAAACTCGATTACCTTTGGAGCCCATTTCCAGTGCTGGTTTGCAAGTTATTCCACTAACCTTCTAATTTTGAGTTATCTTCATAAATCATAACTTAACATTCAGCCATTAGATTTGGCCGTAATTTGGAGCAAAGGACCTGATCAGCATCACCTCCACTTAACCGAAGTTTGGTAGCCATCTGTTGGCCAGTTTGTCTCTACCTCCTAAGTTACTAATTCTGGTTTATTGCTATCCTGATGTTCTGCTGCAACCTGTCATCAATCCTATTGTAGAGTGGTTCTTAGCTGAACCCCTTCTACATTAGTTGGTCCGTGAAAGATGGTAGCTATCACCCTGGCTGGGGCGTCTCGCTCAGCATGATAGTTCAGCTGCTCTCTATTGGGCGACCTGCTTCGCCTTCGATCACCTCTGTCCTTTCTTCTGTCAGGCTCTCCTTCTTCTTGATGACCACGTTGATCTGTGCTCTGGGCATCTTTGTTCTCCCGGTTATCTCAGTTGCCTCGATCTTTTTGTAAGTCCTCGCCCTGATTAGGCAGAGCTTTGTTATTGGCTCGTGCTTGTATTTCCCTCTCTCCTCCCCTCCCTTTCTTTCCTTTGGTTAATGAATTTTTTATTTATCTAAAAAAAATTCTTCTTGGTCAGCCTCCCCTTTACAAGGTTCTTCCGGCTGCCGCTTGGAGACTGCTTCATTTCAGTAACTGTCAAGCTTGGACTGCTTATCACTCATGCGATTTCTTGGGTTCCGACCTGAATTGGTAGACCTCAAACTACTGTGCTTGCTAACCTGAACGCCCTGAGCTACTTGGGGCGGTGCCTCACGTGAATGGGCTAAATTTAATCGCCCTTGAATTTTTCTGAATAGCTTGCATCAGGTCCCGAAGTTATTGCTGCAGAGCGTTAAATTGTGCCCGAGTCACTGGGGCCTGTTGGTCAGGTAGCTCTGTACCAGCCTACCAGAGTTGGCCTGGTTACATTGGCGATAGAGATGAAGAGTACCACGGCTGCGATTGGCATTGCAAGGGGCTATTGGGGAAATCCCGACTTGGTTTGCTGGAGCCTTTTCAGCTTGTTGGCTCCTATGGCTGCAGTCAGGTGCGCTCTGATTTTCCTGGGAACTTCCTGCAGCGTGTATTGATCTCGTTGTCGTCCTGGTTGATTGCTCTTACTCTCACCCTTTTTCTCACAGACACTGCCAATTTGTTGCGGCCGGAATCCGTGTGGATGACGTGGATGTCCTGCAAAAGGGTAGGCGCAAAGCGGACTCCGAGGGGGGACTCTCCAATGCCTAAGTCAGATTCCGTCCAACAGTATAATGAGATGCGAGTACAGAGAGAGCAGTAAGAAGTTGCTGAGTTGTTGAATGATCGTACCTGGGTCCCTCCTTCACTATATAAAGGAGAGGCGGCTGCAGTGGCAGTGGCAGTTGCAGAATTCTGACAGCCGTTGGAGTCCTTCCATATTTGGGAATGTCGTATATTCACTCGCACGTGCTAGAGTGGGACTGGTAATTCCTTTAATTTGGGGATCGTGCCCTGCCCACTCGCACATGGAGTGGAGTTTGAATCCTAAACCAGCTTTGATAGTGGTGAGTAGCTCTTCCTACAGAGTTTGAGTCCAGGCTTTGACTGGTTTCCTGCCAGGTGTCACATGCCCATTGAGGGTTAATTTTTGGGTGTATCAGCTAGTGTCATCAGCAATGCGTTCTCTTATGAAGATGGTTACTTGTGGTTTGCAGCAACAAGATAAATATTTGTGTTATTGGGGTTTGCAACTACCTTACGTTGTTAACAATTACTTGTCGTTCCCAGCAACCTTATGTTGTTATCATGGTTTGCAGCTACTTTATGTTGCTATCTGTAGTTCACACTATGCTGCTCTTTTATCCGTGGTTCGCAGCAACCTATGCTGCTATTTTATCTGTCTTCCTTGTGAATATTACTACTTACCTTCCTTGAGAAGGGCTTATAATGTCGTTGCTGCTATAATATTTTGTCTTGTGGTTGGTATTTTCTGCCACTTATTTTTCTCGTTGTTGTTTGGATTTATTCGACACGAAGATTTTCTTTACTGCTGTGCTGATGGTTGATGTGCTCATGATTGTGCTGCAACTGGAAGGTGTTGTTGCTGACTATTGGCTTCCATGGCTATATCTGTTCAGGTTGGATTCTGCTGGTTATGTCTGTCCTTGTTCCAAGCTGGAGCCTAGGATATATACATACATACATGCATATATATATATATGCTCCAGCTTGAGGGGGATGTTGAGAATATAGTGTTGGGATGTTCTGTAATGATACTTTTCCAGTCAGAGGTTTGTAATTCTTCATAAGTGTTATCCTTAGTTGCTGTTAGAGTTTAGTGCTAGTGGCAGGACAGTTTGGATATTTCTGATTTTTGGTTATGTTACAGTTGAAAATCTCACCAAGCATGGAATCAGAGCAAATTCTTCTTGCTGCCTTTGCCATCACTCTGCTGAAAGTCACTCCCATCTGTTCTTTCCTGCCGGCAACAGCTAATCAAATCTTGCTTTGAGTGGTTATCAAGCCCATAATTCCTTGTTCAGAAGGAAAGAGAGAAGATAGTCGATTTCTTCCCAGACCTACCACACCATGCCTCAAGAACGAGGCTCTCGGATGGCGGGCAGTGATCGGACGTCTATGACAGCAAAGCTATGAAGGACCATCAAGGGAATTCACGTGATTGGGCTACCAGCAAAGCTATGAAGGACTATCATATGTAATAGAAAAACAACAATAAAGGAAAAAAAGAGTTTCAGTTATTCAACTTTGTTCTTTTATTGTATTGATCCTGCTGCAATCGATCTCCCACTGGTTTCCCTGGTTCGAGGTCTACTTTTGCATTAAATCTAGTCTAGCGGTACAGACGGCCTTTCTTCTCCTCTATTCTCTTCTCTCTTTTCTCTTCTACATTCACAAATACTGGTTTCAGTTTTTGGATTTGTCACAACAACAACAGTACTGATTGTTTTTAGAGCAGAATTGGTAGCTCTAAATACAATCAGTATATGATGGCTGTAGGACAGAATCTACAGATACATTTTTCCTTCCTTTTGGCCATACAAGTAATGTCCTTCCTCACCATCACAAACCAGGTCAATTTTGGCCTTCCCCTTGTCCTTTTACTACCTTTAATTGGCAACATTCTTAATGTTGTAATCCTCGTTGAACATGCCAAAACATCTTAATCCATCTTCCCTCATCTTGTCACCTATTGGTACAACTCCTAAGTTTGTTTGACAAGTATTAATTTCCCTCCCAGTCTTGCCGCTCATCCATCTCAACGTATTAACATATGCAACACTTATTTTCTGTGTACGTTTTATCTTTTGCTGCCCAGCAATCAGCACCTAGCAGGCTAGCATACAGTAAACTGAATTGAATCTCCATGCTGCCTTGATGAATATTTAATTGAGATAATCAAATTTTGGTATGCTAGCACAAGATTTGACTTCACAATAAAGGTGAAAACGTAAAGTTGTAAAAAATAATTCACACAAAGATTTAGAGAGACACTATGCCCAATTTTACACAAACCACAATTCCTAGAATCCACAAAATACTTGTTGAAATTCCAAATGCTGAAATACATAGGATTTAGGCCAAATCATACCATTGTTGATTGTAGTTGCTGACTACTTTCCAACAGCCTCATTTCCATTTCCTATGGCATAGATACACAATAACATCAATCACTCATTTAAACAGCAGTCATTGAACATGACAAATCAGCGCAATAAAGTGTGTCAATGACTTACCCGTACTCTGCTCTTCTTAGCTTCTTGGACAGCATCCTCAGTACATCCTTCAACCTGGGTTGCAGGTTCAGCTAATATGAAAATACGGTCCAGATAAACTACCACCGGTTCCTGACCCAGCCTGCTCCATGGAACCTGAAATTGTGTAAACAACACAAAAATAATAAGAATTTCATAAAAATGCTAACAATGTAAGGCCATATGCCAAACATAAAATTAACGACCACACTTATTCACATAAAACCTTCAGCGACTTAACAAAAATATCAAACTTCTATTTTAGGGGGCAGGGGGAGGGGACTAACTAAGAATCTCAAACCTTGAGCCTCACTGAACCAAGGAAGCCTGCCTTGACTTTCACAGGCAACTTCAATGCATTAAGTGCCTCCGGCTTCAATTGCATGTTTTTTAGCTCTACATCACCTGCAGCATAATTTTCAGTAATGAGAAGAATACCACTACAAACTCATTAACAGTTAATTAGACAATTCAACATGGACAACTAAAACTTCAAAACTTAAAAATCAAAAGCACTACATTCACACACATAATAAATCCGCATAGAAAAGAAACATGCCAAGTAACATGATCACTCAAGTGATCAAATGACCATTAATTACATAAAAATAAAACTAAGGAATTAAAATAGTTAATCACGTATGCAACCCTTTACCCATACTTTAGGTCCATAAAAGAGACCTATACATTGGAAACTCATGGGATCAAAGGCCCAACATGTATATAACCCAACCCTAGACTTATTCCCATTAAAATAAGCCTCTTTTGGTGATGTATCTGCATCAGTCTCCTTCTCTGGTTAAACCTAATTCCACTCCCTCTTCTAAGGATAATTCAACCTTCGTTGCTAATGGTGATGGCCGTGGTTGTGGTAATGGTGCTTCAGATAAAGATAGTGGATCAGGGGGAGGTCGTGGACATGGTATGGGTGGTCGTGGCAATCCACCTTCTAATCCAATTGTTCGCTAGTGTACTCATTGTGGTCACCCTAATCACACTATTGATAAATGTTGGATGAAGCATGGCGAGCTCCAATGGGCACAACAACAATTTTCCAATACTATTGTTTCTGATGGGAATACTGAAGTAGTGCCCCAAATGAAACTAATCATGGTCCTTCAACTAGAGGTGGTGTCTCATCCCATATTGATATGATAAATCAACTTTTGAAAAGAGTTCAGAAACTTGGGACATCGTCTTCCATATCCACAACTACATTAGCTCATTCTGGTACACCTACATGTTTTATCTCCTCATCCTCCACTCACTAGGTCATTGACTCAAGCGTGTCTTCACATATGACTAGTAAGCCAAATTTGTTCTCTTCATTTCAGGAATTTGATTCTCCATCACAAGTTATTCTTGCCAATGGATCTCTTACTAATGTTACTGGTCATGGTGTTGTTCACTTGCCTCTATGCTTTCATTATCAACTGTTGTTCATGTTCGAAAATTGCCTCTTAATCTCTTATCTATTAGTCAATTGACAAAAAATCTTTAACTGCTCCATTACATTTTATCCTTCTCATTGTGTTTTTCAAGATCTCAAGACAAAGATGACAATTAGTGGAGGACATAAGAGGATGGCCTATACTACCTTGACGTTGCATCCTCATCTACGGCAGCATTTGCTACTTTGATGTAACCTCAACTAGGCTACTTGAACAAACGGATCGGGAGACACAAATATAAGATGTGCAGAAAGTTTCTGTTCTGCGCGACCTTATTAAAATGAACATAACTTTCTCAATATAGGTCGTATTGACTTGATTCTAAATCCTATGTATCAAGGACTCACGGGTCTACAATGTTTATGAAGAATGCTTTCTCAAAATAGCACTGTAGGGTACTCGAAATTGCACATGAAGTTAGTGCACGGTTTCTGGAAAATAAAATTAAAACAAAAAAGAAGGATATTACGGGCTGAAACTCAACTCTTCTAGGATATGTTTGCAGCTCCAAGGGTCTTGCAACTCTTCTAGGATGCAAGAGTGTTGGAACCGCTTCCTCTAAAAGGCCGACCTTGTAGGAAAGGAAGGAAACAATATGTATATCATACAAGAGCTCTAACATGGCGGACTATGCAAAGGGGGACACGGGTGGATAAATAATTTTTTAACACCTGCCCGCTCCCAGGGGGACTCAATACCGTGACCCCTGCCTGCTCTGATACCATGTTATCAGAACAATTGAATGAATTTCTTGAGTGATCTAATCGATCAGGCAAGCTCTTTATTTATAATAAAAAGAAAATTACAAAGGGGACAAAAATACCCCTACACTCGCTGACTCTTTAAGAGGAGCAGGCTAAACCTAATGAAATAATAAATAAATAACCCCCAAAGGACCAGAATACCCCCACGGTAATCTGGTGTACATATTCCAACACTCTCCCTCAAGCTGGAGTATACATATATCGAAAGGAAACTCCAGCTTGAACTAATAAGAAAAAAATAAATGCACTCCAACATTCTAACACTCCCAAATAATCTTGGACATAATAAATCTTCAAGAACTTGAAATAATTGATCTTCAAAACCTGGACAGACTTGATCAGCAAAGCTTTCAACGATCTTCAATAGCTGTCCAGTGATGAATCTTGAATTGTCGTAGTGACATAAAATCTTGAAGATAAACAACTAGGGTAGCAAGCAGCGGAAAAAAACTGAATCAACCAAAATATCTTTAATACTCTTCAATACTTCAATCTTCCCCTTACGGTAAATTCAACCCAATAACTAAAGATACCCAATGACAATGGTGGAAAAAGATGATCTTCAATGCTTTGCACAAATGTTCCTGCAAGTTCTGCAATGTCTGCAAGTTTATGCATTTTCTGCAATGTCTGCAAGTTCTGCAATGGAATTGTACACAATTTGCCCCTCACATGTAGTAGTACACGTGAACAATTAATGGAGATGATGTAAGGTTTAATGGCAAAAAACATAATTTTCCAGAATTTTCCAGAGGTGCTATGGGTAATTAAAAACGAAGGAATGACAAAATTATAATTTACCAGAAATTTTCAAAGGTGTTATGGGTAAATACCAATGGTATGGGATATGAAGGGAAGTAGAATTATTGAAAGGGAACGGAGTTGGAAAAAGGATGGCATGGCTGTAATTTGGTTGAAATCCATTTTTAAATACAATCCAAGTCCAATGGCAAACTGATAATAAACCAGAATTTTCAAGGGTCAATTGGGTAGTCAAATAGGGGAATGGCAGAATTGCAAATAACACAAAGTTGAATAAGGGATGGCATAGCTGTAATTGAGATGAAATCTAATTACAAATATCACCTAAGGCAAAAGGGTAATCTAATTACATCAATTGCTGTCCAAATATCTTCATCAATCCTATTTCGCATGTGGGAGTTTATAAATTGGAGTTTTGCACACTTGTTCTTCCTTGTTTGAAGATTGATCAAGCCTTGAAGATTGGAGCTTTTCCTTCAAATCAGATCTGTATACTTATCAGATTTGAATATTGGAGTCAGGAGTTTCTCCCTTGCAGGAGTTTCCATCAAAAGTGTTTGTTTGATCGTTTGAAGATGGTTGAAATTTTATATGTTGAATTGTTTTACTCCGTAATTCATTATCCCACTGCTCTTTTCACTTCACCACCTCCCAAAACATACCTTTGGCATATACCCATAACCACTTTGGACGATAATGGTATTCTCTAATTTGTCATTTCTTCCTTTTCCATTACCCTTAGCACCTCTTGGAATATTCGGGAATATTATCCTTTTGCACTATCTCATTCATCATCTCTGTTATGTCCACGTGTACTACTACACGTGAGGGGGAGATTATGTACAGCACACCCGGACATTGTAGAAGCAAAACTTGCAGGAACACTTGGTGCAAAACATAGAAGATCGAGTTTCCACCATTGCCATTAGGTATCTCCTTTGTTATTGGGTTGAGTTTGCCGTAAAGGGGAGATTGAAGTATTAAAGTATTGAAGATGTTTGGTTATAGCTTGCCTATATGAGGTTCTACAGTTGGGTTGATCATTTCTGCTGCCTGATTTATTTATTTCTGTTGTTTGCTGCCCTAGTTGCTTATCTTTAAGATTATCAATCAGAGATTCATCATTGGACAGCTATTGAAGATTGGTGAAAGTTTGCTGATCAAGGCTGCCCAGGTTTTGGAGATCAATTATTTCAAATTCTTGAAGGCTTATTTGGGAGTTGCATTCATATGTCAAGCTAGATTCTGCTGCAACTTAGTTTCTTCCCATTTTGTTCAAGTTGGGCATTAGTACCTTGTATGTGCCAACTTGAGAGGGAGTGTTAGCATTATTATGGAGTTCTTTTTTTATTTAGTTCAAGCTGGATTTTCCTTCTTCTCTTATTTGTATAATCCAGCTTGAGGGGGAGTGTTGGAATATGTAATCCAGAATACCCTGGGAGTATTCTGGTCCTTTTGGGTAGTTTTATTCATGGTTCAAAATCTCGCGATATTTCGCCGAAATATCGCTTAATTTCGTATATCTCGAGCTTACCGAGATGCGAAATCAGGTCGAAATGAAAAATACCATATTTCGTCGATATCTCGTGAGATATCGTGAGATATCGACGATATCTCGTGAGATATCGACAATATCTCGATATCTCGTGAGATATCGACGAAATATGGTATTTTGGCTTAAAGTGTCACGTGAAGGGGGCTTTAATACAATATTTCGCAAATTTCGGTCCATATTTCGACCGAGAGCTGCATTTGCTAAGGAATTTCAGTCTTTTGCCTATTCTTCCACTCTTCCAAGCTCTCATCCAACACTCTAGCCATTGTTCAAGCACATTGTTGTCGGATTTTCGCCTGAAACTCATCGGAGGGTCATCTAAGCTCATCATCCAAGCTTTTTTCCACTATTTAAGGTAAATTTTATTCCTCTAAAACTATTTTTTGAAAAGACTATGTACAAATTTTGTTGGATGGTGATGATATTAATATATGTTAGACACCGGAGGCCGATCTACCTCACAGAGTGTCGAAATTTTTTTCCATATGTATTTTTTTTTTTTTTTTTCCTGGTTTTAGAAATTCATTTTCCTACAATTAAAATAGGAAATAATTAGGGGTAATATGACTTAGATGGTAATGAATTAAATATATGTTAGACACCAATGGCCGATCTACGCTTCACTGTCGGATTTATTTTTCTGCTCTTAAATAATTATTTTAATTTTCGCACATACCACCCCATTGGCATCGGATTATGGTGCATCATGGTTTTATTCCTATGTTATTAGGTTTAAGTGGCTACTCTTATAGAGACAGCTAGTTAGGGGTAATTATGTCTACAGTTGGCTATGTAGGTTTAGTCTCACATCGCCTAGTTCAGTCCTTGGTAACTTTCCCCTCTATTATAAATAGAGGACCTTACCTATCAATGAAATATAACATTATTATCCCATTCTCTCATTCTCTCATTCTCTCTTTCTAACGAGTTTGCTCTGATACCATGTTGGGAAAACCGTAGGTTAGAAAGAGAGAATATGAGAATGGAATGTGTTAAAAGGTAATGGCAGTTCCGTAAATAACCAGAATTTTGCAAAGGGCCCTTGGTAAATAAGAAAGTAATGGGTCATGTAGGGAATTAGATTTATAGATGGGGGACATACTTGGAAGGAGCAAACTCTTAATGGCAAGATGTAAATAATCATGAGATGGGTAATAATAAAAGGTAGGGTAGTAGCATTAAATACCTAATAAGTTAAAACTCAAAAGGAAAAGGAAAAGGAAACGTGAGGAAGGGGGAGTCAACAAGAGATAACGTGATATGGGTATAGTGACATAAGATGGGGGTAATATGGGAAAATTAGGTTAAACTAAAATAAAAGGAATCGTAGAGAAGGATGCTATCTTCTTCCTTACGACTCAACAGAACCAGCAAATCCAGCAGAAACCCAACATGATTCAGTTAATAGTTCTCTCTCTTGCAAGCTTGGTTCAACCTGAAATTTAAGATGTTGTAACATAATACCAGTGCCTATTGATTCCCACAATATTGAGTCCAAAGAGTAACGATAGAGTTGAAGTGGTGATTCTGAAATCAGCCTTGGCGGTAGTTGCAACTCAGATCAAAACCAGGGAGAAACCATAAACCAGCAAGTGATCGATGCAGCCAGTCAAAGAAGAACCAGAAAACAAATAGTTCGATATTTGGAGAAATCGATTCAAGAGAGTGAAAACCTTTAATAGATGTTGTCCACGGCTGCTGGAATGAATCTCCAATAAGAACAACCAATCTCCAGGGCAAAAAAAGAGACTTGATCTTCAAGGGAATAGAGACTCCAAAAAACGTAGGTGAATAGGGGCAGCAGCAACCGCAGGAAAAAGAACTTCTTCAAACCATTAATTGATGAAGTTGAGTGTCTCTCTTGACGGTAGAAACTCCTCCAAAACATTACAGCAGCAGCAAGCAGCCCTAACCCAAAAATTGATGTGTCAGGGTTTTGTAAAACCCAGAAAATAGAGATCGATTGGGGTTAGGGGTCTTCAGAAGGGTGGAGAAGGTAGATAGATGCTGGGAATGGTTGCAGAGGAAGCTCCAACAATGGAAAATCAGCCTTCAATAGTGATAGGGATCTAATCTTCAAAAAATTCTGGAAAACTCCAATATCGTAGAGATGGTTCCAACAACTATCGAACAGAAATTAGGAAATGAAAAAAAGGATAGGTAGGTTGGAGGGCAACAACTAAATCATTGGATCACCTCATTAATGCTGCCCTCTTACAAGGATGAGAACCAAAAAAGAAGAAGAAGTCGAGAGAGAGAGAGGAGGGAGAAGTCGATTAAAGAAAAAAGGGTTTTTTTTTTTTTTTCTTTTCCAACCTAGATCAAACCTTGCTTTGATATCATGTTGGAACCACTTCCTCTAAAAGGCCGACCTTGTAGGAAAGGGAGGAAACAATATGTATATCATACAGGAGCTCTAACACGGCGGACTATCCAAAGGAGGACACGGGTGGATAAATAATTTTTTAACAAAGAGGATGAAAAAGCTCCTACTCATAGTTGTCACGGCGGTTAGGCGACCCAAGGCGGTGGAGAGGGTCAAAATTCAAGGCGGCACCAACTAAGCGAACAAGGCGTCCAAGGCGCCCGCCTAGGCGGCCAAGGCGCCTAAGTCGACCAAGGCGTCGCCGACGCCTTGACAACTATGCTCCTACTATTCAAGGAAGGAGTGCTACTCTTCAAGGTTTCAAATAATGAACTCTTCTAGGTTCAAAGGGAAGAACACATCATGGTTCAAAAAAGTGCTTATAGCAACCTTCAACAAAATATCAATTCATAGCTACAATACAATGAGAATAGGTTATCCTTTTATAGGAAAATAAAGAAAATCCTAAAAGCTACTGTAACATCTCAACCCTTGATTTTTCTATGGTTGAGATTGATTACAAACATAAAGAAAACTTAGTCAAAGATTCTTCTTGCCTTGAAGCATGTTTCAAGAGAGACTTTGTAGTATTCAAGAGGGACTTTGTAGTCTTCAAGAGACATTTTGTAACCTTCAAGAAAGACCTTGGAAGTGTAGTTGAAGTTGTGTAGACCAAGAGAAACTTTAAATGATGAGTTGTCACATCATCTTGCACTAACAAATTGAAGAGCCACTTTAAGGAGATGAAAAATCAACCAATCAAAAGAGGCCAACTAGGAGGGGGTGCTTAGTAAAGGATTAGGTTCACATGCAGGCTCTTTTTGGGGGTTGGGCTAGCCGGCTAGGTCCAAAGTGAGACTTAGTCCAAGAAATGAACTAGAACCCAGGTAGGTGGACTGGATAGCGCATGCTTGGTAGAAATTTCATAACTCCTTCAATACAGCTCCATTTGAAAGATTACTAAAGGACTACATCTTTCATGCTTTGGGTTTTCTCTGAATCGCATTTTAAATAACTCGGAAATTCACTTCAAGTTGATACATGTGCACAAGTAATATTATGGTGATAACTTTGGGCTACCATTTTGTTGGCCTTGGTCTTTGGTTCCTTTTAGACCAAAATTTGGCGCTGGAACTTGAGTTGGATCTTGGGCATGATTTTAAATTGGGGCCTTTATGATGCGGGATGGGCCGGCATCATACTTCTACTTGCATTTCCCCTTTGCATTGGCACTATCGGTTGGGGTACCTTTCTCTATCCAAGCTACAACATCTAATCCCTACTTGCAAGTCTATTTCCTATCTTGAGTGTGAAGCTTGTGAATTTGGCAATGATGTAGTCTTAGATAGGATAATGTTCGAAAACTCATTTCGGTTCAGTATTTCGGTCGAAATATTGCATTTTTCTGTTATGTTTCGGTAGGTCATTTCGGTGGGTTTTAGGCCAAGTTAAGGCCTGAAACTTCATGGAAACCCTATTTTAGGCTATATAAACACATGTAAATGTTCAAATTGCAAAAATAGTCACCCAAAATGGTGTTTTGGATTTGCACCATTGATTGGCATTTTTGTTTAACCCGAATATTACCTAGGACCCGGGCCAGCCCCTAGAATTTTATTAAAATCCACAAAAGAATAGGAGCATATACGGGGGGGACATACCACCTTTTACCCCAACCCAAGGAGCTAAACCACTCATGGCCTCTCAAAAAATTTACCAAAGCCGAACAGATGGAAAAAATACTAAAGCTATTTCCTGAGAACCAGCCTTGTCCTCCCGTAGAATAACCTGAAAACCGCCCGTTGGCAAGCAGCCCTGCTGGAATGTGGTAGAAGACCCAGAGTCATAAGCAAGATTGGCTAACCAATCAGCCGCCCTGTTACTTTCACGAAAAGCAAAGGAGATGTAAGCCCGGGTAGAAGAAACCAAGGCCAAAATCTCCTGGAACCAGTACCAACCATTCCATAAGTTACACCTCTTTTGACTAACCATTCTAATAGTGGATGCGGAATCCAAGTTAACCACCAAATCAAGGAGACCTAGATCCTAGCACAGGAGGAAACCATCCCTCAAGGCTCGAAGCTTGGCAATCGAATTGGTGCAAACACCATAAAAATTAGAGAAGGCCGCCAGTACCACACCATTCGGGTCCCTAATGACCCCTTCACCTCCTCCATAGCCCGGATTATCCCTACAAGCACCATTTACATTAAGCTTTACTGAGGCAAAAGGTGGGTACCACTAAACTGGCAGAGGGCGTTTCAGCTTGGGCGTTGGAGGCATGAGGCCAAAACATTGCAGAATTAGCCCGTCCCTCCAGGACCCTAATCGACCAACCTTGGAGGGTAACTGGATTTCTTTCACCCAGGCTTTAATGCTCTCAACTATTGAACTAGCAGTACGCCTACTTTCCCCATGCCTTCTATTGTTTCTCTCCTTCCAAAGCTCCCCAAAAATCAAAGAAGGCATGATTCCTGTGATATAAGCACCAAGGCTGCTACAGCTTGCCGAATTCTGCCAAAGAGAGATTCGACTTCTGACAACCTGTGAGGGAAAAGAAGAGATGTCAAAAATATGATTGAAATATCCCCACACCTTAAAAGCCGTGCCACCATACAGCAGACAGTGGTCAGTCGTCTCCCTCCGTGGACTCCCACAACAGTCACATTTTGAAGCCAGGGGTATGCCAACCGACATTAAAGCCTCGTCCATGGGGATCTTTCCATTGAGGAGTTGCCAAGAGAAGAAAGTCACTTTCAATGGTATAGATTGATTCCATATCCACTTAGCATAAGGTATCACAGGAGTAACACTCCGCACCTCGTTCCAAGCCAACTTAGTTGTGAAACAGCCATCACTCGAAGGAGACCACACTAAGACATCATTTCTATCCGAAAGAGCAAAACTTCCATTAGTAATGCTATCTCTTATTACAGTAGAATCAATGTGATCTAAAATGTCCTGCCTCCAAGCACCGTCCGCCCCCAAGGCATCTTTCACACCCAATTCCATGTCCACCTGAAGGCCACTGTCAACATAGTCAATTAGAGGGCCAGCTCCCGTCCAATTATCGAACCAGAATGAAAGACTGCCAGAGCCAAGCAGCCACCGAGATCTATCCATCAAGAACCCTTAAAGGCCAGAGCATTACGCTAAGACTTTGAGCCAACACCATGCGATCCAGCCAGAGTAACATGAAAGTTTCTAAAAAACTTTGCCCTGAAGAAAGCACTCCACATAGAGCGATTAGAAAGGACCCTCCAAAGACCCTTGAGCCTGAGAGAAATACCAACATCCTCCAGAAGCCTAATCCCCAACCCCCCTTCAGCAAGTGGCCTACAGACCTTCCTCCGACACACCCAATGCCTGCGTTTTCCCCATTCTGAGCTTCCCCAAAGAAAATCAGCAAAAATCCCATATAACCTCTGAATAACTGCCTTAGACAGGTCCAGCGTTGCGAGAACATGGCAATATACGGTCAAATCCTAATGTATAACTTAGTTAATTACACACACACATTGTTTAAGACTTCAAGTACTAGAGGACAAAATAAATTAATAATTAATAAGAAATTTAAACAAGTAAATTCACTTGGAAGTTGGAAACATAAAATGAATGACTCATAACTTAAGTCATAATACTAAGCACAATCAGTCAATAACAACTTAACAAGATGATATCAATATGACAATATCCCCAATAGTCCAATACAAGTCAAGTAGTCATCAAGTGACTCAAATATTTAAAATTTCTAATAATAATTACTCTGCCGTCCAGGATCGACCCCACTCATAGTCCGATGGAGCCGACGTGCATTGTTCTCCTACTGTAGGATAAATGAATGTCACGTCATAGTCGTGGAGAAGAAACGAGTGTAGTCATCCACAGTTGCCATGTAAATTGCATCATCAACATGCTGAAGGTAACCTATCCTAAGATATGGATCACCAAACTGTAAAGAACCACGACTACCCACTGATCCACTGTGATATGACGGCTCTAGGAGCATGTACGGGTACACAAGGTGGGTTGGGTAGGAAAATATGTCATCCACAAAAGACGATCCACTACATCCCAGTGAGTGGGAGTCGTACTCAAAACTGGGAATGGATGGAGAAGATATATGCTCCCTCCCCCCCAAGTCAACTACCCTTGGCCATATGGATGTGAATGAGATGAACTGTACTCTGATTGTGCTGGAGATGGACTGCTCTCTATCTGAAAGGATGAAGAACAAAGGAGCAAAAAACACAAAATAGCAGAGCTTGTGAAGTCTCGGTCAAAATTTCGACCGAGACTCACGAGTTTCTGTCTTCTATATGAAGCAGATTTGAAAGGAATCTCGATATCTCGCGAGATGATCGAAATATCAACAAAGTTTTTGCATTTTTTCATTTCGAACCAGTGTTTCGTTTCGAACAGGTCAAGATACTGGAAATTCTCGAGATCTCCATCGAGTTTTAACGAGTTTTAGTACTATGCATAGGATAGGATCCAACTAGGAGCCAGGTGAACAGAAGTTCTGAAACTGCTAGCCGATTGGGGTATTTTAGGTCAAATCTAGGGTTATACTTGGGAGAATGGAGTTGGTTTTTATTTGGTAAAACTAGGCAGGTCTCTAGGAGTCTAATGATAGAAGTTTGGTTAGATTTAGATAAGGTTTCAAATTTCAGAAAATTAAGGTTAGGGTTTCGGGTTTTGGGAATTAGGAAAAGAAGTGAAATTTGGGTTTTAGGATGGGAATCTGGACAAGAGCTTCTGGCCGAGTATCCTTGACAATAAAAGGGTCACTTGGCTAGATTTTAAGCTGGTTTTGATGGTTGGATATGCTGGAATGGGATTTTAGGGTTTTGGGGTTATGTAGAGATTGAGGGAAACTAGGTTTTAAGGATGGGATAGGTCTGCAACCTAGGTCGAGTGTAGGGGTTGTTATTATGAAGTGATGTTTGAAATTTAAATGGATTTTGATGAGGGAATGAAGCTGGAAAAGGAATTTAAGGTTAATGGATCTAGGGTTTAATGGATATCGATTAAGGCTAGATTGGAGGATTAAGAAGAAGAAGTGGAACGCTGAAACAGTAAATAACTTACTGACTTAAGAAGATCTTCAATGGCAGCAACCTTGAAGACAATTTCGAAGAACCACCTCCCGATCTACAAGATGCAAGGAGTCATAGGAGATCCACCTACCCATCCACCTTGATATGACTCACAAGGTTGTCTTGATATGACTCACAAGACTCACTCTCAACGGAGAGAACCAGCAGCAACAATGGCAGCAGCAAAGAGATCAATTTTTTTAAAACTTCAATAATGGGGGAGCCTCCCACATTTTCATTCATAAATAATATGGCCATAGGCCGATTCCTAATACAAATCTAAATAACTCTCCCTCTAAAAATCATGGAGGCATAGAATTAAAACACTTAAAAGAAAGATTCCCTAATCTACCAATTGGAAATAAGCTCTAACAACCAATAAGAATTAATCACTTAAATTGAACCAAAACTGAACCGGTTCAATTTAAGTTACATTTAAGCTGAAAAATAAACTAAGTATGAAACTGAACTAAGGCTCCTAACTATGGCCCTATGATTAGGGTTGCTTCTTCAGCTTGTGGAGGCTTGGATCTGCATCAACTCTCCCCGTCTTAAAAACATTCATCTCCGATGAATGGGTGAACTTCTTGTAACCATCTACAGGATTCCAAATGTTGTCCTGCCTTGAAGAAATCCAACCTCGAACTTTATGGTGATGAGGGGGGAAAAAAATGTGATCAGCAGCTTTAACACTTCCCGGACAGAATTCTGGTGAGGCAGGAACATTAGGAAGAAAGTTTTCAAGTCGTGGAGCCTTCTCTTCAAATAACCAAGGTGGCATAACAAACTCTATGTGTTCAACCTCCATAGAGTCTTCAATGTTAGCAGCCTTCCACCTCTTCAAGAACAGCATCTTGAATGTTATTATCTTCCTGTGGAATGCTCTCAACCACCTCTTCATCTTCTGCCACTTCATACATCAATACTTGAGTAATAACATGAACTCCTCGAATATCAACACCCAAGTCTTCATAATAACGAGTCCCGTCATCATCATCACTTGGGTGATAAGCATATAAACCTGGTTCATTGTTATCATCAAGGGTTTCATCTGCTTTTGCAGCCACATTGACAAGTTTATGCTTTTGTGGGCACTCCCTAGCATAGAGTACAATCTCATTGCAGTGAAAACACTTGTGAGGATCACTATTGTCCATGGGGGCTTTACCCTTATGATGATCAGCAAGTGGAGGAGCTGTAGGGCAGGAAGAACTACCAACAGAATAGCCTGGTCGAGTAGAACCAGCAGCAGAATTTCCAGCTCGAGTGTGACCATTGGTAGTAGACTTGAAGGTGGAAAAGCTTTGTTGGTGTCTTCAGTAGAGGAATCAAATCTTTTATTTCCAGCCAATAATTCTTCAACCTTCAATACCTTCTCAAAACAGTCCTGAACATCTCTGACATCAGCCACTCCAATACCTCTGATCATATCAGCCCTCAATCCCAGTCGAAACCGAGATCACATCTAAGTAGTACTCTCTCTCGTGCCAATGCAAGAAGAAAGAGCATCAAATTTTTGCATGTACTCAGATACAATCATGGCTGTTAGAGTTGATAGTAGATATCTGTGGAATTCCGTGAATACTGGCTTGATCAAAGTGATCACAGCCCAGCTTTATTTATAATACTGAAATCATATGAAGAAAATACATCTAAGCAATGAGGGACTAAAACCCATATTACAACACTCCCCCTCAAGTTGGTGCATACATATCAAACATGCCCAACTTGCTAATTATAGGAAAAAATAACTTAGGACTGAATAATGGGATACATATTATCCCTTGTTCCAACTTTTCTTTGATAAAATGCCAGTCAATCTCAACATGTTTGGTACGATCATGTTGAACCGGATTGTGTGCAATGCTGATTGCGGACTTGCTATCACAATAGAGTCGCATAGGAAGATCAATAACCATCCCCAAATCTTGAAGCAGCCCCTTGAGCCAAAGAAGTTCACAAATACCCTGGGCCATAGCTCGGAACTCAGCTTCAGCACTAGATCAAGCCACAACAACTTGTTTTTTGCTTCTCCAAGTAGTTAGGTTTCCTCCAACAAATGTGCAATACCCAGATGTGGATTTCCTATCATCAGGACTGCCAGCCCAATCTGCATCAGTGTATGCTTCTATCCGGAGGTGGCTATAACGAGAGAACAAGATTCCTTTTCCAGGAGATGACTTAAGGTAACGGAGAATTCTATAGGCTGCTTCCAAGTGAGAAGAGTGAGGATTATTCATGTCTTGACAGACAAGGCTTACAACAAATGTGATATCCGGCCGAGTATGTGAGAGGTAGATCAATCGGCCAACTAACCTCTGATAACTGCCCTTGTCCACCGGGTCGCTGTCCTTACTCTTCAAATGTGTGTTAGGCTCAAGGGGGGTATCTGCTGGTTTACACCCAAGCATCCGTCTCTTGTAACAAATCTAAGGTATATTTCCTTTGAGAGAGAGATATGCCCTTAGCTGAATAGGCAACCTCAATCCCTAAGAAATACCTTAATCTACCCAATTCCTTGACTTCAAACTCGGTGCCCAAATAAGCCTTCAACTTCTGTATTTCTTGTGCATCATTGCCTGTGATTACTATATCATCAACATAGACAATCAGCATTGTCACTTGTTGTCCTACCTTCTTCACAAACAACATATAATCAGCATTGCTCTGCTTGTATTCATAAGCAATCATAGCCTTATAGAACCGGCCAAACCAAGCCCTAGGTGATTGTTTCAGACCATATAGGGCCTTCTTCAGTTTACATACCTTTCCCTGAGTTTTTGAAGAAGTAAAACCAGGAGGTATCTCCATATAGACATCTTCTTCCAGATCTCCATGCAAGAAGGCATTCTTCACATCAAGTTGCTGGAGTTCCCATCCGCGATTCACAGCACAAGAGATAATAACCCGTAGAGTATTCATCTTTGCTACAGGAGCAAAGGTCTCTTGGTAGTCAATACCTTAGGTTTGAGTAAACCCTTTGGCAACAAGCCTCGCCTTATATCTCTCCATTGAGCCATCAGCTTTGTGCTTCACTACAAAGACCCATTTGCAACCAACAGGTCTTTTTCCAGGTGGAGGACTCACCAAATCCCAGGTCTGATTTTTTTCAAGGGCATGCATCTCTTCATTCATCGCATCCTTCCATTTCTGTTCGGCTATAGCCTCCTGCCAGTTGTTAGGGACGGAAACAGAGGATAAAGAAGCTATGAATGCATGGAAAGCAGGAGTTAGTGAGTTATATGACACAAAGTTGGAAATAGGGTGCAATGTACAACTTCACTTTGATTTCCGAACAGCAATGGGTAAATCAAGACTAGGATCAATAGGGGGCTTACCAGAAATCTGACTAGGAGCAAGACTTGGAGCAGGAGCAGATGCCAATTGAGTAGGATCAGTGGTGGTGGTCTCCTTGTATAAAGGGCCGTCCAGAGGAAAATCAGTTCCCCGAGTGTACACAATTTTTTCTTGTTGTAGCTGTCCCACTTCTTGTTCTCGACTAGTAGCCCCTTCTTCGAATTCAACAGAGGTATCCTCTATAGTAGGTATTTCAATGTCTAGAGGAGCAATCAGCGGGACCTCTTCACCACTTATAATCTCCCCCTGCAGAGGTTTCAGCTGTTTAAAGCAAGCTTCAGACTCCCGGAACACTACATCCATAGTGACAAACACTTTCCTGGTAGGAGGATGATAGCATTTATATCCTTTCTGGGTAGCAGAATAACCAAGAAATATGCATCGCAGTCCCTTAGGATCAAATTTGCCGTGTACATGATGATTCCTGACAAACACGACACAGCCAAAGACTTTGGGAGACACAACAAAGGTTGATTTCCCACAGAGCACATCCAAGGGGCAGCAACCATCCAAAACACGGGAGGGAAGCCGATTGATAAGATATGTAGCTGTAAGAACAGCATCACCCCAAAAGCGAGGAGGAACAGCCATAGTGAGCATAAGAGAACGAGCAACCTCGCAACCTCCAGAAGATGGCGGTTCTTGCCAATCTTGCGTTCAGCCACCCCATTTTGAGCGGGAGTGTCAACGCAAGAGGTTTGGTGAATGATCCCATGGCTGTCCAAATAAGACCGAAAGGCACCGTCCATGTATACCTTTCCATTATCGGACCTAAGAATCATGACCTTGGCATCGAACTGTGTCTCGACCATCTTATGAAATAAAGTGAAACAGGTAAAGACGTCACTCTTACTATGCATCAAATATACCCAAGTCGTCCGACTAAAACAATCAATGAAAGTGACAAACCACCGAAATCCAGAGCTAGACACACAACGGGCAAGGCCCCATACATCAAAATGTATCAAACCAAAAGGATGCAAGCTTCTATTGTCAGAAATGGGAAAAATGCTTCGAGTTTGCTTTGCCAAAGTGCATCACAAGAAAAATTATGTTTATTACATCTCTTCACCAAACTAGGAAATAAAGTGGACAAAACACTAAACGGTGGATGGCCCAAACGACGATGCCAGTTATTCAATTCAAAGAGTGCAGAATCAAAATCAGAAGATGCAGGCTGAGATGTCAAAGCTGCCCGGGAACCGTCAAGCACGTACAGACCACCAACCACCTTACCACATGCAATCGTACTATCCGTTTCCAAGTCCTTAAATAAACAATGGGTTGGAAAAAATGTTACTTTGCAGTTTAAATCCTTAGTTATGCTACTAATGGAAAGCAAATTAGTAGTAAACTTCGGAACATGAAACACAGAGGAAAGGGTAAGAGATGAAGAACACTGTACAGATCCCTTTCCAGATGACCAGATAAAGGAAAATAAGTGAATAAAAAGAGGAAGAAACGGTCATATGGTCGGTTACCCATGAGTCAATTACCCAAGAATCGGGCATGACCGAGGTGCAATTCCCACCAAATGAAATACCTGTGAAAGAAGGTGTATTGGGATTAGCAAGCAAAGATAGAGCCGAGGCAGCCATGGAAGGAGATACAGCTGTCGAAGAAGATGAGTCCAAAAGAGTCACCATATCACGCAAATTTTGTAAATCCTCCATAACCTGTGATAGAGAATGATCAGGCTGATCCTCAGTAGTTGCCTGATGAGCACGGGAATTATTGGACCGATTGGAACCACCCCTACCACGGCCGCGAGTGTCTGCAGGGTGACCATGAAGTTTCCAACAGCGGTTCTTCGTATGCCATTCCTTCCCACAGTAATCGCATTTAATGGGAGGTCGATCACCAGAGGACCGATCAGTGCTAGCAGAACGGGAAGAGCCCCCAAGGGCAGAATGTGACCCAGAAATAAGAGCCAATCTCTCCTGAGTAACTGGATGAACCATGGCTGTTCGTCGACTGTCTTCAGCCGAAAGGATCGCATAGGCCTATTCAAGAGTGGGGAGAGGTTCCCGATTCAAAATATTTGACCGGATATGATCAAACTCAATATTCAGCCCTGCCAAGAAATCAAAGACGCGTAAACCATCTTCCCACTTGCGATAGGCCGTGGCATCAACATCAGTGGTGGCAGTGAAGGTGCCCAGAAAATCCAACTGTTGCCACATCGTACACATGGTATTGTAATACTGAGAAAGTGTCAACTCCATCTGTTTGGTAGAATGAATTTTTTGACGGAGTGCATAGCATTGGGCAGCATTCCCAACCTGAGAATAAGTATCTTTGGTTGTCTTCCATATTTTCGCAGCCGAGTCAAGAAGGTACCGCCCAGCAATGTCTTGGTCCATGGAATTAACCAAATATGACATGACCAAGAAATTAAAATTCATCCAGCGATCTTGTGCAGAACCAGCCTCTGTAGGCCTGACCGTGGCGCCCGTGATGTAGCCAGACAAGCCACGGGAACCAATTGCAAATAAACAGGAGCGAGACCACATAAGATAATTGCTTCCATTCAACTTGATGGTGTTCACAGGAAACGGAATAAAATCACGTTGCGACGAACCATCAGATCCAGAAGAAGCAGAGGTGATCTCCGAAGCGTCAGGCATGGTGGCTGGAAAAAATCGCAGAAAACAAGGCTTCCAAAAATAATTAAATCATACGAAGGGAAAAAAAGGACCCTTGGCGGGAGTCAACTCACCACCAAGGGTGGAAAAAAAATAACTGCAAGGTGAGGGAGACCCTCTCGCGAAAAAAAAGAAACGAAGGCGAGAGGTGGGGGGGCTGGCGGTGGAGGCGGAAGAAGGGGAGTGGCCCTGGGAGGGCTGGCAGTGGTGGCGGAAGGGGTAGGAGGGCCTGGCAGAAAAAAAGAAGGGCCGGCGGAGGGAGGCTGGTGGTGGTGAAGGGCTGGCGGAAGGCTGGCGGTAGTGGCGGAGGGCTGGCGGTGGTGGTTGGCCTTAGGGCAGAAACACGAAGGAGAAGAGAGAGAAAAAAAGAAAAAAAAAGAAAAAAAATTAATTCTCATATTCCCGGAATATTGTTGGCTCTGATGCCATGTGGAATTCCGTGAATACTGGCTTGATCAAAGTGATCACAGCCCAGCTTTATTTATAATGCTGAAATCATATGAAGAGAATACATCTAAGCAATGTGGGACTAAAACCCATATTACAACAATATCTAACAGGGGTAGTTTAGAAACTAGACTTTGGACTAGTTGCCTTTTTATGTATTTTATCTTTTTATGTCTTTTTACCTTTTACCTCCCTAGGGAGGTGGATGTAATACTTTTAGTAGTTCTATTGAAGTATATAGAAGTGTTGGAGAAGTCTCTCCAACACACAACATTTCCACCGAAATACACTCTCTTTCCCTCTCTTGTCTCCTCCTTCTTCCTCCTCTTTCTCCAACATCTTCCTCCTTTCTCCCTTGCTTCCTTAACCTAAATCTCACCTTGGTATCAAAGCAGTTGGTTTGAGAGTCGTATTTAGCCTCTTTCTTCTATTCTTTTTCTTCTCTTTGGAATCCTAGGATTCAAAGGGTTTCAAGGAGAAGTCACCAATGTAAAAAATCTGGTATAGGAGCATGAAATAGGTTGGAAATAACCTACTCAGATGTTTGAAGATGCTCTTTGAGCTTTGTTAAAGCTCTTGTGAAGTTTTGAAGCCATTCCAGCTACTCTAACAGTTACCGCCAGCTTCAGCTTGAAGTTCCTGGTTCTCTCTCTCTCGGCCTGAGTTTCAGCCTTGGAATGGCTCAATAGGATCGCCTAAGGGTGCTCTTTTCATCCCGTCTGGTCCCCTTTGCAGCTTGACAGCCCTGTTTGAGCAGTGCTCCTTTTTGTGGGATCTCTTTTCCTGCCCAGGTAATATCGAGACTGCAGTTTGTCTGTTCCTCTTGCATTTGGACTGCCATGTGTTGCTGTCTTGGTTGAGAAATGCTTAGAATCAGCTTGTGTGAGGTGCATAAGCTTGTTTCAATTGGTGTTATCCCTTGGTGGATGCTAGGGTGAAGCTCTTTACTTTGTTTTACTTGCTGGATTTTTTCTGCTTTTGTTGGAATCCGTATTTGGGTAGAGTGTGTACTCCCCACTTGAATCGATATCCTAAGGTATTGTTAAGATGGCTGAATCTGAGACTTCTGGGCTTGGTGCGGCTGATTCACAATCAGCCTATTCCTTCCCAACCTTCTCCCACAGCCCCTCAGTTGGTCTATGAAAGCACACCTTTACAGATTTCCTTTGTGAAACTTGATGGCACTAATTACTTGGACTGGTCACATTCGGTGAAGCTTTCCCTTAGGAGCAAAGGGAAACTTGGGTATATTACAGGTGCTATCAAAGCCCCAGAGCCTAGTGCGCCTACTTATGAGAAATGGGAGACTGAAAACTCTACAGTCATGACATGGTTGATCTTCTCCATGAAGCCCGAGATTGGGAGAAGATTTATAAGAAAGGAGACTGCCAAGGCCATCTGGGACAGTGTCTCTCAGACCTTTGACAGAGTGGGTGACTCTGCCAAGGTCTATCAGCTTCACCAAAAGATTCACTCCATGAGGCAAGGGGACAAAACTATCTTTGAGTACTACAATACCTTTCTTAGTCTTTTGGAGGAGTATGACCACTACAGAGATCTCCATTTGACCAACCCAGAGGATGAAGCAAAGGTGTATTAGACCCTTAAAAAGGAGCGGGTCTTCTCTTTACTTGGTGGTCTGAACCTTGACTATGAGCCCATCAAACTCCAACTTTTAGGCCGGTCTCCTCTTCCATCTCTTAGTGAGGTCTACAGTTACTTACAGAGTGAGGAGACTCGGCGTGTTACTATGGACCCAACACCAGCATCATCTCATGAGAGGTCAGCCCTCAATTCCAGTTCTTTCCGAGGCACCCGTAACGGTGGTAGAGGCCAAGGGCCTAACCGTGAGGCAGCCAGTGCAGTGGAGACAGTTGGTGCTAGTGGAGTTGGGAGAGACAGGTTTAAATGTGATCACTGTGGGAGAACTAGGCACACCAAGGATAGGTGTTGGTCTCTTCATGGTCGTCCTCCTAGCACATGTGGTCGTGGTGGTCGTAGAGGGGGAGCTCGGGCTCACTTTGTGACGACTGAGGCAGATGCTACACAAGATGATCCCGCTTTGGTAGATACAGTTCGTCGGATTATATCCCAGTTGAGCACATCTCCTACACCTACCGTGGCCAGCTCATCTTCGTCCTCAGCCTTGTAGGTCTCCACCACAACTTCTACCCACCACAACTTCTACTGCAGCCCAGTCTTGGGTCATTGACTCTGGTGCCATTGACCACATGACTGGTACGTCCTATAATTATGATTCCTATACCATTTACTCTGGTAAGGATAAAGTCAGGATAGTTGATGGCTCCCTTTCCTCCATATCTGGTAAAGGTAGTATCCCTGTTACCTCATCTATTTCCCTTACTTCAGTTCTTCATGTTTCTAACCTTACAGTTAACCTTTTATCTGTGAGTCACTTGACTAAATCTCTAAACTGTTGTCACCTTTTTTCCTTCTGACTGTCTTTTTCAAGATTTGGTGACGAAGAGGATTATTGGTAGTAGACGTGAGGAGAAAGGCCTTTACTTTTTTGACCCTGTTTTACCTGCAACTCAGTCCTATGTGTGTGGACGTGATGATAGTAGTTCTGTGGAGTCTGTTATATTATGGCATCGACGTCTTGGCCATCCATCTTTTGTTGTAATGAGGAAACATTTGCCTCACTTATTTTCTTCTGTTGCTTCTTCTCATGTCTTTCAATGTGAACCATGTATGTTTGCCAAACATTGTCGTTCCTCTTATCCATATCATGGTAATAGAACTGCTGCTCCTTTCCATATTATACATACTGATGTTTGGGGACCTTCCCCCACTACCTCTTTATTTGGCTTTTGTTACTTTTTGTGTCTTTTGTTGATGATTTTTCTTGTGCTACTTGGACTGTTCTTATGAAACACAAGAATGATGTTTGTGAGGCATTTCAGAATTTTTATCAGATGATTCTTACTCAGTTTGATACTCGTATCAAAATTGTTCGGTCTGATAAAGGGGGAGAATATATGTTTAGTGGCCTCCAAGCCTTCTTTACTAATAATGGAATTCTCCATCAGCTAGCGTGTGTTGACACACCCCAACAAAATGGGGTTGCTGAGAGGAAAAATCGCCATTTAGTGGAGGTCACTCGTAGTCTCTAGTTTGGCATGCATGTTCCCAAGACCTTCTGGTCTGCTGCTCTTCTCACTGCTTCTTTTCTCATCAATCGCATGCCGACCAAACTTCTTGCTTTCAAATCTCCCTTAGAAGTCTTATCTCCACAGGTTTCTGCTCTCTCTTCCTCCTAAAATCTTTGGCTGTGTTTGTTATGTGCATGTTAACAAATCACATCGCACTAAACTTGATCCCAAAGCCCTCAAGTGCCTTGTTCTTGGCTACTCTTCTACTACCAAAGGTTACAGGTGCTATCACCCATCTTCTCGCAGGTGCTTCATCTCCAAAGATGTCACCTTCCTTGAGTCTTTACCTTTCTTTGCCCCATCTCAGCATCCTCTTCAGGGGGAGAATTGTGGAAATGAACAGGCTGCTGATTTTCTTCATTACCCTCTACCTATCTCTCCCTTTATGCTTGACATTGGAAAGTCTGTTGACAGGACTGACAGTGGTCCTAGTACGGAGAAGGATTACCACATTACATATAAAAAAGGTGAAGGCTTACATAATGAAGGAAAGAAGACCTGCTAAGAGTTCTCCTTGGATCCAGATCCACATCCTGAGATTCACCCTTCTCAATCAGGTGATATGCCTCCTTCTCCTCCTTTTGATTTAGACTTTCCTATTGCTGTTCGAAAAGGGAAAAGAGCTTGTACTAATCCTATAGCCCAGTTTGTTTCCTATGATGCTCTTTCTCCTACAGGTCTTGCCTATATTGTTGCCCTCTCTACTGCTTCTATTCCCAAGAATGTTATTGATGATATGTCTGATCCAAAGTGGAGACAAGATATGTCCAAGGAAATGATAGCACTTGAGAAGAATGGTACTTGGCAACTGGTGGATCTTCCCAAGGGACGTGCCCCAGTTGGATGCAGATGGGTCTATATAATCAAGTACAAATTTGATGGCAGGGTTGAGAGATACAAAGCAAGGTTGGTGGCCAAGGGATATAGTCAAGTCTATGGAATTGACTATCAGGAGACATTTGCTCCTGTGGCCAAACACAACTCAATCAGAGTCCCTTTGTCATTGGCTGCCAATAAAGATTGGCCATTATATCAGTTGGATGTGAAGAATGCCTTTTTTCATGGCGACTTGGAAGAGGAAGTGTATATGCAAACCCCACCAGGCTTCAAAATGCCTTCAGCTGAAGGGAAAGTATGCCTCCTCAAGAAGGCACTATATGGTCTCAAACAATCACCAAAGGCATAGTTTGAGCGCTTTCGGCAGGCTATTCTGAAGAATGGATGTTCCCAGAGTCAAGCTGATCACACTCTCTTTACCAAATGGGGCAATGGTACCATTACAGCCCTCATTGTCTATGTTGATGATATTGTAGTCACAGGAGATGATATAGCTGAGATAGGTAACCTGAAGAGCTACTTGGCACAACAGTTTGAGATTAAATATTTGGGCCCCTTAAAGTACTTCTTAGGAATTGAAGTATCAAGGACCAAGAAAGGAATCAACATATGCCAACGGAAGTTTGTTCTTGATTTGTTGATGGAGACAGGAATGTTGGGCTGCAAACCAGCCAATTCCCCTATTGAGCAAAATCATAAACTAGGAGAAGATTGTGGTCCTTCTCTTGTTGATGCGGGAAAGTACCAAAGGCTAGTGGGGAAGCTTATCTATCTTGCTATGATACGCCCAGATATCTCCTATGCAGTGGGAGTGGTGAGCCAATTCATGCATGGTCCCAAGAGTGGCCACTTGGACGCCGTGTATCGCATTCTTATGTATTTGAAGTCTTCCCCAGGGAAAGGACTGTTGTATGCCAGACACAACCACTTGAAAGTGGAAGGTTTCACTGATGTAGATTGGGTTGGCTCCATTACAAAAAGGAGATCTACCTTCGGCTATTGTACCTTTGTGGGGGGTAATTTGGTTACATGGAGGAGCAAAAAGCAGCATGTTGTAGCTAGATCCAGCGCAAAGGCAGAATTTAGAGCTATGGCTCATGGAGTATGTGAACTCATATGGTTGAAAAAACTTGTTCAGGAACTGGGATTTGACATTGAAGGCCCTATGAGACTCTATTGTGACAACAAGGCTGCCATCAGTATTGCCCACAATCCTGTTCAACATGACCGAACTAAGCACATAGAGGTTGATAGACACCTCATCAAGGAGAAGATAGACTCTGGCTGCATTTGTACTCCTTTTGTGAAAACTAGTGATCAACTGGCGGATACCCTCACCAAAGCCCTTGCATCTCCTCAGTTTAGTACCCTTCTAAGCAAGCTGGGAATGCATGATATATATTCTCCAACTTGAGGGGGAGTGTTAGAGTTGATAGTAGATATGTAACAGGGGTAGTTTAGGAACTAGACTTTGGACTAGTTGCCTTTTTATGTATTTTATCTTTTTATGTCTTTTTACCTTTTACCTCCCTAGGGAGGTGGATGTAATACCTTTAGTAGTTCTATTGAAGTAATATAGAAGTGTTGGAGAAGTCTCTCCAAAATACAACATTTCCACTGAAATACACTCTCCTTCCCTCTCTTGTCTCCTCCTTCTTCCTCCTTCTTCTCCAACATCTTCCTCCTTTCTCCCTTGCTTCCTTAACCTAAATCTCAACTGGTCCCTTGGCGTAGGGAGTTGAATTGATCCTGAACCTGTGGTCTGTAATGTCTGGGCAAATATTTCTCCCTCAACTCATATCTCATATCAGCCCATGTAGTGGGTGCATGGCCATCAAGTTCCATGTCCCTTTCTGCAGTTCTCTACCATTCTCGGGCAGGGCCAACTAGCTTGGTACGTGCCAATCTCATCTTCCTGTCTTCAGGCAAGTCATACCAATCAAAGTAATCATCAAGGGCAGCAAGCCAATCATAAAATACCTAAGGATCATGGTTCCCATCGAACTACTTTAACTCGAGTTTCACCTCCTGAGTGCCATACCTTCGATTGAAAACTTCATCTGTAAAATAGGACCTCATGTACTCTTCAAAATTAGGCCTCCTAGGCTCTTCTCTGTTTCTGTTTCTGTTCCTGTCTTCTCTATGCCCATCTATGTCATACCTGTCATATCTGCGCCTATCTCTGTGATCTCTGTATCTTTCCCTGTGATCCCTGGAGTGATCTCTGTGATCTCTGGAGTGCTCTCTGTGATCTCTGGAGTGCTCTCTGTGAACTCCGGATTGATCTCTGTGATCCTTGGAATGATTTATGTGATCTCTATTTCTTCCTAGGGTTCCTTGAATTTCAGAATTAACTTGATATCTATCCTCTCCAAAGGGATTGTTGTTGCCCCTATCTGGGGTAATCCTTTGCTCTTCTAAGTTCTAATCATGTTACCTTTTCATTCAACTTCTACAGCATCTCCATTATAGCAGCCATAGGATCAGGTGGGGGTGGTAGTGTTGGATCCACAATTGGGTTGCCATGTTCATCCATGGCTCTGATACCAATTAATGTAGTCCTAGATAGGATAGGATCCTACTAGGAGCCAGATGAACAGAAGTTCTGAAACTGCTAGCCGATTGGGGCAGATTGGGGTATTTTAGGTCAAATCTAGGGTTATACTTGGGAGACTGGAGTTGGGTTTTATTTGGTAAAACTAGGCAGGTCTCTAGGAGTCTAATGATATAAGTTTGGTTAGATTTAGGTAAGGTTTCAAATTTCAGAAAATTAGGGTTAGGGTTTTGGGTTTTGGGAATTAGGAAAAGAGGTGAAATTAGGGTTTTAGGAGGGGAATCTGGACAAGAGCTTCTGGCCGAGTGTCCTAAACAATAAAAGGGTGACTCGGCTAGAGTTTAAGCTGGTTTTGATGGTCGGATATGCTGGAATGGGACTTTAAGGTTTTGGGGTTACGTAGAGATTGAGGGAAACTAGGTTTTAAGGATGGGATAGGTCTGCAACCTAGGTCAAGTGTAGGGGTTGTTGTGATGAAGTGATGTTTGAAATTTAAATGGATTTTGATGAGGGAATGAAGCTGGAAAAGGAATTTAGGATTAATGAATCTAGGGTTTAATGAATATTGATTAGGGTTAGGTTGGAGGATTAAGAAGAAGAAGGGGAATGCTGAAACAGTAAATAACTTACTGACTTAAGAAGATCTTCAATGGCAGCAACCTTGAAGACAGTTTTGAAGAAGAACCTCCCGATCTATAAGATGCAAGGAGTCGTAGGAGATCCACCTACCCTTCCACCTTGATATGAATCACAAGCTTGTCTTGATATGACTCACAAGACTCACTCAGGAGATAACCAGCAGCAAAGAGATCAATTTTTTTAAAACTTGAATAATGGGGGAGCCTCCCACGCTTTCATTAATAAATAATATGGCCATAGGCCAATTCCTAATACAAATCTAAATAACTCTCCCTCTAAAACCGTGGGGGGATGGAATTAAAACACTTAAAAAAAAGATTCCCTAACTACCAATTGGAAATAAGCTCTAACAACCAATAAGAATTAATCACTTAAATTGAACCAAAACTGAACCGGTTCAATTTAAGTTACATTTAAGCTGAAAAATAAACTAAGTATAGAATAAACAAAAGCTAAATAAACTAAGTATGAAACTGAACTAAGGCTCCTAACTATGGCCCTATGGTTAGGGTGGCTTATTCAGCTCGTGGAGGCTTGGATCTACATCAGGCAAGCATCACCACACTGTTTTTCCATCACGTAATGAGTCTAGGAGTCGGTCTTTGTTTGATTTTAGTTCATTCAGATATTTGGGGCCCATGTAGGGTCAAGAGTCAATTCGGTTGTCATTATTTTGTGTCCTTTATTGATGATCACTCTCGCATAATATGGTTGTACATTTTAAAAGATCGTTCAGAATTTGTGTCTGTCTTCAAACAATTTTATAATGAAATAAAAATTGTTTGAAGACAGACAATTGCATTATTCACTACACCAGTTGTTCTTATACACCTCAACAAAATGGTATGGCATGAGCGAAAAATCGCCATTTGTTAGACAATTCCTAGGTCTTTCTGTCCTTCATAATCACAACCCCTTTTTCATTGTTTTTCCCAACAATCCCTTGTTTAGTTTACCTCCTCGCAGTTTTGGCTGTCATGCGTTGTCCGAAAACTTCATCTTGACCTCGATAAACTGTCTCCTCGAGTTACCAAGTGTAGCTTTTTGGGGTACTCTCGTACCAAAAAGGGCTAACGGTGTTTTGACCTTATTCCTCGTCAACAGTTTATTAGTATTGATGTCACCTTTTTTTTAGAACACACTGTATCTCTCCTAGTCCACCACCTCTTTTTCCTCAGCCCATTCCTCTTAAGGTTTCGGACTCCAAACCTCAAGCAACTACTGACAAACCTCCAGAGGTGCCTTCACAGGTATACAAGCGCTGGAAGAAACAACTACCACCTGCTCCGGCCGTTCCTCCGCTCTCACCATTCGACTCTTTACCTGGAGATCCTCCTTCTGACACTAATCACCCCATTGCCTTTCGGAAAGGACCTCATTTCTATACTCAAAACTCCTTGGTTGCCTATCCAATTACTAATTATGTTTCTCTCTCATCTACCTACTTCTCTTCATCAATTTGCTCTTTCTCACATCTTACTCGGTTCGTACCCATTACAAAGCTGCTATGTCTAACCCTGGGTGGAAAACTAGGGTTAGACAGACTACTATTGCTCGTTCCAGTGCTGAAGTAGAGTATCGAGCTTTGGCTCACACCGCTGCAGAGTTAATATGGCTTTGGTCCTTTGTTTAGGAGCTTGGATATTCTACCAACAATCCAATGGAGATGTTCTGTGATAATTTTGTCCAACGGTTTAAGGAGATTCCTATAAACTTAGTATCGCGGAAATGAGGATGTTGAGATGGATGAGTGGCAAAACTACGAAGGATAAAGTAAGGAATGATCATATTAGAGCTGATTAGGGCGTAGCTTTGATACATAATAAGCTACAAGAAATTCGTTTGAGGTGGCATGGCCATGTTCAACAGAGTCTTTTGGATGCCCTAGTATGGAGGAGTGATTTGATTCAGATTGAATGAACTAAAAGAACCAGGGACTGACCTAAAATGACCTCAGGAGAAGTGGTGAGAAAAGAAATGCATAGCTTAGGCCTTGTATCAAGTATGACCTCAAATAAAGCTGATTGGAGGGCAAGGATCCATGTAGCCGACACCATTTAGTTGGGATAAGGCTGAGTTGTTGTTTTTGATTTAAGGAGAAAAAATTGAAAAGCTGATATGAGATCCTTGTGAGATGGTTATGACAATCTATGAACTTCCCACCATCCAACACCAATTTTACATTTGAAGTAAGAAAAATGAATCTTTTTTGGTTTCGACATCGAACTGACTTAACTATTGTCAGTACAGCCATGCACTCAACACGTATAGACCATAACTTGAAGTTTAAATGGAGGGGGGAAAATATGTCTCTTAAGGCTTTAATACTATTCTACTTGGCCATTAGCACTGCAGAATAATCAGCCACGCAATTAACAAGTAGAAAAATAAAATTTTAAAAAAATAATAATAAAAGTAGAAACAACTCCGCCGGATCCCTTCATCAGAAAAAATGTAACAACAAACAAACCCGGTATTAATAAATGGAAACATTATAACTAAGCACTGCCTTCTGCTACATTCATTCCATTCATCAAATTCATAACAATTGAAACAACTCGATTTAACGAAATAATTGTACTAGCAATGTTTAGACGCAGTTCCCCTCAACTAATCAACTCCATCGAGTCCCACAGCATACAACTATCACATTTCAGACGTTCATCAGCTCGACAAACTAATCGATTCAACACCAAACAAAGTACCACAATTCGAAATTTGATCAATAACTATTCCACATTCATTTCCAGAAACTCAATATTTAATTGAACTTCGCTGAAAGGTAACAATCGAAAAATAGACAGAGTAAGGACAGATAAATGGAGATGTTTGAACCTTGCCAGACACTGATCTTAAGAGCTTCTTTGTTGAGACCTCTGACGTAGTTCCCAAGATACCTCTGCAACAAGTTTGCGACCTGATCCTCCAACATCTTTCTTTGGTTATTGAATTAACCAGAGTTCGATCACAGCGTGGTGATTGAAGAAGAAGAATGAGTAGAAGCGAAGGAGAAAAGGAGGAAAATCAGGTTTTCTGAAGATTCGAAGGAAGAAGGGAAGTAGGGAACTAGAGAGAGGTGAGGTGAGCTATGTTTTTGGGTGTTAACGGCTGGAACGCCACGTCGCCACTGGCCACGTCTTCATTTCAATGATTCATAGGTCGAGAGAACTCGCTAGACCGTTTGTCCGTCTTTCGTTGGATCCAACTTTATTGAAACGCCCACCAACGCCCACCAATTTTATTTGATTTTACCCTAACTGCCACTGTGGTTTTCCTTCAGTTACTTGTCAAAGAGACGAAGCACGCAACCACGGTCGGCTCCACAGATGGTAAAAGATAATTTTTTTTATTTTCCTTTTTTAAGATTTAGTCCTTTTTTTTTTTTCTTTTTTGTTTTTTTTGGTTCAAAAAATGATATATATAAATGGGGAGAAAGTTTTCCTCCACCGTATCTGCAGGAAAAGTGACATATTTCATAAAAAGTCACCGTTCTCTGTTGGGGGAAGCTTGATGCGCATTGGTATCATAGGGGGGAGTGGTGTGATCATTTCAATCCTCCTATGTCTGAACGTGAGCATACACTCCTCAACCGATAACTTTTCTCCGATCATAAATGTTCTAACTCTATTGTACACAATCGATGATACCCTTCATTCATACTTTTTAGACACCATGCAAAACTCAAACCCTTATTCTGTTGGAGTATATATCGGAGGGCTGACAATATTGCTATTGCGGAAGCTATGGCTATCCGTTCTTCTCTGTTGATGTGCATATCGGAGGGTTATGATAATATTGTTATTGCATCTGATAATAAGGAGGTTATCACTTACTTACAAGGCGGGCTATTTGTGTCTCCTCTTCGCATCCGCAGCATCTTGGAGGATATTGTTCACCTTTCTAGTTATCTTGATACATGTACTTAAACTCATGTTCCAAGGGAGAATAACAGTTGTGCTGACTCCCTAGCAAGGAGGGCGCTATCGATAACATGTACGATGGTGTGGCCCATTTTTTATCAATGGCTTGTTGTCTATGTAATCCTCAGCCCTGAGCTTTCACATTTTCATAATAAAACTCTTTTTACCAAAAAAAGGAAAAAATTCCAAACCCTCTCTCAAATTTTCTCACCAAAAAAAAAACCCTCTCCCTTATTTAAATGGAGAAGTCAATTCTTTGGTTTCCACTTCCCACAACTAATTTTTGTCGTGTAGCATCCCATGTGGACTATTCTACATTTCAATTTTTTCAACGATGCAGGATACAAAGCATTGGTCATGTGTCTATTTGGAGACCATAATTTGACTTTATGATCTATCAGCCCCACCTTGCAATCTCTTTTATTTTCAATAACATAGAATTATTAATTTAATTTTTTTATATAAAAAAAAAAAAATGTTCTCTGCATCAAGGCTGCAGGTTGCGTCCAAACACATGGGGGTGGGTGAAATGACCATCCTACTCCCCTGAATGGATGAAATGATCACCCCACTCCGCACCATGCATTTGGGCACAACCTACGCCCCCCACGTGCTGCGATGCAGAGAACATCATCCCATAAAAAAAATATATTATTAGGCTCAAACTTATCATATAAATAAAGAGACTTTGGACTACTTGTAGCAGACTCAATTCCCCGTTTAACGTACCAAATGGTAAATAATGATGTTGCTGTTGAAATTGAATGCAATACAGATGGAAATTGCTTAATAAGTTCAATTTAGCTATTTATCTCCACATTTTATTTTATGTGTGAACTTTGCAATTAATCTTAGCAAACTTCTCACCCCTCTTTTTAGGCTCTAATGATATGAGATGCATGTGCCAATTAGGAGATCATAAGTTAACTTTATGGCCTATCAGTCCCACCTTGCATTCTCTTTTATTTTCAACAACATGCTTGATGTGGTTTAATGTAGGTTTTTGATGATTTGATGTGGCTTAATGTTGATTTTTGATAATGTAAGGGTATATATTGTAACATACTAAATAATGTTAGAAAAGATTAGAAATAAAAAATAGCACTTTGGGCGCCTTGTCGCCTAAGCGTTTAGGCACCCCTCCACCGCCTTGGGTCGCCTTGACAACTATTGTAGTTAGATTGTTTTAGATTGAATTTGTAATTGTGGTTGTTGAGTTCCCTTTCTTTTTCTTATTATTAAGTGTAAAATACGCGTACCCCCCTATAATGCACCCAATATTCCTCGTACCTCCTTAACGTTCTGAAAAGTCCAAGTACCACCCTTGTAAATTCCACGTACCACCCCTACTTTATCCCCTAATTCTAGATAAGTCCAAACCGTTAAGTATAGCACTTAAGTGCTAAAAACTTGACCATTTTACCTTTTTTTTTATATTTATAAATTTAGAAAGACCTAATTGCCTTGACCTATTTGTTCATAATATGAAAAAACTTTTTTGGCCTAACTTTATTTGATAAAACCTTTTTACCCCCATTATGTTCTTAAGAACCTAATCCAATCTAATTATCGAAATGCCCTTATTAGGGCATAATTACTGAAATACCCTCATCTTCCCCAAAATGGTTTTTCTCTGAATCTAGAGAGAGGTTTTCTGATTTCTGCATCTCAAAATCCTTTTTGCCCTAACCTCTCTCCATCTCAAAATCCTTTCTATTTTTGGTTTTCTCTCTCCATCTCAAAATCCTTTCTTTTTCTGGTTTACTCTCTCCATCTCAAAATCCTTTCCTTTTTGGTTTTCTTTCATATGTTTCAATGGAATCTTCAAGAGTTTTTACATTCATCCCACTCTGAAACGATTGCGAGGCCTGTTGTTGGGTTATTTGCTTGATAATTCCAATGGATTTGAGCTTTTAACTCGAGAGGGAGGAAAGAGAAAAGAAGGACTTCCTTCCTTCCCTAATCAGAGACTCTCTCTATCTAAAATCTCATCCCTAGTAGAGATACTTCTAATGATTTGATGAATTATTCATGTCTTTTAACAGTGTGGTTAACTCTTGTTCCAATTCTGCTAATTAATAATTAACAAGTAACCATTAACTCTTATTCATTCATATTCTGTATTTTGGGCAAAAAAAAAAAGGTACTGCTATCCCTATCAATCGATTGTTTAATCTCTGATTTGAGTTGATTTAATGTCTCTGATCCTATTCCTGTTATTGATATTCAAAGTTTCAAACCCTGTTCTTAGAAGCTTTATTATTCTCTGATTTAAGACATGCGGCTCCCCTGTTGTGTGTCCCAGTTTTAGCAATAGTGTTTTTTAAGTTCAGGCGGATTTGCTAATAAGATCCTACCACTGTGTTGGGAATTCACAGGAAACCCTAGGACTAACACTCAACCAAAACTTGGGCTCCATCCGAGGCCTGAATCCCCCTGCTACACATAAAAATCACTATTTTCTGTGTTTTCTCAATTCTATAATGTTTTCGTGTTTTTTCTTTCCCACTCATCAAATTAGTTTTTTCAGTAGTGTAGGGAGAGAACCCTCGACGACGGCAGTTCAACATGGATATGGAGTTCGTCCATCATTCAATCCTAATCCGAGGCCTGAATCCCCCTACCACACATAAACTCATCGCAACCCGCGGCCAAGAGAGGGCTGCTAGCTTGCGGTTGCTTGACAATCAGCCAAGGGCAGTTAAGTTTCTCCCATTTGCGGTCCGCCGTGACCTGCAAATCCTAAAGTTGATATTTTAAGAATAAAAAACCATTTTGGGGAAGATGAGGGTATTTCAGTAATTATGCCCTAGTAAGGGTATTTTGGTAATTATATTGGATTAGGTTCTTAAGAACAAATAGTGGGGGCAAAAGGGTCTTATCAAATTAGTTTAGGCCAAAAAGGTCTTTTCATATTATGAACAAATAGGTCAGGGCAATTAGGTCTTTTCAAATTTATAAACATAGAAGAAAGGGTAAAATGGTCAAGTTTTTAGCACTTAACGGCTAAACTTAACGGTTTGGACTTATCTAGAATTAGGGGAGTAAAGTAGGGGTGGTACGTGGACTTTTTAGAACGTTAGGGGGGTACGAGGAATATTGGGTGCATTATAGGGGGTACGTGTACTTTACCCTGGAAGAGTAAAATATCATGGGCAGCAAGTATAAGACTAGAAATACTATAAACAAATAGTAAATACACGACTTATCTGATTGGTATGGCAGATAGTATCGTACCGCATTAACAATACACGTCCTCTTGTGTAACCCGAACAATAAATGGTAGAGTTGAGTCGCATCAAACGATGCTCTCCTTAAGGTTTTTAGATACCCCAATTCTGCAATCTGGGTTGACCATGCATCTATACCCCCAAGATAAAACAACTCTCTAATCACATAGGTTGCAGTTCCAAATGTGATTACAAAGGGCATCCAAAGACTATATTCACTAATTCATCGACACTGATCGACTACGGTGGGGAAGAAAAAAATGTATTTCAAAAACAATTATCAGAGAATGAGCAAGACCTCCTCTCTTTATATATGAGAGGAAGAGACCACTAAGGGATCTCTCCAAGAGATATATCCCAACTCATATCTTTTCCCATAAGGCTTGTTTGTTAGCCACTCAAACAAGTCTTCCAATAGGCACCTATTGACTATTTAGGTGTCTATTAGGAAAACACTCAACCCTCCAACAAAACAGTATTTTGAATCTTTAATTTTAAAATAATTAAAAATCCAACAATCCCCCACAGATTCAAAATACCGATAAAACAAAACACTGAATTAGTGAATATATTAAACATAGTAGGACACATCGTTGCAGGTGTCTTTCGGACTTGAACCTACACTAGGTCTGAAGAACTTCGCTACAGAGTACGGGTGAACTCAGACTTCTTGAACCTTTCCTCATTGACGTAGCTGGCAAGCTCACCGTCCATATACTACCAGTCGACCTTACGTGACTTAACCCGTTCATGAAAAATTGGACATTTTTTTTTAAAAAAAAACCGGCCTTGTCCCCTATCTCGGTCTCATGGATGTTTAAAGAGTTCGCCTTGCTAGTGTGCACCACAGTTAACACATCCCCACATTTCGTAGGATTTAGGTTGATTAAGAGTATCT
This sequence comes from Telopea speciosissima, assembly GCF_018873765.1. NCBI lineage: Eukaryota > Viridiplantae > Streptophyta > Magnoliopsida > Proteales > Proteaceae > Telopea > Telopea speciosissima. Next base: position 63,005,026 of record NC_057916.1, on the reverse strand, counting down.
AACTCATCCTCATTTTATTGTGGTGGTACTACTTCCCTATGTAACTAGAATGAGTAAATTTTAGTAGTACTAGTCAGGTCATCCGGTGACTTCGTTTGTACCCTTTGAACCTAATTCAGGAGTTAAATCTCTTCACATAAGTTGGGTGTCCATCACATGACCTATGACACAGGCTTTAAACTCATTCCTTAAATGTATACCAAAATAATGGTCAGAGGCTATGTAATAGTATTAGTCATTCTTGTCCCGACTATACTGAGCTGATACTGCTACTTTCCTTAGCCTCATCAGATATATGTAATCAAGACATATTAGTCTTTATTTCTCTATTGACCATCCTCTTTGTATTTCGTGACACAATTTGGCTTTGGTCATCACCATATATCTATCATTTATATTCATAGCCTTATGGCTCCAGATTCGGCTTTCTTACGAAACCATAAAAATAAAACCATGGTGGAACCTATAACTTAGGCTTATATTACCGATTCCATGAATCACAACTTAGGCTTATATTACTGATTCCATGAATCACCCCCACCAACACATGTTTTTACATGCAACTTTTGAACCAAGGTAACCTTCCAAATATTTACATAACTGAATCTAAAAAAATCTATTAGATTCAATTTCCAAGTAGAGATTATCACTCTACTTGGCTTTATATATCTCTTAAAAGAGACTCAACATGTAAATATACACATTCTCATAATAACCCCCACATATTGGGTTTATCACATTCAGAGATATAAGTCAATACAATATGAGAATGTCCTTGTGAGAAAACTGTGACCCCCACACTTCTATACTAATTTGCCCATGCAACTTTACTTGCATATCAAATATAGCATAACATTCAAATAAAACTCATGCTCCCAAGAAAATATATATATAAATTCATGCACAAATACTGGTAGAATAAGCATTCGACCAATATGTATCAAACAATGCCATTTGTCTCAAAGGACAACCGACCAAGCCAACCAATTTGGTCACACGGCTTTATTAGCCAATAAATAGATAATTTGGATCAAACCAAATAAAAAACCAAACAAATAGATATGGCTGCATTGGGCATATCGGATTACGATTTGACCCAATAACATCTCTCATACTCATTATAAGTACCACAAAATTTAAAAGATACTAAACATTTCTTTCACCTACTAAAATTCAAACGAAAATAGAAGAGAGAATAGTGCAACAGTGGATAGTCCCTCGGGAACACAAGGATTGGTACACGAACTGATCCAAATGAGGTATGAACAGTCCTCAACCATCACCCTCAATGGCCACAAAAGATATGTATTGCTGCTGTAAACATTCCCCGGGAGAGGAATTGTAAATACTATGATGGATAGTGAAATTATAAGGAGAACTACTGCCCAAAGTTTCAATGACATCATTTGGGACAGAATACATTAACTACAATGACTACTCCCAAATACTCGGTGCAAACCAGAGATGTGTATCTCGCATCCTCTCCCTCTATTGTTTCAAGAGGTTTCTAACTCATATCCCTTCACCTCAACCATCGTAGCAGGTGGCTACTTTTCCTTGCCCCTGCCCCAAATTCCAATGGACCACACCTTTTTGGTGCATCAAATACAACCTTTTCCTCATCCCCTCTTGAGAAGAAAACCGTTGTCCCTTGGATGGTTGACCTCGAAATATGAAATAATCCGATACCCAAAAACAAGTCACATGTCAAAGAGTAATAGCTCAAGATAATCATATGCACCGCTTGACAAACGACGGGACTGATTCATAAAACATATGATAATAAACGAAACAAGACTTCCTGCCATTTAATCAATCCGTAATAAACCAGAAACACAATGAAACTAAGAGAACTATTTATTAAAAAGGTATGATGGTTCAGATAAGACAAACAAAGCTCTTTGTTTAAAGATGAATGCATGAAGTAATAAACAAACATATGTATACATACAATCATGCAACTTGAGTGAACCATCATGACTATCCACCAAACAATATGACTACTAATATGATATGATCTTTGTATCCGGTTTGTATAAACCAACAGCCAAATGCTATTCATGCAAACTAACATGTAAACGCCACTTGTACATTCAAATCAATTCATGGAACTGTAATGCATCTAAGAGGCACATCGATTGGGTTGGCAACCAAAGATCATTCTTAATGCTGCCGCCATCTCTAGCCCTGAAAATTCACTGGTTTCCCAAGTTTTCTAACTTGGACGGCTATGCATGGACCCATATGGCTGTAGCAGCCTTTAATGGCTTCCAGGTTTCTTATTTTCTAAAAATGTTAATGGAGAAATCAGTCCTTTCTAGCCATGAATTCATCTTCGTGGATTACTCCATGCAACACAAAACAAAAAACCCAATCTGTGCATACCTCAAAACCCAATGCAACGTTCTTCAAACGGTAAAAACCATGCACCCTTTTGAATGGGTGGCTGCAATCTGTCCTTGAACTGTTGAGCATATTATAATAAGGTAGACATCTATATCTTTACCCACTCACTCTTAGACAAGAAACAAGCCAGCACCCTCTTTCTTTTGAGTACCCTCCACAAACCAGTGCTTTCAACCGCCGCACCCTCTTTGTGAACAATCAAATTTCACAAATACATGTGTTTTGATTTCTGTGTTCAGTGTATATAATAGAGACTCACATAGGAAATCAGAATTGCAAGTAATCAAGCAATTCTACATTCTTATACTATTTAAAAACCTTAAGATTGTAAGAGTAAAATATCATGGGCAGCAAGTATAAGACTAGAAATACTATAAACAAATAGTAAATACGCGACTTATTTGATTGGTATGGCAGATAGTATCGCACCGCATTAACAATACACGTCCTCTTGTGTAGCCCAAACAATAAATGGTAGAGTTGAGTTGCATCAAATGATGCTCTCCTTAAGGTTTTTAGATGCCCCAATTCTGCAATCTGGGTTGACCATGCATCTATATCCCCAAGATAAAACAACTCTCTAATTACATAGGTTGCAGTTCCAAATGTGATTACAAAGAGCGTCCAAAGGCTATATTCATTAATTCATCGACACTGACCGACTACGGTGGGGAAGAAAAAAATTTATTTAAAAAACAATTGTTAGAGAATGAGCAAGACCTCTTCTCTTTATATAGGAGAGGAAGACACACCACTAAGGGATCTCTCCAAGAGATATGCCCCAACTCATGTCTTTTCCCATAAGGCTTGTTTGTTAGCCACTCAAACAAGTCTTCCAATAGGCACCTATTGGCTATTTAGGTTTCTATTAGGAAAGCACTCAACCCTCCAACAAAACAGTATTTTGAATCTTTAATTTTAAAACAATTAAAAATCCAACATACCCTATTATTAATCATGTTCTTAGTATTAATCCTATTGTTATTTTATTAATCTTGTTATCTGTAAGAATCCATGTAGTCAACTCTATTTAGTTGTGATAAAATTGTTGTAGGATAAGACAAGAAACTTTATTTTCTTAGTTTAATTGAACCTCTTATCTATTATCGAAACCACCATGTATTGAATATTGAATGGGAAATTATTTTATTGAACCTCTTATCTATTATATATAAAAAAAATTCTATTCAATTATTTGAATGGAAAGTAGTTAGAAAAGACAAAACTTATATTCAACTATTTGACTGAAAAAGAACGTTATCAAGCTGCATAACATATGCTAGTGCCTCCATATCTCTCTCTCTCTCTCTTCTCTTGTTTGAAATGGCGTATCTAAATATTCTCTATTGTGGAAGGAGAGAGGCAAGGAGATGCTGGTGCAAACTATCCAGCTGGACAAAGAATTCATTTTGAAATATATATTACGAGAGGGTTCGTTAAAAGACAATGTGGCCCCTATGTCAATGCAGGTCCATTGGAAACACATGAAAACATCAAGAGCATAAGTTTTTACCTTTCATTGAGACGGGCGGGTCATTTCACCTTACTATATTTGGTCCCGCTGTTTTTTTTTTTTTTTGGGCAATAATAAAAAAAGCAATGCCTCATCCCATCAGTGGCATTGTCGTGATTTCAGGTTCAAATCAGTGGCGTTTTTGCAATCACCCGTAGCGCGTGTATATGCTCCGTGGGAGATCCCATTTCATCTTTTCCCAAAAAAAGATCCCATTTTCGGTTTCCCCGCTGTTACGCAACTGAAGGTCCTGTGGGACAGCTGGAGAACTAAACAGCAATGACGTCTAAAATGCACCGCTAAGGTACACGGGAGGTAGCATGTTTTTTTTTTTTTTTTTTTGGGTAAATACGGGAGATAGCATGATTAGTACGTATAAATTGCAAAATCAATACCGCTGAATCCCGCAAACAAAGGTTAGTAATAAAAAAAAAGCTGAATTCAACCCAAAAAAAAAAAAAGCTGAGTCAAGACACCCCCTTAGAAGGAGTGAAAGTTGACCACAGCAGGCCTTGTACCCTTAAACCAGTCCCACGTGATTTATTCATTATCTGTGGGCATGATGCATGGGTTTATCTTCTTATTATCAATCTCTCTCTCTCTCTATATATATATACATATATAGAATCTCCCATAAATGGAATCCATTCAAGGAAGGTTTTATCCATGGCTTATAAAAAGACTCACTGAGCAAAAAACAAAAAGAGGAAAAAACAAAAAAAAGGGAGTTTTGTTTTTAAATCATGCATAAAACTTTCCATTAAAGGGTCAATGATTTTATTTTTTATTTTTAAATCATGCATGAAACTTTCTATTGAAGGGTCAATAATTTTTGTTTATCAAAACAAAGTCAATAAAAAAATCTAATTGCTGGATAGTTGTAGATACATTGCACTAATCCCCAACACTTTATTCCATCAAGAAATGTAGAAGATTTGGCCCAAAATCTAAAAATCTAAAAATCTGGGGTATTCTAGCAGTTTTCCTCACTCCTAGTTGAAATAGGTAAAATTAAAGAAATAGATCGTTTGATGGAATTATGATATTTATATATAAGGGTGTCAAAACCAAATTGAAACTGAATATCGAATCTGAAATCGAGACGAATTAACCGAATCGAATAGATTAGGTTTGGTTTCGGTTTTGGTATATGAGCATTTAATTCGGGTCGGTTTCAATTTTAGTTCAGAAACCGTCGATTTAAACCGAAATCGAACCAAATACCACACTTAAATCCAAAACCCTATATTTCTTTTTAATGGTGTTGCCTTTCCTTTTGGAACTATAATTTTGATGTGTTTTTCTGACTTTATTGATGAGTAAACTGAAATATAAAATTTGAAAGTGAAGATCTCACTTAGAATTTTTATTTATTTATGAATATTTCTGGTTCCTTTAAGGTTTTATGAGCATTTTAGTTATACAAATGGAGTTTCTTGAGAACACAGCAAGGCAACAACAATTGACAGCCTAGCAGAATAGAATCATATTGGAGAACTGAATTGGAACCGTATTAGACCTGTATTGGAAAATCGAATTAGAACCGTAATCGAACCGAACTGAGAAGATTTGGTTTCGGTTTCCACTTCCAGAACCAACTCGGTTCTCGTTTCGGTTCACACCATCAAGGCCCTTATTTAAATACTTGTATTGTATTGTTTCGACGAAATGACATGTCAATATCGAAATTTTGACTGAAATGCAAATTTTGACCACGATTTTGCATACTTGTTGAGGACCATCATTTCGTTTCAACTCACATCGAAACCAAGATAATTCGTGAAAGTTTTTGTTATTTCAATCGAAATCTCAATTCTTGACCATGCCTAATCTACAATACATCTCTCAAGAGGAAAAATCAATTCTAATCTATAATCATCCCAAACAATGACTTTTTCTCTTTTTCACCTCTACCTTAGAGGATAATCTATAGAAACAGAAATTACGATAGAAGTAATTCTATTACTATGAAATTTTCCTAATTTAGATTGCATCTCTTGAGAGGAAAACATAATTGTAAGCTACAATCATCCCAAATGATGACTTTCTTTTTGCTTTTCTCCTCTACCATGAAACATGAGTTGCCATTGAATCCCTTAAATACTATGAAGGTAATAACCTCCATGGAAAAACGACGCTATGGTTTCTATACGACATTAATACCATAACCCTTTTTAACTGTCATCGCTTTCCAAGGCACATGAGCTTCGGTGAGACGCTTGAGGGTTTCCAATAAGGAGTTAGCACGTTGTGTAGGACAGTTGTCCTTCTTCAGGAATCTTCAGGTATTGAACAGACTTTCAATCTGGGATGTTCACTATTTTTTAATCCTGACCGTCCTTCCTTCTATATAGAGGTAGGTATTTCTTCACCTTGTACCTCTATCAAGCTTTCAAGTTTTCTTGCATTTTTGTCATGGCGCCTTTTCCCTTTGCATTTTCTTTCAGTTGTGGCCCTCATTGTTCTGACTTGGGCTCTCTTTTGTTAGTTTGGCATTGTGCGAACCACCTTCTCTGGGAGGGTTGGTGTTGCTCCTTAGCTTTACTATTTTCATTATGTTTTCCTTGGGATCATATTCCTGATTATTTTCAAACTTGATCTTTGGATGACGATGTTATCTCGAGCTTCATCTTTGGATGACGCATGGCGTCGTTATTCGTTGATGGGTCTGGGTTAACCCCCTCTTCAAGTTGGTTTGCGGAGAACTCTACGAATTGTATCTTTGAATGAGGGGGAGGATGGGTTCTAAGGTAGCCTATTCTCAAAGCCTACTTGCCTAACTATCATCCACTGGATGTGATGCTCCTCCTGACAGCTTTGGTTGCAGATCTACTGCGGTTCTAGGCTCTTGGATGGTGAATCTCTTAGGGTTTGGTCCCTTGGCATGCCATCAGATCAAGTATTTCTGCTGAAGATTCTTGCTATAGTTCCCATGGGCATAGTCTGAATCCGTCAGCTGATTTTTCTTTGGGAGGCATTTTTCCTTCAAGTGATGGATTTGAGTGTCCTCAGGTGGCTTCTCTTCACAGGAGGCCTAAAAATGGAGATCCGCACTGCATGTGGCGTTTACTTTCGGTTGAAGATGTTGAAGATTTGCATATCGCTTTGTTAATCTTTCTGGCCTTGAGCCTCTGTAATGTAATGTTGTAAAGGTAGAGATGCTTCTTTGTAATAAATATCACCACTTACTTTGTTGTTCATTTGATGTGTGCAAGACATTGCTTCTTTTCTTTATTGTCGTGGGTGTTGGTCGTTGCCTTGGTGTGTGCAAGATATTATTGCTTACTGAGGGCGTGTAGAACTACCAGGGACTTATTGTTATTGCCTTGGATGTTGGTCGTTGCCTGAATTATGTTATTGTCGTGGATGTTGGTTGTTGCCTCAGTGTGCAGGATATTACTGCTTACTGAGGGCGTGTACGACTACCAGGGGCTTATATTATTGTCGTGGATGTTGGTCGTTGCCTCAGTGTGTGTAGGATATTGCTACTTACTGAGGGCGTGTACAACTACCAGGGACTTATCTGAGGATGTTGGCCGCTACCTCGGTGTGTATAGGGCATAGCTGATTACCAAGGATGTTCACAACTACCTCATGTTCATCACTTTCTTTTTTGGAAAAATTGTTAAATAAGCTAGAGATAATTGTAATGGAGATCAACAATAAAGTAAAATTGTAATTGCAACTGAATTGTATAGGAAATTGCAATTGAATAAAAAATTAAATTTGTGTGTGTGTTTAAATACACATTCTTACTGATAGAATTTCCTGAGATTCTCTGAATTCCATGATTGTTGTATGAGTATGCCCCCCAGAGTCTCCAAGTGGTAAGCTCTTGGTGCAACCATTTTTGGTGAGTGTGTACGGTCCTTCCCAATTAGGTGCTAACTTGCATGAGTTCCTTGGGTCTGACGCTTCTGCTCTTCGCAACATGAGATCTCCAGGATGGAAGATTCATTCTTTGACTCTGGAGTTATAATGTTTGGCAACTCGGGTGTTGGTAAATTGCCATTCTAACCCGAGCAATATCCCTGACTTTTTCTAATAAGTCCAAGTTAGCTCTTAGCTCTTCACCATTGGCTTACTCATTGTACAGTGGGATTGTTTCACTAACCTCAACAAGCACTACAGCTTCGGTGCCAAAGGCTAACATAAAGGGAGTTTCTCCTGCGGCTGAGTGGGTGATCGTTTTGGATGCCCAAAGTATGTTTGGCAGCTTCTTAGCCCATAATCCTTTCGCATCATCCAACCTCTTTCTGATTCCATCTAGTAGTGTTTTGTTGGACGCTTCTACCAGACCGTTCGTTTTCGATGTGCCATTGAAGATTTTTGGAGTTCTATCCCAAATTCTCTGTAAAATTCCTTGAGTTTCATGTTGTCAAACTATTTTCCATTATTGGTGATAAGCTTCTGGGGTATCCCATACCTACATATCACCAAATGGAGGAAGAACTGGCGTATTTTTCTTTTCTGTGATCGTCGCCAAGGCTTCAGCTTCAACTCACTTTGTGAAGTAATATGCTGCCACAATTACAAACTTCCTTCTCCCTGCTACTCTAGGAAATGCTCCTAGGGATGTCCATTCCTCATGTTGCAAAAGGTAAGGGACTTGAGATTGATGTTAGAGGTGTGGTTGGTTGGTGTGGGACTGGAGCGAAATGCTGGCGGTTTTCACATCTTTTCACAAATTTCTTGGCATCTCTATTCATATACGGCAAAAAATATCCCTGTCTCAGGACTATGTGAGCCAAGGCTCTGCCCCCCAAATGTTGGCCACATATCCCAAAGTATACCTTTCTGAGTACGCAATCTGTTTCGGATGGGTAGAGGCATTTTAAGTAAGGCATTGTGAATCCTCTTTTGTATAGGATCCTATCGATGATGGTGAATCGAGCAGATTTGATTCTGATCCTCTTTACTTCTTCTCTGTTTGGTGGGAGTTCTTCCTTCTGAAGGTAAGCCAATATTGGATCCATCCAGCTTGGTTCCATATCAATCTGCATAGCCTACTCGGTATGCTCTATGCTTGACACCTTTAGAATGTCTATGTATACCGCCCTTCCAATATATTGAAAGTCTGATGTCGCCAACTTTGATAGTGCGTCAGTAGATGCATTCTCTGCTCGGGGCACCTGTTGAATTTGGAAATAGGAGAATTGGGATAACACATTACATACTAGGTTCAAGTATTTTGCCATCTTAGGCTCTTTTGCTTCATATTCTCCCTTTACTTGTCGTACCACAAGTTGGGAGTCACAATAGATAAGCAACCTTTGAACCATCATTGCCTTAGTGAGGGTGAGTTTTGCTAGTAGTTGTAGACACTGAAATTTTGCCACCAACCCTAGCAATGATGACAATGGGACACGGATGGAAGACGTCGCACCATTACCCCCGAAGGGAGCCCAAACCAGCCCAAAATAGGCCCAAACCAGCCCAGGAAGGTCCACAGAACACGACGCTGTGGTAATTCACCATGGCGCCGTGGTGATTTACCACGACACCGTGAAAAAGGACAAAAGTCACCAAAGTGACGTCATCCATGGCGTCGTGGAAAATCTTCTAAGGCTCCGTGGTTATCATCCATGGCGACGTGATCTGCGGGGCACCCCTATAAATAGGAGGGGCCCTACCTCTATTTTTATGGAGAAATAGGTAAGGGAGACCCTCCAAATCTATTATCCAGTTGTTTCCCCCCTTTTTAGGCCAGTTTGAGTCATTGTGAGCAATTTCTCCTAGAAAATGGATAGATTCTTCGATTATCCCACTTGAGCGATGAGTGGTCCCTTCCTAACCTAGCCATTACTCCATTCGTATATGGGTAACGAGAATCCCCTTTCACAGCCGTTATCCTATTTGTGTACAGATAATAAGAAACACCCTCATCAGGCCGTGACTCTATCTGAAGAAGTAGTGACGATACTCCCATCTATCTCCGCCTGAGCCAGGAGACCACCGATAGTCAAGGAATTCTTGCGTTAAGGTATAATCATTATATTTTCATCGTGACAATGTAGTCTTTTGTGTTTTTCTATTCCAGTTTAGTGTATATAGTGTAAATAGAATGCATCCTGTACAGTCATTTTAAACATACTTTGTAAGGAGATAATATTCGACATTCAGCATCTAGAATAGAAAGACCGATTCAATCGGACAAGATGGGTGCCTAACACCTTCCCATACTTGTAACCTGACCCCTTACCAATCTCTGACCAGACCATATGGAATCTTGTAGCCTATTCCCCCTCCTGCTGGGTAGGGCTACCCCCATTGGGTCCTAGACCTTTGACTCCATCCCTATGAAGTATGACCCCCATCCCCATGATAAGTTGTCAACAAAAGATGGGAAATACATCCCTGTCGCCCCAAGGCTGGGTAGAACCTCACCCCCGAGGACCGCGGTACTTATAGTAGTGCTTCATACTGAGCTACATTGTTCAAAGCCCGAAACTTAAACCTTAATGCATATTGCACAGTAAACCCCTCAGGGTTGGTCAGGATAAGGCCTGCTCCACACCCCGTGCTGTTGGAGGATTCATCAACGAATAAAATCCATTCTTATTTGTTTGCTTTCTCAGCTTCTAACAAGGATGTCTCTTCAAGCAAGGTGCAGTCAACCACGAAGTCTGCCAATGCTTGTGCTTTGATAGTTGTCCTCGCTTGATATTGGATTTCAAACTCACTTAACTCCACCAACCATCCGAGCTTAATATAAACCTGCCAAAAGCAGCTATGCGTACAATCAATTCTTGAACTTCTTTTCGATTTCTTAGCGAAGCCATGTCGGCTATAGCCTGTTCTTGGTAGGATTGGCTTTGATGTGACACTTGGATACCATGACTCCGAGGTACTTTCCTGAAGTGACTCCAAAGCACACTTGGTCAGGTTTAGTCTCATCTTGTACTTCCTCAACACCTGGAAGGTTTCTTCAAGATTCCCCACATAGTCTTTAGCCCATGAACATTTGATAAGCATATCATCTATGTAGACCTCCATGTTATTCGCGATTTGCTCCTTAAAGAGCTTGTTGACCTTGATATGTTGCTCTAGCATTTTTTAGCCTAGAGGGCATGACCTTGTAAATGTACAAGTCTCTATCTATGATGAAAGCGGTCTGTGACACATATGATCGGTACATCATTATTTGATTGTACCCTGATACACATCCATAAAACTTAACAATTCATAGCCTACTATAGCATCTATGACTAGATCAATCTTAGGCAATGGGTAGTAGTCCTTAGGGCATGTTTTATTCAAATCAATAAAATCAATGCACATTTGTCATTTGCCATTTGGCTTACGCACCATTACAACATCAGAAAGCCATTAGGGGTATAATTTCTTCAATGAACCCTGGATCGAGCAGTTTGTTCACTTCTTCAATCTTCTTCTACCTCTAGTGTGAACTTGCGCTTCTTTTGAATGACCGGCTTGTAGTCAGGGTCCACATTTAGTCTATGCTCGGTCACACTCCTTTCAATCCCCGACAGGTTTGCAGCAGACCATGCAAATACATTAGTATTATCTCTAAGGAATTGAATGATCTTCTCTCGTTAAATGCCCTTCAGTGACTTTTCAATCTGCACCATTCTTTCTCCCTCATTGGGAACTATCTCTACAAGCTCTAATTTTTTTTGCAGGTTATCCCCTAGCTCGCTCGATGTCAACTCTGAGGTCCCCAAGTATTATGGACATAGATACGGGTGCCTTCTCTCTTCCTCGAAGGTAGGTGTCATAATTCATAACAACGTTATGACGTAGTTTGGTTCCCTACGCACTCTCCTAGTCCTCCTTTAAGATGTGGAGTGGAGATTATAGCTTGCAGAGCATTAAGATCGGGTCAGCCCAATATCCCATTATAAGTTGAGTTGATGTTCATCAAGAGGAAGTTGAGCATGACAGTGGATTGGAGGGGAGCCATTCCTGCTATGACAGGTAATTTAATGGATCCTTCTACCAACACTAGGGCTCCAGAGTATCCATATATGGGTGAATCAACTTTTGTCAGCATACCATTGCTCAACCCCATCTTCTTAAAATGTCTCATGGTGTGAGATATTCGCCAAGCTCCCATTATCTATAAGTATCCAGTGCACGGTGAAATTGGTTATGGTCAAATCGATGACCAAGGCATCATCATGGGGCCTCTGGATCCCTTCCATGTCCGCCTTTGTGAAGGTAATTGTATATTGAGGAGTTACATAGCTAGTTTCAGCATGATATACTTGTTGTACATAGCCTTCCTGGAGTTGGAAGATTCTCCTCATGCACCTGGTCCACCACTGATGGTGAGTGTTTCTCCTGCAGGTGCGTTTGCCGTATGTGGATCTCATTTCTCATTGCCCTGCTCTTCTTGGGAACGCCCTCTCTGACTCTGCCCTGTAGGTTAGTTGTTTTGTCTTGGTGTTGCTTCCTTGTCTTTCAAATACCACCCCAGGTGACCCCTCTAGATCAGTCTTTCAATATCCTGATTTAACTGCCTATAGCCATTTTCTCGTGACCATGGTCTTTATGGAATTTGCAGTATTTTCATTTGTCGCGTTCTTCCACTGGGGCTTGCATCTTTCTGGGTCAATTCACATACTCCTTATCCTTTATCTGATTAAGAATCTAGGCTCTACTGTGTGCCAAGGTGGTGGAAGTTGCCTCTGTCCATGAGGGACTTCACATGGAATCCATTGCTCGATCAACCCTCTTTTTCTTTCTATTTCCCCACCTATCTTTTTCCTCCCGATCTTGTTTCTTCTCAGGCTTCTTCTCTTGCTCTTGATCAGCTGTCATAACCTCCGCCACATTAATATACTTGTCACAATAAGAAATGAGCTCATACATGTCAGGGCTTCTCTCCTTAGCTTGATGTCTCTGACGTCGCGATGTAGGGCTTGGAACTTCACCATGAGATCTAGATCCCTTACTTCTAGGTCTTCCTTATTGAAACGTGTGAGGAAAGCTCTGAGAGTTTCATCTGGGTGTTGTTTTATAGCCATGAGGTTTATGACGGTCTTTTTGTGGACCCTGCTACTTATAAAGTGGAACATAAAGGCTTTTCCCAGTTCCATGAAACTAGAGATGGACTTCGGCTTCAGTCGGGCAAACTAGAGTCGAACAACTCCCTTCATTGTTGATGGGAAGGCCCTATACATGATTGCATTTGATGACCCTTGGAAGAGCATCACAGATTTGAAGCTGTCCAGATGATCTTCTGGGTCGAGAGTTTCATTGTATTGATCTAGGTTGGCATCTGAAATCCTTTAGGCAGTCGTTCTGCTTTGATTTCATTAGTGACCGATGTATCCATGGTGAAGGTGAAATCATGGCTAGTGGAGTGGTTTTTTAGGACTTCCTGCATCTGTTCATGCAGTTCTCGTACTCCTTCGTTTAGGGCTAGTTCGCCCTTCGTCATCTGTGACTCTGCCATTTGAGCAGTGGATACAACTTTAGTTTTTGCTCGTCCATGATGATCACTGGACTCACTATGATTCTCCCTATGATCGAAAGAGGGAGATCAGGTCCTCACTGCTGCTTGAACTAGTGGTGGAGGAGGGGGGGACAACACTGGCAACCACTTCTCGCTAGAGATCTATCATCTACTGCATTTGCTGTTGTAGCGTAGCAAAATGAGCCATGGTAACATAGGCCTGTAGTTCTACCGGTATATTTTGTTGACGGTTGTGGCTTCAAGACCCATGGCTTTATTGGACCTGCTCCTGTTCATCCTCCATAATAGGGTTGGGATGTTGTGGGTGGTCATCAGGAGCTAGTTGCCCTTCAAGAGCTGTTTCATGGTGTTTTTAGTGTGCACCATAGTGGATGTTCATAAGGGATACTTTAGTCGCTTCCCATAGATGGCGCCAAATGTTTTCGACAGAAACTATCGTCTTCCTCACAAACGATCCACGAGACCTGAAACAGAAAGATTAAGGGTCCGGAGTTGGTCTCCAGGGGGAACTCTTCGATGATCAAGTTAGTATATTGATCAAAATGAGTAATGGGAAACTAAAGAGTAATTCAAGTCCTTTACCTCATAGCCGAGAGAGGGTATTTATAGGATTCATGGAATAGATCCCTTGACAAACAAGTTAGTCAGAGTTATGCTAGGAATAGGATCCCTGATTTGATGGGTTGTTTCCTTTCTTCCTTGAGATTCTAGATATGTGCGTGAGTTATAATAGAAAATATAATAAGTTACCAATTGTAGCTGATATCCAGTTGAATTTGCTTCCTTTTGTTAGAGAGTCCCGATTGAGCACGTGGTTGTACTTTTCACGTGTCTATTTGGGCATGCCATGTGGCGGCATGTTCATTGATGGTGGACAATTGTCCACATAAGATTTTAATTTATGATTAGGCTTCAAGAGTTGCAAGTTGGCCTATACTAGTAATGTGTAAGTCTCAATTTTGATATGCTTCTACGGGTTTTGGTTTTTTGAAGGAATGTGTTGGCACCGAAATCTAGAAGCATCAATTTGCGGCACATGCTGAATAAGGGCTACCAGACATTAGAGGTGTAGGTGGACAATATGGACGTTATCAAGTGGTTAGCTCCGATCAATGAGGTGGGATGGCCATGGGATTTGTTTCAGATTTTGTCAACTATTTCTTCTTTGAATAGTTATGGATGTAACTATTACCTTAAAAGATGTTTATTATATCTCTGTAACCCATAGGTTAGCTCAAAATTTTAGGATTCATAAGTTAGATAACACCGTTACGCATGATGTAACTAATTTTTTTTTATTTCTTTAAGTTTTGTTATTTTTATATAAATAAAAAAGGTTAAGTAAATTTCCACTAACTTTTTCCAATTAAATGTATGTAACCAAACAAGAGCCCACTTGGGCTGGGCTGCTATGGGCCCAAGGGCCCATTAAGGTTAGAGGAGGGGACCACCACTTATATATATATATATAATGAGTGAGAGGGGACTGTGCATAAGAGATTGTCGCAGCCCCTCTCCTTCCCATGGTCTCACGTTCACTCTCCCTCACTCCCTTACATGTCTCTCGGTTCTCACTCTTTCTCTATTACTGTGTGTGTATCTCTAAGAGTTTCCATCAAAGCTCTTGGTGGAGTGTGGAATCTCCATTGGAAAAATCTATCGAGATTCCTACGACAGAGTGTACTTGGATTGTCGCAAAGCTTGTGACGTTAGAGTTCGTACGGATCGACATGTAGGGCAACCAGATCCTTTCCACTGCATGGGAAACATCGACGAGGTAAATACACTAACCCATGTCGTTTTGTTTTAACATTAGCATAAGAGCCGATGGTTCATGGTTGCACTGCGACTCACCGCACATTGTCGCACATGATCACATTGCTACATATGGTTGCACATCGCTGGTTGTAGCCATGTCACGCTCGAACCCATTACCCGTGAGACCATTATTGTTTTGTTTTGTTTTGTTTGTTTTTTGATAGGTAGAGGGGATGTAGGATGTGAACCAAGAGACTTGAACTCAACACCTCCTGGTAGCAATGGGCCTTCACACACCACTAGCTACCAAGTGCACTAGGCACTTGACCACAGACCATTATTGTTATTGCAACAGCAACGACTGTTGCCGTAAATCTTTTAACCAAAGATCGTGACTTGCATGTGCACACATGGTGCTGTAGACCGCTATCTTCCTCCTCCACATGCCACAATCCACGATGGGATCTGGTCTTATGGTCATTGCTACCACTGCTGCGCGAATCCTATTCTTCTTCTCTGGTTTGGTTGGAGGTTGAAGATGACAACCTGGCCATTTGATACATGTCTGTGAGTCTTTTTTTTATTTTGAGCATTGGAGGTAGGGGTGTCAACCGATCGGGCTCGGTCGAGTTTGGTCGGGCCTCACGGTCCTAAAAGCCTACACTGTGACCACCCGTTTAAGTATTTGGGCCGGGCTTGGTCGGGCTTCGGGCTATAATTGGTCTAGTGTAATTGGGTCTTAAACGGTGCAAAACTAGGCTATGGGCCTGTTTAAATTTAGACGGGCTTTAAATGGTACAACCTTAATAACTATGAGTGAAAAAATCCTTAAGATACAAGAATAGAAATGAGTCAAAAAATGCATTGAGAGAAGTGTCATAGAAGATGGATCTATGTTTGAATGACTACCAACAAATTTGGGGTATATAAGAATCAAAATATGGATGTTCCATGAGTTTTTTTTATGTTTGGTTAATATTGAATCAGAATGGTTGTTAAATGGAATAAAACAACAGATAGGTTTTCTTCAATGGTACGATGGAAATCAGAAATAGGATCCCATGGGATGAATTATGTTGGAACAAGCAATGTTTACCTTTCCAAACTTGATGGTTGGGTTCATTGACCTTTGAGAATGAGTGAAAAAAAAAAGCCTAAAGGGTCGGGCAAGGTCGGGCATGGAATGGATTGGGCCGGTTGGGCGCCCAACATGCTAGGATCCTACACCGGGACCACCTATTTACTAAATGTGTCGGGCCATGTTGGGCTTTAGTCGGGTGGGCTCGGTCAGTTTTGTCGGGTTGGGCCTGGAATTGACACCCCTAATTGGGGGTTGAAGAGGATCGAATGCAGGACAATATAGCCCCTATTGCTGCTAGTCGCAGCTGCCCGCATGATATAATGCCCCCTTTCCCCTTTGTGTAACCTATCTATGACCTCTGAGGTTGCTACTACAATCCCCTCCCTTGACCACCTGCTTATGTGGGCATGGCAGTAGCAGGCGTGACTTGAGCTCATGGTTTCTGGCTCTCTGGAGGTTTCATAATAAAAAATAAATAAAATACATTGGGAACCCCATTTTTTGTTGCATCATGTTCGAATCATTGAGCCACTGGCCGCGGGCCTTTGTGGCATGGCCAGTGGCTCGCGCGACCATTGGTCATGGATCCTGATGCTACATGCGCCCTCCAATACCTGTTGCCCCCTCCAGGCACTACTGCCCTCTCTCCCCTTTATGCGACCATTGTCGCGGGCCTGTGCGGCTTGCACGACTAGTGGCCACACCTTTGTGTACTCACGGGTGGCTATTGTCAGTGTTGCCGCTGCGCCTGCTGTCGGGGTGTGTGTGCACCCGGCTTCGTTGCCGCTGCCGCTACAATCTTTGATTAATGTGATTTTTTTTATTATTATAGTTCTTGAGGAAGAAGATGGGTGAAAGGATTCTTTCTCTTCACCCATATTCTTAGCCAACCCTTATTTTGGCTATTCTTAAGTCCTTTTTTAGATTAAATTATAATATTCAAGATTACTAAATTACCCTTAAGATTTTATTTCATTGCTTTAAATTAGTTAAGTAATTTATGAATTGGTAATTTTACCCTCCCATAGCAGTTGTTGACTTGTTCCCCTTATTGGGATGTGTAGTCGATCTCCACCCACCGGCCTATAGATGTTTATGTATGTTTAAGGTTGGAGATTACAATTAGTATTTTATGTAAGTCGACATGTTCTAATGTATGTGCGTTAGATGTAGTCTTTGCATATGATGTAACGTGTGGCGCTCCCTACTCTTTTAGATTGATGTAATATGATTTGAAGGTTGTAATTTTATTAGACACTGTAATTATATTTTGGGAAGCTTTGTAAAGGGTTAGCGCCCCGCACTGCATATCATATGCTTATACTACCTCGATATATCACTTTAAGTACCAATTGGGTTCCTTTGTGGGACCCATGCGCACACGTATATATGGTACAATTTTTTGGATTAGAGATGCCTATTCCTTTTTATAATTGTTCGAACCGGTTAACATTATATACCCTTGAGCCACACACATGTGAGAATTGATTATGAGCTTAGTGAAATTTTTGATCTCATCGTGTGGACTAAGAAGCCATTAATTTTAATTAGGGTTTCTGGAATAAATTATTGATGTGTACCTAATGTTGACCTTGCACATCATTGTGTAGTGATATGGCTACTAAACATGTTGTTACGGATCTCAACAAAGGTGAGAAATTGGATGAAACCAATTATGACATGTGGCACCGAAGAATGTAATATCTGCTCAATGAGCAAGATTACTTAGAATATTTGACCACAGTTATGGACAAACGCGCAGAGGGTACTACCGCTCAACACTGTAGGGATATGCAAGCCTATGACACGTGGGTGAAAAGGATTGTAGTACGCGCTTATCATGTTAAGCAGTATACATGACAACCTGATTGGTACTTATGAGAAATGCGCCACCAAAAGTCCATATAGATAAGCGGAAAGTAGACTACAAGGGTACATCGATTATGAGGTTGAGGGCTATGACCTTGAAGTTCGAGATGTACAGAAAAGACCCCAAGCATAACATGTCTAAGCACCTTACGGTTGTGAAAGATATGATCAAAAAATTAAAGGATGCTGGGTGTATTCTTTCGGATGAGCAGTAAGTTCAAGGCATCATTAAGACACTCTCGATTCCTGGGGCCCAATAAAGCTAATTCTTGGACATAATGAGGATATCACTGCCTTCTATGATGTTGCTTAATATGTGTAGCTGGAAGCGGAGCGGCAAGCGGCGAACCTTGCATTAACCCTTGTTGCCCAAGCAAGACAGCGCAAGGCAACTGCGTCTGAGTGCAAGAGATAGGGCAATCCAGAAAACCAAAGTGAGGCTAAGAACCTAGCACTGAAAGAAGGCAAGCCCGCAAAGTGCTTAAGAGCCAAGAATGGCGGGAAGAGGGACATATCCAAGGTTAAGTGCTACATCTGTCAGAAAATGGGGCACTTCGCTCGTGGTTGCACTGAGCTGAAGTAGGTACCATTTCAATCCCGCTCTCTCTGTACCTTTGTGAGTATCTATGTTTTGGTTTCCCATACACAGTCTGACTGGATATAGGTGCAGCAAGACATATAGCGTGAGATAGAGCAGGATTCGTAGATTATCGCAAAACATATTCATGGGGAACGACACTAGTGAAACAGTTCAAGGAGTTGGTACATATCAACTCAAGATGTGCACAGGGTGCACCTTACTCCTTCATAACGTGCTCTATGCATTGAAAGTTTATAAAAACTCTTTCAATTTTTGCACTATTACCATTAGGATATTCTATCCATATTGATGGTAGCTCATTGGAGCTTTATTTGAGTAGTATTGTGATTTGACATGGAATTCTTTTTTATGGATTCTTTTTTAAATTAGATTTGATTGATTCTGCCTCGTTTGTTTCTTATGTGGTTAATAATGCATATGATAATTCTGAATATATTACTTGGCATATTAGACTAGGACACATAGGGTGAGATAGGATGACTAGGTTAGTTAGAGAGGGCCTTCTAGGCCTACTCGTTAAAGTCAACCTCCCTACGTGCGAGCCTTGTCTAGCAGGTAAGGCCCATCAAAAGTCTTTGGAAAGGTAGTCCGATCCTCCCAGCCTTTTGAGCTTGTCCACTTAGACATATGCAGACCTATGAATGTAAAGGCAGACCTATGAATGTAAAGGCACGCCAAGACGCCTCATATTTTTTCACATTCATTGAACATTATTTGTGATACGATTTTGTGTATCTGATCATTCACCGCTACGAGGCATTAGATTACTTCAAGTGCTTTGTGACAGAGGTTGTGAATCATTTAACCAAAAATTTAAAGACTACGCACTGACTGGGGATGCGAGTATCTCTCTGACCAGTTTAACGAATTGTGTGAGGAAAAGGGATACGCAGGCAATTGATTATTCCTCACACTCCGCAACAAAATGGCATAGCTGAGAGGAGAAATATGACACTTTTAGATATAGTTAGGTTGATGATGCCGCAAGCCAACCTCCCAATATCCTTCTCGGGGGACGCTCTCTTGACTTCAGCCTATATCCTTAACCAGGTGCCTTTACAATTAATTCCTTCCACTCCCTATGAATTGTGGATAGGCTCAAAGCCCATCCTGGGGCATATGCAACCATAGGGATGTGTTGGTGTTAACAAAACAAATTTAGGAATAATGCTTGAATGATCAAGACTGACCCCAAGCCTTTATTTATAATAATGAAGTAGAGATCACAAGGACAAAATTGCCCATAACACAGCCGACATAGGCAGTACATAATAGCATAGAACATAAAACATAAATAATGAAAGAGAAAAAGTCCATAATACCCCCATGGTATTCTGGCCCATACAATCCAACACTCCCCCTCAAGTTGGAACATATATGTCATGCATGCCCAACTTGACTAAAATAGGATGAAACACTTTGCCACTTAGTCCCTTCGTGAACACATCGACTAACTGATTAGCAGACTTCACAAATGGAACACAGATGAGTCCGGCTTCGCGCTTCTCCTTAATGAAATGTCGGTCAACCTCCATATGCTTAGTACAATCATGCTGGACAAGATTATGAGCGATGCTAATGGTCACTTTATTATCACAATATAGCATTATGGGAAGGTGGACAAGTCCGGCTTCGCGCTTCTCCTTAATGAAATGTCGGTCAACCTCCATATGCTTAGTACAATCATGCTGGACAAGATTATGAGCGATGCTAATGGTCACTTTATTATCACAATATAGCATTATGGGAAGGTGGACAACAACACCAATATCCTGCAATTATCCTCTTAGCCACGAAAGTTCACAGATTCCTTGTGCCATGTCACGGAATTCAGCTTCAGTACTGGACCTTGCCACAACATTCTGCTTCTTGCTACGCCATGTGACAAGGTTGCTACCCACAAATGAACAATAACTAGAAATTGATTTTTTGTCAGTAGAGCTAGCCCAATTGGCATCAGTATAAGCTTCAACTTTTAGATGACCACTGGGAGATAAAAGTATCCCTTTTCCTGGAGCAGACTTCAAGTATGGCTATGTCTGGTCATGCATAAGGATCATGTATAAATTGGCTTACCAAACTCATGGCAATGACTATGACTGGTTGTGCATGGGAGAGGTAGATCAACTTACCTACTAATCGCTGATAACGACTATTGTCACTAGGTTCACCTTCTTTCTCCCTAAGTCTCGTAGTAGCTTCCATGGGAGTATTTGAAGGATGACACCCTAACATTCCAGTGTCAGATAATAGATCTAGGATATATTTTCTTTGAGAAAGAAAGATGCCCTTTGAAGATCGAGCAACCTCTATCCTTAGAAAATATTTTAGAGTTCCCAGATCCTTTATTTTAAACTCATGACCAAGGAAGAGCTTCAATTTGTCTGTCTCATCACCATCATTGCCGGTCACTACAATATCATCAACATAGACTATGAGGATAGTTACCTTATCACCAATTCGTTTGATGATCAAGATGTGATCAGCATTGCTTTGTTTGTATCCCACAGAAAACATAGCCTTGTGAAATCTACCGAACCAAGCTCTAGGTGACTGCTTAAACCTATAGAGAGCCCTCTTCAATTTACAAACTTTGCCCCTGGTAGTACCATCAGAGAAGCCTAGTGGAATGTCCATATCTACCTCTTCCTCTAATTCTCTATAGAGGAAGGCATTCTTCACATCCAACTTCTGAAGATCCCATCCAAGATTCACGGCACAAGATAACAATACTCTTATAGTATTGAGTTTTACTACTGGTGCGAAGGTCTCCTGGTAGTCAATATGTTTGAGTAAAGCCCTTTGCAACCAAACGTGCCTTGTATCGATCCACTGTTCCATCTGCCTTCTGTTTGACCACAAACACCCATTTACATCCCACTGGCTTTTTCCCTAGAGGAAGAGCCACAAGATCTCACGTATTATTTTTTCTCAATGGTCTCATTTCTGCCAACATTGCTGCCTTCCACTTTCCATCGGTAGATGCTTCCTGCCCATTTTTAGGAATGAAAACAGAAGAAAGAGAAGATGCAATGCACGAAAAGAAGGAGAAAGAGAACTATAAGAAATGAAACAAGATATGAGATGCAGAGTGCAAGTCTTAGTACCTTTACGATGAGCAATAGGTAGGTCAGAGGAAGAAGGCTTACCAGAAGAAGAAGAGTCTGGATCCTGAGTCGACAACTAGATAGGTATTGGTGCTACAGTGGATTGAAGCTGCCCTTTGCTGGAACATCTCTTTTTATAGGTGATATCGTTGGAGTCGTCAATTCTCTTCAAAAATTTACTAATGGTTCTCTGTACTAGAGTTAACTCCCCCTGAATAGGAACATCACCATCATTTGTTTCTATAGTCTCCTCCTGTAAAGGATTCCCTTCGAGTGAAGGGGCAGCAGTCATTGGGGGCTGGGCAGCAACCATAGGAGGCTGAGTAGTAGCCATAGAAGGCTGGAAAATAGCTATAGGAGGCTAGACAACAGACATAGGTGGCTGGACAACAAGCATAGTAGGTAAAAAAGGGAAATCTCAAGAGAAGGAACCACATCTTCATTAGAACTCTCCCCTTGAAGAGGTGGTGAAGAATAATATGAAAGGGTTTCATGAAAAATGACATCCATATTGACCATAGTATGATGGGAAGGAGGATGATAGCACTCCCTTTTTGGGTTGGGGAATAACAAAAAAAATAATACATCTTAACCCACGGGGTTCAAGTTTGCCATGAGATATTGTACCTCTAGCATAACAGATACAACAAAACACCTTGGGTGGAGTCACAAAGGAAGAATTCTCAAGTAAAATATCAGTAGGACTACAAGAATCAAGTACCCGAGAAGGCAATCAATTTATGAGATAAGCTGCAGTTAGGACAGCATCACCCCAATATTGGGATGGAACATGTCGAGCAAATATCAATGCTTTGGCCACTTCCAATGGGTGGCGGTTCTTCCTTTCAGCCACATCATTTTGAGTTGGAGTATCAACACAACTAGTCTGGTGAAGAATTCCATTGTCAGCAAAGTATTTTTGAAATTAGGATTCCTTGTACTCGGTTTCATTGTCACTTCTCAAAATTTTGAGAGTACCTTAGAATTGAGTTTGGATCATTCTATAAAAATGCTTAAAACATGAAAAAATTGAACTTTTTGTGTGCATAAGATAAATCCATATGTGTCGAGAATGAAAATCAATAAAGAAAACAAACCAACGATGACCAGAAAGAGAGGGTTTACGACTAGGCCCCTAAACATCAGAATGCACTAAATTAAGTAGAACGTGACTATTTGGCCAGAACACAAGCCTTAAAAAA
This sequence comes from Telopea speciosissima, assembly GCF_018873765.1. NCBI lineage: Eukaryota > Viridiplantae > Streptophyta > Magnoliopsida > Proteales > Proteaceae > Telopea > Telopea speciosissima. The sequence goes on along the minus strand of NC_057916.1, from coordinate 62,982,047 downwards.
AAATAATCCTTACTACATTTGGTGATCTAAGCACAAAATAAATGTGCTATAGAAAATAAATGTGCTAAAATTCTTAATGAAAGGTGACCTAATCTAGAGTGCCATTGGTAAAGTTCAAAAGAGACCAAGGAAATGGTGGTGGAGAGAGATGACCATCATCAAGCAGGTACAATCCACCGTTCACTTTACCCAATCCAATCGTCTTCCTCGATGCTAGATCCTGAAAAACACAATTGGAAGGAAAAAAAAAGTTAATTTGCAATTAAGATCTCGAGTAATACTACTAATGGAAAGAAGATTAGCAGTAAAATTAGGAATATGCAAAATAGAAGATAAAGGAAGCGAGGAAGTACAATTGATGATTCATTTTCCAGATATGGAAGAAAGGGAACCATCACCACTTTAACCTTGTCTTTCCCAGAAGCGGGAGAATATCTATGGTCTAGGCTAGAGGAACCGGCCATGTGATCTGTAGCTCTAGAATCTATGATCCAAGGATGGGCAACTACAGAAGCACAATGACCACCAAATGGAATACCTGATCGGACAAAGTTTGAACCTGGATGAGAAGAATTGGCAGTAGCAGCGGATGTAGTAGAGGCAGCAGCAGTGGAAGTCCTTAGCACACGTAGGAATGCTTGTAGATCATCTTGGGATAGACCAATGTCTGTAGCCAGGGCTGTAGTAACAATTTAAGTGTGGTTTGCTTTATTTTTTTGCTTCTTCTTGACAGCCCATTTAGCTTCAAAGTCAGTTGGTTTCCCATGAAGTTTCCAACATTTATCTTTGGTGTGGTAAGGTTTGTGACAATGCTCACAAGTAAAAGTGCCTGGAGTAGAACTACCAAGAGAGAGATTTCCAATAGGTGCAGTTGGAGCCGGGGCAGTAGTCTGTCAGTAATAGGAGGATGTAATATAGCAGCCCATTGATTTTCTTTAGAGGAGACTAAGGCATAGGACTGTTCAAGTGTGGGAAAAGGAGAATGGCCCAACACTTGAACACGAACCTGATCATACTCAATACTCAACCTGGCTTTTAAGTCAGACCCTGATTTTGTCCACATGTTTTTTATAGGCAACTATGTCAGCAACTATAGTAGGTTGGTAATCAGAATAGTCCAACTATTGCCAGAGACTGCGCAGAGTAGCATAGTATTTAGAGATCGACAACTCTCCCTGAGTAGTATGAAAGACCTTCTTTCTGAGTTCATAAACTATGCATCATTGCCAAGCTGCCCGTATGTTTCCTTGTAAGCTGACCAAATCTGAGAAGCTGTATCAAGGAGAAGAAACCTATGTGCAAGGTCAGAAGTCATAGAACCAATCAAGTATGGCATGAGAACCCCATTGTTGGCAAGCCATCGAGTTTGAGGAGGACCAGGTGCAATCGGTATAGTACTGGTGCCATCAATATGGCCAGTAAGGCCACGACCAACAATGATAAGGAGGTAGACCGAGACCACAGTAGGTAGTTTGTGCCATCCAGTTTGATGGGATTAGGAAGAAAACTATGGTATTCTGATTTGTCAAGGCCATCATGATCAAAAGTAGCAGTGAAAGTAACATAGTCACCCATAGTTGCAGCAAAGAAACCCAAATAATATAGAGGGGCTGTTGGGAAGAGAAATCCAATAAATACTCCAAGATAAGGGCTGAAGGCAAGGTTGAGTGATCCTCTTTGATGGGGAAAACACCCACAAAAAATTCAACAGCAATGGAGAATCCTATCCCAAAGATCGATGTTGTCAAGGTTTTAAAAAAAATCCTAAAAGTTGAGATCGATGTGGGGAATTGGATAAAAAAAAACTGCAGTAGAGTTGGATGTAGGCTGGCCAGGAACTTGTAGATGATTCCCTTGGTGGTAGAAACTCTAAAAAATATAGCAACACCAAGCAGCCCTAATCCTAAAAATTGATAGATGTCAAGACTTTGGAAAACCCTGCAAAAGGAGATCGATTGGGAGTAGGGGTCTTCAAAGAATTGGTAGAGGCTGGATAGAAGCTGGTCAAGGTTGCTTATTAAGCTCCAATAACGGAAAATCAGCCTTCAACAGTGGTAGTGGCCTGATCTTCAAAATTTTTGGAAAACTCTAAAAGGGCAGATATAGGACCAGCAGCTATCGAGCAGAATTTATGACATGAAAAAAAAAAGGGAAAAGAGGTGGGGAGGAAGGCAACAGCTAGATTATATGATCACCTCTTCAGTGTTGCCCTTGGATAGGGATGGGAACAAAAGAGAAAGGGGAGAAAAAATCGAGAGAAGGAGAAGGGAAGGAAAAAAAGATGGGAGGGTGGTGGGTTTTGAAAACCTAGATCAGAGAGATTTTGGCTCTGATGCCATGTTAACAAAACAGATTTAGGAATAATGCTTGAATGATCAAAAGTGACCCCAAGCCTTTGTTTATAATAATGTAGAGATTACAAGGACAAAACTGGCCCTAACACAGCCAACATAGGTACTATATAACAACATAGAACATAAAACATAAATAATGAAAGAGAAAAAGTCCAGAATACCCCCACAGTATTCTAGCCCATACAATCCATTAATTGGTTATGTTCACAGTACCTCCCATAAGTTTGGGAAACTTGGCCCTACAATTAGAAAGTCCATCTTTATAAGATACTCTGATAGCTCAAAAGGTTACATAATGTACGATGAGCATCCTAATGGAGGAGTGATTGAGATATAGTTTCGCGATGTTGACTTCATTGAGACAAACTTTCCTAGCATTAGGGATGCGAGTAGGGATCTCAAACTCTTTGAGTTAAAGGACGACACTAATATCTCACCTACTCTCGGCGAGGGTGAGGAATTGACTTGTCATGTAATCGTCAGAGATAGTGAGACTGATCATCAACCTAGTGGGAGTGTGCCACTAAATGATTAAGAATCCCTAGCTTACGCGTCAGAGCACTTGTCGACACGTTCCCCATCATCGCTTTGAGATTGAAGGGAAAACTCTCGTTTGTGTCCCAAAGGATGAGGATGTGCAGGAGACACTCTCCTCACTTGCTAAGGAAATGTGGCAAGCCGCTATGGAGGATGAACTGAATTCTATGAGTAAGAACTAGCTATGGGAGTTAGTTGACGTGCCTCCTGGACGTAAGACTTTTGGGAACAAATGGGTTCTAAAAGTCAAACGTAAGGTGGATGGGTCAACTGATAGGTACAAGTCTCACTTTATGGCAAAGAGCTATACAAAAAAAGAGGGTGTAGACTATGATGAGACATTCTCCCCTATGGTTAGATTTGCCTCTATTTGCCTCATCCTAGCCATTGTCGCCAAAATAAATTTGTAACTCTTCCAAATGGATATTAAAACTGTGTTTCTCAATGGAGAACTAGACAAGGATATCTTTATGGATTAACTAGTGAGTTTTACAATTAAAGGACAAGAACACAAAGTCTGCCATCTCAAACATTTAATATATGGCCTCAAACAATCTTCTAAACAGTGGTATTTTAGATTTCATTATGCCATTACTACTGTGGATTTTGAAATGATTGTAGAGGACCACTGTGTGTATGTGAAACAATCTAAGGGAGGTTTCCTTATTCTATCTTTGTATGTGAATGACATTTGTTGGCTGTGAATGACATGGAAATGATCATCACCACTAAAGAGTGATTATCCTCTACTTTTGAGATAAACGATAAGAGTGACGCCGACTTTGTGATAGACGTCAAGGTTGTAAGGGATTGCTCTAGGAGATTCCTTGGTTTGTCTCAAGAGACTTATATAAAGAAGATCCTAGAACGATTCCGTATAAACAACTCTAACCCCATTGACACTCCCATGAACAAAGTGTGTACTTTAAGCCTTGATCAATGCCCAAAGACCGATGAGGAGAAGAATCAAAAGTCCAAAATATCCTATGCCGCAATGATAGGCAATCTGATGTACGCGATGATGTGCATGCGTCCGGACATATGTTTCGCAGTTGGCATGGTTAGTCGTTATCAGAGTAACCTATCACTGGCAAGCAATGAAGCAGATATTTTGATACCTTCATGGTGTCATTGATCTCATCCTCACCTATAGGTTTGGATTTGAGACTGAGAGGCTAGTGATAGAGACGAGCACAAATCCACTTCAGGATATGCATTTATCCTAGGAGGCGGGGTTATTTCCCAGAGTAGCAAGAAGCATACCTGCATCACCCTATCCACAATGGTGTCCTAGTATGTTGCGTACTCGGTGGCCGTTCAAAAGATCGTTTGACTAAGGAGGTTCCTATAGTGCCTTGGCATTATCTCTCATTCAGAAGATGCAATGCTAGTTTACTGTGATAGTAAGATAATCTTAACATTGGCTAAGGACCCCAAGTTCCATGGGAATGCCAAACACATAGACATTAGATATCACTACATACGAGACATGGTTGTGCAAGGGGAGGTTGTCCTAAAGCATATCTCCACGAGGAGTATATTGGCTGATCCTTTTACTAAGCATATTGCTCGGGAGGTCTTCCTTACTCATGTTAGGAATATGGTCCTTTGACGTGGATGATTTGTATTTATTTTTGAGTTTGAACACTTCTTTTAGACATTATTTGTATCATCCCTTAATTTATATATATGAGACATATATTTCTTTTGGGTGATATGCGTGTGTACACATTCTTTTGTAAATATGTCACCAGGCTTGAACCGACCCAATCACACAAGTGATTCGCCTTTGCTCTTGAAGATAGTGAGCAAGATGAGCTAAATTCACCTTGGCGCTTAGAGATAGCTAGCGAGATGAACAAACAACTTTTAAGCTAAGTGGCGCCTTAGTTAGAGCTAAGGTGAGACCTTTATATGGTCGAACACAGAGATTTCACATCTTAGTGTAGCCTATTTATAGCCGAGTGTGAGACTTTAGGGAGGCGCCGTAGAGGCGACTAGACTGAAAGAATCAGATCAGGCGCTTGATAGTGCGACACCTAGACTCGTATGTTGTTCTTTTATATTTTATGAGTGACATGCCTACCTTAGTGGGAGAAGCACCATAGTATACATTTCATACTGTATGTGCTTTGTTAGACCATTTGTGAGAGTGTCTGAATGGATCCTTGCTTCGTCACTGTGTGAGCCACATGGATCAAACTGAGTTGTTCCTACGGATACCCTCTACTTGAGACCATGTCATGAAGAGGATAACCAATGATGCTACTTTGATGTGCATCTTAGGATCATGGATGATGCGGTCTAGCGGGACACGATTGGAAAATTTATTGGGAATAGTTAAATTGACATGTGGGGCTCAGGGAAAACTATTCGGAATTACACCCTTGTTTTGTGGCTCATTGCTCGGACGACTTGTCTTATTTGTGTTTCAACATAGTCATGGGCACGTTACATATTTTAGGATCAACATTGCTCATCATAAGGGATCAAGAGTACTGGATCTTGTTTAGTTGGATTATATAGGGTACCCCAAATAGTTTGTGAGTGATGTGCTATGTTGGTTAGATGGAAGCTTGATATAACACTCCTACCTTTGTTCTATCTCGTTAGGTTTCACGCTCTATTTCCTGTATAAGGGGATACACGTTGAGGGGAGACTTAGATAAGGGATTGAGTAGATCCGCCCTATGTGGACGAGCGGGAGATGTAACCAAACAAGCGCCCACTTGGGCTGGGCTGTTGTGGGCCCAAAGGCCCACTAGGGTTAGCGGAGGGGGGCCACCAGTTATATATATATAATAAGTGAGAGGGGCCTATGCAGAAGGGATTGCCGCAACCCCTCTCCTTCCCCTGGTCACTCCCTTACATCTCTCTCGTTTCTTACTCTTTCTCTATTACTGTGTGTATCTCCAAGAGTTTCCATCAAAGCTCTTGGTCTTGGAGTGTGGAATATCCATTGGAGAAACCTATCGAGATTCCTATGACGGAGTATACATGGATCGTCATGAAGCCTGTGATGTTAGAGTTCGTGTGGATCGACACATAGGGCAACCAAATTCTTCCCGCTGCATGGGAAACATCGACGAGGTAAATACATTAACGTGTGTCGTTTCCTTTTAACAGTTAAATTATTCTTTTTAATTTTGAAATGACTAATTTGAAAATGACATATTTCAAAAGCAAAAAGAAAAAAATCGTGTGGATAGCTACCATGCGCATACAGTTAGAATGGGCTAGTGAGGTAGTCACTTAGGCCCCTTGAGGTCTCGATTTCGAGCCTCAGAACCACACACGTAGTATCCCCCTGCCCTCCCCCTGTCCCCATCAAACATCCTGATCTTTATCCTCTCAAGTGCAGTGCACTGCCCAGTGCACCTCACTTGACATCTGATGGTACACTGGGCAATGCACCTTCAAATAGGGATGTAAACGGATCGGATTCAGCTCGGATGCAAATCGGATGTGATTGGATCTAGATATCCCTAGCCCAATAAGTACCTCTAAACGGATTCAGATATAGATCGAATTCGGATTTTCAACCATCTGTTTACATATCTGCCTTGTGTAACTCGGACCTTCCTCTCCCTAGTAGATACAATTCACTCTCAATCCATATCTCTTAGATCATGATACTCTATTCCTCATATTCTAAACCCTGTTGAATCTTCAAAAACCCTCAAGATCATTATTTACTTAATTTTTTAGGTAAAATATCATCCCCCTCCCCTCTAACCTTCCCTAATATCAACCCAGTCCCTAAGTCTTGAAAAATGATTTTCCCCTCCCCTACTATCCCAAGATTCTATCAATTGTACCCTAACCGTTAAAAAACACAGTTATGTGATGATGTGGCATATACAAAATTTATAAAACCCCAAAATACCCTTATATCCCAAGATTCTTCTCCTATTTCCTCTCTGCTTCTTCCCTTGCCTTTCTTCTTCTTCTTCTTCTTCCGCCAGCACCACCATCTCTGCCACCATTGCCGCCTCCTATTCTCTTCCACCTCCAGCACCACCGCCAGCACCGAAACTGTTGGACAAGTGTGTGTCCATCAAACCCAGTTCGGTCCGGTTCAACCTAGTTCACCTTTGTATTGAACATTTATACATTTTAGTTTGATAGTGTCACATGCGATCTAAACTTTTTGAGCATTATGTGTCCCTAAGTTTTACTTAAAATGGTAGTCACGACTAGGGTTTGGGCTGGGCACCCTTATCATATGGTCGTCGCATTGGGTATGTCTAGACATGTGATGTCAGGGTACGAATGTGAGTGCTCACATGTTTGATGTGTGCATTGGCGAAGAATCTATTTTGTCGATTCCCTCATGTATTACTGCTAGATGTAGGAAGGGATAGACATGTGTCACCGATACCCTGTACCTGAGGGAACCCTGTCACTGCAAAGTGTGATCGCATTCTTTGGTTCATCAATGACTGAGACTCAAGCGAGTTAAAGTCGGTGTTCTGGGAATGCGTGAACACTTTGTGAGTGAAGGAGTTATCCAACACGGTCACCACTGCCCGATTGTTCCCCACCACGATAGAGACTGTCTGTGCATGGTCGGATCAGAATCTGGATTCAGTGCCGTTTTGGAAATGGTTTTGCAAAAATCTATTTTACATAAAATGATACATTATTTATAATTATTTGAACAAAGTATTTTATCGAGTTTTGCAAGACCCGATAAGACGCACAGATGCTCGTATATGGACATGTACTATGGATTGGGGTTTGGTAGTACATGTGCACATACCCTAGATTCCATAATGATGGTGTTGATTAGTGGGGGGGTTGTATATGATAAATTGTTATCATATAGGGAGTTATTTGGAATTTACTAATTTAATTGGCTCTTTATTTAATTAATGGATTTGGTGCTAATTGTTATTATCCATTAATAATTAAATAAAGAATCTAATTAATACTTTCCCTATTAGATTCTGCTTCTTCATTTGTGTAGAACTTTGAGTTTAAACAGAACTGCCAGACTGAGAGAGAGAGAGAGTCAGACTCTCACTAGGGCTCTATTAAATCTATCTAGGATTTAATTAAATCCTATTATTATAAATATGGGACCAACACGCAGGAGGGAGGAGAAGCTCTCCAAGTTTTTGGGCAGACACACTCTCTCCTGTAGTTTTGGTTTCTCTCTTTCCCTCTTGTGATTTCTCTTCTTCTTTTTGCTTCTCTCACCTGTGTTTGAGAGTTAGGGTTTGTGAAACCCTAGATTTATGCTGAGGAGTTTGAGGGCATCTGGGATTAGCGTGTAGAACCTTGGTAGCACCATTGGAGGTTCAGATCTGTTTGCTTGGAGCGCTCACTGGAGGAAGAACCACTCTGTATTGGAGGAGCAACACTTGAGGCTCACCAGGTTAGCAGTTTTTCTTAATTCCTTCAGTTTATTGATTATTAATATTTATGGGATGCGAAAGAAACTCGAATCAATTTAATTTCGCTGCGCATTCGAGTATGGGATGGATCCCTCTTGCCATGTGATGGACTAGAGATGATTTTCTCCGTCCCTATTGTGATAATTAATTTTATGGGACGCAATAGGGAAAGAGAAACCCTAATAGGGATGCACCAGGGTTCCCATGGGCGACCATGGGAAACCCTAAAATTGAATTGGGCACTCATGGGACACCATGGGATAACCCAGGGCGTGCAAAACCCTAATCTTGTAGTGTATTGGTCTCCTTAGGGAACCATGGCTTGATCCCTGGACCTTTGTTTGACCAACAGTGTGGTATCAGAGCCACCTTTCCCACCCATGAATATTGAATAATTAATGGATTAATATGATTGTCATAAGTGGGATGCAAGTTGCACATGGGTGGTTAAAATTATGGTTGTTGTAACAACCTTCCCATATGCACATGGGTAGTTAGAAGGTTGTTATTGTAACAACTTACCCATGTGATGATGGATTTGGTTTCTTTTATTTATTCCAATTATTGAAGCATGTATCCAATTAGGTTGTGATTACTAATTTTTAATTTTAAAATTTTTAATCATGTTCTATATGTGGGGGGGAGTGCACGCTGCCAAGCCTCTATGCACGCCCTCTCCCATGAACCTACCCTAATGCGCATCCCCTTGCGGGCTGCTGCCTGCGGGTAGCAAGCTTGCGAACTGTGGGCCTGCAGCCCAAGGCTACTGTTTGTGGGCCTTGTGCCTATGGGCAGCGCAGGGAGTGCTTGCAGCCTGCGCATGTGGGCTGCATGCACTCCCCTTGTTTTCCCTCCAGTTTAACATTAAGAAAAAAAACTTATTTTTTGGAGGAAGAAGATGGGTGAAGGGATCCTTTCCTCCACCTACTTGCTATTAAAATTATGATTTTAATTTTATGGGTTTGGATACATGTTATCACATGTGATGTGGTGGTTCAATGATTGAAGGAATCCATGTAATTTTTATTAGTTTACTTGCTTTAATGCCCATGCATGAAATTATATTATGATGTGATTAAGGGAATGACATTCTAATAAATGGATGGATTATTTATGTATGTGATACATGGGGTTATGGGTGGATGTGATGCTTCTCTCTCTTTCTCTCTCTCCCCCTATTTTTTTTATAAACAAATGTACTCCACCCCATGGGCAGCCCAAATGGTGGGTTGGTTTCTTCATGCGGGGTTTCTTTATTATTATGGAAAAAAAAGTATATAGAATTTTTCCTAGGTTTTCATTGTAATTTTAGAGGAGTTAGGACTCCCAGGGCATGTTGATGGTGATCTATATGTGGCGCTCAAAGCTTATGGAGATGCAAGTCACCTACTTTAAAGACGTGATCGGGCGGAAGAGATGATCGAGGTGTGGCATCCATGGCATGATAAATGCACCCATAGTTATTAGTTTTATTTTTATTGGGAGGGTTCTTTAATTGCTTTTGATAAAAATGCCATCATCCCATAATCACTCTTAATTAATGTTGATTAATTATGTTATTTTATTCCATCCATGATATGTATGTGAGAGTTGCTTAATCCCTCTTTAATCATAATACATGAATGATATGGACTACTCTGAATTGGTAGACATGTCCGTGGCCTCCTATTGAAGATAAATATAGAGATTGTGTGATATGCCCCGCATACGCCGATAGGACATTGCCAGGACCACTGTCACATGGTTATCTATATTTACCTCTGTCTAGATACGTTAGGGTATGGAAAGTGAGAGAGCACTGCGACAGTGGGTCATCTTTCATGATTCCATGATTCTAACTAATGCAATAGGTAAGTACATGACTTGGGTGTATGTCAGCCGATAGGATCTAGACATGGCACCCAAGTGGCCGAAAATATTGGAAGCCCATGAGGCGGACAGCTTAGTCCACACTATCATGGTGTGTATAATGACTCTCGACAAGGTAATTTATGCATGCAAGGGTTGTAGGTATCCAATTCATCTTTTGGGTTATGAGGGAAACCCAAATCATGAAAGACCATTGATGTGTGTGTGCTCAATTTATTATTCTCAATGGTCATTAATTGGTATGTGGTTATTTACTTGTGCATGTGTAGATTAATATACGACGGCTGCCGTTAATTCTAACCTGTTAACACTCATTAGCGAATACAAACTTAATGGTACAAACTATGTCGATTGGTACCAGAGCATTAAGTTGCTCTTGACTGCTGAAGGACTGTACACAGTTCTAGATGAACAAGTTCCTCCTCAACCTGACCCGAACGATTTTGAGGCAAATGAAGAGATGCAGGAGTTCCTCATGAGGGATTCTAATGCATCACTCTATATCCTAGGATTGTTGGAAAAGTCAGTTGTAGACTCAGTCAAGGATATACGCACTGCTGGGGGTAAAATGGATAAGCTTGATGAATTGTTCAACAGGCAGTTGACACACGCACATTCTGATGCAGTGAGTCAAATCCATAACTCCAAGATGTCCCAGGGGACTCCAGTGATGGATCATGTAATGAAAATGATCAATCTGTTTGAAAAATTGGAATCCATGGGGACTGATTTCAGCCTGCGATACAAGACCGATGTGATCTTAGAATCATTCACTTCTACCTATGCACCCTTTAAGATGTCCTACAAGATGTCCGATAAGGAGATGGAGCTCACCGAGCTTGCTAATGCACTGTTAGAGGCTGAAGCGTCCTTGAAAAAGGACAAGGCTGAGGTCAATGCAACTGAGGCAAAGCCATCTTCAAGTGGGAAGAAGAAGAAAAAGGGAAGTAAGGGTAAGACCCTGAAACCCAAGGGTGGAAAGTCTAGCAATAAAGGCAAAGGCAAGTGCTTCTATTGCAAGAAGGAGGGTCATTGGAAAAGAAATTATCGTGCTTACCTGGCTACTGTGAAAGACAAGAAGTCGGATGAAACAGAGGCTACTAAAGAAGGTACATGTGATGTTCACGTTCTTTCTGAGTCTAATTTGTCTTTTGAACTGACCAATTCTTGGTTGGTGGATAGTGGATCCACTGTTCACATTTGCAATGATTTGCAGGTGTTCAAGGAGACAAGGAACCTGGAAAGAAATAAGGTGCGTCTTCGAATGAGCACTGGAGCTGAGACCATGGCGATGGCTGTGGGAACTTTTATTTTAAAATTTAGTTCTGCTAGTTTAGTTTTAAAGGATTGCTATTATGTACCCTCTTTCAAGAGGAAGATAATTTCAGTTTCAAAACTTGTTTTGGACGGATATAGTTTTTCCTTTAATTTGAAGTTAATTATTCGTTTTAATAATTCCTTTGTGGCATCTGGATATATGCAAAATGGTTTGTATTTCCTGGATTGCCCTATTAGAACGAATGCAGTTTTAAATGTTGATTTGAAACGGAAAGCAGCTCCAGTGAACTCAACATACCTGTGGCATCTAAGATTAGGTCACATTAATTTGGACCGAATCAGTAGATTGGTGAGGGATGGGCCCTTAGAGAGTCTGAGTGTGGAACCATTCCCCACCTGTGAGTCATGTCTTGAGGGCAAAATGACCAAGAAACCCTTTAGCAATAAAGGTGCTAGAGCCACAAATCTGTTGGAGTTGATACATACTGACGTTTGTGGACCCATGAACATACAAACAAGATATGGGTATGAGTACTTTATCACATTCACCGATGATTACTCTAGATATGGTTATATATACTTGATGCGTAGAAAATCGGAAGCCTTTGGCAAATTTAAAGAATTCCAAGCCGAGGTCGAAAGACAGCTCGACAAACACGTCAAGTCCTTACGATCAGATTGTGGAGGGGAGTATCTATCGGATGAATTTAAAGATCATCTCATATCACAAGGGATAGTTAGTCAACTAACTAATCCAGGTATACCACAACAAAATGGTGTATCCGAACGACGCAATCGGATCCTATTGGATATGGTCTGGACGATGCTTACTTATAGTGAGCTGCCTCTTTCTTTCTGGGGGTACGCTTTAGAGACGGCGATATATATCTTGAATAGGGTTCCATCTAAGTCTGTAGCCAAGACACCCTTTGAGTTGTGGAAAGGGCGAAAGCCCAGTATTCAACACCTTAGGGTATGGGGTTGCTTAGCACATGTGCGAAAGCAACAAACAAACAAGTTGGAATCTAAGACTTCGAGATGCTATTTCTTAGGCTACCCCAAGGCACGATAGGCTATTATTTCTATGATCCGGTTGACCAAAAGGTCATTGTAAGCAAACACGTCACATTTTTGGAGGAAGAAATGATGACCCAGAGGTCCGAACCAGTAGTCATTAAGGAGCTATCGGATGGCTCGAAACGTCACTTCTGAAGTGAGACCAATTGACATACCTTTGAAATACCAACACCGAAGAACCTCGGCGCGAGTGGGAGGACTATTAGACCACCCACCAGGCTTACTCTTCTAACCGAAGAGGAAACAGTGGAAGAGTTCCACATGGTATCGGTTGAATCGGATGATGATCCGATGACATACTCTGAGGCTCTAAAGGATGTTGATGCCACTAGGTGGCTAGAAGCAATGCGCTCTGAAATTGATTCGATGCATTCCAACAAGGTCTGGACTCTAGTCGATCAACCACTTGGCATTAAGCCGATTGGATGTAAATGGATCTTCAAGAGGAAGAAGGGCGCAGATGGAAAGGTCAAAAGATTCAAAGCGAGACTGGTGGCAAAGGGCTATACCCAGAAAGAAGGTATAGACTATGAGGAAACCTTTTCACCAGTGGCGATGATGAAATCCATCAGGATTTTATTGGCTATCGCTGCACAGTTGGATTATGAAATCTGGCAGATGGGTGTGTAGACTGCATTTCTGAATGGATTCCTTCAAGAGGAAATCTACATGGAACAGCCAGAGGGGTTCTCTTCCTTGGAGGAAGAAAGAAAGGTGTGCAAATTGCAAAGGTCCATTTATGGGTTGAAGCAGGCTTCCAGGAGCTGGAACATCAGGTTTGATCAATCAATCAAATTGTTTAGTTTTGATCAAAACATGGATGAACCATGCGTTTACAAGAAGATCAGTGGGAGGGCAATATGTTTTCTTCTTTTATATATAGATGACATATTACTGATTGGTAACGATGTAGGTTTTCTTTCATCAGTAAAACAGTGGCTATCCACAACGTTTTCGATGAAAGACCTTGGTGAAGCTAGCTATATCCTTGGGATTAAACTCTTAAGAGATCACTAGAAAAGGATGCTAGGCTTGTGACAGACTACCTATATAGACAAAGTCCTGGCTAGATTTTGCATGGAGAACTCCAAACGGGGAAGTGTCCCTTTCTGATAGGGAGTCTTATGTACGTCATGTCATGTACGAGGCTAGACATTAGCTATACAGCAAGTATTGTGAGTCATTACGAGTCTAATGAGTGGATGTGCCATTGTGTGGAGGAGTACAAAACAGAAATCTACAGTCGATCCCAATTTTTATGAACACCTTGCATCATATGATGCGACTAATAAGGTGTTTGGGTTAGGATGTTCCTAACGTTTCTGGAGTAGTCCCTGATCTTATCGAAGGCCCTATTCCCCTGTTATATGACAACAGAGGGGCCATTGCACAGGCTAAGGAGCCTAGGGCTCATCAGCGGAACAAGCACGTGCAGCGGAAGTATCACCTCATCAGAGAGATTATCCAGCATGGTGACGTGAGTATCTCCAAAGTGGACACAACTGAAAATGTGTCTGATGCCATGACAAAGGGTTTGTCACCAGGTGTGTTTGAGAAACACATGGAGGGCATGGGTTTAAAATGTATGGGGAATTGGCTTTGATATACAAGTGGGAGATTGTTGGACAAATGTGTGTCCATCAAACCCGGTTCGATCTGGTTCAACCAGGTTCACCTTTGTATTGAACATTTATACATTTTAGTTTGATATTGTCACATGCGATATAAACTTTTTGAGCATTATGTGTCCCTAAGTTTTACTTAAAATGGTAGTCATGACTAGGGTTTGGGCTGGGCACCCTTATCATATGGTCGTCGCATTGGGTATGCCTAGACATGTGATGCCAGAGTACGAATGCGAGTGCTCACATGTTTGATGTGTGCATTGGCAAAGAATCTACTTTGTCGATTCCCTCATGTATTACTGCCAGATGTAGGAAGGGATAGACATGTGTCACCGATACCCTGTACCTGGGGGAACCCTGTCACTGCAAAGTGTGATCGCATTCTTTGGTTCATCAATGACTGAGACTCAAGCGAGTCCAAGCCGGTGTTCTGGGAATGCGTGAACACTTTATGAGTGAAGGAGTTATCCAACACGATCACCACTGCCCGATTGGGGAACACCAAGATAGAGACTGTCTGAGCATGGTCGGATCAAAATCTGGATCCAGTGCCGTTTTGGAAATGGTTTTGCAAAAATCTATTTTACATAAAATGATACATTATTTATAATTATTTGAACAAAGTATTTTATCGAGTTTTGCGGGACCCGATCAGATGCACAGACGCTCGTATATGGACATGTACTATGGATTGGGGTTTGGCAGTACATGTGTACATGCCCTAGATTCCATAATGATGGTGTTGATTAGTGGGGGGGTTGTATATGATAAATTGTTATCATATAGGGAGTTATTTGGAATTTGCTAATTTAATTGGCTCTTTATTTAATTAATGGATTTGGTGCTAATTGTAATTATGCATTAATAATTAAATAAAGAATCTAATTAATACTTTCCCTATTAGATTCTACTTCTTCACCTGTGTAGCACTTTGAGTTTAAACGAGTATCGGTTGAGAGAGAGAGAGTCGGACTCTCACTAGGGCTCTATTAAATCTATCTAGGATTTAATTAAACCCTATTATTATAAATAGGGGACCAACACACAGGAGGGAGGAGAAGCTCTCCACGTTTTTGATCAGACACTCTCTCTCCCTCTTGTGATCTCTCTTCTTCTTCTTGTTTCTCTCACCTGTGTTTGAGAGTTAGGGTTTGTGAAACCCTAGATCTGTGCTGAGGAGTTTGGGGGCATTTGGGATTGGCGTGTAGAACCTTGGTAGCACCATTGGAGGTTCAGATCTGTTTGCTTAGAGCGCTCACTAGAGGAAGAACCACTGTCTATTGGAGGAGCAACACTTGAGGCTCACCAGGTTAGCAGTTTTTCTTAATTCCTTCAGTTGATTGATTATTAATATTTATGGGATGCGAAAGAAACTCGAATCGATTTAATTCAGTTGCGCATTCGAGTATGGGATGGATCCCTCTTACCATGTGATGGACTAGAGATGAATTTCTCCGTCCCTATTGTGATAATTAATTTTATGGGACGCAATAGGGAAGGAGAAACCCTAATAGGGATGCCCCAGGGTTCCCATGGGCGACCATGGGAAACCCTAAAATTGAATGGGGCACCCATGGGATAACTCAGGGCGTGCAAAACCCTAATTTTGTAGTATATTGGTTTCCATAGGGAACCATGGTTTGATCCTTGGACCGTTGTTTGACCAACAGAAACCCCTCTGCATTCTTATTCTTTCGCCAGCACCACCACCACCATTCGAACGGATTTTCAAATTTCTTTTTTTTTTTTTTGTTTCTTTCTCGCTCTTGCTTTACCCTTTTCTTCTATAAGATGGGGAATTCATTCATGGAGTTCCTCCCACTTTCGTTCCATTCTTTCCCCTTATTAAAGTCCTTTATGGAAAATAAAGGGAAAATCTTAGTGGGTTCCTATTGCGGGTGGAAATCTCCGACGCTTTGTTCGCCCACGGATGAGCCTGCAAGGACCAAGTGATGAGCACAAGAGGGCCGGTGTGGCTCCGGCCTAGGACTCTCCGATGCTCAAGTTAGATCACCAGTGCAACAACGTAACAACTAGTAAAAAACGAGATGAGGAATGGTGCTCCATACCTGGGTATTTATAGGATGAGGATGAGATGAGGCGGTTGGGAGAGTCCTCGTATGGTAGGAGTCCTTCTTTTGGAAGGCTCTCTCGCGTAGAGCGGAGTAGAGAGCTATTTTCGGGGTCGGGCTCTTATTAGGGTAAGAGTCCATGTAAAGTGTGATTTCGTATTGCGCTGGGATCGCGGCTCGATTCTTATCCCGTGATTCTCGGGATGTGCTGACATGGCCCCGCGATCCTCGGTGGGGCGCTATGATAGCCTCTGTGGAGGAGGGCTCGGCCTCGGAAGTTGGCCTGGTCGGGCAGCCTTGACAGTCACCTCAGCCTTGGAGGTCAGCCCGAACGGTTGGTCTTGGCAGTCAGCTCGGCCAGGGGTTTATGGTTGACTTGTGTGAGCTCGGCTTGAAGCTCGGCTTCAGCCACCAGCTAGCTTGCGCGAGTCTGGCTCTGTCAGGTGACTTATCGGAGATGGGGTCGGCCCGGTTTCCTGCTCGGCTCAATTCGGTTCTCGGACTGAGGTCAGGTCTGCAATGTGGCAGCCTCCGATAGGTGGGGTGTTTTATGCCTAATCAGTTCCCATCTTCCTGCTACCCCCAAAAAATGAAAAAGAATATGAAAATCGAACGGAGCTTTTCAAGAATGCATACTTTCATTTCATGATAGAAACAGAGAGATTTAAAATCTCAGACTCCGTAAAAATTCAAAGAGGAGCTGCAAGTTAGAATATGACAAATAAGTTCTCCATGATGATTTCTTAAGGAGAATTAAATTTGATTTATGAATGCATCATTTGGCCCATGAATCCACGATGGTAGGACCATTGTTTACACTGATTTAATTTTCTGGACAAACAACCGATGACCCAATAAGTTGAAATCAAACAAGAAGAACCAGACAATAAAAGAACTACAAATCTTAAAAATTATTGGACAAAAAGTGGAAGCTATAGAAGTTAATTGGCTGGATTCTTGAAGTTTTGAACAAGGAAGAACAATATTAAATCACAAATATTTGTTAGAAAGAAGAATAGAAACTGAATGAAGAGGGGAACAATCGATTTAGTGGAAATAGAAACTGAGTGAAGAGGGGAAAAATCGATTTAATGAAAATGGGACTGAATGAAGAGAGGAACAGAAATAGAAATTGAATGAAGATAGAAGAGGGAAATGCACAGAGAGGAACCTAGAGTACCCTTATATCCAGAAGTCCGATCGAGTTGTCCGTAATTGCCCCGTCTGTAGACTGATTTCAAAGACTCTTCCATGGCCTAGCAGCACTGATCTATTACCTCTTCCTTCAGTGCATGCGACTGGTCCTTCACCAGTAACTCCCATTAGGGCGAAGATTCCGGTGAGATTCAAAACAGTGGCAGCGGCATTCGGCGAGGTTGGTTCAAAACTTCAAGAATCCAGCCAATTAACTTCTATAGCTTCCACTTTTTGTCCAATAATTTTTAAGATTTGTAGTTCTTTGATTATCTGCTCGTGGAGGTGCTGCCTTGCCCCTTGGCAGTGATGGTCGTGGTGGTGCTGGAGGCAGAAGAACAAGAAGAGAAGAAACGAAGAGAAGGGTTTTGTTGGGAGTAAAGAGGGTAGTTTGGGTATTACAATTTAGTAAGGGTAAAATGGGGTTTTTGAAAACTTGGACATGTCCACGTCATCAGATAATGGAGTTTTCTAACAATAGGGTAGGGTACGGTTGATAGCAAATATAAAAAGCAGGGGAGGGGAAAGTCGTTTTTCAAAACTTAGGGACTGGGTTGATATTAGGGAAAGTTAGAGGGGAGGGGGATCATATTTTTCCAATTTTTTATTATTAAGTATTTGGATTCTTTTCCGGATGGATTTTTATTAGAATCTTTGGATTTTTTTTCCAGATATCTCTAAACGAATACAGATGCGAATCGGATTCGAATTTTCAGTTATCCATTTACATCCCTACCTTTAAAGTTCATCCTCTCAGTCTCATGGCCACCGTCAGATGCTCAAGTGTGGTGCATTGGACCGTACATCACACTTGAGAGGATAAAATTACCCAAACATCCCCCTTTATAACATAAAATAGCCTAAAGTAAAAGCAATGCGCTAATGCAATTCACTTTCAAATAAATAGCCTTAAAGTAAAAGCAAGCCCACATGAAAGTATACTAGAGTGAAACGAAATGTTAAAGAGGATGATAACATGAAAATGATAAGGGAGCTCGAAAAGAAAGAAAAACAAAAAAAAAACTGAGGCGGTGCAGTTCGGACCGTTGGATGTCACACATGCCAAGCTGGTGACATGCCAAGCGTTGACTTCTCCACCCTGAACTGCACTTCTTCTACTCTAGCAATTCATATTATATAATTCAACATATAGGGGTGCAATCGGACAGGGCTTGGCTGGGTTTTCAAAAACCCAGAACCAGCCTAAGGTCCTTAAGGCTGACCCAGGCCAAGACTGATGTCTGAGATTGGGTTCGAATATCTGAGCCCAGGCCGAACTGTTGGATTCAGGGTGGGCTGGACTTTTCATTTTCATTTTTTTACATAAAAATGAGAAAAAATATTTTAACATAATCATTTATATATTTCATATATTAAATCATGAATATAAATTATAATACTAAATCCGTAGCATAAATTTTGAGACATCCATACATATATAATATATCTATATCTATATATAATAGGGTCGGGCTTAACCCCAAGACTCGGCCTAGGCCAAACCATGGCCCAGACCATAGGATAAAAAGCCCAGCCTAGCTGAAATTTCTGGGCATGCTCGAGCTCGGGTTTGGTGAGCCAAACATGGACCTTACTCACGAGAGAAATTGATTTACCAAAAATTTTGGGGCTCCCAACAAGTTAATGTTTTAAGCATAGTAAAAGGTGTGGATGGGTGTACATTTATTTTATCTTTTTTAATTTGTTATTATTTAAATCGAGGAAGTTGTATTTATTATATGGGAAAAAGATCTCTGTCCGGGAGTGTGGCCTACACCAGCACTCCCATGAGTCTATCTCCCTCCTCCTCATGTGAAAAGACACCTCTACCCCCTTATTATAAGAAAGAGAGAGATAGACACATGGGAGTGCTGGCATAGGCCACACTCCCATACAGAAAACTGCTTCCCAGTATATACGTAACCTGTCCATTCCACAAATCCTCTAACCCCCAACCATTTAGCCAAAGTTAAGGTTCAATTAGCCTATCTTTTCTCTCTTTTTTTATATTAAAAGCATGTTTTAAGTTTTTAACATTGTCTATCTTTAGTTTATGGGCATCGGGGGGTAAAATGAGAATTTCATGTAGTGATTAAAGAGTCGGACTAGGTTGGGCTTAGGCAGGCCTATATTCGGTCGGGCTGGTCTTGAGTCCAACACATTTATTAATTGGATTGATTAGGAGTGACTGATTATAAACAGGATGGGCTTGAGCCCATCACGTTTATTAATCGGATCGGACCAGTTCGGGCTTTAAATAGTTGGCCTCAGTCAGGTTGAGCCTGAAATCAACGCTTCTAGACGTAGGGACCGCACGCTGCACACAGAAAATACAGAAATACCCCTTGAACCCAAAAATGACCAACTAGTCAAAGTCGGACCAAAACTAAACATATGTCGAAATACATATCGTTTTGAAGGTCTCGATGAGCTCTACACAACTCACAACCTTTGGCAGTGAGGTAATTTCTTTTTAGGCCATCCGAGCTTGTTTCGAGGTTGAAATGGCCCTTCGAAGATCCTTTGAACCACTTTCTGGACCGAAAGTAGGCTTCAACAATAACAGGGGTGTCATGATCCTTCATACTTAGTACCCTCTTGCCACTTGTGTAGTCATTAAGAGAGAGAGAGAGAGGGAGAGAGATTCAGGTGAAGTAATTTAAACATGCAACAATATGGTTGTAGTGCACGGTATGGGAACGGGTATCGGTAATCTACAAAACCGATACGATACCGATATGGTATCAGCCTGGATCGATTGTATCGGACAAAATTACCCTTAAATCTCCTTAAAAAATGAATTTTTTGACCATTTTACCCCTTGTCCATATCGCGCTACCGATACAGTATCAACACGGTATCGGTATCGGTGACTAGCAAAATCGATGTCGGGCGATATGATACCGATACTTAGAACTATGAACAACAATGTAAAAAAATAAGTCTCTAAACCACATAGCAATATGAATTATTTTTGAATGAATGTTATTGTGAAGGATCTAAATAAAATGAGGAGTTATTCTTGGGAATAAGGGGAGAAAGCTCTGGTCATATAAGAGCTAAGGCTCCATTTCGTTGAAAGGGAAATTAGAAAGAGGGGAAGTGAAAACTTTCATACCTTTGTTACCAAAAAAAAAAGAAGAAGAAAATTTTCATACTTTAAAAGATTTTTTTTGTAATCATTATTTAACATGATTGTATAAACTACTTAAATTTCATACCTTAGTAATTATAATATTTTTTGGATTAATATTAATATTTTACTTTTTAAATGCAAGGATTTTTTTGCAAATTAAAGTGAAACTTCCCTTCCTTTTTTTTTTTGTTTGGTTGAAACTACCCTTCCCTTGCAATCAAATGGAGCCAAAATGAAAACCTAATTTAGAAGAGTTAAAAAAAGCACAAAATTAAAACATACTTGAATCAAATTTGAGTCAACAATTTTATTGAACGGGTAAATGGAAAACCAGGTTTTCTGAGTCGATTCGTCTTTTTGAAAAACCCTGTGACTCGACCTTGTCAAACCCAGTCAAACCGAGTCACGTCTTTTTTTTTTTATTTTTAATACAATAAATATGTATAAATTAGGAAAAATCAGAAAAATACAGAAAAATATGAAAAAAATCAGATAAAATAATAAATCACATATCAATGCATTTTGAGTTTATACCATTGAACAAGAAAAGGGAGTCAAAGAGTTGAGGGTTTCTTACTGTTTTAGAATATGGATTTACTATTTTACTCTACTCAAATTCAAGTGAATTGGCTTTATGGTATTTAAAAAAATGACTAAACTCGTTGAGTTTGTCATGACTCGAGTAAAAATACCAAGTCTTATTGACACAGATGATTTCTTAGGATGACACCAACTCATCCGATCTTAGCATGATGGTGTCAACCTTATCTTCATTTGTATATTTAGTATGTTGTTATCTCAATTGATGTACATACCATATATAGGACAATAGATTAGGAAATCTATACTGTATATTAACACCATTACAGATTCATATCAATCAATGGAAAGGAAATATCCATTCTACCAATCTCATCTTAACATGGTATCAGCATAAGGAACGATCCATTTTTTCTCTTCCATGACTGGTTCCACTTCACCCACAGCGGCAGCAGCTGCCTCTCCGGCGACTCTGTCTTCTTCATCTCCTTATTTTTTGCACTCCAATGACCAGCCGACCAGCCGGGTGCATCTCTCGTCACTCCACTCTTGGATGGTGACAATTATCCCACATGGCACCTTCTATGTTAATGGCTCTTGAAGCCAAAAACAAAATAGGTTTCATCGATGGTTCCCTTTCGATTCCTGTGACTTCTTCTCCCAATTATGCTCATTGGGTTCGATGTAATAGCATGGTGAAGTCATGGCTTATACACTCCACCATTGCCTCCATCTCTCACAGCATCCTTTGGATTGATTCAGCCCAAGCTATTTGGACTGACCTCCAAGATCGGTTTTCACCCAAGAATGCACCACGTATTTTTGAGATACGTCGTGCCCTTTCTACGCACGTTCAAGGCAACGATTCCATTTTGGCATACTATACTATCATCAAAGGATATCGCAACGAGTTGCTGTCCTATCGTGCTCTTCCTGCTTGCTGTTGTGGTGCCCTCAAGACACTTCATGAGTACTTGGAAACCGATCATTTACTGGACTTCCTTCAAGGTTTGCATGAAAGATATTCGGCTGTTTGCAGCCAAATATTGTTGATGGACCCTCTTCCTACATTGGCTAAGGCTTATTCTCTTCTCTTACAAGAACGACAGCGTAGCATTCATGATGCTCGTGTTCTTCCTACTGATCAGGCTGCAATGGCTGTGTCACGCCCACCTGCTGTTCCACGATTTGGTGGCAGCACCTCTTCCAAACCAGCATATCATTGTACCTTCTGTAATAAGGACGGTCACTCTGAATCAAGGTGCTTCAAGAAGCATGGTTTTCCTGATTGGTGGAAGCCGCGTGATGGTTCTACCAAGGGAGCAGGTTCGGCCAATCCTGTCCCTTCTTGTGCTCCAAGCACTCGGCTCATGGCTGCTACTGTGGAGGCATCCTCCACTCCCTCTTTAACTACCGATCAGATCCAATGGCTGCTGGCTCTTCTCCCACCTGGCGATCACCCTTTGGTAAGCCTAGCAGGTACTTCCCCCCTTATTGCTTCACTTCAGTTCATACATGGGTCTTGGATTCAGGGGCCACTGATCTCATGGCTTTTGACTCCTCTTTGTTCTCCTCCACCAATGGTATTACACCTCACACCCCTGTCCTCTTACCCGATGGCTCCCATGTCCCTGTTACCCATGTCGGTAATGTCACTTTATTTCCAGGTCTTCATCTATCCAATGTTCTTTGAGTTCCGTCTTTTCGTTTTCATTTGATTTCGATTCGCAAACTTATCAATGATTCTAATTGCTGGGTTATTTTTACTTCTGACTCTTGTCTTATTCAGGACCCTCACTCGAAGATGACTTTAGCGACGGGTAGGCAGCATGGTGGTCTTTACTTTTTGGACGCGGTGCCTCCTTCCACCTTTTGGCATTGGCGGTTGGGTCATCCTGGGTTAACTTCTCATTCTCATATTCGTAATATTGATTCTAGTATTTCATTTTTGGATCATTGCACTTGCACTGTATGCCCTCTTGCTAAACAAACCCGTTTGTCATTTACATCTAGTACAATAAAAACTACTTCTTGTTTTGAACTATTACATGTTGATGTATGGGGACCATTTCGCATTAAATCTTCATCGGGTGCTCGTTTTTTTCTCACCATACTTGATGATTTTTTGCGATGCACATGGGTATATTTATTTCAATCAAAATCTGAAGTGCACTCCCTCATAATCCATTTTTTAATATGGTTCATACACAATTTAAAGCCACCATTCGATGCCTTCAAACCGATAATGGAACGGAATAGTTCAACACCCAAAATTCACCTTATTTACACTCATTGGGCATCCTCCACCAGTCCAACTGCGTCGACACCCCTCAACAAAATGGGGTTGTTGAACGCAAACACCGGCATCTTTTAAATGTGGCTCATGCCCTACGCTTTCAACCACACTTGCCTCTTGAATTTTGGGGCGAATGTCTTTTGACCGCTGCTAACTTGATAAATCGCTTACCCACCAAAATTCTTCATGGCAAGACCCCATTTGATATTCTTCATGGTCGCCCCCCTAATCTCTCTCATTTGCGTGTTTTTGGATGTTTAGCATTTGGTCGCCACATTCCTATACATCACAAGTTTGACAATCGGGCTTCCCCGAGGGTTTTCGTGGGTTACCCCTATGGCCAAAAAGGGTATCGGATATTTGATCTCACCTCTAAATGAGTTTATGTGACCTGTGATGTGGTATTTCATGAAACAATATTCCCTTTTTCTCTTCATTCTGATCCCACTCTCTCAGGTTCCCTTGTTCTCCCTTTACCCATCCTTGACAACACCGACCCCATAGTGTCGCCTACTTTGACACCTCCTAACCAGCCCTCTTCCCCATCCGCTGCCCCGCCACCCCCTCCACCTTCCAAGCCGCAACCACCCCCACCCGATACCACCTCTTTGTGGCGTTCCCAATGCACTCGTAATCCACCATGTCATCTCAATGATTACCAATGCCTGCTTCCCTCGTCTCAAGTATCGTCGATGACTGTTGGCTTAGGTACCATACACCCTATGGCAAATTTTTTATCTTATTCTCATTTTCGCCCTGCATATTTGACTTTTCTTACTTCTTTGTCTATTTCCTCAGAGCCTACTACTTTTACCGAAGCTGTGAAACACCAGGAATGGAGAGACGCTATGCAAGCTGAGATTTAGGCATTGACCCTTAATAATACTTGGACCGTTGTCCCTCTACCTCCTTGCAAGAAGCCCATTGGCTCCAAATGGGTTTACAAGGTTAAACGTGCTTCTGATGGTTCCATTGAACGCTACAAAACCCGTTTTGTCGCTAAGGGATACACTCAAGTGGAAGGCATCGACTATCATGATACTTTTGCACCTGTTGCTAAATTAGTAACCGTTCGATTGCTTCTTGCCATAGCTACTGTTCGTGGTTGGCCCCTTCATCAGATGGACGTGAATAATGCTTTCCTCCACTGTGATCTTGATGAGGAGGTGTTCATGACTCCTCCACCTGGATATTGCCGCAAGGGGGAGACCTTTGTTTGTTGTCTCCATAAGTCCCTCTATGGCCTGAAGCAAGCATCTCGCCAATGGTACTCCAAGTTCTCTACTTCATTGTGTCGTTATGGCTTTCAGCATTCTGAGGCAGATCATTCATTATTTTATATGCATCGTGGGGAGCATAGTATTTTTGTGATTTTATATGTGGATGACATAGTCATCACTGGATCCGATGATGTTTTGATTGGCTCTGTCAAAACTATGCTTCACAACGACTTTCACATTAAAGACCTTGGTCTGTTGAAATATTTTCTTGGAATCGAGGTGGCAAGATCCCAACATGGCCTCTCTCTTTGTCA
The DNA here is from genome assembly GCF_018873765.1 of Telopea speciosissima. Lineage (NCBI taxonomy): Eukaryota > Viridiplantae > Streptophyta > Magnoliopsida > Proteales > Proteaceae > Telopea > Telopea speciosissima. The sequence continues at coordinate 62,957,136 of NC_057916.1, read as the reverse complement.
ACGCAAGTATGTTCTTGACATTTTAGACGACACTGGTTTAAGTGGGGCCCGGCCTTCTGACACACCTATGGAGCAAAATTTGAAACTCAGTGATTCAGATGGCACTTTGTTACCAAATCCGTCCTCATATAGGCGCTTAGTTGGGCGTATGATTTATTAAACGGTCACTAGGCCCGATATTTCTTACACGGTCAACATCTTGAGCCAATTCATGCACCAGCCTCGCCAACCCCATCTTGATGGAGCTCACTGGCTCCTGTGCTATCTAAAGGCTACAGTTGGTCAAGGCCTCTATTTTCTTGCCAATTCAAAACTAGAATTGCGTGCATATTGTGACTCAAATTGGGCCAGTTGTCCAATGACTCATCGATCAACTACTGAATACTGTATCTTTCTTGGTGAATGCCCAATCTCATGGAAAACAAAAAAGCAACACACCGTGTCTCGCTCCTCTGCCGAAGCTGAATATCGCGCCATGGCTGTCACCACGTGTGAACTCACGTGTCTAGCTTCTCTCTTACATGATGTTGGTCTTCAATGCTCTCATCCCATACCACTATTTTGGGACAACCAGACAACACTCCATATTGTAGCAAATCTAGTGTTCCACAAACGAACGAAACATATTGAAATTGCCTGCCATTTAGTTCGTGAGAAGTTGCAATAGGGCCTCATCAGTCCGGCTAAGATCCCCACGGCCTCACAAATTGCCGATTTGTTCACTAAACCATTGGGTCGCGATCAGTTTCGCCATCTTCTGTCCAAGTTGGGCGTTCAAAATCTTCACGCTCCAACTTGAGGGGGAGTCTTAGGATGACACCAACTCATCCGATCTCAGCATGATGGTGTCAACCTTATCTTCATTTGTATATTTAGTATGTTGTTATCTCAATTGATGTACATACCATCTATAGGACAATAGATTAGGAAATCTGTACTGTATATTAACACCATTACAGATTCATATCAATCAATAGAAAAGAAATATCCATTCTACCAATCTCATCTTAACACAATTTATGACCCAGTCTCATCATTTTTTTTACCATGATCTAGTCTAGACGGCTTTTAACCAGGTTTTCCAAAATTTTGACTCAACTCGGGTGACTGGTCCCAATCAAAACCCTATTTTCCAACTATAATTGGACCCAAAAATCAAAATTCACTAGGTTTCAGAGGAGAAATGGCACTCCAAACTTACGTTAATATATATATATATATTTGTAGCAAAGATCTAATCCAAGCATAATCTAATAAGTAGAATTATTTTTTTGGGTAAGAAATAAAGTCAGAAATTAAACATTGTTTATTTTGGCTACAAAAACTAAAAGGTTATTTGACCATTGGATGGATGAAGAGTCCGTCCCTTACGATAAATCTTGTGTTAAATTTAGTGGTCCATCTCAACTGTATGACTCCTTACATTAGGAATTCTCCTCATTGTTTTTTTCTAAGACCCCTTTCAACTCTATTGTTCCATCAAAATTTTTTTTTTCTAGTGCTTCTTAATGCATCATTTTAGAACTTGACAATTTCAAATTTTAATGAAAATCAAGTCATGGCAATAGGATAAAATGAACATCCACAAAATCTGAATACCAAAAAATACTAGGACATGGCAAAATAGCCCAATAGTGAAGGAATTGCCCCACATTTTGAAGTTTCTTGGATGTCCCATAGACTATGGAATCAGTTGATTGTTCTACCCTTTGACCAGACCATCCGATGTTATCGATCCCCATGGTGAAGGAATTCTTCTTTCAGCATAGGTGAAGGAAAACTCGGTTAAAGTTTTCTTCACCTATAGAATTGTAACCATGTGATAGGACTCTTGGTCATGATTAAACACCGACCCCGTATTGAAGAGGTTGAAATATAAGTATTTCTATATGTATAGGACTAAGTTTCCATCCATCCATAGAGGAAGGTTCACCCACCATCCAAACCCCTTCTAGGGTTTTGGTATGTTCTAAAATACCCTCTTGATACCCTTTCTTGCCTTCTCCCGCCCCACAATGAGTAGGTGAAGGAAAACTCAATCCATATATATGTAATTTATAAAAATATCAATTAGGTATCAATATTAATTTCATTGGATAGCAATACAGATCACTCAATACAATTGAACCCTATACCAATTCCTTAGACACTAGGCCAAAGTGTAATCGTAATCTAAGAGTCCAATCACATGATCACTTCACACATGAACTGTTGAAAGAAAACTTTGGCCCTAACTGGAAAAAATGAGAACAATAACAATGTCATCATCATGCTTGACATGGTGGTTTGATCATCGCTTGTAATCATTAATTTCTCCGATCAAGTTGGATGGCCAAGGACAACTCAAGATTATGATCTCACGACTGCAATTTGCCGTCGAGTCGGAATCACATTTACACCAATCGATGCCCCCACCGAAACTTCCAAAACCTAGTCAACCATAACACCGACTCTTGTGCGTTGGCCCGATCAAATTTCTCTTTTTCCTTCTTCAGTTTCCTTCCAGAGACGCTTGGTCATGTGCTCGTGTAAAAATTCCTCTCCGGGCCGGTGCGTATCGGACAGCTGGGCACGGACCAGGATCCTCTATAGTACCGATGGGGCAGCGATGCACATTCGACGACACAGCAGAAGTCAGGTGGTCCACATGGCATACATGGCCTCTGCTGTGCCGTCAGATGTGCACCACCGCCCCATCGGTATTGCAGAAGATTTTAATTCGTTGGACACTGACCTTGGGGTGCATGCCAGCCTGCCTACCGTCTGATGCATACTGGAGAAGATCTGGGACCCATGCTCCACTTGTCCAGCCCCTCAGAATAGCGACACATGTCCACTTCCAAGAAACACAGCATCACAGAAACTCTTGAAAATAGATGATCAAGATCAAATATCGATCATTCCTTAGTGAGCAAGAAAATTATTTTCTTCAACCCGGATCTACAGGCGGCTTCCTTGTGACACAGTGGTGTGGTGTGCGAGCCCTAACGGTCTTTTTTCCCTAAAGTCAACTTGGGAGTCTATTAGAGCTCACAGAGACCCTGTTGCGTGGCATAAGCTGGTGTGGTTCCCTTCTTCTCAAACTAGGTTCTCTTTCATTACCTGGTTGGCTATTTTGGAGCGCCTCTCCACCAACTGTAAGCTGGCGGCTTGGGGTATCCCTGCGGAGACGACCTGTCCGCTTTGTAATTCAGGGGATGAAGATCTGAGCCATCTGTTCTTCCAGTGCCCCTTCTCTAACTCCATCTGGCAGAAGATCCTTGGATTAAATGGTTATGGTGCTGTTATGTTTCTTACCTGGTCTGTAGTAATTCAATGTGCCAGTGATCATTTCTCAAATGATTCTCTAATGAATAAGGTTTGCAAATTCAGCTTTTGCGCTCTTGTGTACCGCATATGGGGCGAAAGAAATAGAAGGGTCTTCAGCCAGCAGATTTCTTCCTCTGAGAATCTCTTGCACCAAGTTGTTTGTGACACCAGAGGTCGCTTTTCAGGCGCTTCGGCTTGTGTTCCTGATAACAGCACCAACCGTGCCTTCTTTCATCGCTGGAGAATCAAAGGTCTCTTCACTATGGTGCGTCTCACCCTCCATTATTGGTTGCGCCCTCCCTTTAACTGCTTAGCCATCAACTGTGATGGTTCGGTGGTTGATGGCCGCGGTGGATACGGCGCCTTGGCTCTTGATCGTATGGGGACTGTCCACTTCGCCATCGCTGGTGGTTCGGGAAGTTGCAACATCTTGCACATGGAGTTAGAAGCTATCAGAAGTGGCCTCCGCCGAGCCATGATCGATGCCTACCCTTGGGTCCATGTTCGGTCGGACTCCTTGAGTGCCATCCACATGATCAAGGGGTGGTTTCGCATGCCTTGGCATTGCATGGAGCTGTTGGAGGATATTATGTGCCTTACTGAGAGGTTCTCTTGTTGCACCTTCAGTCATGTGGTTCGGGAAGCTAACTTTTGTGCGGATTTCTTGGCAAGCTTTGTTCACTCCGAACCAGGAGATCCTTCTTAGGCCCAATTGCCTTCCTCCTGTCCTCACTCACCTTGTAGGGGAGGACGCTAGAGGAAGAAACTACCAAAGAATGTAATTTTATAGTTCGATTCTTTTATTATAAAAGCTCTTTTTCCAAAATAAAAAAGAAAAAGAAAATTATTTAAAAAATGTGAGAAATGGGACCCACCACTGTCCTCCTTCAGGACCAGTGTACGTGTGAACATACCGAATTACAACAGCTGCTACCTTTAGCATTGGAGGCTTTAAGGCTCCAGGACCCGATGGATACCAATCTTGTTTCTTTTAAACTTTCTGGGAACTCATTTCTGATGATGTCTTCAATTTTGTCCATGATTTTTTCACTACTGAGACCCTCCCCGAAGGCAACAATCATACCCTTTTATGTATGATCCCTAAAATCGAAAATGCCCAAACTGCACCTGAATTTAGATCCATTAGCTTTTGCAATGTCTCCTACAAAATCATTGCAAAAATGATGGCAAATCGACTCAAGCCTTACCTCCACAGGTTCATATCTCCCAACCAGGCAGCTTTCATTCAAGGAAGGCAAATCACTGACAATATTGTAATTGGCCAGGAGATTTTTCATTTTCTAAAAATGAAAAGAACTGGTCGAAGTAGCTTTGTGGCTTTGAAACTAGATATGTCCAAAGCCTATGACAAGGTGGAATGGGTTATGATTACAAAAATTCTCCAATTTCTTGGTTTCCCTGACAAATGGACGAATTTGGTCAAGTCCCTTATTAGCACAACCTCGTTCTCCTTTAAAATAAATGGCAGTCTTTTTGGCTACTTTAAACCCTCCAGGGGACTAAGACAAGGATGCCCTCTTAGTCCCTACCTGTTCCTCCTCACCATGGAAATTCTCTCCCGTCTTCTTGGTGCCGTCAAGGACACAGGAACCTTTAGAGGAATTAAAGTTGCTAGAAATGCCCCTGAAATCACGCATCTCCTTTTTACTGATGATACCTTCATCTTCTATAGGAATCATGAGGATGACATCCTTTCTATTAAGGCCACCCTTGAACTCTTCTCTGACCTAATTGGCCAGGAAATAAATTTCTCTAAAAGTGAGCTTTTCTTTAGTAAAAACACCAGCCTTGAAGAAAAGAGAAGAACCTGTAAACTGATGGGCATGAAGGGGATCAATCCTGATTCCCTTTATTTAGGAACCAAGCTTTTTCACCACAAATCTAAGGTGAAGGAATTGGAACCCCTAATCCAGCGTATTAAATCCAAATTAAGTCTGTGGAAAGCAAATTGCCAATCCTATGCTGGTAGGAGTGTGTTAATTCAATCAGTCCTGGCATCCATACCGACTTACCAAATGTCTTGTTTCCTGTTCCCACAAAAAATATGTGCCTCCCTTGGCTCAATCTCTTTGAATTTCTGGAACAACAACCCACCAAATAAACACAAAGCCAACCTAATAGGATGGGATAAAATCTGTAATCCCAAAACTATGGGCGGACTGGGGATTCGTAAATCCCACATCCATAATAAGGCCCTCATCACTAAACTAGGCTGGAGACTGATAAACGAAAATACTTCTCTTTGGGCCAGAGTAATCAAAGCTAAATACTTCTCCAATACCTCCATTTTCAATCCAAAGGTAGCAAAGAAGAAAGGAACATGGACATGGAACAGTATTGCTTCGGTGCTACCAGACCTCAAAAAAATGGCATGGAGAAGAATTGGGAATGGTATGACTACCAATTGCTGGTTTGACCCATGGGTGCCTACTATACCGGGCCATTGTATACCTCCAATTTTTCAAAACCACTCCTACTGTATGGTAAATGATCTCACAATCGATCATAGATGGAATCATGAAGTCCTTGCACGTATTCTACCCAATTGCCTAAATTTTGAAATTTCTAAATTAAATCTTTCTAATTCTGGGGACTGTTGGAGATGCTCTCTAACAAAAGATGGTAGCTTCTCTACCCGGATTGCTGCAAACCTTTTAAATCCACATTGTCAACCTAGGCCCCTTGCTTCCAAGTGGTGGCGCTTTTTCTGGAAACTAAATATTCATCCGAAATTTAAAATGTTTTTTTGGCGTGTATTGAATGTAGGTTTACCTGTCAAGACCACTCTCTCAAAGTGGACATCGATCGAGCCTACATGTGTTTTCTGTGGTGCTCATGATGAATCTCATTGGCATCTCTTTCTATCTTGTGAATGGACTAAGCGTATCTGGTCCTGCAGACCCCTCGGACTTGGAACTAAGCACCGAAGAAGTTCTAGTCTGGCACAGCTTTGTGCTACCCTCCTCCAATCCAGGACTATGGACAAACCAATAGCTATTTGTTTTTTTTTTTCAGTTTTCATTATTACCTATTATTTCATTTGGACTGTAAGAAACAAAGTAATACACAAGTTGGAATCACCCGACCCTACCCCTGTACTCAAACTTGTTACCAAATGGATTAATGATCTTCAATTAAGACCACCACTGGTGCACAACCTAACATTTGAAAACTTTGTGAATACATGCAATAATTTAGACACATCTACTAATGTTAGCCATACTATAAACTCACCTGTTTTATGTTGTGCAGGTCTTTCTGAACCAAATGTAGGCCTAGTAGGATGGGCTTATTGCATTTTGCTAGACAACCAGAGTGTTTTAACATCTGTAGGGTTTACAACTTCAACTGATGACATGAAGGCAGAGCTAATTGGAATCTTGCAGGGGTGGAAGCACGCTGCGCAGGATGGAATCCAACTAAAGGAAATTTGGATCACTAACAAGAGTTTACATGACTTTTTGATTGCCAAGCAGAACATAACCATTCCTTGGCAAATTATCCCTAGTTTTTTTGAACTAGCTGAACAAACCTCAAACTTTATAAATGTACAGTTTAAACATAAAAATAACATATGGACTAGCAGACTACGTTCCCTAGCCACTTTCTCTATAACAAACAGAAATGTTATGCCCCCCTTACTGTATGATGTAAATATGTTTTTCTCACTCTAATGGTAATATAAGTATGTTTCCATAAAAATAAAAAAAAAGCTACAACAGGTGTACAAACCATAAATACCACAGGACTTTTAACAAAATTCCAGAAGGGCCCAAAACCCCAACACTCGCCACAGCCAAAAAGCCCAGATTAAAGCCCATTTTGAGTATAGGCCCACTAGGCAGTAAGCAATACGGCACCACTCACCACGAAACTGCAATTCTTTGCCCAATCTATTTCCCCAAGCCCCTCTAATGGGGGAGGTGGACCCCACCCAGGCAGGATGTTCGGGTAGGGGGTAGGGTGCTTATTTCCAGTCCTCTATGAGTGGAATTGCAGAAAATGGACGGGCAAGGAATTGTAGAAAATAAATCATAAAAGAAAATTTAAAAGTAAGAAAGCAAAGCCCACTTACCTTTTTTTTTCAAACAAAGATTTGAAAAGCTTAAAAAAAACATAACAAAACCAAGTGGAATATTGAAAATTAATAAGAAGTTCATTCCTCTATGCTTCTCTTCATTTCCTTCTACAAGTTGGGAAAAACAAATTGAAAAAGAAGAAATGGAAGCAGAAGCTCTCATTGAGCATATTTCACTAGCATTTTTATACACATTCATATACATTACAACACAAAAATGAAAATTAAATTAAACAAAATGGGGCCTTCTCCCAACATTTTGATGACCGGTCACCGTAAATTGATCAGAGTGTCGTCTCATGTTCCTCCAATGATAGATTAGAGCATGGACTTCCCTAGCATTGAGGTGACCGGTTAGGATATCGATCCATGGTACAACATGGGTTTCCCAGACGTGTCTTTCCATGTTCCTCTACATACAATTGGATCCACGGATCCCCAGAGTTATAGAGTGTTGTATCCTCACCTTTACTAAGCTCAGTGGTAGTTCAAAGAGAGAAAATCAGATAAAGAAAGAATGATATCAAGATTAGGCGACCCCATTGAGATGGAAGACCCTGTGACGTTAAGCAAGGTATAAGGAACAAAGTAAGCCAAAGCAAGAGATTCATAGAGAAAATCAAGCAAAGAAAACCATAGTAAGAGATCCATAGAGACAACCAGATAAATTAAGCCACAGAAAAAAAGAATAAGAGAATAACAGATAAAGCAAGTATAGCAAAAGAAATTAACAGACCAATAGACACAATAAATTACAAGTCAAAGTAAGAGAATAACATACAGATTGTTTGCATTATTTATGAGTTTCATGCATGACAATTATTTTGGAAGATGAGATATAACATGCCAGGTTTATGGATTTTGTTTACAGCATTTGCATAGTACAAGTTTTCACAGCACAACATGATTTCATATATTCATGAGCATGGCATGAATGGTATTCCTTTTCACTGAGTTAGTTGCTCATCCCATAGTTATAAATGTTTTTACAAAGCATGCACACATGGTGTGCCTGTACAGATTGCGTTCAGAGATCCAGAGGGAAGGGTGTCCATCCTTCCCAGTAGATGGTGTTGAGAGATAGTTTACAGGAATTATTTTTGTTGTATATAGACCTTGGGATGTACTTTTGATGGATAGATGTCTGATGTAAATTCATAGATACATGTTAGAACATCATTGATAGATGATATTGGATAGTTATTTGACAGTGATGTTGAGATAAATTCACAGTATCATGTTTTAGAATACTAATTGATAGATGAATGTGGATACATAGTTACAGGTGATAGATGGATATTTTGGTGGATATATAATTACAAGTGATAGTTGGATTTTTATGTGATTATATAATTACAGACCATGGATGGATGCTATTATAATGTGACTGATGTTAGCAGATTATTAAATGTTAAAAGGAATGTTTCTTGTTAATGTGCTACAGTAAAATCAAGTCTCTGTTATTATTTGAGGTAGATTTATAGCTTCTGCATATATAGGTAGCAAGTAAAAGAAATGAAAAAAAAAAAACATCGTTATTTAACGATGGTACGCGAGGGCCTGCACCCATATCTTACCTGGATTTGGGGGGCGCTACAGATGTTATCTATGCCACAGTACAGGCTGCACCTAGACACATGAGGGTAGGAGAAATGATCTCTCGCCTCCCTTAGTTGCGGAAATGTTGCCCCAAGTGTCTGGGCCCTGGCATAGAGAACATTTGACCTATATATAAATATTGATTAAGTATCAATATTAGTTTCAATGGATATCAATACAGATCACTCGATACAAACAATCTGATACCGATTCCTAAGACCCTCTGCCAAAGTATAATTGTAATCCAAAAGTCCAATCACATGGTCACTTTACATTTGGACTAACAACAACCATAACCTTATCCCAATTAAATGAGGTCGGCTACATAGATCCGAAGAGATCATGACATTAATAGAAATAAGAGAAATAGAAGGGAGTAAAAATAGTAACAAAAGTAAAAAGGAGTAAAAGGAAGTAAAAACAAGATAAAATAAAATTACTAAAGGAAAAAGTCTAAGCAATAGTCAAAGTAGCATCCCAAGAACATCCCCCTACAAGGGGTCGGCTACACGGGTCCTCGTCTTCCAAACAACTCTATCAACAGTCATATTAGGATTGAGCCCTACCACATGCATATCCTTTCTTACCACTTCTCTGTTGGACAAGTGTGTGTCCATCAAACCCGGTTCGGTCTGGTTCAACCCGGTTCACCTTTGTATTGAACATTTATACATTTTAGTTTAATATTGTCACATGCGATATAAACTTTTTGAGCATTATGTGTCCGTAAGTTATACTTAAAATGGTAGTCACGACTAGGGTTTGGGCTGGGCACCCTTATCATATGGTTATCGCATTGGGTATGCCTAGACATGTGATGTCAGGGTACGAATGCCAGTGCTCACATGTTTGATGTGTGCGTTGGTGAAGAATCTACTTTGTCGATTCCCTCATGTATTACTGCTAGATGTAGGAAGGGATAGACATGTGTCACCGACACCCTGTACCTGAGGAAACCCTGTCACTGCAAAGTGTGATCGCATTCTTTGGTTCATCAATGACTGAGACTCAAACGAGTCAAAGCCGATGTTCTGGGAATGCGTGAACACTTTGTGAGTGAAGGAGTTATCCAACATGGTCACCACTGCCCGATTGGGGAACACCAAGATAGAGACTGTCTGTGTATGGTCGGATCAGAATCTGGATCCAGTACCGTTTTGGAAATGGTTTTACAAAATTTATTTTACATAAAATGATACATTATTTATAGTTATTTCAAATAAAATGTTTTATCGAGTTTTGCGGGACCCGATCGGATGCACAGACGCTCTTATATGGACATGTACTATGGATTGGGGTTTGGCAGTACATGTGTACATGCCCTAGATTCCATAATGATGGTGTTGATTAGTGGGGGGGGGGTTGTATATGATAAATTGTTATCATATAGGGAGTTATTTGGAATTTGCTAATTTAATTGGCTCTTTATTTAATTAATGAATTTGGTGTTAATTATAATTATCCATTAATAATTAAATAAAGAATCTAATTAATACTTTCCCTATTAGATTCTGCTTCTTCACCTGTGTAGCACTTTGAGTTTAAACAGAATCGCAGATCGAGAGAGAGAGAGTCGACTCTCACTAGGGCTCTATTAAACCTATCTAGGATTTAATTAAACCCTATTATTATAAATAAGGGACCATAAAACACAGAAGAAAGTAGCTCTCCACGTTTTTGGAGCAGACACTCTCTCTCCTGTGTTTTTGGTTTCTCTCTCTCCCTCTTGTGATCTGTCTTCTTCTTCTTGCTTCTCTCACCTGTGTTTGAGAGTTAGGGTTTGTGAAACCCTAGATCTGTGCTGAGGAGTTTGAGGGCATCTGGAATTGGCGTATAGAACCTTGGTAGCACCATTGGAAGTTCAGATCTGTTTGCTTGAGCGCTCATTGGAGGAGGAACCACTGTCTATTGGAGGAGCAACACTTGAGGCTCACCAGGTTAGCAGTTCTTTATTAATTCCTTCTGTTCATTGATTATTAATATTTATGGGATGCAAAAGAAACTCGAATCGATTATTTTCCGCTGCGCATTCGAGTATGGGATGGATCCCTCTTGCCATATGATGGACTTGAGACGAGTTTCTCCGTCCCTATTGTGATAATTAATTTTATGGAATGGAATAGGGAAGGAGAAACCCTAATAGGGATGCACTAGGGTTCCCATGAGCGACTATGGGAAACCCTAAAATTAAAATGGGGCACCCATGGGACACCATGGGCTAACCCAGGGCGTGCAAAATCCTAAAGATAAATATCTTGGTCTCCCTAGGGAACTATGGTTTGATCCCTGGACCGTTGTTTGGCCAATAGTGTGGTATGAAAGTCACCTTTTCCACCCATGAATATTAAATAATTAATGGTTAATATGATTATCATGAGTGGGATGCAAGTTGGCACATGGGTGGTTAGAATATGGTTGTTGTAACAACCTTCCCATGTGCACATGGGTAGTTACAAGGTTGTTAGTGTAACAACCTACCCATGTGATGATGGATTTGGTTTGTTTTATTTATTTCAATTATTGAAGCATGCATCCAATTAAAGAGTGATTATTAATTTAAAATTTTTAATCATGTTTATATGTGGGGGGGGAGCGCACGCTGCCAAGCCTCTGCGCACGCCCTCCCCCTATTGCCTGCCTATGTGCGCATTCCCTTTGCGGGCTGTTGCCTGCGGGCAGCAAGCCTGCAGGCTGCTGTCCTTGGGCAGCAAGCCTATGGGCAGCAGGCCTGCGGGCTTGGCCATGGGCTGCTGCCCGTGGGCCTTGGGCTTGTGGGCTGCGCAAGGAGTGCCTGCAGCCTGCGCAAGTGGGCTGCATGCACCCCCCTTGTTTTCCCTCCAGTTTACCAAAAAAAAAAAAACAGATTTTTCAAAACAGAATTTTATTATTTTGTTTTGTTTTTGAAGGATGATGATGGGTGAAGAGATTCCCTCTTTACCCACTTGCAATTAAAATGAGATTTTAATTTTATGGGCTTGGATACATGTTATCACATGCGATGTGGTGGTTCAATAATTGAAGGAATCCATGTTTTAATTTTTGGTTCACTTGCTTTAATGCCCATGCATGAAATTATATTATGATGTGATTATGGGAATGACATTCTAATAAATGGATGGATTGTTTATGTATGTGATACATGGGGTTATGGGTGGATGTGATGCTTCTCTCTCTTTCTCTCTCTCCCCCATTCTTTTTATAAACAAATGTACTCCACCCCATGGGCAGCCCAAATGGTGGGTTGGTTTATCCATGCGGGGTTTCTTTATTATTATGGAAAGGAAAGTGTATAGAATTTTTCCTAGGTTTCCATTGTAATTTTAGAGGAATTAGGACTCCCAGGGTATGTTGATGGTGATCCACATGTGATGCTCAAAGCTTATGGAGATGCAAGTCACCTACTTTGAAGACGTAATCGGGCGGAGGAGATGATCGAGGCGTGGCATCCATGGCATGAAAAAATGCACCCAAAGTTATTAGTTTTATTTTTATTGGGAGGGTTCTTTAATTGCTTCTGATAAAAATGCCGCCATCCCATAATCACTTTTAATTAATGTTGATTAATTATGTTGTTTAAATCTATCCATGTATGTGAGAGTTAATTAATCCCTCTTTATTCACAATACATGTATGATATGGACTAGTCTTAATCGGTAGACATGTCCATGGCCTCCTATTGAAGATAAATGTAGAAAGTGTGTGACATGACCCCGCATAAGCCGACAGGACATTGCCAGGACCTCTGCCACACATTTATCTATATTTACCTCTATCTAGATATGTTAGGGTATGGATAGTGAGAGGGCACTGCGACAGTGGGCCATCTTTCATGATTTTATGATTCCAACTAATGCAATAGGTAAGTACATGACTTGGGTGTATGTCAGCCGACAGGATCTGGACATGACACCCAAGTGGTCGAAAATATTGGAAGCCCATGAGGCAGACAGCTTAGTCCACACTACCATGGTGTGTATAATGACTCCCGACAGGGTAAGTTATGCATGCAAGGGTTGTAGGTATCCAATTCATCTTTTGGGTTATGAGGGAAACCCAAATCATGAAAGACCATTGATGTGTGTGTGCTCAATTTATTATTTTCAATGGTCATTAATTAGCATGTGGTTATTTACTTGTGCATGTGTAGATTAATATATGATGGCTGCCGTTAATTCCAACCTGTTAACACTCATTAGCGAATACAAACTTAATGGTACAAACTATGTCGATTGGTCCGGAGCATTAAGTTGCTTTTGATCGAAGGATCGTATACGCTTCTAGATGAACAAGTTCCTCCTCAACCCGACCGAACGATTTTGAGGCAAATGAAGAGATGCAAGGGTTCCTCATGAGGGATTCCAAGGCATTACTCTATATCCTAGGATCGTTGGAAAAATCAGTTGTAGACTCAGTTAAGGATATACGCACTGCTGGGGGTAAAATGGATAAGCTTGCTGAATTGTTCAACAGGCAGTTGACACATGCACATTTTGATGCGGTGAGTCAAATCCATAACTCCAAGATGTCTCAGGGGACTCCAGTGATGGATCATGTAATGAAAATGATCAATCCGTTTAAAAAACTGAAATCCATGGGGACTGATTTTAGCCTGCAATACAAGACTGATGTGATCTTAGTGTCACTCACTTCTGCCTACGTACCTTTTAGGATGTCCTACAAGATGTCCGAGAAGGAGATGGAGCTCACCGAGCTTGCTAATGCACTGGTAGAGGCTGAAGCGTCCTTGAAAAAGGACAAGGCTGAGGTCAATGCAACTGAGGCAAAGCCTTCTTCAAATGGGAAGAAGAAGAAAAAGGGAAGTAAGGGCAAGACCCTGAAAGCCAAGGGTGGGAAGTCTGGCAATAAAGGCAAAGGCAAGTGCTTCTATTGCAAGAAGGAGGGTCACTGGAAAAGAAACTGTCGTGCTTACCTGGCAACTTTGAAAGACAAGAAGCCGGATGAAATAGAGGCTGCTGAAGAAGGTACATGTGATGTTCACGTTCTTTATGAGTCTAATTTATCTTTTGAACCAACCAATTCTTGGTTGGTGGATAGTGGATCCACTGTTCACATTTGCAATGATTTGCGGGGGTTCAAGGAGACAAGGAACCTGGAAAGAAATGAAGTGCGTCTTCGGATGGGCATCGAGCCGAGACCATGGCGTTGGTTGTGGGAACTTTTATTTTAAATTTTAGTTCTGCTAGTTTAGTTTTAAAGGATTGCTATTATGTACCCTCTTTCAAGAGGAAGATAATTTCAGTTTCAAAATTTGTTTTGGACGGATATAGTTTTTCCTTTAATTCTAAATTGATTATTCGTTTTAATAATTCCTTTGTGGCATCCGGATATATGCAAAGTGGTTTGTATTTTCTAGATTGCCCTATTAGAACGAATGTTGTTTCAAATGTTGATTTGAAATGGAAAACAGCTCCAGTGAACTCAACATATCTGTGGCATCTAAGATTGTGTGAGTCATGCCTTCAGGGCAAAATGACCAAGAAATCCTTTAGCAATAAAGGTGCTAGAGTCACAGATCTGTTGGAGTTGATACACACTGACGTGTGTGGACCCATAAACATACAAGCAAGATATGGGTATGAGTACTTTATCACGTTCACCGATGATTACTCTAGATATGATTACATATACTTGATGCGTAAGAAATCGAAAGTCTTTGATAAATTCAAAGAATCCCAAGCCGAGGTCGAAAGACAGCTCGATAAATGCGTCAAGTCCTTACGATCAGATCGTGGAGGGGAGTATCTATCGGATGAGTTTAAAGAACATCTCATATCCCAAGGGATAGTTCATCGGTTAACTAATCCAGGCACACCACAACAAAATGGTGTATCCGAACGACGCAATCGGACCCTATTGGATATGGTCAGGACGATGCTCACTTATAGTGAGCTACCTCTTTCTTTCTGGGGGTACGCTTTAGAGACGGAGATATATATCTTGAATAGGGTTCCATCTAAGTCTGTAGCCAAGACACCCTTTGAGTTGTGGAAAGGGCGAAAGCCCAGTATTCAACACCTTAGGGTATGGGGTTGCATAACACATGTGCGAAAACAATAGATAGACAAGTTAGAATCCAGGACTTCGAGATGCTATTTCTTAGGCTACCCCAAAGGTACGATAGGCTATTATTTCTATGACCCAGTTGACCAAAAGGTCATTGTAAGTAAACATGTCACATTTTTGGAGGAAGAAATGATGACCCAGAGGTCCGAACCAGTAGTCATAAAAGAGCTATCAGATGGCTCAGAAACATCATTTCCAGAAGTGAGACCAACTGACATACCCGCTGAAATACCAACACCTGAGGAACCTCGACGCAGTGGGAGAACTATTAGACCACCCACCAGGCTAACTCTTCTAACCGAAGAGGAAACAGTGGAAGAGTTCCACATGGTATCGGTTGAATCGGATGATGATCCGATGACATATTCTGAGGCTCTAAAGGATGTTGATGCCACTAGGTGGCTGGAAGCAATGCGCTCTGAAATCGATTCGATGCATTCCAACAAGGTCTGGACTTTAGTCAATCCACCACTTGGCGTCAAGCCGATTGGATGTAAATGGATCTTCAAGATGAAGAAGGGCGCAGATGGCAAGGTCGAGAGATTCAAAGCGAGACTGGTGGCACAGGGTTATACCCAGAAAGAGGGTATAGACTATGAGGAAACCTTTTCACCAGTAGCGATGATGAAATCCATCAGGATTTTATTGGCTATCGCATCACACTTTGATTATGAGATCTGGCAGATGGATGTGCAGACTGCATTTCTAAATGGGTTCCTTCAAGAGGAAATCTACATGGAACAGCCAGAGGGGTTCTCTTCTTTGGAGGAAGAAAGAAAGGTGTGCAAATTACAAAGGTCCATTTATGGGCTGAAGCAGGCTTCCAGGAGCTGGAACATCAGGTTTGATCAATCAATCAAATCATTTGGTTTTGATCAAAACATGGATGAACCATGCGTTTACAAGAAGATTAGTGGGAGGGCAGTATGTTTTCTTGTTTTATACGTAGATGACATATTGCTGATTGGTAACGATGTATGATTCCTTTCATCAGTAAAACAGTGGTTATCCACAACGTTTTCGATGAAAGACCTTGGTGAAGCTAGCTATATCCTTAGGATCAAACTCGTAAGAGATCGCCAGAAAAGGATGCTAGGCTTGTCATAGGCTACCTATATAGACAAAGTCCTGGCCAGATTTAGTATGGAGAACTCCAAGAGGGGAAGTGCTCCCTTCAGACATGGAGTCAGTCTTTCCAGATCTCGATGTCCTCAGTCTCAGACGGAAATTGAAGAGATGAAGAGGATTCCCTATGCCTCAGCGGTAGGAAGTGTAATGTACGCTATATTGTGCACGAGGCCGGACGTCTGCTATGCAATAGGTATTGTGAGTCATTACGAGTTTAATGAGTGGAGGTGCCATTGTATAGAGGAGTACAAAATAGAAATCTACAGCCGATCCGTATTTTTATGAACACCTTGCTTCATGTGATGCGGCTAATAAGGTGTTTGGGTTAGGAAGTTCCTAACATTTTTGGAGTAGTCCCTGATCTTGTCAAGGGCTCTATTCCCCTGTTATGTGACAACAGAGGGGGCCATTGCACAAGCTAAAGAGCCTAGGGCTCATCAGAGGAACAAGCACGTGCAGCGGAAGTATCACCTCATCAGAGAGATTATCCAGCAGGGTGACGTGAGTATCTCCAAAGTGGACACAACTGAAAATGTGTCTGATGCCATGACAAAGGGTTTGTCACCAAGAGTGTTTGAGAAACACATGGAGGGCATGGGTTTAAAATGTATGGGGAATTGACTTTGATGTACAAGTGGGAGATTGTTGGACAAGTGTGTGTCCATCAAACCCGGTTCGATCCGGTTCAACCCGGTTCACCTTTGTATTGAATATTTATACATTTTAGTTTAATATTGTCACATGCGATATAAACTTTTTGAGCATTATGTGTCCTTAAGTTATACTTAAAATGGCAGTCACGACTAGGGTTTGGGCTGGGCACCCTTATCATATGGTTGTCACATTGGGTATGCCTAGACATGTGATGTCAGGGTACGAATGCGAGTGCTCACATGTTTGATGTGTGCGTTGGCGAAGAATCTACTTTGTCGATTCCCTCATGTATTACTGCCAGATGTAGGAAGGGATAGACATGTGTCACCGACACCCTGTACCTGAGGAAACCCTGTCACTGCAAAGTGTGATCGCATTCTTTGGTTCATCAATGACTGAGACTCAAACGAGTCAAAGCCGGTGTTCTGGGAATGCGTGAACACTTTGTGAATGAAGGAGTTATCCAACATGGTCACCACTGCCCGATTGGGGAACACCAAGATAGAGACTATCTGTGTATGGTCGGATCAGAATCTGGATCCAGTACCGTTTTGGAAATGGTTTTGCAAAATTTATTTTACATAAAATGATACATTATTTATAGTTATTTCAAATAAAATGTTTTATCGAGTTTTGCGGGACCCGATCGGATGCACAGACGCTCTTATATGGACATGTACTATGGATTGGGGTTTGGCAGTACATGTGTACATGCCCTAGAGTCCATAATGATGGTGTTGATTAGTGGGGGGGTTGTATATGATAAATTGTTATCATATAAGGAGTTATTTAAAATTTGCTAATTTAATTGGCTCTTTATTTAATTAATGGATTTGGTGCTAATTGTAATTATCCATTAATAATTAAATAAAGAATCTAATTAATACTTTCCCTATTAGATTCTGCTTCTTCACCTGTGTAGTACTTTGAGTTTAAACAGAACTGCCAGACTGAGAGAGAGAGAGTCAGACTCTCACTAGGGCTCTATTAAACCTATCTAGGATTTAATTAAACCCTATTATTATAAATAAGGGACCATAAAACGCAGAAGAAAGTAGCTCTCCACGTTTTTGGAGCAGACACTCTCTCTCCTACGTTTTTAGTTTCTCTCTCTCCCTCTTGTGATCTCTCTTCTTCTTCTTGCTTCTCTCACCTGTGTTTGAGAGTTAGGGTTTGTGAAACCCTAGATCTGTGCTGAGGAGTTTGAGGGCATCTGGGATTGGCGTGTAGAACCTTGGTAGCACCATTGGAGGTTCAGATCTGTTTGCTTGGAGCGCTCATTGGAGGAAGAACCACTGTCTATTGGAGGAGTAACACTTGAGGCTCACCAGGTTAGCAGTTCTTTATTAATTCCTTCTGTTCATTGATTATTAATATTTATGGGATGCGAAAAAAACTCGAATCGATTATTTTTCCCTGCGCATTCGAGTATGGGATGGATCCCTCTTACCATGTGATGGACTAGAGACGAGTTTCTCTGTTCCTATTGTGATAATTAATTTTATGGAATGCAATAGGGAAGGAGAAACCCTAATAGGGATGCACCAGGGTTCCCATGAGCGACTATGGGAAACCCTAAAATTAAAATGGGGCACCCATGGGACACCATGGGCTAACCCAGGGGGTGCAAAACCCTAAAGATAAATATCTTGGTCTCCCTAGGGAACCATGGTTTGATCCCTGGACCGTTGTTTGGCCAACATTCTTCAATAGTCATTTTAGGCTTGCCCCTATCTCTTCTAGCTCCTTTAAAATGAATCTGGTCACTCTTCCTTACTGGTGCATCCATGTGTCTTTGTTGGACATGACCATACCACCTCAAGCAATTCTCACGGAACTTGCCCTGGATTGATGCAACTCCCAATTCGGTTCTAATATCACCATTCCTTACTCTATCTCTCCTGGTCTTGTCGCACATCCTCCTCAACATCCTCATCTCCGCTACACTCATCTTATCTATATTACTCTTCTTAACAGCCCAACATTTTGCCCCATACATCATTGCTGGTCTTATTATTGTCCTGTAGAATTTTTCCTTAGGCTTAATAGGCATGAGTTTGTAACATAAAACTCCTAATGGATCTCTCCACTTCATCCATCCTACTTTAATTCTATGGGAAACATTATCCTCTATATCATTTTCTTTGTTAATGGTTGACCCCAGGTATCTAAAGCATTCACTTTATGGTAGCTCTTGCTCCTCGAGTTTCACCACTTCATCGCCTCTCCTGGTTTGACTGAAGTTACACATCATGTATTCTGTCTTTATTCTGCTTAACTTAAAACCTCTTGATTCCAAGCATGATCTCCATAACTCCAGCTTCGCATTAATCCCTTCACCACTTCCTAGTTTGACTGAAGTTACACATCATATATTGTCTTTGTTCTACTTAACATAAAACCTCTTGATTCCAAGCATGATCTCCATAACTCCAGCTTTGCATTAATCCCTTCCACTATCTCGTCTATCAAAATAATTTCATCAACAAAAAACATACACCAAGGGACCTCATCATGGATGTGCCAGGTTCATTAATCCATGATGAGTATAACCCAATCGTAATTATGAATTTACTACTTTGACCCTCTACAGTTTTGACACTTGTCCCCACACCCTCATACATGTCTCTAATTATATCCACATAGTTACTTGAGCTCTTTCTCTTCCCTAGGACATGCCAAATGAGCTCTTTAGGAGCTCTATCAAAGGCCTTTTCTAGGTCAATAAAGACCATATAGAGATTCCTTTTGTAAGCTCTAAACATTTCCATAAACTTCCTTAGAAGGTAGGTTCTCTGATATATCCGTTTCTCTTCTTAGGTGGGCTTCAATGATTTTCTCACATAGTTTCATGGTATGACTCATTAGTTTGATGCCTCTATAGTTATTGTAGTTCTGGATATTATATTTGTTCTTATAAATTGGAACTACAATACTTCTCCTCCAATCATCTGGCATTTTCCTTGTACTCAAAATCTTGCTAAACAGCTTGGTTAGCCAAGATACCCCTCGTACCCCTAAGCTCTTCCATACTTCAATTGGGATCTCATCTGGTCCCGGTATTTTTCTTACCTTCATCTTTCGTAGGATCTCTTTAACTTCGGCCTCGCCAACTTGTTGTAGAATTCCATGACGGGTGTTGGCTTCAAGACTATTCCTCTCCACTTTCGAATCTATCATATCAGTCAAGGTAGTGCTATTTAGTAGATTGTAAAAATATTCACCCCATCTCTCTATTTACACCTTATTTTACAAAATTCATATTGATTATACGTGGCTTAAGGCCGTGCATTGCATGTTGCCATCAAAGAGGTTCCTTTTTGAATTTGAGTAACAAAATGGGAAGGTGGTGCAAGAGATTGTGGGTAATTATGGAAAGTGTTGGAACTACCACAACCGCCAAGGGAGCAATTATAAAAGACAAGAATGTGAAGAAGAAAGGAGACAGCCAAACAAATCAACACTCTAAACAGAGTTATCGTTTCTTTTTTTTTTTTAATTTTTTTGTATTTATCTTTCATTATGTAGATCAATATCTATCTCTCATCTTTCCTTGTAAATTTCGCTGGAGTTGGCTTCCAGCCACCGATGTCTCATTGGCTCGTGTTTCAAGGGGCATTTAAGTAAGTCTTGCTTGGAAAATAACTCCAGCAATCTTGTCTTTTGGCCCGTGTTTCAGAAGACAACCATCATCAAGTTGCAAGCTTCATCAGTCCGTGGCTGGTAGAGTTGTGGAAGCTTCATCAAAACCGTTTTTGGGAGATGCTTGGAGAATAACTCTAGCAATCTTGTCTTTTGGCCCGTGTTTCAGAAGACGATCATTAACTTCAAGTTACAAGCTCCATCAATCCATGATTGGCAGAGTTGTGGAAGCTTCATCAAATCCGTTTCTAGGAGATTATGCGATTTGATCGTAGAATAGTGGTAATGTAAATACCAAATTGTAAACCTCATCAATGTCGGATTTCACAAGTTGTACTGACTCCAATCGGATACAACTGCAAGTAAGCAATTTGATTTTCAATCTTCTTTCTTTGCTTCGTCTATCACAATTTTCTTTTACCCAAAAGACCTTAGAGCTACTCAGGCACAGAAAGATCCCCTTTTTGTCCTGATTAGAAGTCAGAATAGGCTGTTTCTGGCCTCTTAAAACAGGTCGTTTCTACCTGACTGGAAGTTAGAACAGGACGTTTCGTCCTAGTTGGAAGTTAGAACAAGCCGTTTCGTCCTGGTCAAAAGCTAGAACAGGTCGATTCATCAATTCGAGCAAGCCGTTTCGTCCTGGTTGGAAGCCAAGACAGGCTGTTTCCAGTTCCGTTTGAGCCTGTGTCAAAGGCTCTGGCACGCCCGCATTACTTCCACCACATGCGTTGTGCCCCTGTGTGTAGGTGTTGGATTTTTCCACCAATACTCTCCAAAATGTTCGCATCCCGTATTAGCACTCTACCATCCTCGCTCTTAATGCATCTAACATGATCCAAATCTCTGTTCTTCCTTTCTCTTGTTTTAGCTATCCGATAGATTGCATTTTCCCTTCCCTTTTTATTAAGTTTTTCATAAAGGTTATCATATTTCTTCGCTCTTCCTTTTCCCACAATCTTTCGAGCTTCTTTTCTGGCCGCATAAAATCTCACTTTATCCTCTGTCTCGTTAGTCCTTTGTCAGGTCTTAAATGATCTTTCTTAGTCTTAATGACTACTTTGACCTCATCATCCCACCACCAAGTCTCTCTAAGGCCCAGACGTATACCTTTGGAATCCTCTAGGACTTCCTTAGCAACCTTCTTAATACAAGTCGTCATCTCGATCCACATCTCGTTGGTATCTCCCTCAAAATCCCATCTTCCTTGTAGAGCCACTTTATCGGTAAATGATTCTAGGAGAGCTCCTTGTGGTCGCCCCCATCTTATCTTAGGACAAACCTATTTCACCTTCTTATATTGCCTCGTACCAAGGTTCATATCCTAGACCACTAGTCTATGTTGGGCGGTTAAACTCTCTCCTGGTATAATCTTACAATCCTTACATAAGAATCTGTCTGACCTTTTAACTAGGAAGAAATCAAATTGGCTTTCTTGTTGCTCACTCTTGTAGGTAACTAAATGTTCATCTCTCTTTAAAAAAGGTCACAAAGGGTTAAAAGCCGAAGTATTCTTTCAACGGTCCATATGTGAAGTGGGCAACCTCAAGATTATGATCTCACAACTGCAATTGTCCGCAGAGTCAGAATCACATTTACACTACTCGGTTTCCCCACCAAAAATACCAAACCATAGTCAACTCATAACATCGACCTGTACTCCTTGTGCGTTGGGCCTAGGGGTGAAACAGGGTCGAATTCGACCGAGTTTTTTCAAACCCTAGCCCAACCCCGAGTCCTCTAAGCTCAACCCAAGCCTAACCTGAACCTTGATCGGATTGAGATATCTCAACCCAGGCCCAACCCTGTTAGGCTCATCCCAACCTAGCTCCATCCGACCCTGATTGATCCTAATTTTTGTTAAGGCCTAGTTGACTTGTCTTGCTTCACGTGATTGGGTATTGATTTGTTTCATATTAAAAAATTATAAATATTTTCATTCAATAGATAATTATCTCTTTTTTTTTAATAAACTAATAATATAAAGCATAACCTAACATAGGACTGAGTTAGGCTAGGTTTTAGCCCAAGCCTCAACCTTGGCCCGACTCCATCCTAACCCTCAACCTGAATATTTAAACCTTATCCCGCCTTAAGGGTTGAAAAATTCAACCCAGACCCTGTAGGGGCTTGGCCGATAGGGCCAAAATTTACACCCATAGCTGGGCCCCAATCCGATGCGTGCTGGCGAGTATCCGGACTGCCCATATGCCCTTCTTGCACAACCCTTCAGAATGGCGCCACATATCCACTTCCAAGAAACAATCATGGAACACCTCAAAATAAACGGTCAAATCAATTATCTGTCATTTCTTTTTTTTTTTTTGGTTAAAGTCATTTGCTTAGTTAGCAAGCAAATGACTTGAAAAATGAAAAAATGGGACCCACCAACTGTCCTTATTCAGGATCAGTGTACGTGTATGTACATACCAAATTACGATAGATGTACGAATCATAAATACCAAAGGATTTTTAACAAACTTCCAGAAGGGCCTATCCCCATCCCCTAATCTCCCCCCCCCCCCCCCTTACCTATTATACAAGCTCTTAATTTAAAAAAAAAAAAAAAAAAAATTTCCAGAAGGGCCCGAAACCCCAAAACTTGCAACCGCCAAAAGCCCAGATAAAAGCCCATTTAGTCTATATGCCCACTAGGCAGTTTGCAAAACCGCACTAGTCACCACACATCACCTATTCTGCAGCGATGTAGGTTCCACCACCTTCCCCACCTCCGTCCCCGTCTTTCAGGGAAAGAAAATTAAAAAAAAAGTAAGAAAGCAAAGCTCACTTAGCTCACCTCTCACCTCTCACCTCTCACCTCTCACCTCTTCTTTCTCAAACTTCCAGAAAACGCTGATCTCAGATTCAAGACTACAGAATTAAAAATAAGGGTTTGAAAAGCGTAGAAATAATGACAAAACCAAGTAGATTATTGAAAATTAATAAAAAAGTAGGGTTCCTCGATGCTTCTCTTCATTTCCTCCTCCAAGTTGGGGAAAAAAATTGAAAAAGAGAAATAGAAGCAGAAGCAGAAGCTCTGATTGATCATATTTCACTAGCATTTTTATACACATTCACAAACATTACGACACAAAAAATGAAAAATAAATTCTCAAAATGGGGCCTTTTCTCCTTCCTCTTCTTCTCCCTGGAATCTGGTCCCCTGTTCTTACATAAAAAGCCGTCGATACTTAAAGGGTTTTAACTCTCTTCAGTTACTTATCTAATAATAATTCTATTACTATGTTTTTGCTACCTTTCTTCAGGATTTCGTTTATGCAGTTTCAAACAGCAACAACGGTGCCTGTTCTTATAGAGTAATTCTGGGCTTTGTTTGGAGTAGAAGAAGATTTCTTCTGGTCCTTCCACACAGCCTTCATAGAAACTGAGAGATTCCAGTTCTTCTCTTTAGCTTCATCTGTCTCTATCTGCTCTTGTCTGCACTCTTCGCTACAGAATGGTGTGTCCCCTCTGGGATGAACAAATTAACCAATAATACCGATCAATCTAACAGCCCAAATCAACCGACCAAAAGGCAATTTAACCATTTAAATGAAAATGGAAAAAGTTACTAAATAGGTTTCGTTCTAGGAGCTCTGAATTCTAACCTGTACATGAAGATGTCTCTGTTACCACCCAGAGGTTTCCTGCAGAGGTAACAGGCTTCAAGGAAATGGGGCTGATGATGATGCTCCTCGAATCTATTATTTTCATAGAATCTCGGAGACCTAGATGCAGGCGAAGAAAGAACTCTGTAATTATCCCTTCTAATTGAAGCACTGAGGCAAGACGATTTCATTAACAGCGGTAGATGATGATGATTCCCTGAGAACCCAGCTTCCATATCCGCAAGAGAAGCCAGACCATCGTCTTCCTCAATGAAAGTGGGTCTTCTTATGGTGCCCTCCATGATTTACTCTGATAAGAGACTCGCAGTTGCAGGTTTCCTGAGAACTGAAATCCCAAAAAGAGAGAAAGAGAGATAGAGAGAGAGATGGCGAGATGTGGAAGAGGGTTATGGGAGGAGATTATAAAGGGAGCTGGTGAGTGGTGAGAAAGATTGGGTTCCCGAATCACCAGTTTTAGAAACCACGGCGGGTTTCTGGAATCCTTCCCATGGAATCCATTGGCTGCAATACCTGTTTCATTCACTCCAGTCATTACTTAAACGCAACGTTATTTCTAATTACCATTGTCCTTTATCTTAAATTACTCAAATGCCATCCCGCATCTTGACTATGGCATATTTGTAATTCATTCAAGATCTAAGGTGTTAAAATTAAATAAAGGAATCTGAATCGAACGCTACAGGCCCCTCCACTGGGTCTATGCCCCACCATTTACGACCTACCATCACATGCCCCAAAGCTAACGGCACTGCCGGCAACCGGGAACCGACCCCACCCCCTTTGTCGAACCAAACGGGCACTCAACAGCAGTTCTCACCCCGCTTAGGCGGTCACTTTATGTCGTCATCGCGTCTTTGTTTTATGCCGGACTCCTTTGTCGTTTTCTCATCTCTGAACAAATGAGTTTGTAAGGCTTTGGGCCACATCTTTATTTTGGTGTAATTGGGTCCCACATCTCAA
Organism: Telopea speciosissima; assembly: GCF_018873765.1. Taxonomy (NCBI): domain Eukaryota; kingdom Viridiplantae; phylum Streptophyta; class Magnoliopsida; order Proteales; family Proteaceae; genus Telopea; species Telopea speciosissima. The sequence continues at coordinate 62,932,035 of NC_057916.1, read as the reverse complement.
AACCATCAAAGAGGCCATGGGGCCCAGCCCCATAAACACCCCTTTTCTCATAGACGGTGGCTACATGTAGCCTATATTGTTTATGCGCTCTACTTCCGAGGTTTTTGTTTCCCCACTCACAACCCAAGAGCGTAAAGCCCGGGTAGCACGCCAGCCACTGCCCGAACAGTACACGTTCACACGTGTATCCTCGATGCTATCACCAGCGTAGAATCTTATTTTATGTGCTTCTGCAACATGGCATCCAACGGCCTAAAGGATTTGACTTCTCATTAGACGATATTGGTGCGGGATCTAATAGGAGGAAGGGAGAACGGTCTCCGAGCACATGCGCAGCTTGTGCAGGGGTAGGGTGGTTATTGCATCCATCCTTATGTGCCTTGCATAGGCTGCGCTGCGGCACAGAGAACAGCGCCCCTAAGAGTAATTATTGAGCAGTCACCCTAATGGGTCAGCTCAATTGGAATGAAACCAACTCCTTAAATAAGAGGTCATGAGTTCAAATTAGGGTTATAAATGAATAGCCGAAAATCTGAATTCGATCCATATTCAAATCTGTTTAGGGCAATTCGATTCAAAAAATTACTATCCGTATCCGTTTGGAAACTTTTCATATCTGTCCAATAATTAATCGTATACGAATTCATATAGATTCCCATTTCCAATAGGATATCTAATTTATCTTTCCATGTACACATTGTGTGGATGACTATACTTTTGCTCTTAAGAAACCATCTTAGTCCCACATCGCCTGGTGATTAGATTTTAATCAGAATGGAAGGTTGTAAAGTAATTTTTTTTTTTTTTTTTTTTTTTTTTTTTTTTTATTTTTTTTTTTTTTTTTTTTTTACAAATAGAGTTACCCTTCCAAGCAACCTGTGTAAGGTTTGTGACGTTTCAATGTCATAAATGTGCACTAATTCTGATGATATTGGAACCCAACTTTACTTCTATTGTTAGTCAAGTAAAAAACTTTATTCCATAACCATTTGTTACAATTAAAAAAATCTGGAAGTCATACGGATTTTGCAATCGAACCAAAATATCCGAATATCTGATAAACTACCAGATTTGAATTCGGATAGTAGTGTTTAAAATTCCGTTAGATATCGGATCGGATTCGGATATGCCATTCAGTAATTGGATTCGAATTCGGATAGTAGCAAATCTGAGCCGAATCCAATGCGTTTACACCCCTAGTTCAAACCACCTTGGGGCCTATCCCATTCCCCCTATTAAGAGCTCCAATAACAAAAAAAAAATTATCGAGTAGTCTCATGACCAGGGTTTTAGTAATCGGTATCACTTTCGGTCAATAACAATCCAGATTGGATAGATATACCCCTGTTTTCTTTGAAAAAATGAATTTATTTTACAATTTTACTCGTTGATTGTATCGATCCACCGATACGGGATAGGTCACGAATCGATATCAGTGTCTATCAATACCGATATGAATCGACCGATTCCTCAAACCATGCTTATGACCCCATAGAGTGCTCAATCGCTCATTGTCTGTAAGGGTGTGCTAAATTGTTCGGTTTTGATGTAAATGGATCGGTTGGATTAGGAGATTTTTCAGGTATAATTAAAATTGAATCATTTAATAAACGATTTCAATGTTTTTGGTTTAATTTATATTTAAATGGTTTTATTAGGTTATTTATTTTTATTCAAAAAGTTACTTCTTTTTTTTATTATTTTTTACTAAGATGGATGTGAACTTAACATTGAATTACATTGTTTATTGTTATGTGTTTTATTTTTTTAATAATTATAGGGTTATAGTTGTTTATATTTTTATATTTATTCAAAAAGTTTGGATGCTTTTTAATTTTAGTGGCATTTGCTTATTCTTGCATTAATTTTGTATTTTAATCATGAATTATTTAATTTACTATGTATATATTAATAAACTGTCTACCGTCGATTTAAATGGTTCGATTCGATTTAATAGTTTAATTAAATAATTTCAATTTTGAAAATAAAACCGAAACATATATTAAATAATTTTATGATTTTGGTGTAAACTGTTCAATCTGATTTTGATAAACGATTTTAATTTGATTGTGAGACCCTTTAATGTGAATATAGCATTTTTGAAGGATACCATAGGGAGGCATTGGAAATAAATTCTGAAGAAAGAGAGATCCTCAATGTCTTAAGGCTTTTGAGTTTGGAGTATGGTTGCAAGTAGCAGGTTTCAGTTACGATTTAAGGTCTGATAAGAGTATCGAAAACAGAGGATGTAGAGACCAAAAACAGAGCATTTGCCAACCATAACTTCAGCCCTTAAGACTCTTCTTTATTTTCTCCATCCGTGGATGACTTTTGGTATTGGTTGTTGTTTTCGATGGTTGCCGTAGTGCCCATGAGCATGAGGATTGGTTAAAAGAAAATTAGATAGGAGCATCTCTCTCTCTCTTACTGTGCAAATGAGTATTGTCGGAAGTTGGGCAGCAGCAATCCTTTTTTAAGAAAACCCCAGCCTCTACCCTCTGCTCATCCAAAATTCACGCCCCTTTAGAGAGAGTTTCTGAGAAAAATAAATAAATAAATGCAATCTTTGAATGAAGAAGTATAGAGGCGGAGCCCATTTCCGGCGTATTCCAGTAAATTACATACTATTCTCTTCCTTGGATTTGCGTGGCCGGAAATGGAGATGGAGAGAAAATCTGAAACCGGGTTTGGGGATTGATGAGAGTGATTGTGAATTTACATTTTTAGATCCTACAAGTAATTGACAGGTCACCTTCTAAAGGCTAAAAATGTATGGTTACAAACAGATGCACCTGCACCCTTCAATTTTTATATTTATTCTTATAAAAGAAAAAATATTTTTGGGAGAAAGAAAACTAATGGCCATCAAATTTAAAAAAAAAAAATAAGATGCATCTTGTTGTCACCAAGGTGGTGAACTAGATGTGTGTTATGTATATCTGCCATTCTACCGTCCCAAAAGTTGGTTAACCTTTTGAGATTAGTGTGTGGTTTGTGTGATTACTAAAAAAAAAAAACACAAAAAGGGTGGTGAAGTTAGAAGTTGTAATCTTCCTTTGATTGCCCAAAAATTATTTAAAGGTAAAAATGTATTTTCAAAATAAATTGAAAGTTATTTATTATTATATTATTTTCAAGAGTTGTCATTGTTCATATACAATTACATTATTTAATTTCATGGGAAAAAGAATTATATTTACTAGAAGGGAAAAAATAAAATTACAATCTTATAGTAACTAGCCTTGTTAACAAAAGATTTTCCGTTTAAAATAAGGGTATGGTTTTCATACATGATCTCGATGGTCAACCTTAGACAGATAATGTGCAGAAATGGTACATTACAAAATGTCATTTTTGACAGTATTATGGCTGAAGCTGTGTGTAAACAAATTTTTTTCTTAAATTAAATCAGTCGAGTTTTTTTTCATCCAGAGTGAAAAGAAATCTTAAGCCACAATGTCTGACCTTCGTTCAAGATTAAGAAGTATTGACCAAATATGGAGTTTCATCTTATTGGAAACTCAATACTCGGTCCACTAGGTAAATCTTCTATTCCATTCAAGTTCTTTCATCTAGCTTTCTTTTAATCTTCCAATATCACATGTGATATTACTTGTCATAGTTAGATTGATTAGGGTTGTAATTATATATGAGAGTCTCCATTGTGAGAACAATCAATCAATGAAATCCTTTCTCAACCTGGTATTCAGAGCTATAAGGCTCTCGCACCACCTCTAGCTGATTCCCCCCCTCCCATACAAACCATCTTCACTATTCTCTATTGTTGCTCAGAGAGATCTGACTTAGGCATTAGATAGTCCCCCACTAGTGAAAACCGGCTCTCTGGTGTCCACCTTGTTCTCTTGTGCAGGTTCGAGTTCAAGAGGACCATTGGTGGAGATTTCTCGATGCTCCACATTAAAAGCTTTTGGTGTATAGGTGATACAAAAATGTTACTGCTATATATGATTATGGAGAAAATTTTTCTTCACTATGTGGTTAAGGTTCACCACATCATTCTAGGGTTCACAAACCTTTATAGGGTTTTAGTATTGTAGACACTGAATTTTGTCACCCCCTTGGCGATGATGACAACAGGACATGGACATATATCGGTATCTCTCTCAGGAAGGATTCTTGTCCCTATATCTAAGCCAAATCACCCTAACATCCCTAAAATGACTTATAAGACCCTTTTAACAAATGCTGAAGGAGGTATTGCTCACCTTCCCCAACCACGTTGGTCCTGCTAGCCGGTTAGCAGGCCGTGGGGTTGTAAGGGGGCGGAGCCCCCTGACAGAAAATTTTTTGAAGAGTCAAAAGGGAGAAAAAAACCCAAGAAGACAGGGTCCAAGGGCCCAGACACACCCTGAACCCCAAAAATGGCCTATTTGGGCCCAAAAAGTGAGGAGAGGGGGACCACACTGTCCATGGCGCCGTGGACAGTGTCCCACGGTCCCGTGGAGGTCCCCCACGACAATAGTGTACGGATCCACGCCGTTGCGGAGGTTTTCGACGTCAGCAGGTTGACGTCATCTACGGTGCCGTGGAAAGTCTCCCACGGCGCTGTGGAGGACCTATCTAGTCAGAGTTGTGGGGCACTCCCCCCTATAAATAGGAGGGTCCCCCTCCCTTCATTTCATGGAATTTCAGGGTAGGAAGACCCTTTTAGTGTGAGATCCACCCCCTTTCATCCCTGATTTTCTCTCTTGAGAGTTTCCGTTAAAGTGAGGTTCCTGAGTATGGGTAGATCCATCGATTACCCGCTTGAGTGAAGAACGCTCACCTCCTAGTTAAGATGTTATTCCGTTTACATACGGATAACAAAAGCCTCCTTTTATAGCCGTTATTCTGTCTGTATACAGATAACGAGAACCCCTTATACAACCGTTGCTCTGCCCGAAGTCTGAGTAACGAAACCCATCTTATATAGTCCTTACTCTGTCCGACAAGAGAGAGGCAAGCCGATCGTCCGTCTCCACCTGAGCCGTGGGACATCACATATTTCGTATTCGGTACATTTTCATTTATTTCTTGTATTTCTCGACAGGTATCTGTCTCTTTCCTTCTTATTTTTTTTGACATAATGTAGACAATTAAAGTAACTCGCTTTAGTGTACATAATAAATAATTTTTTTTCTTTCTTTGTCATGATTAGTGCATCATAACTTAGCCCTAAATGTTAGTACATGATATATTATTAAGGGAGAATATTTGAAACAAGCATCTAGTGGAAAGATCGATTTATCCGGGCGAGGTGGGTGCCTAACACCTTCTCACTCTCGTAATATGACTACTTACGTTGAATCTCTGACCAGACCATATGGAATCACGTAGCCCTTTCTGCTGATCTCGGATGGGGCTACACCCATTGGGTTCTAGGCCCTAATCCTAGGTGGCGACTCCATTTCTTTATGAAGTATGATTCTAATTCCCATGATGATATGTCGGAACGATATGCCGTTATTTATCGAAGCCAATCCTTTTCGCCATAAGGTTGAGGAACCCTCGTCCCGAGGACCGTAGTACTTACAAGTATGTTCCACAAAATACCCTCTCGCATGCATCTGAAGTCCTGCGGTGAATGAATTCCCATTCACCGTGGCTGGAGGAAAACTAGCTTGGTTCTATAATTATAGTTATGACTTACCACCAATGATAATAAAAAATGGTTACAATTGAACCATAACACATCCAAATTTCTATGCTTTCTCTAGTAAGATAATTTTACTTTTAAATTAATTACATATTGGATGTTAGTAATACATCAAGGATCCTTTGAACGATCTAGGCCGTGAATTATTGAGTCCTACTTAGAAATTGTTAGATCAATTGATTCAAGATCCAAATAAATTCGATTTGGATCATACCTGAATGTATATGGGAAGACAACGGAAGAAAGATCAAGAACCAAGCTTTTGGTTACGAGCACATGGAGAAATCTTCTTCAATCTCTAGATATCTCGAAAGGCTTCTCGACAAAAATCTCCACACCACAAATCCTTGGGAATAGATGGAATCCCTCAGAGAACACATTAGTAACTTGGTGAACAAGATTAAGAGTGAGAGAGAGACCTCAATGGTGCAAGAATGCTATTAGGTTTTGGGGTGACTTAATTATATTTATAAATAATCAGTCCCCACCTCCTCATAGTGTTCCACTCTAAATAGGACAAACATAGAGGGAAGAGACCCAAAGAGGGAAGGCCACCTCCTTAAAGAACCAACCCAACTGGTCCAATCGGCTGGCCCATGGGTGGGCGCCAAACCCGAACCGAGTCTGCCCATGTTCGGTTAACAGAAACAAATATCATCATATCACTGTCCTAGAATGCAACTTGTAAATGGGGTCTTAATCAGCCAGTCGGGTTGGCCCACCAAACCATTGGTTAGCATCTCTTGGGCTGGCCAGCCTATGGCATCCATATTTTCAAGTTTTGGTAGTGACAGAGATTTACACCGGTCCCCCATAGACAATATCTAACTAAAGAATAGTGTTTAGTAGTAACTTTTGAAGATTCTATTTGATTCCAAAATGAATAACTAGCAATTTTGGTATTTAAGTAGTTAATAATTGTTTAAGATGGTTCTAATATATATACATATTTTTTTTCGATAAGTAGATGGTTCTAATATATTATAGTTGTTAGAATACTATTTTTCTTTTCAAATGCTATGATATTATATACAAATTTCTCACATATTCGTGTTTATGTATTATGTCTAAAATAATATTTAGACATGATATATTTATTGTTAAATTGATATTATTGAAAAAATAAATAAAAATGTTAAAATATACTTGGCTAATCAATTATATCCTCTTACTAATTTTCCATTTTGATGGAAACTGCCTTTGTTCCCCTACTTTCTTTTTTCTTTTTTATTTATTTATTTATTTATTTATTTTTTTTTTTTTGGAGATAGGAGGGGTATCCGACTTTAGGCCGACTAAATCCCCCTTGGGCTCGTACATGACCCCCGCGCCACGCACGAACCGGGAGCTTCTGGGCCCTAGTGAGCCTCAGGCGGGTGGCCCCAAGAAATTATGCATCGGCCAAGGTTTGATCACGAGACCTCGCTTCCTGAGGCGGAGTCTCATGTCCCCTCCAAGCCAGCTGCGCTAACTCCTTGGGGTTGTTCCCCTACTTTCCTTCTATCACTTATGAAATTTTTTCTTTATGAATTGAATAAAGATTAGAAAGGGATTTTTTATGAAAAAAAATATAATTTTTGCAATAATAAGTAAACTCCTAAGCCTTGTATAGTTATTTTTAATAAATGGACAACTATGATTGGTAGAATAACTTCTATTCACCATAAATGTAGTCTCATCCAATATCATTCGGACTATGAAAGCAAACCCATTGTATTTTATTTCTTCTTCCTCCTCATTTTTTCCCTTAAGGGGGGTTCCAATTCAAATTTTTATTGTTGAACCAAAATGAAGTTCAACTAATTAAGGTTAAAAAAAAAAAATAAGACAACAATGGAGCAAGAGGGTATGATATACTACTAAAATCATAAGAAATCAAACTCACCCAGATTATCCTACTCTTCTAACCCTTTTTTTTTGTTATTAAACATTTTATTCTATCCCCCAACCAAAATGAATCCTACTCTAAGTGATGAGGCATAATGAGATGCATGTTTCATAAACAAACAGCAACCACTCTACTTTCTTTCCATTTTTTACAATTTCTAGTAACTTCTCACTTCACTATCTTGGTGTTAACAAGGTGCACCCATTGTGTAATGTCTTTTTTCTGGGTAAGAACCCATTTTGTAAGATGTCATTCTACTTAGAATGTAAATATAAAGTAAACTATTTTATGGTAATAAACTAGTATAATAAAAGATAATTACATTTCTTTAGTATTTAAAAAGTGAAGTTTAAATATTAACTTGGGTGAGGGAGGACTGGTCGGCATGATCATGATGAGCGACTCACTTCTTAGAGCATTTTAGACCTCGGGTTGCAAGTTTGAGGGTTTTTTCAGATATTCGTAAATAGGGGAGTATTTGGAGTAATGAGAGATGGACTACTTCTATGCAAAAATATTAAAAATGCTGATCAATAGACTTTTCTACTATTAACTTTGTTATATTTTTCTCGAAAAAATAAAAGAAGAAAAACTAAGAAACATAATAGAGATGTTTAGTTACAGTGCCTGTAAGTTGTTTTGTAAGTTTGACCATCATTGTTACCTTTAAAATTTAAACTTTGTCTTTGTTTTAATTTTATAACATTTTACACCCAATTAGACAGACTATAAGATTACAAATAGCTCTACTTGCAAGGGTCTTCCTCCAATAGTGTAAGCCCTTGCCCCCCTCCCTCCTTAGCATTCTTTCTCTTTACAAATTCACATCCAATTGCAATAAAATGGCTTTGATCATTTCAACTAATCCATGCATTATATTCATTTGCATCTCATGCGATGCATACTGAATCATAAATAAGGAGATAGAACTCATTTTCGATTGTTGTCTATTTCATAGTCTTGACTTGTTTATATGTCCATATCTCCTCTTGCTGTTGATTGCCAAAAAGCAAACCAACCACTAGCTCACAACCCGACTTACTACATAATATAAAATTTTATATCATGTATCCATTGTCATTTTCATTTTCAATTATTTTCAAGGAAATTTCGTAAATGTGATTTTCAATCCAATCAATTGTTATCTAAAATAGTTCAACTTTGGGTTCATTTTCACAAACATTGAATGATTTCCTTTTATCACTAACAAATGTTTTCAAAAATAAAAAATAGCATCTGCCACTGTGAAAGTTTTCCTCCACACGTAAATGATAGTTCACCTACCATTTTAGGGTTCATAAACCCCTATAGGGTTTTAGTATTTTTCCAAAGCACCCTCATGATGCCCTCTCCCGTCCATCCCACACCTGAGGTGAATGGACCGTGGGTGGAGGAAAACTTGGTCCATAAGAAAATATTACTGCTACATCTAATCATAGTTGCCACTTACTACTGAGGATAAAGAAAAGTGATTAAAATAGAATCATAGTATATCCAAAATTTTAAATGTAGTAAGCTTTTTGTTTTTATGTTGTGGTCATATTTAATGGGTATTTATGATTTTCTAATCTTTTGTGATAGCCATTATGCATAATAATTTTGTTGTATTTATAATTGTTATCCCCTTACCTTTAAAAATCATTGAATTTTTTTTTCCTTTGATAGAGAAAGCTCAACTCAACTAAGTCTTCTCCCAACTCACTAAATATATTTTTGTTGATATATCCTATCAAAATATAATGTGTTTGAATTATCTGGATTTGATGCATCTCATAAAATGAATGATCTAAATCCTCTCTCCCAACCCCAATTCATGTAAAAAAAAAACAAAAAAAGATTGCCCATGAACCAACTCATGGCATATGCATTCGGGTTCGAAGGCACCAAGATTATAACTAAGAGATTGGATGGTTAATTGTAAGTACCGTGGTCCTCGCCGTGATGAGGTTTCCTCAGCCTTATTGGCGATAGACTATCGGGTCTGGTATTGTGGGGTATCATTTTGGTACATTATCATGGGGTAAGGGTCATACTTCATAAAAATATTAAAATAAAATAAGGAGTCGCCACCTAGGGTTAGGGCCTAGGACCCGTTAAGTGTAGCCCAGTCCGTTGTGAACAGAGTCGGGCTACGTGACTCCATATGGTTTGATCGGAGACTTGGGTAAGGGGTCAGGTTACAAGGATGGGAAGGTGTTAGACACCCATCTTGCCCGGCTGAAGCCAGTCTCTCTGTTATAGATGCTATTAAATAACGAATATTCTCTCTCCTTTTTATTGCGATGGGACCACACTATATATGCTACATTATATTCACAATATGTACACTAAAACGGTGAAACACTAAATGACTACATTGTAATGACAAAAATGCAGTAATTATACCTGTATGAGAGTATTCCCTTGGCTCAGGGGAGGCAGACGAACGGAACGACGCCGATTTCCTTTGATAGAATAGTGGTTTTTTAAAGTAGCTTGGCAGCAATCAAATGGAAAGAATAACGTCTGTAATGGGGGTTTTCGCCTGTTATCCATGCATTGACGGGATAATAAACTCTAAGAACGGGGATTGCTCTATTATCGGATGGGTAATCGAAGGATCTACCCACACTTGAAGATCCCACTTACTCGAGCATTCACAAGAGGGGAAATCAGAGGAAAGAGGGGAAATGGGGTGAAATCTGCACCTAGAGGGTCTCCTTGCCCGAAAAACTCTGTTTGGAGGGAAGGGGGACCCTCCTATTTATAGGGGGGTGCCCCTCAGCCTGGGCTAGGGAAGCCGTCCATGGCGCCGTGGGTGACGTCATCGAACTGACATCGAAAGTGGTCCCGACAGCGTGGTTTTGTACCTTATTTCCGTGGGAGGCCTCCACGGTGCCGTGGTCAGTGTGGTCCCCCTTTTTCCACTTTTTGAGCTAAAAATGGGCTTTTTAGAGTTCAGGGTGTGTCTAGGCCCATGGGCTTGGTGTTTTAGGGTCTGGGAAAGGGGAAAATGCGTCGCCCATCGTCTGTGTCCCGTTGTCATCCTCGCCAAGGGGGGTGACAAAAATCAGTGTCTACATTAATGCACCCAGATACTAAATAGGCTCTCCATTACATTTTATAAACTAGACTCTCTCATTGCTTAGGGATTTTCTTATTGACACCCTTCAAGGTGTCAAATAATTGTAAATTTACTTTTTTTACCCTTTTGCTATGACATACATTTTCGCCAATGAAGGCAATAATAGTATTATTTCATATGCGTACTCGAAAAATTTCATGACAATGACACCTCTTTTTTTTTTTGGGTAATCACATAAACCCCATGCCCATCCCAAAAGGTTAACCGACTTTTGAGATCGCAGAATGGTGGATATACACAATGCACACCACACTCACACAACCGATGTGGGACAAAATGATATATCAATTTTCATCTTTTGATAATGACATAATGATGTCACTTTTAACTTAATTTTAAAAACTTTATATCCATATCTTAAAAACCTTTTGAGAATAAAGACAACGGACAATTAAAAGAAAGCGTCAAGTTCTAAATACACCAATAGAGGGAAAAAAAACTATACCCAAGTGATAATAAATAGACTTTCCATTACATCCTATGAACTAGCCTCTCTAATTATAGATATATATATTAAGGGAAATAGGACTTTGTCTGGGAGCATGGCTCCTACACCTAGACATATAATGGGGTGAAATGACCACCCTGCCACCTATGAAAGGTAGAAATCCCGCCCTGTTGATGCTTTCAAGTGCGTTTCCCGTGGCCCTCACATTGGCGTAGGGGCCACACTCTTGGATACATTAATGAATTAAAGGAAAAAGTTGTATACACACTACCATGTGTACGTGTTATACCCGCACCCCGGGAATATAATTAATTATTATTTCTTCCTCGTGACGGGTAGATACCGTTGCCATGTATGCTGGTGACCTGTTCTCCATGATGGTCAAACCCAGCTACAAAATCATTGACCACGGTACAGGCTTGCCTGTGGAGGAAAGATTCCTCAACCGCCAGTGGGGAAAGTTCATCGATGGCAACGTTGTCGACTATCCTCCAAGTACCAGCCCGGGAAGCGAAAGGTTTAGGAGAGAGCATCTTGGACCGTCGCCTCAGTTGGACACTTCGTTCAGTGATGAACTTGGCATTGCGCAAAGCTATTCGGGGTCATGGGGGACAGACCATGACGGCAGAAATGTAAGTTCTAGCCCTTAATTTATTTATTTACCTTTTCCCTCGATGTCCTCGAAGTGCGGGTCAAGGTTTGAACCACCCGGGCTATTTTAGTTGAGTAGGGAAGAGTTCATTGTGGGTCCCACTTGCCTTGGGGAGACATGTGAAGAGCTTATACCCATATCATGTGAACCCATCTTTTAATTAGGTTCTTTTCTATTTAGAACTAATGGGTCGACCCATTTAGCTCTCATGACCCATTTAATTTAAAGGACCCAAGTCTCACTTACTATAAGTAGGACAAAAGGGGGGGAGAGAATATTCATTTCTCATTACTTCTCCATCTACCCAAAATGTGGAGGAGAGAAAAAGGAAGAAAAGGAGGAAGAAGGGTGGAAAAGCTTCGTTGGAGGCCTGAGATCCCACCTTTTGGAGCCCTCAACGTGGAGCTCTTCTATTTTGGGGGTAGGTAAGCCATTAAAACCCACCTCTCTTCTTCTATTTTGGGTTTTAGGGTTTGGAAAATGGGAAAGACTTGGCCTAGGGTTCCACTTGGAACCCAAGGATCGTTTGGAGCTTATAGCTTATGCTATTGAGGAGTTGTTGCACTCCATTGCTAGCTCTAAGACCCACGATCCCATTCTATTTGGGAAACCTAGGGTTTCTACCCTATTAAGCTATAGATTAGGTTCTTCTTGGTTTCTTCTCTTGAATCCCTTGGGTTGTATGGACCAAACGAGGTTTTAGAACCCTAATAGACCTAAGGGGAAAGCTTTTTGATGTTTTCTTACCTTTAAACCCCCTTGAAAATGGAACCCTTGGTGAAAAACCCCTGAATCTCAGGCCTGGAGGTATGAGGTTTTACATGTGGTTTTAAGACCTACGAGAAGCCACTCTGAAATTCACCTCCCTGATTAAGCCCCTGTTAAGCTCGGATTTATGTGCGGTTTCATGTTCTGAGAAAAACCACCCTTAAAACCGCGCTTGGCAGAGACCTTCCTGAGCCTTTGGAAAGCTAGGATTTACATGCGGTTTCAGGAATTGGGCATGAGACCACCCATAAAATCACCCTATCTCTAAAACCTTATACTTAGAAGAATTAAGAGACACCTTTTAGGGATCCTTCCCTTTTCTTGTTTAACCCTATTCTCACTCTTTCTTTAGGTTTAAAATTTCCATCTTGTGACGTGTTACTTAATCGCGACGACAACTTGTGACTTCGAGGCATACCATAGTGTGAGTGGGTTTGGTTGTTGTTTGGGCTTGTTATTATTAAATGTACATGTACCATGCTAGTAGTATATATTTTATTAAGCATGATTGTGCATTTTGCATACTTTTAATACTTGATTGATATGATGATGTTGTGGTCGCTTTCCATTTCTTATCGGGTTACGGTGTCGAAACCCCAGAATATATATATAATACCTTTGATTGAATGCCATATTGAACTGTATGTGCCGTGCAGTGCTGGTACCCGAGTGCTAGATGGAATGGGACGTTGATGCACCCTGAATACCTCTCGGGACAATAGAACTTGCATGTAGTATATCTGCGGTTAGGACTTTTGTACCCTTATGCTACGACCCTTACCAACAGGGGTTTAGGTGTTGGGTAACCAGAACTCTGAATTCTGTGGAGGTGAGAGAGAGCCAGTCATGGTAGTAATGGTTATCGGGGTCTGCCACTGGATGGTCTTGGAGGCTTTGATCGGCGTAGACTCCCTAGTGACAATTGAAGATTCATTGTGGCGATAAGATAAGTGACCCACAGTGTCTCCCGAGTTGTCACAATAGCATATACCTCTAACTTAGTTGTGTGATAGGTGGAAAAATAGAATTAATATGTGCATGCATCATTGGACTATGTGATTTGTGTGTGTGTGCATCCCCATCCCCTCATTGGCTCAGTGGAGCTAACCCCCTCATGCGCACACTTTTTAGATTATGATGCAGGTGACGGGTATCTCGCGGGACTTGCAGTTCAGCCCTCAGGATACGATGATATTAGTGAGGAGGAGCCGAAAGCTGTGTTTGAGGAACATGGCGACGGGTGTCCTTGTGATGACTGTGCCTATGGGCCGTGAGGTTACTTGGGACTTGATCCCTTTTGATTACTTTTGGGGCTTAGGCCCATGTATGAACTTTTATGATTATACCCTTTTGATAGTTATTATATGGTCATTGGAAAATGTATTTAACTACAGTACTTTATCATTTAGTCTTTGAACATCTTGTAACTATTTGATTTTATACGCTTCAGCAAAGCTACTGATCTTTAGAATGTAATATTCCCTTTTCGCATTCTGATATTATATTGCTTTAATATTGGTTATGACTGTGCGTTAGGACACTGTGTCAGTGATCCAGGCAGCTTAGTAGGATGACACGCGTCGTCCTAGTCACCCCTTATGACGTATTATATTCCTTATATGGAATAGGGGCATGACAGCGTGGTATCAAAGCGAGATGCTCTGCACCAACCACAGTCTCGCGGATTCATGATTTATTCTACATAATTATGAGTTAATTTAAAAGCTTCCAATAAGAATAATTGGAATGTGTGTGAAACCTAGGGAGAAGACTAGTTCAGGGTGAAAGCCGATGACAATAGTGAATAATAGGAACAACAACAGTAAAAGGAAAAGACTTATATATATATTCCTTAAGTTTCAGCTGTTGGATACATTGTCCACCAACCCAAAAAGGAAATTACAAAAAAACTCTAGCTGAACTACCAACTACGAGTTCTTACAACCTGAAATAGCAAAGAAAAAGGAAAAGTACTAAGTAGTAAGGCTAATAACTGAAAGTTCCAAGGAGAAACATGCTAGGAAGGGACTGGGAGTTTATAACTCCATCTCATCACCACTGCCAGACTCATCATCGATCTCTTCATCATGAAGGTAGGAGTGCAGGTCATGCATCTGCTTCTCGAGGCCTTCGATGCGTTTGTCAGACACATCTAGTCGAGCATTCACACCATCAAAGCCCTGGGTCATGTTGGTGCTCATCGGACCCAAGACTGCAAGAACCCTATTAATGTCAGACCCTCCTGGAGCAGTGCCAGATGACAAGGCCATATGCCTAGCTGGCTGGGGAGGAGGCCCCGGTACATAAGGCTCTGGTATGTAACCCTCTGCTGGGGGAATTGGTTCCCCATCACTCTAGGTGTCGACCTGGATCCACATCCTCGCAACTGCATTTCGATCTAAGGGAGGATCCTCAGTCAAGTCTTGGTCCTCACCACTCAAGTCGACCCCAAAATGCTGGAAGATAGTAGTACGTAGCCTCCCATAGGGTAAGTCTAAGTTCTTCGCAGGGTTCTGTCCAATGTGAGCCATGGTGCACATTACAATGTAGGGAAGGCATAGTGGTATGCCCTTGTAGAGGTGATACGCCACGTACTCCACAAAGATCGAAGGCATGGTGCGATGTCCTGCTATGGGTACGATGTTGTGTTGCACAATTCGACTCAATACCCTTGGGGACTTGGCAAATAGAGTTTCGGGTACCTTCTTCTCAAATTTTCCATGGGTAAGTTCTTTGTATAGCTCCATATATGCCTCTCGTCTGATGAAGGAGTAGGGACTCTTTCCTGGTGAACAATAGGTTTTTGCTCCTCCAGTGGACACATTGATAATGTCGGCCAGTTGTTCTGCAGTGAAGGCTATGGGAACCCCCTTGACATATGAGACAACCCGATAATTTTGTGTGTCCGGGTTCTCGGTATCCAAATTTGCATAGAAGTGGCGAATGAGTTTTGGGTAGTACAGTTCGAGGAGACTGAAAATATTGGTCCACCCCAGTGCCTCAAATCTTTACTCCACCCTATAAGCTTTGAGGTCATCCACCACTACATCCCGCCCTTCCACTATATTTTTAAAGCAGAAGTAGTCTTGGTAGAACTCTTGGTCCTCTACTTTTTGGAACCACTATGGGTCAAGGATAGTTGGTGCAGGCTGTTGAGCTTGTGCACGACGTGTTCTTGGGGCCATTGATTGTGTTAACCTGCAGCCAAAGCCAAACATGTATAGCAAGTTAGTATTTTGAATGCTAAGGCCTAAATAGAAGATCAAAGTAAGGTAATAAGGCTTAAAACCTAGCCCTCGATTTTCCCCTTTCAAGCAACTAAGTTACTGCAGGATTTTAGGTTAGAAAATTTTGATTTTTATCAGCTTGTGACCTAAGAAGTTGGGAGAAAAGGGAAAGGCATGGCTATTATGTTAATGACATGATAAATAACAGAGCTTCATGGTCACATTATGCCTAGAATATGATATTTTATACAAAGCTGTGAATACAACCAAGAAATGGGTGATTCGATCATGGAGCATGCTTCAAACTTCAAAGGGAAATTTCAGATATGTGATTTAGAGTTCGAACCTTGTGAAGCAAAATGAAAATGGCTTGTAACAACTCATAATGGTGTACACCAAGCCTACATAGAAAAAATCGATCCTAACATGGTAAAAAGAAAGTAGGAAATTCAATTAGGGTTTGGGTTTTTCCAAAAATCCAACCCAAATCTTTGGATTTGATGCCAAGATCATGTTTAAGCCCTTACATGGGCTGTATATGGTGAGAAAATGGCTAAAACTAGAGTGCAAGTAGTCTATCAAGCAAAAGGGAGCAGAAACCCAAAGTTTCCCAAAACCTGAAATTGCGATTTGGGTTTCTCCAAGAGAGAGAGATCGATGGGAGAGAGAGAGATCGATGGGAGAGGGAGAGATCTTACCTGAATGCGATCGAGTGCTGTTGTGGAGTGATTTGAGTGCTAAAATCCACCAAGGAATGGGAGAGGGAGAGGTTACGATCGATGGTAAGGTTTCTTCAGAGCCTTTGAGTTGTGTTTTGAAAAATAGGAAATGAGTCTATAAAGTCGCGGGTTTTAAATTTAAAGAAAAAGGCCCATGACCTCTTATGAGCCTAGGGGATCCACAAAGTTCCAGAAGAAGGGATCCTACACTGCTACTTCCTCAATCCAACCCCGTAGGCCAGATGTGGCACAAGCACCCAAGACCACAATAACTCCTCATTATGGACCCCAAACTTTCATATGCTTCAATTGCAAGGAGTCCGGGCATATGATTCGGGACTGTCCTCATCCTCGGATGATAGGCCCTCCGGGTGCGGCAACATAAAAGGCCCAGGCTGGCCCCAGTGTTATTACAGGTAATGCACTCTACTCTCAAGAAGTGCATCTTTATAGCTTTTGTTTCTATGATTTGGTTGTCTGTTGTTTGTCAGGTGTGATTCTTGTTGGCTCTCAGCCTGTCTTTGCACTGTTTGATTCGGGGGCATCGCATTCTTTAGTGTCCCCTTGTTTTACCAAGATGATACCTGTCAAACCAAAGCAAATGGCCTAGAAATTGATAGTCAGTACACCAATGGGTAGCAAGGTTGAACTTGACTCGATTTATGATCCTTGCCCTGTACATGTGTGTGATCACGGGCTAGAAGCAAGTTTAGTACTACTGGACATGAAAGACTTCGATGTGATCTTGGGTATGGATTAGTTATCGACTCATAAGGCCAATCTAATCTGTTCAGAGAGGAAGGTCTTGTTCCAACCAATGGAAGGTGAAGAGTTTGTCTTTATGGGTATTAGGCGGGAGAGACCCAACAAAGCTATCATCTCTGTCCTCCAAGTTCAGAAGCTATTGGCAGAAGGATGTCAGTGTTACCTGGCTTCTGTGGTAGACACTAAAGCTAAAGTTAGGCCACTGGAAGAGGTGTGTGTGGTGAAAGATTTTCCAGATCTTTTTTTGGAAGACCTAACGCGGTTGCCACCAGATCGCGAGACAGAGTTCATGATAGATCTAATTCCTGGTGCAGCCCCAGTATCCAAGGCACCTTATAGGATGGCCCCAACTGAGTTGAAGGAGCTACAAGAACAGCTGAATGACCTGCTGAAGAAGGGCTTCATTAGACCTAGTGTATCTCCCTGGGGAGCTCCTGTGTTGTTTGTGAAGAAGAAGGACGGTAGTATGCGTATGTGCATCGACTACCGTGAGCTCAACAAACTAACAATCAAGAACCGGTATCCCTTGCGTAGGATCAACGACTTATTCGATCAACTACAGGGTGCTAAAGTGTTCTCGAAGATTGATCTCTGATCGGGGTACCATCAGCTAAAGATTAGAGACAGTGATATCAGCAAGACAGCTTTTAGATCTCGCTATGGTCATTATGAGTTCTTGGTCATGTCCTTCGGGCTGACCAATGCCCCGGCCTCCTTCATGGAGTTGATGAACCGGGTGTTCCACGACGATTTAGATAAGTATGTCATTGTCTTCATTGATGACATCTTAGTCTATTCCAAGAGCGAGGAGGAACATACAGACCATCTCCGCCTGGTGTTGCAACGCCTGAGAGAGAAGCAATTGTACGCCAAATTCAATAAGTGCGAGTTTTGGATGCAATAGGTGGCATTTTTGGGACACTTGGTTTCTAGCAAGGGTATTGAGGTTGACCCTGGCAAGGTGAAGTTGGTGGTTGACTGGGTGACACCCAAGAGTATGGCAGACATTCGTAGTTTTCTAGGTCTAGCCGACTATTACAGGAGGTTCATCAAGAACTTCTCACGGATCTCCGCTCCTATGACACGACTGACCCGAAAGGGAGTGAAGTTTGAGTGGTCTGATAGTTGTGAGAAGAGTTTTTAGGAGCTAAAGTAGAGGCTAGTTTCCGCTCCAGTACTTACCATTCCTAATGGTACTGGAGGGATGGTAGTCTACAGTGACGCATCCAAAATGGGCTTAGGTTGTGTTCTGATGCAAGAAGGGAAAGTTGTGGCTTATACTTCTCGATAGTTGAAGGACTACGAGAAGAATTACCCCACCCATGATTTGGAGCTTGCAGCTGTGGTTTTCACTCTAAAAATCTAGAGACATTACTTATACGGCAAGAAGAGCGAGATCTATAGTGATCACAAGAGTCTCAAATACTTCTTTACACAGAAGGAGCTCAATATGAGGCAACGGCGGTGGTTGGAGTTGTTGAAGGATTATGACTACACTATCCATTACCACCCCGACAAAGTAAATGTGGTAGTAGATGGCTGAGCCAGAAATCTCAGACCTTGTCACTGGCATCACTGGCAGTCAACGAGAAACTTATTGAGGAAGCTAGAAGAATGGACCTGAAACTACTGGTTGAAGGTGTTACCTTATCCGTGTCAGCTTTATCAGTACAGTCAACACTGGTAGGGTGAATCCAGTCAGCCTAGGCTTCTGATGAAGAGTTTCAAAAGATTATTGAGGCTATCAAGGAGGACATGCAGCGAGAACTAGACTTTACTTTGACAGATAGTGGTGTCCTCATGTTTAGACATCGGCTATGTGTTCCTAGTGATCCTTAGTTGAGGAAGGAAGTGTTAGCTGAAGCCCATGACTCTCCTTATTTGATTCATCCAGGTAGTATAAAAATGTACCGGGTGGAGTGGAATGAAGAGAGATGTGGCTGAGTTTGTGGCAAAGTGTCTCACATGTCAATAGGTGAAGGCAGATAGACAGCGACCTCATGGCCTATTGCAGTCGTTGCCTGTTCTGGAATGGAAGTGGGAGCACGTTACTATGGACTTCGTCACTGGGCTACCCCGCACACCTCGAGGTGTTGATGCCATATCCATTGTTGATAGACTGACGAAGACTGCTCACTTCATCCCTATGAAGATTACCTATTCGATGGACAAGTTGGCTCGCTTGTACATTGACAATGTAGTTCGTCTGCATGGAGTTCCAGTTAGCATCATCTCTGACCGGGATCCCAGATTTACATCTAAGTTCTGGGGTGGTTTCCAGAAGGCGATGGGTACACTGTTGAGTTTTAGTATAACCTTCCACCCTCAGACAAACTGGCAGTCAGAGAGGACTATTCAGACCTTGGAAGATATGCTCCGAGCTTGTGCCATTGACATGCAAGACAGCTGGGATGAGCACATCTCACTCATTGAGTTTGCTTACAATAACAGTTACCAGGCTACTATCGATATGGCACCGTTCGAAGCTCAATATGGTAAGAAGTGTCGGACGCCTTTATACTGGGACGAGGTGGGTGAACGGCGTATTCTTGGTCCCGAATTGATTCAGGCGATATGCGAGAAGGTGGATTTGATTCGTGAGCGGATCAAAGCAGCTCAGTCCAGGCAAAAGGGTTATGCGGACCTGAGGCGGAAAGACCTTGAGTTCACTGTCGATGACAAAGTGTTCCTTAAGGTATCACCCACAAAAGGGGTGATGCGTTTCAGTAAGAAGGGCAAGCTGAGTCCGCAGTTTATAGGGCCTTTTGAGATCCTTGAAAGGATAGGACCAGTGGCGTATCGGTTAGCACTCCCTCCATCTTTGGAAGGTATGCATGACGTCTTCCAAGTGTCTATGTTGCGGAAGTATGTCCATGATCCATGCCCTATATTGACACATGAACCGCTAGAGCTCGCGGTTGACATGTCCTACAAAGAGCAGCCTGAAAAGATTTTGGACAGCAAGGTTGTTCATCTTCGCAACTAGCCCATCCACTATGTGAAGGTGAAGTGGTGCAATCATACTAAAGAGGAAGCGTCTTCGGAGGCAGAGGTTGAGATGCGGACGAAATACCCTTTCCTTGCTTTTCTACAAGGTACGTCAAATTTTAAGGACAAAATTTCTTATAAGGTGGGGGGGATGTTATACCCGCACCCCAAGAATATAATTAATTATTATTTCTTCCTCGTGACGTGTAGATACCACTGCCATGTATGCTGGTGACCTATTCTCCATGATGGTCAAATCCAGCTACAAAATCGTTGACCACGGTACGGGCTTGCCTGTGGAGGAAAGATTCCTCAACCGCCAGTGGGGAAAATTCGTCGATGACAACTTTGTCGACTATCCTCCTAGTACCAGCCCGAGAAGCGAAGAGTTTAGGAGAGAGCATCCTGGACCGTCGCCTCAGTTGGACACTTCGTTCAGTGATAAACTTGGCATTGCCGTGGCAAAGCTATTCGGGGTCATGGGGGACAGACCATGACGACAGAAATGTAAATTCTAGCCCTTAATTTATTTATTTACTCTTTCCCTCGATGTCCTCAAAGTGCGGGTCAAGATATGAACCGCCCAGACTGTTTTAGTTGAGTGGGGAAGAGTTCATTGTGGGTCCCACTTGCCTTGGGGAGACATGTGAAGAGCTTATACCCATATCATGTGAACCCATCTTTTAATTAGGTTCTTTTCTATTTAGAACTAATGGGTCGACCCGTTTAGTTCTCATAACCCATTTAACTTAAAGGACCCAAGTCTCACTTACTATAAGTAGGACAAAAGGGAGGAGAGAGCATTCATTTCTCATTACTTCTCTATCTACCCTAAACGTGGAGGAGAGAAAGTGGAAGAAAAGGAGGAAGAAGGGTCGAGAAGCTTGGTTGGAGGCTTGAGACCCCACCTTTTAGAGCCCTCAACTTGGAGCTCTTCTATTTTGGGGGTAGGTAAGCCATTAAAACCCACCTCTCTTCTTCTATTTTGGGTTTTGGGATTTGGGAAATGGGAAAGACTTGGACCTAGCATTCCACTTGGAACCCAAGGATCATTTGGAGCTTATAGCTTATGCTATTGAGGAGTTGTTGCACTCCATTGCTAGCTCTAAGACCCATGATCCCATTCTATTTGGGAAACCTAGGGTTTCTACCCTATTAAGCTATAGATTAGGTTCTTCTTGGTTTCCTCTCTTGAATCCCTTGGGTTGTATGGACCAAACGAGGTTTCAAAACCCTAATAGACCTAAGGGGGAAGCTTCTTTGATGTTCTCTTACCTTTAAACCCCCTTGAAAATGGAACCCTTGGTGAAAAACCCCTTGAATCTCGGGCCTGGAGGTATGAGGGTTTACATGTGATTTTTAAGACCTACGAGAAACCACCCTGAAATTCACCTCCTTGATTAAGCCCCTGTTAAACTCGGATTTAAGTGCGGTTTCATGTTCTGAGAAAAACCACCCTTAAAATCGCGCTTGGCAGAGACCTTCCTGAGTCTTTGGAAAGCTAGGATTTACATGCGGTTTCAGGAATTGGGCATGAGACCACCCATAAAACTACCCTGTCTCTGAAACCTTATACTTAAAGGAATTAAGAGAGATCTTTTGGGGATCCTTCCATTTTCTTGTTTAACCCTATTCTCACTCTTTCTTTAGGTTTAAAATTTCCATCTTGTGACGTGTTACTTAATCGCGGCGACAACTTGTAACTTCGAGGCATAACATATTGTGAGTGGGTTTGGTTGTTGTTTGGGCTTGTTATTAATAAATGTACATGTACCATGCTAGTAGTATATATTTTAATAAGCATGAGTGTGCATTTTGCATACTTTTAATATTTGATTGATATGATGATGTTGTGGTTGCTTTCCATTTCTTATCGGGTTATGGTGTCGGTGAATGCCGGTGTCAGAACCCCATAATATATATATAATACCTTTGATTGAATGTCATACTGAACTGTATGTACCGTACCATGCTGGTACCCGGGTGCTAGATGGAATGGGATGTTGATGCACCCGAAATACTCTCGAGACGATAGAACTTGCATGTAATATATCTGCGGTTAGGATTTGTGTACCCTGATGCTACGACCCTTACCAACAGGGGTGTAGGTGTTAGGTAACTAGAACTCTGGATTCTGTGGAGGTGAGAGAGAGCCAATCATGGTATTAATGGTTATCGGGGTCTGCCATTGGATGGTCTTGGAGGCTTTGACCAGCGTAGGCTCCTTAGTGACAATTGAGGATTCATTGTGGCGATAAGATAAGTGACCCATAGTGTCTCCCGAGTTATCATAGTAGCATATACCTTTGACTTAGTTGTGTGATAGGTGAAAAAATAGAATTAACATGTGCATGCATCATTGGACTATGTGATTTGTGTGTTTGTGCATCCCCATCCCCTCACTGGCTCAGTGGAGCTAAACCCCTCATGCGCACACTTTTTAGATTATGATGCGGGTGATGGGTATCTCGCGGGACTTGGAGTTCAGCCCTCGGGATACGATGATATTGGTGAGGAGGAGCCGAAAGCCGTGTTTGAGGAACATGGCGACGGGTGTCCTTGTGATGACTGTGCTTACGGGCTGTGAGGTTACTTGGGACTTGATCCCTTTTGATTACTTTTGGGGCTTAGGCCCATGTATGAGCTTTTACTATTATACCCTTTTGATAGTTATTAGATGATCATTGGAAAATGTATTTAACTACAATACTTTATCATTTAGTCTTTGAACATCTTGTAACTATTTGATTTTATACGCTTCCGCAAAGCTACTGATCTTTGGAATGTAATATTCCCTTTCCGCATTATGATATTATATTGCTTTAATATTGGTTATGACTGTGCGTTGGGACACTGTGTCAGTGATTCGGGCAGCTTAGTAGGATGACACGCGTCGTCCTAGTCACCCCTTACGACGTATTATATTCCTTGTCTGGAATAGGGGCGTGACTGTACGACCCTCTCACACTATCTCCTCCTTGACATGTGGGTCATTTGTATATGAACCATGCAAAACCCCTCTCCCATGTTCCCATTGGCTAAGCGTGTAGATCTCATACACAATGGCGGCCTGTAGATCCCATCCCCATGAATTAACCTCTAATCTGACCAAGACCAAGTTTTACAATTGTAACAAGAGATTAAAGAATCAAAATCTAATCGATTGAATTGGTGATTCGGATTGGAATTACCCGTGACCGATCTAGATCAGGTTAGGTGGATTGGGCCAAATGGAAGATCTGACAATTCAACTGATCCATTTGATTCCCTCAAGGGCATGTGGTTACCATGATGGATACATGGACAACATGCAGCTGCATGATGGACACACGTCACCATCTTAAAAAGAAAAACTAAAACCAAGCATAATAGAAGAAGCAGAAGGATCGGATGAGGAGAAGAAGAAGATGATGAAGATGAATGGAGCAACGGTTCTTGCACCTCACCTAAATAGCTAAACCACATGGTGATGAATGAACAATTATTGGATGTTACAAATGAATGGATAAAAACAATATTCGAGGGGAACAATTCCATGGGGACGAGATTAAGAACGAAGACAACGAGGAAAACCAATGGAGCAATAAGAGAGCTATGGTATCTTAAGTTCCATTCCATGCCTTCTCCAGTGATTATACTTCTGATTCGATGTTATGTGCCTAATGGGGCTCGATCTAGTGTGTGAGCACTATATTGGGCCAATCTAGTATGTGATAGGTTAAAGGGTTGGATTTGACACGTTCCATCAACTCTGGAGCTTTTGGCGCATCGGTCAAGTACCTAACATTTGGTATCAAGCCAAACAACACATCACAGGTTTAAATCATGAAAAGAGATACTTAGGAGAAGGCTACCTGGAGTAGAGTGAAAGTCGTCAAGAAAGGACTTCCTGCTGCCAAGCAGAAATCATGGGGCAGAGTGGAGCTACTTGGAAAGAGCTACCTACCGCCAGAGTGAGAGCTGCCTAGAGTGAAAGTTGCCAAGGACGACAGTTGCAGAAGCGTGGTGGTCCGTTATGTGCATAATGAGGCTCAATCTAGTGCATGGGCACTAGATTGGACCAGCCTAGTATGAGATAGGTTAAATGGCTTGATTTAACACGTTTCATAAATTTTGGAGCTTTTGTTGTATCGGACAAGTACCTAACATTTGATATGTTGTTTCTTATGATATGTGGAACCAAATATCTAAACAACTCTTAATCAGAAACAATGTCCTTTAGCTCGGGGGTGGGATGGGAAGGGGTAGGGAATTGTAGAGCTCTTGGGGCTGGTTGGCAGGGAGTGGGGAGATGTGAGAGATGGGGAGCTTAAACTACAATAGATAGAGGATTAGGGTTGTTGGGTAACCGAAGGGTGGAGGTTGGCGGGAGGGGGAGGGATGCAGGAGAGGGGAGAGGAGGGAAAGCAAGGATGGAGGTGTTGCTTTTAGAGAGAGAGAGGGGCGGGAAAGCAGCGACCGGGGGGAGAGGTGGTGTTGCAGCGGGAGAGGGGCAGGGAAAGCAGTGGTAAGGGGTGTTGCAGTAGGAGAAGGAGGGGAAGGGGGAGGGGGAGGCGGAGGCAAAGACTCTGAAATTATCGTGTGTTTGTGTATTCCTATGTTTGATTAAAAAATGATCAATTTGAAACTGATCCCATTCGATTTAGGCCGATTCCAATCCAAATCTCGATTCCTCTCTATAAAACCTTGATGGTAATCCTTTTGGTCATTGTAATTCGCCAATCAAATTAACCTTATCCAAACTAAATGGGCTCAACTATATGAATCATTGCCCTCCAATCAGCTATATATATCCGAGGTCATACTTGATACAAGGTCATTCTCTGTCTCGGGAATGCACCCCTACGCCCAGACACAGGGTGTGGAAAATAACCACATGCCCCTCCTGATTGATGCCTGTATGCATATTCTCATTGGATTGGGCATTGGCCGGTGTAGGAGCTTCATTCCCGGACAAAGTTCAATTTCCCAAAAACTAATATCGTGCTTTCCAGTTCATAAAAAAATTAGGGAAATTAATTGGACACCCCTTGTACTATAGCCCGATTGCTTGACACCCCCAACATTTGAAACTATTACTTGAAGCCCCATGAAACCTAACTGTGTTAGTCTGTTGTAAGTGGTTGAATGGAACCCTTATGAGTTATTCAACTGAAACTTGTGAAGTTTAAAATGACCAACTTAACTTCTAAAGGTTTTAACCTAAAAAAACCCAAATCGATTCAATCCATCACCGGCAAAGGTAAAGGTGAAGAAGACGACTAAAATTTTTGGCAAGGTTTCACCGCTACAACTCCCCAACGAAGCTACGTCTCTAAATGGAAAATTTAGAAAGCCAAGACCAAGCTCCTGGCAAAGCTACCAACAACCATGGAAGCAAAATTAGAGCCAGCCATAGAGAAAAGCCTGTCCGAAATAAATCAACCTTTGATCCTAGTTTCATAAACTTCATTTTGGCAAAGGAACGATCTGGTGCAGCTTCTCCTCTGAGATAACCAAAACATCCTTTCTCAGCTCTTAAGTTAACTAAACAGAGGGTCCCTCACCCTATTGCCACTGCAAATCTCCTCTCCCACGACAAAAATACCCAAGAATGAAAGGGGGAAAAATAGAGACCCGGAACCAGAAACTAAGAAAATAAA
Organism: Telopea speciosissima; assembly: GCF_018873765.1. Taxonomy (NCBI): domain Eukaryota; kingdom Viridiplantae; phylum Streptophyta; class Magnoliopsida; order Proteales; family Proteaceae; genus Telopea; species Telopea speciosissima. The sequence continues at coordinate 62,906,158 of NC_057916.1, read as the reverse complement.
AGAGAAAATTACTTGGACATCCCCTGTACTATAACCATTTTGCTTACGATTACCAACGTTTGAAACAATTACTTGACACCCCCGAAACCTGACGGTGTTAGTCTGCTGTTAGAGTTTAAATGGAAATATCTATTTTACCTTTAGGATAAATTACACCTCAGGTACCCCAATATTTATAAAAAGGTCATTTTAGGTGCCCAACTACTTCAACCACACCATCACCTCCACCTCTCCAACTACTTCCGCCATCGCCATTGACTCAAGCCCCTCAACCCCTGGATTACGCTCGGTGCCGGACTTGGTGAACTTCCTTGATGTTGGTGAAGACGAAACGACCACCGGAAAGCTGGATTGGATGGGACAATTCCACCAGAGATCAGCGATGGTGCAGCTTCTAGTGAAAGTTCTGAGAAGCCCACTTGTCCGTTTCTGGTGGTGGGATAACCCTAATGGCTAGTTTCTTTCCTTCGTTACAGGCCTTGAGAGAGCCATTGTTGAAGTTGTAAGAGAAGTAGAAGAAACCAGACCGATTTGGCCTCCACTGACCACCAATAATAAAAAATAAACATACAAAATTGCATTAAAGAAACGAAACGAACAGGAAAATAAACAATTTCAGCATAGATATTTTGCTACTTTATGCCATGAAAGAGGTGGAATTGGGTCTGCTGAGAAGTGTGGTTTGAGTGAAATTGCAGAGACTGAAAGCTTTTTGGTCGTGAAAAATATCGCCCCATCCCGCGTTGCCCACCCACCATGCCCTGCTGGAAACAGAATCCATCAAATCATCAAATTGGATTGAAATCGTGAGTTCTTGTGATTTTTTATTCTCTGATTCATTAAATAGAGAGAAATTTCGAATCCAATCAGTGTTATTAATAAGTCCTTGACACTTGTCTACACCATCTCCATCCATTATTGGGGCTTTTTGGATTCCCACTCCTATTTTTGTAGGGTTTCGAAGAACTCTTACAGACATTTGGTTCTCGTTTGGTGACCTGTTGTGTCGATTTTGGGGATTTTGCTTGCTTGTTGAAGATGGCTATGGCTAGGGGTGTAAATGAATAGTCGGAATCCGTTTCCGTATCCGTGTCTGTATTCGTTTAGCACTATTCGAATCCGTCCGAAAGCTAAATGGATGCGGATATGGATAGACTATAGCTATCCGAAAAGCTATATTTACATGTAAACGGATAAAATATTCGATCCGTATTCGTGTCCGTATCTGTTTAGCACTATCTGAATCCGTCCGATAGCTAATCGGATGCGGATGCGGATATAGCACTATCCGATCATCTTCGTCATGGACTCAGAGTGGTTTCCTGAATAATAGAAAGGCTAAGAAGATAATGAGCCCGCTTGATAACCTTACGAGAAATAGTTTTTGGTATTTTTCCATTTCGAGAAACGGAAAAACACCCAAAAATCGCTTGATAACGAAGTGTTTTTTGTGAGTGTTTTTTGAAACATAAATCAAAATTTATGCTCCCTGGAAGGCTTTTAACACAACATGTTGGACATGTTCTGTCGTTCTGTGCTGAAAATTAAAAGTTGTGCCCGATAAACTGCTCATGCCTCTATCCTCTCTCTCACCTCTCAAAGTCTCTAACCTCTCTCTCACCTCTCACGACTTTAGCTATTGAAACCTTGTACAACCTGCAACTCATCTTGGAGGTAAGATCGACCTCGTACTCTATCCCTTTCTTTCTCTCACTCTTTCTCTTCCTCTCCCTCACTTTCTATCGCTCGCTCTCTGTGCGCGATTTGGTTCACAGAAACCCTAAGAACCACGGTTTCTATGTTCATCCATTGGAGTGAACTGAAAGCTATGGTTATTAGGGTTTCCCACTTGAGAACCTTCGCAGGGAAGTAGGAACCCAAGAAACCTTCATCGTTGCTATAAACTTCAACAAAATCACCGGTTCGATATGTTTTCGCCATTACTAGAAACGAGAAGACCTCCCTCACTGAAAGCCCAATCAAAGATAAATTTCAGGGTAGGCATCCGAATGGACTACCCTCTTAAGTACAAAGTACTCATTCACCCAAAAGATCAAGCCAGAAATAAAGCCAAGCCACTGAAATCATAGCTGGTGGTAGAACAGAGATCAGATTTGATTTCAGTTTGATGTATGACAGCAGGGTTGGATTTAGGCTGTAAGAAACAAGGGCTAGGGTCGCACAAGAGAATCGATTCAGACCCTAGAGTTTGGGATGGAAAGATGAATAATTGAGAAGGATCTGTGTCTCTCTTGTGGAACCAGATCAAGCTGGGACTGAACAGAACAAAAGAGGGATGCATGGGTCAATAAAAAATAAAAAAGGGAAGAAATTGAAAGGAGGAAGGGAATCGTACCAAGAGAAGAAGAGAAGAAATACAAATCGGCCAAGTCAGCGACTCGCCAAGCAAATACACACAGAAGGTATGATCCATTGATAAAAGATTTAAAAGCAGGTTGCAATTGCAGACAAGACCCATAACCAAGAGAAGAAGAAGAAGAAGAAGAAGAGGAAAAAGTGAAGAAAGAAAAACGTTTTCTAGAATAGGTTTACCAAGCGGGTCAAAAACGGTTTCTCAGCACAGAAAAGAAAAAAATATGTTCTGCTGTTTCTCAACACATAACCAGAACAGAAACTGCAGTAAGGTTATCAAGCGGGCACAATGTTTCTTGTGTTGCTTCTTCTGCTAGATTAACGGATGAATACAAAACACTTAGGGAGAGATGAAGGCAGTAGACCAGATCCCAAAACTCAGGTATTAAAATGATATCTCTTGATTTGAAATTTGTTTAAAAACAGAGAGAATTTTTTGAAATCGATTAGGGTTTCTGAAATAGGTGATTTGTAGGAAGAAGAAGAATGAGGAAGAGGATAAAAGGGTCACTTCACAACCCTTTAAGGGTAGTTTAGGCATTACAAAAAAATTAACTGATGACATCATCACTAAACTAACGGACAGGACCTACTTGAAAGAAATGGTAAACTGCAGGGGGTGTTCAAGTAATTGTTTAAAACGTTGGAGAATTTAAGCAAAATGGCTATAGTACAGGGGGTGTCCAAGTAATTTACTCAAAATAAAATATACGAAAAGAGGAATAAAGGCCAAAAAAAAAAAAAAAAAAAATTACTAACCAAACTTCCAAAAATAAAAAAACAGAGAGATCGTGCATGCTGTCAATCGTGCATGGGTCAGGCGAATATGGCGGAGGATGGTCGAAGGATTTAACCCAATGAAAAGTGGTTGTGTTATTGTTCTATCCGGTAATTTTAACGTTCATATTAGCTTCAACTCTGGCGAAAGAATGGGGTGGGATAGAGTTGGAGTGGTAGGAGGAGAGAGATCATCGTGAGAAGCGAGGGAGGTCACCATTGGAGAAATTGGGAATCTCAGGTCCATTACGAGCCCCAACCTCGAGATGGATCACATGTTTAGTAACCCCAAATCGAATCGACCAAACATAGACAGCAAGCACAACCTTTCTGTCTTCATCTAGGTTGCTTACTGACTGACTACCACTTATAGATTTAACTATTTAGGCTAAAAGGTCGCAGTACGTGGATAAAATTAGTTTTGCAGTACGTTGGTTAAATTCAACCATTGATTTATTCAATTAAATCTTAGTCGTTGAATATTTTTCTCTCAATTAACTGAGACTGTCTGTTGCCGTTTTTATCTACCGGCGCAATCTCCCAATTGAAACTCCATCCTTCACCGGCTTCTTCTCCACTACAGTGCAACCAATATCTCTGTTTGACCATTTTTTTTTTCTTTTGCGACTGCCCCTTCCACCGGTGCAACCTCCTTGCTTCAATAGGGCCAGCTTTCTCTTTCTCAAGAGGTGGTAAGGATAATAAAACCCTTCAGATTCTATTTCGGAGATGAACTCCATTGGGGAAGCCATGGTTGATCACCTTGAAGAAGAGCCTTGAAGTTGAGGATCTTGGCATCTGGTTTTGAGAACATGAATTCCGGACACAAACAAAAGTGGTGGGTTTGGAGATATTAGAGGGATGTTTTGGGGATTTGGGGGAGGGTTAAGGTTGGGTTTGGTTTCCTGATGAGCAAAACCTCCGATGAATGTGGGAATTGGAGAGTGGAACTCCTCACAGATCTTTGGATCGTCGGAGAAGAAAGAGGTGAGATAGAAGGTGAGGTTAGAATGATAGACGGTTGAGGAGATGAGTGTGGTTTTGTAAAGTAAGAGTACAAGGGTAAAATTACATTAGTGAAGTGTTTAAGTGAAAGGGTAAAAAAGTCAATTCACTATCCTTAAAGGGTAGTTTGGATATTTAGACTTTTTCTAACCCATGACGTCATCATTAAATGGTGACTGACTAACGAATTTGACCTAGTTGTAAGAAATCTTAAAATGTAAGGGGCTTCAAGTAATAGTTTCAAAGTTTTGGGGTGTACAAATAATTTACCCAAAATTTTAAAAACCCATATGCGGGTCAGGTTGACGTAACTCTATATGCAGGCCACGGTTACGAACGAGGTTCATGTGATTCATGTGAGGTAAGCAACTAAACACTTTATTGAAAGCATAACCGGAGAAATATAGTATTTCCAAAGGGAATCTTTTTATCTACACGTGGATCAAAATCAACTGTACACGTGTTCTATGAACACCCTTTTCCTCTTTTTGGGGTAAAAGTTCCCTCAACACCCGGCATGTCCTAGACATGTAATTTGGGCCCGTGCAACTATTTTGGTCTTTTTATACTGTTATTTATAACAGTGATGTACGGTCAGATTCATTTTTAATTAGCATAATTAAGACAGAATCTTGAGTATATTGCTTGAGATCCCCGTGGTTAATTGTAATATTTTCTATTAAAAAGTGAAATGAAGCAAAATATATAAGGAGGAAAGCAGTTACATCGATTACTGTCACGTGACATGTAAATCTTTTTTGGGTTTTTTACAATTACCATCCTAAAATCTTTACTATCTACCATTACCCCCCAAAAACTTTCAAACAACTGTTACCCCCTCCGATGCATATTAACCACTAATCGACCCCCACCGTTACATTTCGTAATGAAGGGGTTAGTCGTGACAAGTGTGCCGTTGTCACGAATTTTCTAGGACCAAAATGCCTTTTTGGGGTGGTAATTGTAAAAAAAAAAAAACACATCACCGTCCTCCTCCTCCTCCTCCTCCTTCTCCTTCTTCTTCTTCCTCCTCTGCAACCCATCACCGTCCTTTACTGATAACTTCCATGGCTTCTTTGAAGCGACCAGCTCGACCAAAAAGGTCTATCACACATCCATAGTGCTCAATTTAAGGCTCAATTCCATAATCCCGAGTCATGGAAATAAAATAATTACAACCTTCCTCCACCAATCCACCATGAGTACAACCATTCAACAAACCAACAAAGGTGATACCGTCTGGATGAACTACACCTCCACAACCAATCATCTCCTCAAACACAGCAATTGCACTTTCACTTTGCCCATGGAGTGCAAGGGAATTGATCATGGAATTCCAAGAAGTCAAGCTTCTGTCTGATGTCTCATTAAAAACCCTTCTTGCTTCCTTTAAACTCCCACATTTACCATACATATCCACAAGACCATTTGAGACAAAGGAATTGGGGCCAAGGTGGTTCCTATAGATGTATCCATGAATCCATTTACCTAGTGAAGCATGCCCAAATGATCACAAGCCGACAAGGCGCACACAACAAGATAACTCGATTTGGCCTCTCGTCGACTGCGAGAACGATCATTCTTCTTAAGAGCGAGATTGCCTCTGTAAGCAGACCATTAGTGCACTGGCTATAACAACATTCCAAGATGGAACATCTCTCTCGGGCATATCTTGAAAAGCAAAATAGTGTTTCCAATCTGTCCAAGCCGTGCGTCTGGAAATCATAGCCGTCAAGACACGACATTTCGTTCACTCATTTCGTCGAACAACTCCGCGGCTCCAAGGTCCAAGCATAACCTTGAATAAGAATCAAGCGAGCAGTTTGCACAATTGGTACCCACCAAAACCCGATCTCAAAATCGGGCATGTATTGATTTAGTCCCCTGTGTTTCGAGAGATCCCGAAGAAGATTTTAAGACTTGGGGATAGATGAAATGATTGGGCTTAGAACGACCACGAAGGATCATAGTTCGGTACAAGAGAAGTGCCGACTGTGATTGGGCTTGAAGCGTAGGCCGTAATCATGGCCGTGTAGAGGTAGACATTGGGGGAATGAAGGTGATCGAAGATGAAACGAGCATAGTCGAGGTCGGCAATGGTGACAACGACAGGCGAACAAGCTTGAAAGCATAAAGCGGAGTCGGCCATGGCCAAGGGTTAGAAGGAAGGCCTGGAGCGCTTGAGATGATTGAGATGAGTGCATTTGTCCAACACATACAAAGTGGTTATGAATCACCAAGATTATAGAAGAAAGAATCCCTCGCGAAGAGCATCACTTTGAAAGGACGGTGATGGGTTGCGGAGGAGGAGGAAGAAGGAGAAGAAGGAGGAGGAGACGGACGGTGATGGGTTTTTTTTTTTTTTTACAATTACCACCCCAAAAGGGTATTTTGGTCTTAGAAAATTAGTGACAACGGCACATCTGTCACGACTAACCCCCACCGTTACGAAATGTAACGGTGGGGGGTCAGTTAGTGGTTAGTATGCATCAGAGGGGGGTAACAGTTGTTTGAAAGTTTTTAGGGGGATAATAGTAGATAGTAAAGATTTTGGGGTGGTAATCGTAAAAAACCCATCTTTTTTTTGGGTAAACCCATGGCATGTAAATCTGACCATGGTGTAATTTTTTTTCACAAATTGGATATTCATTTCAAATTCAAAATCTTTCTTTGGAGGGTTTTTTCATGATAGAATTCTTGTCCGGAAATCCTAGCTAGATGGATTGATCTGAATATACGTTGTTCTTTTTGTAATTTAAACTTGAAATCTATTTGGCACATCCTCTTCTCTTTGTGATTTTATTATAGGGATTTGGGTAGCAGGACCGTTAGGATTAAACACTGAAAGCCTCTCATTTGTTTCAGTCAAACATTTTCTCCTTGGTCTCTTTGAGTCCTTGTCATCCGATAAATTTACTCGCAGATGGATTATTAGTGTGATTCCAACCACTTCCTACTTTATCGAAGAATCCGAAATAGATCTTAGACACTGTCAATTGATGGATTTCTGATTTGAACTTATTCATGGAGAAAGGATTAGATTACATAATCGAACAATGTGGTATGATTTTACCTCTTGCTTACCATTTCATATTCCATATCTAATTGATCCTATTTTAATTTGTGCAGGATATACTATTAGATATCTGAACAAATCAAGATGAGTACGTTTTTGGTATTTTGGTAGAAAATAGTTTTATTTTGGTTCGACAATATTTTAACAAACAATATTATTGAGGCAGAAGTTCGGGGCCTCTTCAAAGATTTAAGAACTGTACATAAGTTAGATGGGACTAACTTTCAAGTTTGGAATATTTCTCAAGACTTGTAGGACATGATCAAGGAGCCTAGTAAAGCAGCATGGCATTGGAATTCTACATATATTTTTTTCTCTCAACTTGAATTGCTTTCTCAAGCTGTTATTTTTTGTAATGACGGGGATACTCGGGTTTGTAATTTGTTTAGTTTACTAGCCCAAAGGGCATGTGGGCTCTAGGTAGGATGTTCTTTTTCTCATGTTGTAAACAATGTTATTTCTTATCTTAATTAATGCTTCTTTTTTTTTTCATAAAAAAAAAAATCTTTGCCATGAGAAGAGGACAGCTCTTACTCAATTGTTTTAAGGAAAAAATAATGTTACCTAATCGTGTGGCTCTGTTTTCAAAGACTCCTGAAATAGGAGTGCATAAAAGTACCACCCTACTTTTGAAATAAAAAATTGCATTTACATCGATGCCTTATGTGCACTCTTATTGGTCCCTATGCTGGTGCAGGTGCTATACGATCAGACAATGATCTCTTACCCTTGTTATATTACCAAAAAGTAAAAAAAAAAACTCAATAGTTTTGCAAGTTATATATTAACAATTTAAATAATTTTAGATCATTGAATGGATAGAAAAAAAATCTGCAATATATAATGAACCATTAATGAGAGACTTGTTAGGAAATAACAACAGAGCAGAATGGTGATTTGCAAAAGAAGAAGAGAAAGAGAAAACACATACACACATAACAACTATATATAGTTACAAGAGTGGAAAAACCCCTAACCCACAAAAGTACAAAATTGCCCCCAAAAGCCCATCCAATCTGGTCCGGGTTCTGATCCAACATAGGACAAATAATATATCAGATCGAAGATCTCGACGAACTCTTCAGGGGTCAGTGCTTTTGGCATCAAAATATGTACTTTTTGATCGTTTACACGCGTTTCGAATGTGAAACAACATGCCAAAGAATCACAGTACTGTCTACATTAAAACTGAGATCAGGCTTCACCAATAACAAGACTAGCCTCAAGTTTCTTGTTTTGCCATGATTTTTTTTTCCCATCTAGTCTTTTTTCAAATGGAGAAAGTTTTTCTTCATTGTGGGTGAAAAGGAACCAATAGCTGAGTTCTTATAATTATTCTCCTCTTTTTGGCCCCAGGTTCTCTACACCAATAGTGAAGAGGGAATATCTCATCCATTCCATCTAATCCTTTTATTGAATTGGAGAAGGGTATTCACACCATGAACAATAGGGGTAGGAGCAGGGTTTTAAAACCCATAATTGTTGACGAAAGAGGTTAGTGTCGATTTTGATTCAATTTGGATATGAATCGGCTTGAATCAATTTGAAATCGACAAATCAAAGGAATATTCTAACGATTTTGGTGTTTTTATCTAGGAATTGACTCCTATCTACCCAAAAAAAAAATCTAGGAATTGACTCAATCGACTTGTCAAAAATCAAAATCAGTGACTGTCGATTTCAATCAGAATCCACAATTTCCAATCTCATTTACCAATTCTTGAAACCCTAAGTAACAGTTAATGATGAACCGGAGTCAAATTATAGTATCACATCACCATTGGTTAAAAGAATCTATTCATAAAGGGTGAATGAAAACTTAATCCTCCCTTATACCATGAATGTCTAAAGTGTTCGTAGCATTGTTTTCTATTCAAGTATCACCACCAATGAATGGAAAGATTCTTTCATAAAAAAAAAAAAATTGAATGGAGAGATCCTCTTTCCACTGTAGATGAAGAAATACTTGATGCTTTTGGATTAATTTCTACATAAATTGTTTCTTTGACAATGACAATTTATATTACCAAAAAAATAAAAGAAAGATCGACAATTTATTATCTTTTTTTTCTTAATTTCAAGATGCAATTTTTTGTTTGGGTGGGGGAGGGGGGTGTTGGGGGAGGCATAAATGAAAGGCATTACCTATAAAAAACAAAAAAAAGAAAGGCATTAAGGCACTTCAATGGAATTTCTAAAGAGAAGTAACAATAAAAAAATTGGAGTTGAATGACTGTTGCCTTATTTTCTTTTAATTGTATTATCAAAATTGGCATGGCATCTTCTAGAAAGCATGGGAACTGCTAATTTGAATTGGGAAAAAATTAGGATAAAAATGTTCTCGGTGCCAAGGTTGCTCCCAGACACATGGGGTGGGCGAGATAACTACCCCACCCCCTTGAATGGTGGAAATGCGATCACCATGTATTTGGGTTTAGCCTGCGTTGCTACGGCACTGAGAACATCAACCCAAAAAAAAAAGTTAAGAGCAATTTGATGACAATGGTTAGCCCAATACCTATTGGTTATACAAAAATCGTCAATAGATGGAGGGTACCAACCATTGTGATGGATTAAACTTAATTTTGATGATGCTCTCTCATTTCAAATAAACTTAGTTGATGAAGGTCCTTTGAGGTTATTAATCATTTACTAGCAAGTATTGAGGTAATTATTATGGGTGAATCTTGTTGTCACCAAAATAGTGAAGTGAGAAGTAGTAGTTTTTTTTTTTGGTATTCTTTGTTTTGTTTCAAAAAGTTTAATGTAGTAGTAAAATAGGTTTTTTTAAAACAATTTGAAAGTGACTTCTTGTTATGTAGTTATTAAAAACAGTAAACTTTTTTGAATAAACATATGAAAATGACAAGATTTGCCCTTGTTGGAAAAAAATGTATTATAGTAAAAGGGTAAAAAAAAAGAGTAGAGTTTCGATTTTTTTCCACCAACCTTGATTACAATAAGATTTTTTCTATTATTATATTATTAATAGATATAATCATGCTTAATGTCCTTGTAATGGCCTTAGAAGTAATCAAAGTTTTGTTGAAGAAATCTCCAAATTTAGAAAAAATGATACTTCATATACATAATCCACAAACTAGATAAATAACAACAAATCCATAGATGATCATTGTGAACAATAAAGTTAGCAGAATAAAATTAAAAAAGACCAATGGAATGGGTAAATAACTATGTATTCTCACCATTGAGATGGATTGGTGGTAATCATGTTGGTATGCTAAGGGGGAAGCCAGGGAGATTTTCTTAGAAGCACTTTAGTTATGTAGCATTGTCTATATATCTCATTATAAAAGGATAATTTATTAATGAAATATTTTAAAAACACTATTGATACAAAGGAAGCTAGTGTAATTTTTTTCCAACGGCTCGAAGAATTTTTTTTCACCTCATCCTCAAAATTTCTTATAAGGACAATGTAAGAAGAATCGGCACACTACAACCAATGAGGGGTTGAAAAATGATATCATTTATATGGACCCGCATTGTTATAATAAAAGAGAAATGTCAATGTGGATCCCATTATTTATTAAATGAGGAGAGTATAAAAGAATCGATACAAGACAATATAGCAATCTTTTTCCAAAAATTAAACCCTAATAGCCTTAGCTTTCCCCACCTTAAAAAATATATGTGCAAGTTATTGCAATTTGAAGGAAAAATTGAAACAAAAAATCTAATCCCTATGGACATGAGTCCATTGAATGTGGAGTGTCTATTATGACATCAAAAGGATGATTAACTATACTCTCAAAGAGTGAACTATGGCTTAGTTTGTAGATTAATGTAGGTGGGTCATTATGATATGAAATTACTCTACTCTTTCTATGCTTTTGGAGTTGGAGCTTTAATAATTGATCACAGTTTCATGCTCCCACAAGGCACAGCAAAAAGTGAAAGCTGTGTGCATAGTGGAGTATCATAGCATGGAGAGGAAGGTATTATGGTGGCACAATTGGGGGATTTGGGAATTAATTAAGGCAACTAATTAAAGAAAGAGATTGAAATGTCCAAAAGAGCATTAACATGTGAGTCCGGATCCTCTGTTCCACCACTCGTGTCCCACTATATGCCATTCATGATTAAATAAGAGAAATAATAATTGCATGATTTTGATATGATAATCTCCATATTTTATATATTTCATCGGAACCCCCAAAAGTAGGATATTTTAGTTAGTGGGAGTCCTTTTCAGCTAACATTAATTTTTAGTTTCAAAGCATGAGGACCCCATGAAAGGTATGCTTTGTTAGCTTTAATCATGTTGTTGCTTCGACTTTTGGCTACAGTTTCATTTATGTTGGAAATAAGATCTTGATCCCATGTAGTTCAAATTTCCTTTATGTAGGGAAAGGATAGGATAGAAGGGTTTGGATGGTGTTGAGAGAGTATTGTTCAAGGTAGGGGTGTCAATCGGTCAGGCCTGGCCAGTTTCAGTCAGGTTTAAGTAATCGGGTCTCATTTGCTAGGTATGGTCCCGTTTATAAATGGTCGGTTGGATATCGATCTTTAATTGGACTACTACTAATCGATCTGATCGGGCCTTAAATGGGCTAATGACTCATTTATCGCTATACGGGTCATAATTGGATCATAAATGGGCTTTAAACATGTCGGGCTGAGCGAAATGGCCTATAAATGAACCATAAACAGGCTGTAAACATGCCGGACTGGGTTGGGTTATTAGTCGGTCAATCTTAGTCGGGTGACCGTCTGGCTGGACCCTTGCATTGGGAATGATCGATTGTTATTCAGTCCGAGCCTAACCCCGACACGTATACTAAACAGGCTGGGCCGGTCTTGGGTTTTCCCGATCGGGCTTACTGGTGCGGGCCCGAAATTGATACACCTAGCTCAAGCGATGGGGGGCATTATTGACTTCGTCCTATTGGGGCGTCAGACATTGATGACTTTAGAATGGTGATTGACCTTCATTGTACAACAAAGAAAAACTTCCCCTAAATCGAAATGTCAATTCCTACAACTTATTTTGCAACTTGTCATAAAGGCTATAAGTGAAAGGCCCTACAACTTACTCTACAACTGGTCAAAAAGGCTATTAGAGAAGTGCCTCTTCCTCAAACTAATAAAGAAATAAGGGATTTCCCAAGGACAATTCAAACACCAGCATATTTATCTCTCGAGTTTTGACTGACTGATATTTTATTGTCGTCAAATTTTTTTCTTTTAATAAGTGAAATAATAGAAAATCAATAAAACCTTTTTTTTTTGGGGGAAAGAACATCTAGTGAGGATAATAGATAACATTCCTACCGTCTACCACAAAGGGGGTAGTTAAGCAAGGATTAGAATTGGACCAAACAATCCTCTCCATAATAGATCGAGCTCTCCTGGCAAGGGTATTTGCAACCACATTTGCAGTCCTTGAAATAAAATAAAATTGACAGTCCTCTAAGGCTCTCTTTGATATCATTTGTATTTTTTATTTTTATCTATTTAACAAAAATCATTTGTGAAAATCATTTTTGATCAAAACATAAAATACGTTTGGTAAACAATAGACGTAATAGTTTTCCAAGAAAAATCATAAACGACTATCAACTTGTTTTTGGTTTTTGTATTTTTTCAATCCTTTTTAAATAAAAACAGACTCCATAAACGATACCAAACACAACCAAAAATAAAAAATAAAAAGCATACCAAAGATGCCCTAAGTATGATGCAAGGTACAGAACATCATCAATTATAGGGCGAATCAACAAAGCAGAATTCTGACCTTTGTTCCTCAAAGCTGTGATCACATCCTGATTATCACTCTCGACTATCAGACGCAGCGCTCCTTCAGAGATAGCCTCCAATATGCCTTGTTGGATTGTTGTTGCTTCACCAACCGCTACCTCCGAAAACTAAACTGGATCTGAAATTGCTATCAGGCAACATCCAAAGGAATTCCACAGGATAAAGTCAATCCCACTCTTGCCAGATAAGAAGTGTCACAGCTGAGTTTGGAGTAATCTGAGGGTGGAGGTGACCGAATCTGGACAACCGGAGGTCTTGGCAGGTGTGCACTTGACGACGGGCTTCTGCGTGCCTCAAGGAACTCACAACAAGTCCTCTCTACTGCAACAACGATCTCCTCCAGTCTCCACACCTTCCTCTTGAATAGCAGATCATTGCATGCCAGCCAAAGGTACCACAAGGTGAAGGTGCATAGAGATTTAACATCCTTCCCAGCTCGACCACCTTGTACAGCCAATTGCTCCCTCCAAATGAAACTTATTTTTATAGTATAAGCTACAAGTCTTTCAAATAAAATTTTTTAAAATTACTAATTTGTGTAAATCTTTGCTTCTACTTTCGATTCTGATTGATTCCAATTGCTTTTAATATTATTGAAGTTTGAAATTGATGGAAACCAACCCCATGTCCAATTTCAAATTATTTTAACCTTGGATTGGAGTTAACCTTTTGAGTGCAGGAAAAAGCCGTCAACATACAAGTGTGTGTGTGTTTTTTTAATGGAAAAGAAAGATTACACATGGATGATGTTATGACCTTCCTTATCGTTACACCAGATAAAGTCAATACTAGTGAAGTTATCAGTTTCTTCAGCTAACTCAAAAAAACTATTTATAAGGTTCCAAGGAAGAGTAAAAAGGTTCCTATGATTAAAAAAGTCATGGAGATCTTTGTTGCAAAACCAAATTTGCTTTATACGTATATTTTCTTTGCTGGCTCTTTTCCATCCTTGAAGTATCCCAAAAAGCTCTGTTTCCTTTATATCCTGAGTTGGGAGGCTACTTGCATCTATTAGCAAACTTTGACCATCTATCAAAATGTTAAAAATCCACTATGCCAAAACTGAGATGTATAGAAAGAAAGTGCAAGTGGGGCTGGATGATCTCAAGTGATTCATTAGAATCGAAGATGAGAACAGGGCTAGGAATAACTTGGAAATGATTAAACAACAACAGTCAGCTGATAACATGGTTATACATCCTCAAATATTTTTTTAAGAAATCCAAGCCACCTAATAGTGAACTATAGCAGTTGGAGGCCAAAAAGGCTACTTTAAAAAAGAAGGACAAGTGCCACAACTATGATAAGTGGGTTCACTATGCATTTGAGTGTAGACACCCTAAAAAGAAAGATTCTGACACACCAAAGAAGGAAGTTCACATGATGGTGGATAAGAGTGAGCCTACAAATTTTGTTGCCATGGTTGGAAAGGGTGAGGTCAGAACCATCTCCCCACCACCGTTACCCCACCACCACTGCCCCACGCCTATACACTTTGGATCCCCGATACAGGTGCCACTCATCACGCAATCCCTGATCTCCAATCCTTCTCTACTTATGATCCATACGTAGGTACCAACTAGCTTCATGTTGGCAATGGTAATGGTCTACCCATCTCAAACACTGGTTCTATGTCTCTTTCCTCTCCTACTCGTTCTTTTTTGCTATCTAATGTTCTTCATGTACCCTCCCTTACTAACTCTTTACTTTATGTTCAGCAATTTTGCCGTGATAACCATGTTTATTTTGAATTTCACTCCTTTTTCTTGTGACGGATCCGGTCACCAAGGCGACTCTCTTTTCAGGCCTCAGTAAAGATGGTTTATATACCATGTCCACTGCCTCTCTTCCTTCTGCATACTTGACATCTGCTTCTTCCTATGATCGTTGGCACCATCGTTTGGGACACCCACATGATTGTGTTCTTCGACTCATCATTCCGAATCAGCGTCTTCCACAGACTCCTCATCTTTGTTCTGCTTGTCAAATGGGCAAGACCCATCGTTTATCTTTACCTGCAACTGATTCCTGTAGTGATTTTCTATTAGATTTAATTTTCAATGATGTATGGGGACCTCACCCAACTGCCTCTTCTGAAGACCATTGTTATTTTTTGATATTTGTTGACGATTTTAGCAGGTTCATTAGGTTTTACCCTTTAAAATTAAAATCTGATGTGTTCTCTATTTTCCTTAAATTTAAAACCTTGGTGGAAAAGCAATTTTTGCGTCCCATCAAGGCTATTCAAACTGATTGGGGCGGTGAATTCCGTTCCTTCTCTTCCTCTTTTGTCACCCATGGCATCCAACACCATGTATCTTGCCCGCACACTCATGAACAACAGGGCTCCGTTGAACGCCGCCACCGGCATATTGCCGAAACCGACCTCACTCTCCGCTCTCATGGATCTGTTCCGCCTATTTATTGGGATTATGCTTTTGAGACTACGGTTTACTTAATCAATCGCATGCCCTCCCTTGTCACTGGGAATATCTCTCCCTATCAACTTGTGACACAACGAGTTCCCAACTACTCTTTCCTCTGTGTCTTTGATTGCCTTTGTTTTCCATGGCTAAGGCCTTATCATGCCCATAAGATGGACCCTAGATCTTGTCCATGTGTTTTTCTAGGATACAGTCCATCCCACGTTAGTTACCATTGTATGGATCTCTTCACCCTTCGTATCTACATATCCCGCCATGTCCGTTTTGATGAGAATGTCCTCCCCTTTTCTCAACAACCCTCTCCTCCCTCCTCTCCCGTCCCCACGGCTACCCCCATTCCTTGGGCAATGGCACCCAATATTAGCCCCCCACCGAATCCTACACATCCACCCCCAACCAAAATCTTCTCCCACCCCCCAACTCCTCTTCTCAACTCCCCTAACCCTACCACTCCCCCCATGGCTCCCTTGGAAACCCCACCGAGCCCTCCCATGAAGACCAAGTCTCTCCTTGATCTCTATGCTGATCCCAACTCCCTTACCCATCCTCATGTTCTTCACACCATCTCTACCCCCATTGACCTAACCATTGAGCCCACCTACTTCTCCCAGGAAAATAAGTACCCTCACTGGTGTCAGGCCATGGTTGATGAGTTTAATGCTTTGCTACGAAATGGTACTTGGTCACTTGTGCCCTATCACGCATCTATGAATTTAATTGGCTGTAAATGGGTATATAGAGTCAAACGCAAGGCCGATGGCTCAATTGAGCGACATAAAGCCCATCTTGTTGCAAAGGGCTTCCATCAACAACCTGGGTTAGACTATATTGAAACTTTTATCCCTGTCATTATACCTACCACCATTCGCACCGTTCTATCACTGGCGGTTTTCAAT
Organism: Telopea speciosissima; assembly: GCF_018873765.1. Taxonomy (NCBI): domain Eukaryota; kingdom Viridiplantae; phylum Streptophyta; class Magnoliopsida; order Proteales; family Proteaceae; genus Telopea; species Telopea speciosissima. Next base: position 62,889,806 of record NC_057916.1, on the reverse strand, counting down.
GGGTGGTTGGTCTGTCAGTTGGACGTTTAGAATGCTTTCTTGCATGGTGTACTTGATGAAGTGGTTTACATGTCTCAACCACAGGGTTTCACCGATTCAACCCTCCCCAATCATGTTTGTCGACTTCATAAATCTCTTTATGGGCTTAAACAGTCCCCCCGGGCCTGGTTCCAAAGGCTATTTGAGTTCCTCGTTTCCTCTAGTTTTCAGTCCTCCCAAACTGACCCTTCCCTATTTATTTCTGTGCAAAGAGCCATTACAACTTATGTATTAGTTTATGTTGATGACATTTGGTTACAGGTAACTAGGGCACACATGTCACGACTCTTCTCTCCAAGCTGGCCACCGAATTCTCCATCAAAGATCTCGGCTCTCTCGGTTTCTTCCTTGGTGCTAAGACTATATATCAACCTGGTGTTGTTCTCTTATCATAGTCCCGATATATATCTGATCTCTTGCAGCGCGCTGGCATGACAGATTGCAAACCTATCTCCACTCCCATGGCCACCATGCCTTCGGCATCTGATATAGGGGGTACTCTCATGACCGACCCCACCCTATATTGGTAAATTGTTGGCGCTCTACAGTATATTACACTCACCCACCCCAATGCCTCTTTTTCTGTCAATCGGGTTTGCCAGTACATGCACGCTCCATCTGAGGATCATTGGACCATGGTCAAGAGCATTTTATGGTATCTCAAGGGCACTCATGATCATGGCCTATTTTTCTCTAAATCCAGCAGTATCCAACTACAGGCATTCTCTGATGCTGACTGGGCTGGTGATAGCTCTGATAGGAAATCGATGGGCGGATATGCTATTTATATGGGTCCGAATTTGATCTCATGGACCTCTAAGAAACAAAAGATTGTGGCCCGGTCCTCAACCGAATCTGAGTACAAAGCAATGGCTGATGCTTGTGCTGAGCTCACCTGGCTCCGTTCATTATTTGGTGAACTTGGGATCCCTGTTACATCGGCTCCCATCCTGTGGTGCGACAACATCAGGGCTACCTATTTATCGGTCAATCCCGTCTTCCATGCTCGCACAAAGCACGTGGAGATTGATTTTCACTTTGTTCGTGACAAGGTAGCTGCCCATGAACTCCAGGTTCAATTCATCTCGACCACTGATCAATCACCGATGTATTCACTAAGGCTCTTACCACTGCTCGGTTTAACTTTCTTCGTGACAAGTTGTTGATTCGGCTAATCAAATCCCCACCTTGAGGGGGTGTACCAACCGAGAGATACTCTCTCCCCTTTTCCTCTCCCACAACCAAGAGCTGGCCATAAGAAGACTTACCATTCTCTCCATTATCACATGTGGTAATCCCTAGTTTCCTATTGCATACAGATCTCTAAAAATCTCATAAAACCAATTGTGATCTCTTGTATATAAACTCTACTATTGTGTGGAGATAATTAAGGTCAATAATATAATCAAGTTCTATCATCTAATAATGTGTTCATTTAGGCGTTTATTTTTTGTAGGTAGCTAGTAGCTACCTTATAAAAGAATAGAACAATCAGCAATTATCTGTACAAGAGCCGTGGAGAGAGAGAGAGAGAGAGAGGTTTTTTTATTGCCTACCTTATTTAATTCAATTGATTTCTTTTTATTGCCTTAATTTTATGGGAGAGAATCTTGGCATGATTAAATAATTTTTATGGTAAACCAACCGGTTACCTGTACAAGTAAATTTCATTTACAAATTGCTTAATTATTTAATTGAATTGGTTTTGTTTTATTCCCTTAATTATATCAATGGACTTAAATGGTTAGTCCTAATCTAATGGTAAGAAGATCGCCAACGTGGAATATACTCTACCTACAAGACCAAGTAGAGTTCTTTCTCCCTCTTATATATTATCAATATGGGTTGAATCTGCACATCTTAATTTGGTTGGGTCGGTCTACACTGTACAACATCAGATTCTTTCACTTGTAAGAGTATTAATTAATGCAGGATACTCTAGGTTTCTAAGATTGTAGGACTTGACTAGGTGGACAAGTAAGAGACTGAAATCAGAATTCAAAATAGTATTTTATTTCAGCTGGTTGAATCTGAATTAGTTCAACAATTATGTTTGTGTGTTAAAAAGGTTTAATAACCGGATTACAAATGTTAGGAGAGAAGATGGCTAGGATTTCATTAAACACTAGTTAACATCATACATTCTTCTAGGTCAACATATCTAATAAAAAAACTATCCTTTTCTTCAACCTGCTGGATGATCTCTCTCAGGTATCCTATGATATGCTGTGAGCAGCTAAGAAACTGTGAAGCTCCTTCTTCTTCCATCAGTTGCTAGCATACAGAAAACAGCAGCAGTTCTTTTTCAAACTTTCTTTCCCTACCTTTGTTTTTTCCCCTGCAGGGACAGGGGTATTCTAGGAGTGTTCTTATATGTGTCTCTCTTCTTGGTACAGGAAACTCTTCCTAGAGCCATTACTTGATTGAAAATGAGATGCGTTTCTTCCAAAGTCATGGCCAGATCAAATTGCTTGAAGGAAGACATGAACCAGAGTTTCCAGAGCCAAAGGCTTTACTTTTTTGGAAGAACTATGTTTACCTAGGAATGGTGGTGACCCTATTCTTGCCCTTGTATGCAGTGCTCATATCTGGAAAACTTCAAATTAGGAAACATTGTAATCTGATACAGACATGCCATTGAGGCTGGTCTTGTTTGTGTCCATTTCTGGGTTTGTTTTTTTTTTCTTTTTTTGGTAAACAAAATGTACTCTTTTGTTGATTTGAGGAAAAATCCAACCAGTTGTAGATAACATTTCCTTTATTCAGCTTGTCATTTGAAATCTTTTTATTTTTCTCTTCCACACAAGGTTGGAGAAATGTAAAAGAGGCATGTTGAATGTTTGCATTTTGAATCATTAGGCCCGAATTTACAGCTTGGTTTTGCTAATATGGTCATTAATGACTATAAATGTCTACCCACCTATTTATGAATGTCCGACAATATCCCCCAATTGATGTGCAATACCCTCTCCCGACCATCCAAATTGTTAGAATTTAGAGGCTCTCTAATTGCCTATGCACATCAAAGTGTGTGTGTGGGGGGGGGGGTCTCAACGGGGTAGCTATGATGTGTTTTAAAACATTATTTCAAATTCAACAAAATTCTGTTATATATAACAAAAGTTTGAAATGACCGGCGCACCCCTTGGTCCTTTCCGCCTTTTTAGGGGTACGTCGATCATTTTGCATGCAATTGTGTACTTGTTCCTGGGTGCATATACACGCCACGTTGCAGCACCGATCAACGTTCCTTTTTCTGTAAATTATTAAGAAAGAGCCTTAATAAGTGCAAGTTAGCAAAGTGGGTTGGATTACAAATTTTAAAAAAATTTATATTTATTTTACATCAATTTTACAGACAACCAAACAACTTAGCAAAATTAATTTCACTTTACTTCCTTTGCAACCAAACGACTTAAAAGGAAAAATTATTTCCCTTCACTTCACTTCCCTTCCCTTCACTTGCCTTTTCCATTTCCCTTGCAACCAAACAGAGCCCATGTTAATAATTTAAAAGGGAGTTTTGTTTTTAAATCATACATGAAACTTTGTATTTGTTAGATCACATATGCCAGATCCAAATAAACTTGGGTTTGGATTCATACCTGAATGTGTACGGAAATACAACGGAAGAAGGATCAAAAACCAAGCTTATGGTTACGAGCACACGAGCGAATCTCCATGATCACATTAGGCTTCTCCACAGAGAACTACACACCACAAATCCCTGGGAAGAGATAGAATCCCACAGAGAACACAAAACACTGGAGAGAGGGAGAATTTAGTTTCTCAGATAATTTGGTCTTAGGGTTACAGGCTTTCTATTTACAACAAAAACCCTAAGACCCCTGCCCCTATTTAGACTCCCACTGGGAATCGATCTAAGAGGGGGGAAGAGACCCAGCCACTTAAGTGGCTAGTTCTCTCCACGCGTTGGGGGTTGGGTCGGGTCCGACTTGCCCCTTGTGGGTGGCTTGGACCGGGCCTAGCCCGTGTTCGATTTACATCTCCCACTCTTCCACATGGGGCGCATGAGTTTAACTATGTATCAAAGTCTCTCTCAATTGTGTAACTCTTCATACAGGAAATGGGGCATGCGACCTATCGAGATAACACAAGGTAGGAGTACTATATCAAGCTTCCATCTAACGAACATAGTGCATCACTCACAAACAATCTCAAAATACCCCAAACGATTTATTACACCAGATCTAGCACTCTCGATCCCTCACGATGAGTAGTGCTAACCCTTTATATGCAATGTACACATGACTACGTCGATCACAAATACGACAAGTCATCCGGGCAATGAGTCACAAAACAAAGGTGTAATATTAGATGATTTTCCCCGAGTCCCTCATGTCAACCCTTTCCCACTGGACCGCATCATCCATGATCCTAAGGAGAACGTCAAAGTAGCATCATTGGATGTCCTCTTCATGACATTGTCTCAGGTAATAAGGGTACTATGGGATTAATATAATCCATGTGGCTCACACAGTGATAAAACAGGGAACCATTCAGTCACTCTCACAATCGTTCGGTATAAGCACATATAGTATGATATGCATGCTATGGCGTAACTCCCACTAAGGTGGGCATGTCAATGGCAGAAAAATAAACGCCATACACATCTTAGTCTAGTCGCTACTTCAAGAGCCTAACCTAAGTTCCTAGCATAGTCACCCCCATGGTTCCTACCTGGAATCTCACATCCGGCTTTTTACAGGCTACTTAGAAGTGTGGTATCTTCCAAGTTGGACCAAATAAAGTCTCATCTTCGCTCTGACTAAGGCACCGTCAAGCACATATGCTCATCTCGCTTGCTACCCTCAAGCACTAAAGCGTATCATCCGTGTGAGTGGATCGATTCAATGCCTAGTGACATCTTTACAATAATGAATGTATACACACAACATTGCTCAAACAAATATATACGCATTTATAAATGTAAGAGTAATACAAATAAATATCCATCGATAAAAAGTGTTCCGAAAAATACACAGTAAATCAACTTGAGTCCCAAGTTCCTAACGTGAACTAGGAAAACATCTCTGGCAATGGGCTTTGTCAAAGAATCAGCCAACATATTGTCAGTGGGGATATGCTGTTATACAACTTCACCTTATGCGACCATATCTCAAATGTAGTGATACCGTATATCAATGTGCTTGGCTCTACCATAAAACTTGGGGTCCTTCGCAAATGCAAGCGCTGCCGTGTTGCTACAATGTATAAGCACAACGTCGTTTGAGTGAGCAGAAACACTAAGTCTCTGCAAGAACCTTCTAAGCCAAACGGCCTCCTGAACTACTGTCGAACATATGACATACTCCAACTCCATCGTGGATAGGGCGATGCAGGTCTACTTCTTGCTACTCCAAGTAACAGCTCCGCCTCCTAGGACAAATGCATACCCAAAAGTGGATTTTCTCATCTCTATCAGTAGCCCAATCAGCATCACTATAGCCTCTCAGTCTCAAGTCTGAACCACTGAAGGTGAACGAGAGGTCTGTAGTTCCACGTAGGTATCGAAGGATTCTCTTTACTGCCTACCAATGGACTGGTCCTGGGTTGCTTTGGTAACGGCTAACCATACCAATAGCAAAGCACATATTTGGATGCATGCACATCATCGCATACATTAGACCACTTATTACTTCTACATAGGGTATTTTGGATATTTGGTTTCTTTCTTCATCAGTCTTAAGACACTGGTCTAGGCTCAAAGTGCATGCCTTGTCCATTAGAGTGTCAATGGATTTCGAGTTGTTCATATGGAATCGCTCTAGGACTTTCTTTATGTAAGTCTCTTGAGACAAACTAAGATGTCTCCTAGTGTGGTCCCTCACAATCTTCATGCCCAACACAAAGTTGGCCTCACCCATGTCCTTCATCTCAAAAGTAGATGACAACGACTCTTTAGTGGCGACAATCGTCTCACTGTCATTCCCAGCCAGCAAGATGTCATCAACATATAAGGATAAGATAAGGAAACCTTTCTTGGACCGTTTAACATACATGCAATGGTCTTCTTCAATCATTTCAAAACCTATAGAGATAATGGCATGATGAAATCTAATGTACCAGTGCCTGGACGATTGCATAAGGCCATAAATGAAACGTTTGAGACCATATACTTTGCACTCTTGTCCCTCCTTCTCAAAACCCATAGGTTGAGCCATAAAGATCTCCTCATCAAGTTCACCATTGAGAAAAGTAGTTTTAACATCCATTTGGTAGAGTTCCAAATCCAACTTTGCAACAATGGCTAGAATGAGGCATATAGAGACTATTCTCACCATAGGGAGAACGTCTCATCATAGTCTACACCGTTTCTTTGGGTATATGCCTTCACCACAAGGCGTGCTTTATACTTGTCAATTGAACCAGCTACCTTGCGCTTGACCTACAGGACCCATTTGTTCCCGATGGCTTTGCGTCCAAGCGGAAGGTCAACTAACTCCCAGACTTGGTTCTTACTCATAGAACTCAACTCATCTTCCATAGCAGCTTGGCACATTTCCTTAGCTGGAGAGGAGAGTGACTCACTTATTGAGGTTGGCTCATCCTCATCCCTTGGAATGTAAACGAGGGCATCCCCTTTAATCTCAAAATGACGATGGGGAACATGTCCACGTGCTCTCCTACGCGTGAAGGGATCTTATCCTTTGGGTTGTACGCTTTCACTAAGTGGCGCACTCCCACTGGGCTGATGATCACTATCACCTTCTTTAGCGATCTCATGATGAGTTATTAATTCCCCATCTTCACCAAGAGTAGGTGAAATATTTTCATCAGTCTCTATCTCAAAGAGATCAAGATCTCTGCCAGCGTCTCTAGTACTAGGAAAATCGGTCTCAAGAAAATCAACATCGCAGAACTTAGTCTCGGTCATTCCTTCATCTTAATGTTCACTGTACATTACATAGCCTTTTGAAGTATCAGAATATCATATAAAGATATTCTTTTTAGCTCTAGGGCCAAGGTTCCCAAACTTACAAGAGGTACTATGAGCATTTTCTGCACATACCCATGGTCGCATATGCCCCAAAGTGGGTTTTACGCCTTTCCACAATTCATAAGGAGTGGAAGGAACTGGCTGTGAGGGTACGTGATTAAGGATGTAGGCAATGGTCAAAAGAGCATCCCCCCAGAAGGATATTGGGAGGTTAGCCTGCGCCATCATCAATCTAACCATATCTAGTAGTGTCCTATTCCTTCGTGCTGCTACACCATTTTGCAGCAGAGTATAAGGAATAGTTAATTTTTTGGTGATTCTTTTTTCCTCACATAGTTCTTTAAACAGATCTAACAGATATTCATGTCCTCAGTCAGTGTGTAGAGTTTTTAAGCACTTTCCTTGTTGATTCCCAACCTCTGCTACAAAGCATTTGAAGCAATCTAATGCTTTGTGATGGTCAGCGATCAGGAAGACATAACCGTATCGCGAATAATCATCTATGAAAGTAAGTAAATAAGAAGCACTATGACGTGCCTTCACATTCATGGGTCTGCAGATGTCCGAATGGACAAGCTCTAGGGTTTGGGTTACCCGAATTACCTGTCCAAAAGGCTTTCGGTGGGCCTTATCAGCTAAACAGGGCTCACATGTCGGTAGGTTGATTTGAGCTAGTGGGCCAGAAGGACTTCTCTGGCAAACTGTCCCATCCTATCTCAACCTATGTGTCCTAGTCTAGCATGCCATGCAATTAATTCCGAATAAACATCAGTATTAATTACAAAAGATGAAGAAGTAACCACAGGAGTTATTAAGTCTAATTTGATAAAATCATTCTCAAATTTGCATTGTCCAAAAGAACTACCATCCAAAAGTATCTCAAAAGTGTCACCATAAAAAACAAATGAATAACCTAAAGTCAAAAGTGCAATAACAGAAAGTAGATTATGCTGGATTTCCAGTGCGTATAGCACATCATGAAGAAGCATCATGCACCCAGTGCGCAATGTGAGCTGATAGGTATCAACTCCTCGAACTGCTTCACTCGTGCCATTCCCCATGTAGATATTCTGGGCGCCATCCAGAATCTTTCTATAATCTATGAACCCCTTCGATCACGTGCTATGTGTCTTGTTCCTCCTGTATCCACAATCCAATCAGATTGGGTTTGGACAACTAAAACATGTGTACAGACAAAAGTATAGAAAGAGAGGGATAGAAATGGTACCTTCTTCGCCTCAGTGCAATCACGAGTGAAGTGCCCCATCTTCTAGCAGTTATAGAACTTGACCTTGGTAATGTCTCTTTTTCCACCTCGCTTGCGACGTTTGCGCTTGGTGGATTTTCCTCCACTTGGGTCAGTATTTTGAGCCTATCCCTGATTCCCTGTATTCCTTTATCTCTTGCGCTTAGACCCAGAAGTCTTGTGTTGCCCCGCTTGGGCGACAAGGGTATGTGATTAGGTCGCCTCTTGGCACTCCGCCTCTAGCTCCACATTAGCGGCAATATCATTGAAAGTTTTAACACTATCGTTAGGTGTGAGAACTATATTCATTTGGGCCCAGGAATCAGGTAACGTCCTAATGACAGCTTGAACTTGCTGCTCATCGGTAAGATGTACCCCAGCATCATCTAATTTTTGTATGATGTCTTTCACAACCATAAGGTGTTCAACTATGTTGTGCTTGGGGTCCTTACGGTACATCTCAAACTTCAAGGTCATGACCCGCAACCTTGTAGTAGATGTACCGCCACATTCTCACTTAACCAGATCCCACAGAAACCCCTTACCTCTTATTACTTTCTCCATAACCTAGAACTACAGATTCCAGATGCAATAACGCAGATCTGGGATCTGAGGTTAAAGGTTCTCTTTCACCATCCCCTGTTTTAGCTCCTTTGGAAGTTGATCCATCTCTTCCTCCTTATGACCCGAGAACTAACTACCTCTCCCCACGGCCTCAGTTCCTTCATTACAAACCCAATCCACGAATTGATGTCTACCTCAATAAAGAACGAGGGTTTGATATAGGAGAGGGAAAGCAAATTTTAGAACGCTTCTCCTCATAGAGTAGTTCAGAAATTGAAAACAATAAAGAATCCTAATCTCTTAACCCTCAAACCTCTGAAATTATATCTGAAGAAGAGAATGAGAACTGTTTTTCTGGGCCTGAACTGAACACTAATCAAAACCATAACGAGGTCTTCTGGTTTAATCAGACTCGAAAGTCTCACTTCTTGACGAGATCCAAATCTATCCCTCTTCTTTTGATTCTTGTGGTTGCATGCTTATGCTTTCCAGTAATTGATACTCCCATGAACTACCCCTCCCTGTTTAAAAGTCAGACCTTCTCTAAATTTGACTCCTCTGCGAAAATCACTGAAATCCATGGATCCAAGAACACCTCACTCTGTCTCTAACGCAGAATCAATCCTTTGATTAAACCTCCAACATCGGTCGTTTTGAAACTCCATCGACCCAAGACCAGATATGAGAAGTAATGAAAGATGAGTTCAGGGATGTTATCGAAACGCTTCCATGGGTAGATGAAAATAGGTTGCAAGACACGACTTAAGTTCATCCCTTTTATGGGAGTTGAAGTTAGAGAGGATAAATCGTCGGCGCCGTTGAGCTCCAAGCCTCCAATGAGTTGAACGATTGGAGAAAATGAAGGGGAGAAAGGGAAAGGGTAAAGTTTGTTTTGAGTATTTTTCTTTTCAACTTTTTTTGTTTTTATTTTTTAACTTAAGGGTATTTTGGTAATTATGCCTTAGCAAGGGTATAACTATACATTACACTCTTCAATTTCAGATCCCCTAGCATTTAACGCTTGATATCAACGGTGTGAACTTAAATGGCTTTAAGTTGAAAAGTAGGAGGTATGTGTGGAATTGTCAGAACCTTAGGGGTGCATGAGAAATATTGGGTATATTTTAGGGGGTATGTGTATTTAACCCTCTTTTGTTTTTGGTAAGAAATAAAGTCAGAAATTAAACATTATTTATTTTGGCTACAAAAACTAATGATAAGGTTATTTGACCATTGGATGGATGAAGAGTCCGTCTCTTTAGCCAAAATAACTAATGATAAGGTTATTTTGACCATTCCTACCACAAAAAAAAAAAAGACAAAAAAAGAGGTCATTTTGATCATTGGATGGATGAGGAGTCCGTCCCTTTAAATAAATCTTACGTTAAATTTAGTGGTCCATCTTAATTGGACGACTCTTTACATTTGAAATTCTCCCCATTATTTTCTAAGAGGTCCCTTTCAATTCCATTGTTCAATCAAAATTTATTTATTTTTAATGTTTTTTAATGCATCATTTTAGAACTTGACAATTACAAATTTTAATGAAAATCAAGTCATGGCAATATGATAAAATGGACATCCACAAAATTGAATACCAGAAAATACTAGGACATGGCAAAATACCCCAATAGTTAAGGAATGCCCCCATAGTAAGAAGTTTCGTAGATGTCCCATAGACTATGTAATCAATTGATTGTTCTACCCTTTGACCAGACCATCCGATGTTATTGATCCACATGATGAAGGAATTCTTCTTTCACCATGGGTGATGGAAAACTCGGTTAATTAAGGCAAAAGTTTCCTTCTCCTATAGAGATGTAACCATGTGATAAGACTCTTGGTTATGATTACACACCCACCCCGTATTGATGAGGTTGAAATTATTCACCCCAAAGGAAAACTCAATATAAGTATTTATATGAATATATATGACTAAGTTTCCATCCATCCATAGAGGACGGTTCACCCACCATCCAAACCCCTTCTAGGCTTTTAGCATGTTCCTAAATACCCTCTTGATAATACCTGATAAACTCAAATTCATACCAGCCAATCGGAGGCCACCACATGTCCCCGGCCCAAGAAGGTGGACCAAGACAGGACCAGCGAAGGACCAACCACGGGCGCGGACCGCATGGTCCTCCATGGGCGTGGACCGCATAACTATCCCCTCCACAGGCGTGGACCAAATGACGGCCCTCCACGGACGCCGATCCGAATGACCGTCCTCCATGGACCTGAACTAAGACTAGATTATTACTACCATCATCAACAAGACATACACCATCCCCAGGACTCTATACCTCCGCCTATCAACTACACAATCCCAGACGGATACAAGCACCTTACTGACAACGTATCAACATCTATCTACCAAGGACACCAAACCTATTGGGACACTACCACCTAAAGAGATGCGACCAATCAAGGAAGAACCCTGCTACCTAGGGACTCTATCAACTACAAGGACTACTCGCCATCAACTGGGACTCTCCACACTGCCACATTCCACTATAAAAGGGAAGGTACTCTACCCTATTGGACTCATCTTGAATTCTAACTATTCATCTATTTGCTCAGAGAAATCTGACTTAGGCATCAGAAAGTCCTAGGCCGGAACCACACCGGTTCTCCGTTGTCACCCTGGTCCTTTTACAGGTTACGACACTCGAAGGGACCATCAACCGATTTCTTGACGCAACAATACCCTTTCCAACCCTCTCCCGCCCCACAGTGAGTAGGTGGAGGAAAACTCAATCCATATATATGTAATATATAAAAATGCCAATTAGGAATCAATATTAGTTTCATTGGATAGCAATAAAGATCACTTGATACAACCGATGGCATACCAATTCCTAAGAACCTAAGGCAAAGTGTAATCGTAATCCAAGAGTCCAATCACATGGTCACTTCACATATGGACCAACAACAACCATAACCTTATCCCAACTAAATGGGGTCAACTACATGGATCCGAAGAGGTCATGATAGTAATAGAAATAAGAGTAGTAGAAGAGAGTAACAAAAGTAAAAGGGAGTAAAAGGAAGTAAAAAAAAGATAAAATAAAATTACTAAAGGAAAAAGTCTAAGCAATAATCAAAGCAGCATCCCAAGAACATCCCCCTACAAGGGGTCAGCTACATGGGTCCTCGTCCTCTAAACAGCTCTATCTGAGGTCATACATGGGTCCCCTACCTATTTTAACTTCTTCAAACTGAATTTGGTCACTCTTCCTTACTGGTGCAACCATGGGTCTCCATTGGACATGACCATACCACCTTAAGCTGCTCTCACAGAGCTTGTCCTAGATGGGTGCAACTCCCAATTCGATTCTAATACAATCATTCATTACTCTATCTCTCTTGGTCTTGCCGCATATCCTCCTCAACATCCTTATCTCCGCTACACTCATCTTATCTATATTACTCTTCTTAATAGCCCAACATTTTGCCCCATACATCATTGTTGATCTTATTACTGTCCTATAGAATTTCCCCTTAAGCTTAATAGGCATGCATTTGTCACATAAAACTCCTGATGCACCTCTTCACTTCATCCATCCTACTTTAATTCTGTGGGAAACATCATCTTCTATATCATTTTCTTTGTTAATGGTTGACACCAGATATCTAAAGCATTCACTTTGTGGTAGCTATTGGTCCTCGAGTTTCACCACTTCATCACCTCTCCTAGTTTGACTGAAGTTACACATCATATATTCAGTTACAGTTTGACATATTTTTTACCCGAACCCTAACCCGATCCGATTATAGATCCGGAATCCAAAGTTATGGCATCGAGTACATTATGGAATTTTGGTTGGGCGTTCGAATGGGTAGATGATGATAAAAGAACTTTTTCGATAATGCATCACATACCAGTAAAATGACGGATACCTCCCCTGTGTAGTTGCAAGACCCATCGACAGATGTACGGATCTTGATAAATTCCACTAACTAACAAGCATAAGCCATATGTGATATTTTAAATCTAAATATTTTTGACGAGAGTGTATTAGAGTAAGTGGGAAAGATCCCTAGATAAAAGCCCTAGGATTTCATGAGCGAAAAGCCATAAAAAAGGCATCGGAAGCAAGAAAGGATGTAAGCAGAGTCTTGGATCCGGCTTTGAGTCTAGTGTGGGCTGAACAACAGGGTACATCAAATTCACACACGGATTCACATCTAGGCCTGGATCCAGCCTTGTATCCGATGTGGGTCGGATACGAAATTTCAAGAAATTTTGCGTAACACATTATTATATGTTATTTAAATGAATTATATTATAATAATGTTACTATAATTTAAGATGTATTATAATATTATTTTAATATAAGTTACATACAATATAATAATATGGTGTTTATATTTATATCTATACATATGAATATATGATTTATTTAGTTATGTAGCACATGGGTTATATTGTAATAGAGAAGTAAGAGGTGGCTTGTTGGACAAATAGTGAAGTAGGAGGTGGCTAGAATGGAGGAAGTGGTTAGTGGACAAAGCCACCTAGCCCATGCAAGGTGGAGGTGTCATTTAATGGAATTTAGCGTTTACTTTCCTAACTAATCTAGAGACTCAATGATTGAATCAGTTTTGCAAAATTGAAAGGAAAAAGAGAAGAGGAAAAAGAAGAAGAAAAAGAAGAAGGAGAAGAAGAAGAAGAAGAAGAAGAAGTGGAGGAAGAACTTGAGATCCCATTTTTTATTTGAAGGTTGGGGCTCCACTCTCTCTTCCACACTTTTTTTTATAAAGTCTATGGCTGATTTGTTTAACCTATTCTATTACCCAATATTAATTCTTGATAGTTCCTTTAGGAATCTATGGAAATTGAGGTAAATCACTCTATGGAGAGCTTGATGCTCACCTCTAAGACCACTCTTGACTTTCCATTTAATCCCTCACTTGAATCAAGTAATTTTAATTGCAAACTCTAGATTTGGGTCTTTTTGGATGATTTATTCATTGAACCCAACAAATCCCTTGATAAGAGTAGGGTATTATGACCCTAGGTGACTTAGTGACTTTTTCCCCAAGTCCTTATGGCTTAAAACTTAAGTGAAATCAAGTTGGAAAGCTCAAACCTTAAGAAATTCAGATTCACCAGTGGTGGACCCAGGCCAGAAACCGCAATAAGAGTCTATACCTATTCTATTTTCAGGTGGACCCAGAGATGGACTCAGGCCAAAATCCACAACAAGAGTCCACACCTATTTTGTTTTCAGGTGGACTCAGACCAGAATCCACAACAAGAGTCCACATCTATTCTGTTTTTAGGTGGACCCAGACTAGAATCCACCCAAGAGTCCGGTTCAGGTTTTTGGGGTATTTTACCCCGATTGGACCCAAACACCATGTCTCCATATATATGGGCTGAAATTTCACTTCAAGTTGGGTAACATGTTCTGTCTTCTATTCTGGGAGATTGACCCCTGTTTAGTAAAAATGGTATAACTCCACCATCCGAACTTCATTTACTCTAATTCTAATTTTGTTAGAAACTAGATTCATAGGGCTTTAATTTATTAGAATAAACCATTGCCCAATTCTGCCCCAAAGTGATCCAAAATTTTTATACAAAGGTTTCCATTTTTCCTTTAAATTCTTATAACTATTGTTAAACCTAAATGTGATTCTAAACCTATTCTAATCTAACCCTAAGGCTACCCTAGGATCCCACCAACACTCAAGCATATCCTAATATTTGTGTATGACTTATAATTATAGGAAATAATCTTTTGGTCATCGAAACCTATCGGCAACCGTCTCGAGGACTATTTCAATCTCGCAAACGCAAGCATAACAAAATAAGTGGGGGTAGGCTTTGATTCTTTAGGGAGTGTTTAATTCATTCTTAGCACTATTTGTTAATGAATCCTATACATATTTAAATTCCTGTTTTGCTTAGGATACATATTGATTTTATTATTTATGACTCATGCGCGTGAACGATGTAATGTGGAATGATATGCAATATGAATCTTTGTGTTAGAATAGATGTCGTAGTCGGCTTGAAAACGAGTGCTATGGTGTGTCGTAGTATGGGATGTGGGAGCACTGTACACCTCGTATTATGCCATTTAGACTGCATATGGCTAGGAATGTCATTCCTTGATGCTACAACCCGTACGAGCAGGGGTTCAGGTGTTGGGTGATTATAGCTCCCTGTCACTGAGGAGTGTGAAGTACGTCGGGATGGGGTCCTGGCTATGATTATCAGGGTCTACCCACGGGAAGATATATAATACCAATGACCGATGTGGGCTCTATACAATAGTTGAGGTTACGTCTCAGGGAGATTAAGGAACCGAGAATGTTTCCCGAATTGTTGGCGTAGTACGGACCCGACTTAGGCATTTGTTTGTTAGGTGGAAATTAAGATTAAAATTGAACCCATGTATTTAGGATTCATGCTTGTGTGTGTGTGGTCTATCCTTTACTTGCTGGGCTCAGTGGAGCTCACCCCTGTGGAATATTTTCTTTTAGATTGTCTTGCAGATGAATATGAAAGTAGTAGGAAGAATTACTTTGAAGTGGAGGCTGACGACCACTGTGAACGTGCTGGTGTAGACCCAGAGGGTTGTGACCCCAATCATGCAGACGATTAGGGTGTCCTTGGAAAACAAGGACTGATGATGTGGTGCTATCTTTATGTTTTATTTTGCTAAATACCATCCTTTTTGGTGGATGAGTTTCCACTGTTTATATTTTAGAATAGTTGTGTGTTGGCTCAATGGTCGTGATCTTGGGAATATCGAGACGTTGAAACTTTAATGTAAATAAGATATATATATATATATATATAGGACTTGTATATATTTACTTTCCCTGTACTCTGATCAATGTAACACTTGTTATTTCGATATTGTGTGGTGCTTGTGACGTGTATTTACTGCATCTGGATCCTGCAGGTGTTTGAATACTTTGGGTATTTGGGTCAGCTATCGGAATCCTCCCAGGGGGTGGTTTCGGGGTGTGACAAAAGGTGGTATCAGAGTGAGATGCTCTATTTACACTCACAAGCTGGAAATGAAAGTAATATGATCTAGATCTAAAGAAAAAAAAATTTTAAATAACATAAATATAAATGTGGGTAGAAGAACACTATAGGAGACTAACTAGGTTCAAAAGCCGACAATATATAATAATCTAAGATCATAAACTCTTACATTTAGATTTTCTTGTATATAATAAAAGAAAAAGAAAATACAATAAAAGATAAAAGAGAATAAAACACAAATCTAAACTAGAAAAAAAAATCCTAGAGATCCTATAGTGTAGGTCTACTCCTTTGACGGATCATGAAAGGGTGAAGGCAGATAAGATTAACTTTGTAATGTTAATACTAATAATTAAAAAAAAAATTATGTGGACCCCACAAACTCAAAAAAATATATACATATACATAAAATAAATAAATAAATAAAAGAAGTTATGTGATATTTTTTTGGGAATCGAGAACGACGACGTACCTCATCGGTGAATTAACGCCACAAGGAAATTTGCAAATGAGTTACACCTTAAGACAAATCGAAGAATACCGTTATGATAATAATAACATTCATGAGCTGAATAATAAACTCGAAAAGATAATCGACAAATTATAGATACTTATTGACCGAGGTGTGTCGTAATTGAACCCTGACAGCCAGGGACTTTGGCGTAATTAAAAGGGGAATAGAATACCTCCAGACTCAAACAACCCGTATCGAAATCTTATTTCATCCACGGTTAGACCAAATCTACTGTTTAAGTTAAGACACATGAGTACACATTTTTGCTTAATCCTGCCTCATCATCCTTCGATCGAAACGTTTCGACTGTAAATTCCATATCTTAAATCATACTTTTGTGAAACATATATCCTTGATTGATTCCATTCTAATATTTAGAGAGTACAAATGTTGTCCCAACATATGAGATTTGTCGAATCTTCCTATTGCATCCAAGTAAATATATATATTCCCAAATTTCTTTTCAGAAAATAATCATGGTTCGAGCTCAATCCAATGAAAAAGTTTCTCGTGGAGCATGTCCGCTGATTATTCCTCCAAACCATCCTCTCAATGAACCCCTTGCTCATAACAATGAAATTTCTGTCTTCTCTACAAGTGTACCTGAGGTTCCTCCTATACCAGTACCTGAGGCCCCTCTAACTGATGCACCTGCACCTCCCCCTGTTATGACCCCTAGCGAGGTAGCTGCCATCGTGGCCAATATGATGCAGTCTATGCAACAAGAACAAGGGGTCTTCATGCAAACCATGAGTGCCCAATTTCAAGAAGTAATGCGAGATAAGAAAATAATCGAGAAACCTAATCCTACCATGCTAACAACCCCCACAGCTCCATCAGCACGTACAGCTAAAGATGTTCTTGCAATCATAGAAGATATGATGAAAGACTTCCTACAATAGCAGGGACTATTCATGAGCAATACAATTACTGTGATGCGACAACAGCAACAGCAGTTCATGATTTACATGAATGCACAAATTCAAGTTACGCAGTAGGCGCAGGCCGTACTAGGGATTTCTCTTGTATATGACACATCACCTGTGCCCAACAAATCTGTGGAAGAAGGATAAGTAGTTGAGTCTAAGAAGAGACCTATGACCTCACGAGAGTTTGGTGCACCTAGTAAGACTCCCAAAGGACCCTATCCTGATTCGACTCCAACATGCTCTGACGGAAAGGATGAAAATCAACGCAGTCAATCGGCAAGGTTCACAGCTACATTAAGACCGTCTAGTGAGAACATTCGTTGTTTCTGCTGTAATCAGTTAGGGCATATCTCCAGGGCTTGTTCGTATCATAAAGCCAAGCACGTATCGCAAGTATACGTTCCCCATCTCAACCAGCCACAACAGGACCGTAGGCCAGAAATGGATCAAACTTTTCAGCCCCCTCGACCAACTACAATTCAAGAATGTTCTCAGCCCATTAGGTTCACACCCAATCCACATCCCTATGGTCCAATCCTATATTATGAATACAATCAAACCGGACACATATCCAAAAATTGCCCTAGCCGAAGAGTAGGTGCACCTTCACAGTTTCAACTTAAAACATATTGCTGGCTCTGATACCAAATTAGCTTGATACCAAATTAGCTTAGACTAGCTTAGAGCTTCAAACTTCAAACTACCAAATTAGGTTAGAGCTTCAAACTTCTAATACCCCAAAACTAATACAAGCTAATGCCAATTTATAGACGAAGCTGGCGGACTTCACACACTTTGGAATCCACGGATTTTAAAAAGCCTAGAATCCGAGGGGGACACTAAGACACACAACTTTAAAAACTATAATACAAAGCAAAGGCATCTTACAAAGTAATACAATAATACAAAGCACCTTTACTTGAAAACATTACATCACACATAGCTTTTGCTTTACTAACTCATAGGAAAGCCTCTTTAATCCGAGTCAGAAGAATCTGCACGACCATCAAGAAGATATTGATTGACCTCATGGTCCACATGCTACATCATGATATGTTAGATGACAGGGTGGCACATGACATTGGTGCTCACATCCCAAGCCGTATGAGTAGTGTTGAGCAGTATGAGAGGTAAAGTAGCCGGGTCCATGTGATTCTCGGCACACATATCGCGCATGAACTGAAACCATTGTGCTCTGGTGGAATCATTGTCATCACAATGAGTAAAGATGTCATAATCACGGGTACCTTGGAGGGAAAATGATGGGTTATAAGCGATGAGATAGTGATCCAGAACTGGAGGTTCAACCATAGCAGGGTGGATATGATCAACAGGGCGATGTAACAAGACGGTGACAAAAGATAATCACGGGGGAGGCTCGACAGGAGATTGATCCAGTGTGGTATAGGAGCAAAGAGCTGGAGGAACCTTGCAAAGTGAAAAGGGACAGCAAGATGAAAGAGAACATTAGTCCTAGATGGCACCCGATAAACAAAAGAGGTTTGCCTGAGATAATGGATGAGGGCATGGACTGAGAAACGCATTGCAATCTTATGGACAATCAAAAGGTGCCAGAAAAATACCACAAATTCCTTAAATGGGGTAAGATAAGGGTAATCTGGGTGACAAACTTGCCAATCATATGTAAGACCATATTTATGGGTGAGAACAACAAGAAGAGATTGATAGGTTTGGGTACTATAACTTACCATTGTTCGTCCTGAAATGTCAGAGTAAATTTCAGGAGGGAGAGTGGGTAACAGGGTACTCAGATCAGGCTCAGAAGGGTTAGGGGGTTCTGTGGTGGTTCTGAGGGGCCAGGGTCCTGTGGACTAGGTCTGGAGGTGGAAGATGAGGGCCAAAATGGCATACAAAGGACAGGGATGGATGAATTAATTGGGATTTTGGTACGGGAGAGGAAATCTACAAGAATGTTATCTTTGCCATTGATATGTCTGACTTTGAAGGACCATTGGAAGAACCAAACTACCCACCGGAGGAGCTATGATTCAGGAAGGACCTTATGTTTGAAGTGGAGCATTTTTGGGAAAGACGACATATCCATTTCAACCTGGAAAGTGTAACCAATAAGATAGAACTGAAATTTCTCAATACCCCATCAGACTGCCAAAATTTCCTTAAAGGTGGAATGATAATGTTGTTTAGCCGATTTGAACTGGGCACTTCGATATCCACAAACTTTCCTAGTTCCATCAGTTGCTTCTTCTAAGAGGACTACTGGCCATTGTTCATCACTCGCATCTATTTGAAGGACACGTAATCCAGTGGATAGAATCTGGAGAGATGGCAGCTTTTATGCAATATTCTTAAGAGTTTGAACTGCCTGGGAGTGTTTTTCTGACCAAAGAGGAGGGTTCTTCTTGAGAAGCTTGTTCAGAGGACCTGTATACCGAGTCTGGTGAGAGATGAACTCAGTCATGTAATTGACTATGCCAAGAAATTGCTGAAGTTAAGGCATAGTGAACGGTCCATCAGAAAACTGAAGAAGGGATTTGCCAATATGAGGCTAGAGGTCATATCTGCCTTTGTTGATGGTAACTCCAAGCAAATCTATTTCAGAAACTCCAATTTCCATTTTTCTTTGAAGAGAGCATAATACCATACTGCACCGTAAGATCATAGAACTGAGAAAGAAGCTACTGATGCTCATCATTTGTCTTAGAGAACAGGAGGATATCATTAATGTAAATGAGAGCATTCTTCTGGATGGGTGCATATATGCGCATCATCGCCTTTTGGAACAAGGATGGAGCAACTTTAAGACCAAATGGCGTAACATTCCAGTGAAAAAAATAACCTAGGATGCAAAAACCTGTTTTGGAGTGATCATCTGGATGAATACCAAGTTGCTAGAAACCTACTTTTAAATCAAACTTGCTGAATATTGTTGCTCTAGCGAGTTATAGCATAAGGGATGGTCGAGTGGGTAAGGAAAACTTATCATCGGCCAAGAAGGCATTGAGAGGCTAGTAATTTATCACCAGACGGAGCTTGCCACGGGTCTAATCTGCTCTTTTGTTGACATAAAAGGCTTCGCATGCCCATGGAGAGGATGTGGGCTCAATAAGTCCTTGGGCCTGTAGAAGAGTAACTTCTTCCTGGGCAAGAGTAAGGTGAGCGGGGTTCATGCCTGCATGACTAGCTTTGGTGGGATTTGTATCCTCATTTTTCTTGAATGTCAGTTTGATAAAGAACTGAGAGTTCTGCCATAGCGAATGGTCACATTTTGTGAGGAACTCTGTATGAGTATTTGCATAACACTGGGAAATCAACTGCTGCTTGATATCTGCAAAAGGAACTGTTAGAAAAAGATTTGGGACTGTCGTCCACTGGAGAAATTGCTGCTTATAAGTTAGACCTTGGGCGCTCCATCTGAGAGATGGTAATTTACTGAGGAGGTCAAAACCAATAAGAGCATCACGGCCAGGGAGGGAAGAACCTAAAACCTTATGGGTAATGGTCAATGTAGGAAAAATCTTGAATGGGATGGGTTCTTTAGAGATAAGATCAACTACAAAGGTTTTTCCATCTGCTGCTGTAAAATATTATGTGTGTGGCTTCCAACAGCAGAAAGGTAAAACATGAGGGGCCAAGATGGTCATGGTAGCTCCAGTATCAAAATAGCCAATGATTTTGACTGGGCGATCCCAAGGAGTAGGAACTATATACAAAGGGGCCAGAGGAAGGAGGACTATTGAAGGGGAAAAAGGTGGAGGTTGAACAGAGTGGAAAATGGGGTAGACGGGGTCAAATTCGTCAGACTCAGTGTAATTCTAAGAATCAAAATCGAGATCGAAGCTCAAATCTTCTAAGGTAAATAAGAGATCTGGAGAGATTTCTTCATCTATAGAGTAAAGGGACTCTATATCAGCATCTCTGTCATCAAAGGAGTTGAACTGAGTTAACATGTTCATGAGCTTAGCCTTTTTTTGCTTATCAGGGCAATTTTTTTGCAAAGTGTCCTATATTTCCACAAGAAAAGCATTTGTCAGAAGTCTTTCCTCTGAATTTCTTCCTTTTGAAATACTTGTACTGTTTGCCCTTGTGGTGCCTGTGTGAAGGAGACTTTTGAGATGGGCGAGATGATTTACCCGAAAGCCCGGTGAGAAGTCTACTTGTCGCCACGAAATCTGGTAAAATGAGATTTTTTTGTGGTAGGGCAAGTGCAGCTCTGATCTTTACACTTGATTTTCAAGTAAGAATTGTTACAAGTATCCTTCAACTTGTGTGTGGTTTTCTAGCAAGTTTTAAAGAATTGCTGCTGGTTACAGAGTCTCTGGAGGGCAGTCTGAATTTCTTGATACAATCGACCAACTGTGATCTAATGCAGTTAGAGGCCTTGGAAGTGAAGATTTTTAGCCGCATCCTTTCCCAATAGTTTTGGGAAGGAGTTCAGGAAGACCTGCTTCATGTTCACATCATCTAAACCACCCAAAATGTAGAATCGGTCCATCATTCTGGTGAAGTGTTTCTCCAGATTTGTTTTTTGGAAGGAGAAACATTTCATCTGGAAATATTCTTCGCAGGCTTTGACTTTGTTACTTTCGACGGGCCTGATGAATTCATTATACAGTTGGGATACAAATTCATCAAGTCCCAACTACATCCACTACAACTGGCGATAAGGGCCAAGGGCCATGTACCATTCACGAAGAGTACCATGCGTCCTTGCTAGAAACTTGGAAATAGCTGCTCGAGGAGTCATTCCTTCTTGAAGGAGCTCTGCTGTTAGCCAAGAATGGAATTCGAAAATCTTGCTCGGCCATTTATGGAATGGGACACCATTAAAGGTGAACAGCTGTTTGGGGTCCTGGTTTTGATAAGGCTAAAAATTAGGAAAAGGGGCTTGAGGATTGCCTGGAGATGTATGGTCTCCAACTGTTTCTTCATCTGAGATGATGGGTTCAGTCTCATTTCCAGTAGCACTAGTAGCACCAGTTTGTTACTGTTGTTGCTGTGTATTTGGCTAGGCTACAAAAGCAAGGTGAAAATCCTGGTCATGCTCAGTGAGAGACTTAGAAGTGAAAGATTTAGAGTCACCAATACTTGGTGCAAGAGCAGGGAGTTCTTCTATGGAGAGCACTGGGATAGTGGGTTTGGAGATAGAACAAAGCTGCTTTAAGAAAGTGCTTAAAGAGTTTGGATTGGTAGCTGGGATTACTAGTGAGCAAGCCGGTTGTGTAGATGGTGGTTTTGGAAGAGGGGGAACATAAGGGACAAAGCTAGGAGGTCCCATTTGGATAGGTTGGAAGGTAGGCTGAGAATAAGATTAGTGTGGTCAAGATGGCTAGGAGAGATGTCTTTGGGGAGAAATGTGGAATCCAGACTGTGAAGCTGAAGGTGTGGATCTAACAGAAGTCTTTCTCTGTCCCAGACGTCTCTGATCTCTTTGTAACTCCTTGAGCATCTCTGTAGGAAATGTATGAGGGGAGGAATCAACTGTAATGGCTGGTGGGAAATCCGGATAATACGGTCCATGTGACTGCCGGGGAATCGGAGCCTGTGCCCACTGAAGCTGTTCTTCTAAAAATCTCTTTTCTCTTTCTCGAGAGGAGATGAGAGTGGAGGCATAAACCACGTCTTTGACTGTGGTGGCAATATGGAGAAGTTCATTATGTAAAGCTTCAATCTTTTCTTTCAGATAGCGGACATCTAGTTCTTACTTTTGTAGGGCCAAGGTCATGTGTTCCTGATAGGACACGATCTTTTACAAATATTGGTTCTGGACAATTGCATTTTCCACTTGCCAGTTGAGTTGTGCTTCCACAAAAGAGTTGGTTAATTTTCTGACCATGCTGATCCACTATATTTGGAGGGGTAACCTTCCATCGATGTACTCACTGGTTAGCATCTTCATAGTCTGCAGCTCCAGGGAAGTTCTTGCTGATGGAGGACGACCCACTTCCACTACCCATCATATAACATAGTGTGGGTGGAGGAGATGGTATGGGCGCAGGAGAGCAACAGCCCAACGAACAAGGTTTCCTGCTTCCATATTCCATAATAAATTGGTACTTGCCGGGGTCATCTCCAAGAGGACCAACATTGGGACAGCCTTGCTGATAACAGATCCATAGAGGGTCAGGACTCTTCTTTCTGCTACCCTTGATAGATTTTCTTCGTCGAGGAAGATCATCATCCTCATCAGTAACACAACAGTTTGGGCAATCACAAATATCGAACCACTTGTGGCCCGTAGGGCTCTGAAAGCGGTAAACGGGGTTCCCTTGTGCATCAAAAGAGGAGATTGGAACATGAGGAAGACGACCCGGTAATTTTTTAGGGAACAGAGGGGTTGCCGTAGCCATGTTGGCAGGCTTAAGGAAATTGACTTGTGTTTTTCCTCCTTCAAGGCATTGGTAGATGGGATCTGTAGACACGAGGGGAGGAGTGGGAGTTTCCTCATGGGTGGACTCATAAACTATAATCTAAGAGTTTGGGATCAGCTTTATGAGATCAATTCTTCTCAATGGTCTAGGAACATGAGTAACAGTAGGAAGTCAGTTTGAATCAATGTGAAGAAATAGTGCTGAATCATGACTGGAGTGTCCAGTATTAAGATCAAATGCATGATTTTGAAGCCTATAGTAGATCTGGTAATGCAAGGTAGCAACAATAGAAGACGCTACTTGTGGAGCACCAGAGATGTAGACAAGGAACTGCCATGCAGTGGGTAGATTTAGGTCCTTCAGGGAAATGTTGTAATTTGGCTATAGGGTGTAAAAAATAATATCATCATTCAGAGTACTTCGAACATTGGTGATGATAGCATGCTGATACAGCTTAAACCTAGTATCCAGTAGATCAAGTTTCATTACTACTAGAAGACCCTTGCATCCATGCAAAGTAAGAGTCATTTTAACTGCTCCAAGATGAAGATGAGTGTACCCCAAAGCAAGCCATTGTCTGATAAGATCAGGAGGTATCTCAATTGGGAAATACTGTTCATTGCCTGAGGCGGTGACCTGGTTTTGGGAGAATGGAGAGGCCTGAACATACTCCTTTAGATCTGGGGTCTTTTTGGGTGAAAGGAGAGTCCTAATCTTCATAGATACGAAGGAAGAAGACTGGGGAAAAACATCATATGGATTGATGATAGGGAAATTAGTGGGGCGAATCTGTTGGTCAGCAGGGGTATAACTAAGTTCATACAAATAGTCAACCTTGGCTGCATAGGATTGGGGAAAAGTGACCGAAGAGGAACCAGAAGAAGAACTAGAGGACGAATGCCATAGTGGTTGTAAAGCCATTACATGGATAAAGGGTGCACCTACCAAAATGAAGATACTCTACCCAGGTGGGTTACCAGTTGCCATAAACAAATTGAGGAGCTCAGGTTCCTGGTAAACTATCCATAGAAGGTATTCTGAGCATAATCGGGAGTAACAATGGCGTCTTGCTTTCAACCGGGACTCGAATTCACAACATATTAGCTGGGAATAATTAACCAAGAATCCGAACAACCTGAGAGCAATCTCTTTTTCTGATGGAGAGGGTCCGCCAAAGCGGCAACTCCAGAGCATACTAAGAGAAGAGCGTTAGAGGAAGCATCATGGCAAACCTAACAAGAGCAAAGCAGAGCTCCAGTCTAGCCAGTGCACAGGGAAATTAAAACATATTCCTGGCTCTGATACCAAATCCAGCTGTGGTGATAAGTGCTTTATCCATATCATCCTCACCTGATCGAGTATTAATTAAATTTTGGTACATCACACTTTTCGTTTCCACTGTTTTGCGATAATATGAATGTGCCCTAGAAGAACTTAGAACACAAATTAGTCGTTAGCACTCCTGCTGGATATGTTGTGAATTTAAACGAAGTGTATAAACTTAATCCGTTGAGAAATATTAGATTCATATCTAGATTCTAGATAGTCGGTAAGAGACTAAGACACGTAATTAAGTCTCGGTAAGGATATACAATCTCGAACCAAATAAATAGAACATTTCAGGCTGAATTCAAGTAAGTTTAAAGTGTACCAAGTAGTTGGTGGTAAACAACAAAATCTAGAAATTAAGTGATGGGTGTTAAGTATAGCCAAGAATAGCCAAGAATGGAAAGAAATCGAAACTGATGGATTTTTTACAAAACTTTGCTCAACAATAGGTATGAGTGGAGTAATGGGTCACCGAATGTCCCCTCCGTCATTGGGAGTGAACAATAGTGATCCCATCAATACCCTATTCATTCTAAAGTTGAGTCGGGTATTGAAGAACCTAAAGTAAAAGTCTTCATAGGAGTCATGTACTGAAGGTGATAAAAAAAAATTATGCCACACAAATCAGAGCCATCGAAGTATAGATTATTTGGCGAAATACGTAGAGATAGTTTAATTTCTTGAAATACATGTTTGAGTTCGTTTTCCCTTAGACCCCCAAACACGTCAAATTTCGAGGATGAAATTTTTATAAGGTGGGGAGAAAATTACAGCTTGGCATATTTTTTACCCGAATCCGATTATAGATCCGGAACTCAAAGTCATGGCATCGAGTACATTATGAAAGTTTGGTTGGGCGTTCGAATGGGTAGATGATTAAGAAAGAACCTTTTCGGCAATACGTCACATACTAGTAAAATGATGGATACCTCCCCTGTGTAGTTGCAAGACCCATCGACAGATGTACGGATCGTGGTAAATTCCACTAACTGACAAGCATAAGGCATGTTTGATATTTTAAACTTAAATATTTTTGGCGAGAGTGTATTAGAGTAAGTCGGAAAGATCCCCAGAGAAAAGTCCTAGGATTTCATGAGCGAAAAGCCATAAATAAGGCATCGGAGGCAAGAAAGGATGCAAGCAGAGTCTTGGATCCAGCTTTGAGTCTGATGTGGGCTGAACAACAGGGTACATTAGATTAATGCACGGATTCACATCCAGGCTTGGATCCAGCCTTGTATCCGATGCGGGTCAGATACGAAATTTCAAGAAATTTTACGTAATACATTATTATATGTTATTTAAATGGATTATATTATAATAATGTTACTATAATTTAAGATGTATTATAATATTATTTTAATATAAGTTACACACAATATAATAATATGGTGTTTATGTTTATATCTATACATATGTATATATGATTTATTTATTTATGTAGCACATGGGTTATATTGTAATAGATAAGTAAGAGGTGGCTTGTTGGACAAATAGTGAAGTAGGAGGTGGCTAGGAAAGATGAGGTGGCTTGGTGTATTGTGAAGTAAGAGGTGGTTAAGGAAGCATGTGGTGGCTTGTTGGACAAATAATGAAGTAGGAGGTGGCTAGAATGGAAGAAGTGGTTGGTGGACAAAGCCACCTAGCCCATGCAAGGTGGAGGCGTCATTTAATGGGATTTAGCATTTGCTTTCCTAACTAATCTAGGGACTCAACGATTGAATCAGTTTTCCAAAATTGAAAGGAAAAGAAGAAGAAGAAGAAGAAGTGGAGGCAGAACTTGAGATCTCATTTTTTATTTGAAGGTAGGGACTCCACTCTCTCTTCCATTTTTTTTTTTATAAAGTCTATGGCTGATTTGTTTAACCTATTCTATTACCCAATATTAGTTCTTGATAGTTCCTTTAGGAATCTATAGAAATTGAGGTAAATCACTCTGTGGGGAGCTTGATGCTCACCTCTAAGACCACTCTTGACTTTCCATTTAATCCCTCACTTGAATCTAGGAATTTTAATGGCAAACTCTAGATTTAGGTCTTTTTGGATGATTTATTCATTGAACCCAACAAATCCCTTGATAAGAGTAGGGTATTATGACCCTAGGTGACTTAGTGACCTTTTCCCCAAATCCTTATGGCTTGAAACCCAAGTGAAATCAAGTTGGGAAGCTCAAACCTTAAGAAATTCAGATTCACCAGTGGTGGAACCAGGCCAGAAACCGCAATAAGAGTCTATACCTATTCTATTTTCATGTGGACCCAGAGATGGACTCAGGCCAAAATCCACAACAAGGGTCCACACCTATTCTGTTTTCAAGTGGACCCAGAAGTGGACTCAGACCAGAATCCACAACAAGAGTCCACACCTATTCTATTTTCAGGTGGACCCAGACCAGAATCCACCCAAGAGTTCAGTTCAGGTTTTTGGGGGCATTTTACCCCGATTGGACCCAAACATTGTGCCTCCACATAAATGGGCTGAAATTCCACTTCAAGTTGGGTAACATGTTCTGTCTTCTATTCTGGGAGATTGACCCCTATTTAGTAAAAATGGTATAACTCCACCATCCGAACTTCATTTGCTCTGATTCTAATTTTGTTAGAAATTAGATTCATAGGGCTTCAATTTATCAGAATAAACCATTGCCCAATTCTGCCCCTAACTGATCCAAAAATTTCATACAAAATTTCCCATTTTTTCTTTAAATTCTTATAACTACTGTTAAACCTAAATGTGATTCTAAACCTATTCTAACCTAACCCTAAGGCTACCCTAAGATCCCACCAACACTCAAGCATATCCTAATACTTGTGTATGACTTAATAATTATAGGAAATAATCTTTTGGTCATCGAAACCTATCGGCAACCGTCTCAAGGACTATTTCAATATCACAAATGCAAGCATAACAAAGTAAGTGAGGTTAGGCTTTGATTTCTTTTGGAAGTGTTTAATTCATTCTTAGCACTATTTGTTAATGAATCCTATGCATATTTAAATTCCTTTTTTGCTTAGGATACGTATTGATTTCATTATTTATGACTCATGCACATAAACGATGTAATGTGGAATGATATGCAATATGAATCTTTATGTTAGAATAGATGCCGTAGTCGGCTTGGAAACGAGTGGTATGGTGTGTCGTAGTATGGGATGCAGGAGCACTGTATACCTCATACTATACCATTTAGACTGTATATGGCTAGGAATGTCATTCCTTGATGCTACAACCCTTACCAGCAGGGGTTCAGGTGTTGGGTGTTCATAGCTCCATGTCACTGAGGAGTCTGAAGTACACCGGGATGGGGTCCTGGCTATGATTATCGGGGTCTACCCACGGGAAGGTATATAATACCAACCACCGATGTGGGCTCCATGCAATAGTTGAGGTTACGTCTCGGGAGGTTAAGAAAGAACCGAGAATGTTTTTTGAACTGTTGGTGTAGCATGAACCCGACTTAGGTATTTGTTTGTTAGGTGAAAATTAAGATTAAAATTGAACCCATGCATTTAGGATTCATGCTTGTGTGTGTGTGGTCTATCCTTTACTTGCTGGGCTCAGTAGAACTCATCCCTGTGGAATATTTTCTTTTAGATTGTCTTGTAGATGAATATGAAAGTAGTAGGTAGAATTACTTTGAAGCGGAGGCTGAAGACCACTGTGAACGTGCTAGTGCAGATCCAGAGGGTTGTGACCCTAATCATGCAGACGATTAGGGTGTCCTTGAAAAACAAGGACTGATGATGTGGTGCTATCTTTATGTTTTATTTTGCTAAATACCATCCTTTTTGGTGGATGAGTTTCCACTGTTTATATTTTAGAATAGTTGTGTGTTGCCTCGATGGTCGTGATCTTGGGAATATCGAGACGTTGAAACTTTAATGTAAATAAGATATATATATATATATATATATATAGGACTTGTAAATATTTACTTTCCCTGCACTCTGATCAATATAACACTTGTTATCTCGATATTGTGTGGTGCTTGTGACGTGTATTTACTGCATCTGGATCCTGGAGGTGTCTGAATACTTCGGGTATTCGTTTCTACCATCAGAATCCTCCCAGGGGGTGGTTCTGGGGTGTGACATATCCTGTCTTTGTTTTGCTTAACTTAAAACCTCTTGATTCCAAGCATGATCTTCATAACTCTAGCTCCACATTAATCCCTTCCACTGTCTCGTCTATCAAAACAATATCATCAATGAAAAACATACACCAAGGGACCTCATCATGGATGTGCCTAGTTAAATCATTCATGATGAGTATAAACAAAAGGGCTTAGAGCTGATCCTTGGTGTAACCCAGTTGTAATTGGGAATTCACTACTTTGGCCCTCTGCAGTTCTGACACTTGTCATCACATCCTCATACATGTCCTTAATTATATCCACATAATTACTTGAGCTCCTTCTTTACCCTAGGATATGTCAAATGAGCTTTCTAAGAACTCTATCATAGGCCTTTTCTAGGCTCAACCCAAACCTAACCCGGCCCTAGGTCGGGCTGAGATATCTCAGTCCAGGCCCAACCTTGTCGGGCTCAGCCCAGCCCAACCCTGATTGACCTTAATTTTTACTAGGGCCTGGTTGACTTGCCTTGCTTTATGTGATTGGGTATTGGTTTGTTTCATACTCAATTGACTATTAGACTTTTCTTTGGGTTAAAAAACTTAGCCCAATCTTAAAATTGTAAATATTTTAGTTCAATAGATAATTATCCTTTTTTTTTTTGGGTAAACCAATAGATAATCAGATACTAAACAAAAATTGTAAAGTATAACCTAACCCAGGGCCAGATTGGGCTGGGCTTTAGCCCAAGGCCTCAATCCTGGCCCAACTCGACCTTGACCCAGGGCCTGAATATTTAAACCTTAAGCCACCCTCAGGGTTGAAAAATCCAGCCCAGACCCTGTTTTGGCTCAGGGCGGGCTCGACCTGCAGGGCTAAATTTACACCCCTAGCTGGGCCCCCGTTCAATGCATGCTAGACAGTTGGAGAGGATCTGGACTGCCCATATGCCCCTCTTGCACAACCCTTCAGAATAGTGACACATGTCCACTTCCAAGAAACACAGTCATAGAACCCTTGAAAAATAGATGGTCAAGATCAAGTATCGGTCATTTTCTTAGTAAGAAAGAAAATGACTGAAAAAATGAGAGAAATGGGACCCACCAACTGTCCTCATTCAGCACCAGTGTACATATTTACATACCAAATTACGACAGGTGTATAGATCACAAATACCAAAAGACTTTTAACAAACTTCCAGAAAGGCCCAAAACCCCAAAACTCGCCACTGCAAAAAAGCCCAGATTAAAGCCCACTTAGTCTATAAGCCCACTAGGCAGTATGCAATATGACACTATTTTTTTTTTTTCAGTAAGGAAAATTTATTATCTGGGGAACAATGTTCCCGAATAGTCGAAAGATTCAAAAATAAAAGGGGCAACTGGTGCCATATAAGGCGCTCTTGAGTGCTAGCAGCATAGGAAGCGAGACAGTCTGCCACAACATTGCCTTCTCAAAGCGAGTGCTTAAATTGGATGTCTTTGAAGAAGGGGATAAGGGCGATGCAGTTAGCAACAATACCATCAATTCTTCAGGGGATTGAAGTGGAGGACTTATTCAGAATATTGACGATGAGAAGGATGTTGCTTTCAATTAGGATTCTCTTGAAGTTCTGCTTAGTTGCCAACAAGATAGCCTTGCGCACCGCCAGAGCTTCCTCTTTGATAGTGAAATTCCACCAGTTCCTTTAGCAAAGCAGTAAATAAAAGAAGATTCAGCACCTCTGCAAACTCCATCGATACTTGCCAAGCCTGGGTTGCCTTTGCTAGCTCCATCCACATTGAACTTCACATATCCAGAAGGAGGGGGAATCCATTTGACATTTCTAGGAGCTCTGGGGCCTTAAGAAGGAGGAGGGATGAAATCTTTGACACCGGCCATGGCTTTAAGAATGATAGAGTTAGGTCTGCAAACCTAATTCTTGAAGATGATGTCCCACTAAGCTGTCCAAATATACCAAACTATGTTTCAGAAGTATGCTAATCTTACTTTAGAATCACAATCGTTTCTATCCCAAAGTTTGATGAAGAAGGGAACCAAATCAGCAATATTCAATAAGGGGAAGTGCTGAAGTAACCTAGACCTGCTCCAAATTAAAATCGAGGAAGGACATTCCAAGAAGGGATGGTGGTCAAATTGTGAATGAAAGCCACAGAGTGGGCAACAGGGATTGATGTTAATTCCTCGACGGAGAAGAAGATCGGGGAGGGGGAGCTTGTGATGCATAACCTTCCAGATAAGGTGCTGGATTTTGGGAGCGGTTGGTAAGTGCCAAATTTTCAGCCAACGAGAGTCCATGTTCAAATGAAAACTGTTGATTGCAACACTGTAGGCCGAGGCCACAAAGAAGAAACCATTGGAGGTAGCAGCCCAGATGATCTTGTCTTGGGAGGAGAAGATGGGGATTGGAATTGATAGGATTTTGAGGGCAGTATCGAGGCAACCAAGGGAAAATCCGATCCCAATTCCAAGAATTGGTGGTCTAGTCAATGAAGAAGGCCACAGTGGTGGGAGTAGAGAGATGGATGGGGAAGGGGGGCAGCAGGAGGGGGACAGTTAGGGATCCAGTAGTCCGACCAAGGATTGATAGAAGATCCATTGCCCACTCTGAAGAAGAGACCTTTTCTCGAGTAGAGCAGACAGATTTCCACTCCCATGAAGTGAAAGCGGGGCACGAGGCATTGAGGAAGGAGGAGTTGGGAAAATATTTTTCTTTCATCAGGGTACTCCACAGGGAAGAGGGAGAAGGGTTCAAGAGATCCCAGGCTTTTTTGGCGAGCAGAACAAGATTCATATTAGAGGATTGTTTGATGTTAAGACCTCCAAATCTTTGGGGGAGACAGATTGAGTTTCAGGAGATAGTTGGCATTTTTTTGTTGTTCCCATTGGACTAGAAGAAGTCCCTGCTAATGGAATCCAATGATTTGTGAACTGATGAGGGGACTTTTAAGCAGAATATGGTATAGAGAGGCATAGCTGAGAGGGTAGAATGAATAAGAACAAGCATGCCCGTCGGGCTAAAAATTAAGACTTCCAATTTTTGTAACTTACTTGAAACTCTATTGATCAACTCCATGCAGTGGGTTCGAGAGATTTTTCCACTGATGAAGGGGATACCCAAGTAAGTATCCAAAGAAGACGTAGGGGTGATCTCAAAAAATTCCCTTAGCTATCTTTTAATAGAGGCCGACACATTGGGGCTGAATTATGCTCTGGATTTGATGATGTTGATGGCTTGACCTAAGAAATTGCAATAAGTCTAAAGTACAGTATTGAACGCCCTAACTTCAGTCATAGAAGCCTCACCAAAAAGGATTAGGTCATCAAGAAATGCCATGTGAGTGATACATTCACACCCCTTCTAGAAATATTGATGCCATGGATGCTGTTATCTGCTTTTGCAAGTGTTAAATTGGTGGAAAGAACTTCAGCGCATAAGATGAATAGGTATGAAGATAGATGGTCACCTTGCCTTAGGCCCCTGGTGGGTTTGAAGAAAGGAAGAGGGGAACCATTTAGGATCACACTCAGTTGAGTATTCTCAACGCAGAACATCACACACTGAACCTAAGTATCATTGAAACCATAGCAAAGGAGGGCTTTCTTCAAAAAAGACCACTCCACTCTATTGTAGGATTTATTCATGTCAATTTTGATAGAGTGTTGAAATAGGCTGCTTACCTGATTGAGGTAAGTAGTCCTAGTTTGATTAGGATTAGTCCTACTAGTCCTAGCTGATTAGGATTAGTCCTAGTGATGTTAGGAGTAGTACTAGTCAAATTAGATTCTCTTCTTTTATTTTATTTTATTGTTTTTCCCTCAGCCGAGTCCTATTTTGGCATTCCTAGTTGTATTAGGAATTCCTAATAGGATTAGGATTGAGGTAACATTCCTATTTGTATTTTGTTTAATTGTATTTCAATTCTCTATAAATAGAGGGCCTTGGGGATCGATTAAGATCACTCAAGCATTATATTTCACTGCTGTTTATATGGTATCAGAGCCACTTCTGATCTGAAGAAGCAGCCCTCTCAAATTTCTGGTTCTTTCTTCTCCAACTCTCAAAGCTATTGGTTCTCTCCTTCTCTAACAGTCTCGGTTACTAGCTCTCTTCTTCTCCACCATTCTCGGACTCACTATCTCACTTAGGTCAGTAACTTTGAGGTGAATCCAATGAAGATATAGCTGCTACCCTCAATGACACCTCACTGAAGATTGAAGACACTGGTGTGACCTAATTCTGCTGGCAGATTCCCTCCATCTTTAAAGATCAAGCTACTTCTTAAACTACAGTTTGATTTCTGGTTCTTTGGAGACTAGTTCCTGCCATTATTGGTCTCCACCATTCCTTTATAGAAGACTGCGGCCGTGGATTAAATCTAATTCAGATTCCAAACCTGCAATATTTCTGTATTTTTATTTTTTGCCCTAAATTTTGATAAATTTAGGGTTTCTTATTAGCTCATCTGAAGGAGCTAATTTTTTGAGGACTTCTTCCCCACTACTAGAGGAGCACTCGATCATTTTAGCCTATTCTGATGGCTGAAATTACTGCAACTTCAAAACCTATATTTCAGATTTGATTCAATTTTTAAAGACTTTTTTTCAAATTTATGGATCGATTTTTTCTTGGCTGAACTATGGGTGATTCAGAAACAACTACTGCTACTTTAGGAGGGGATGGTTAGACTAGGAATGATTTCCTTCCCTATGCTGCTGCCATCAAGCTTGATGGTACGCATTATTTAATCTGGGTCAGATCACTATCCTTGACTGTGGCTGGTAGGGGATTCATTGGCCATTTTATTGGCACCACTAAACAACCAGCTGAAGAAGGTGTTGCCCGTACTAAATGGGCTATGAACGATGCTATGGTGATGTCATTTATTTTAAATTCTATGACCACTGATCTATCCAGTCAATATCTCCTCCTTGACACTGCTACTCAGATATGGACTGCTGTCAAGGGAACTTATGGTTGATCAGGAAGTGGTGCTCAGGTTTATGAAATCAGGAAGACACTCCAAACCACTACACAGAAGGAGATGTTTGTTACTAAATACTATGCTGCCCTCAAGTGTTTATAGCAGCAATTGGATCATTATGCTAGGTTTCAACCTACTACTACTACTGATATTACTGCCTATTATTCTTATGTTGATCAGTTTCGGGTCTATGATTTCCTAGCTGGACTCAATAATGATTATGACCCTATTCCTGTGCAAGTCCTTGGTCGGGTTCCTTTCCCCACTTTAGAGGAGACCTTTTCTTATGTTCACAGTGAAGAGACACGAAGGGCTGCCATGATGCTTACTCCCAAAGTTGAGAGGTCAGCCTTACAGACTGTTGGCTCCACTTCTTCTGACAGTATTGTTGCTACTACCACCAAAGAGCCTGTGAAGTGTGAGCATTGTCACAAACCATATCACACTAAGGCTCAATGTTGGAAATTACATGGGAAGCCAGCTGATTTTGAGGCTAAACGTGGTCTTGCTAAGTCTCAAAACATAGCCAATCACACTGAAAGTGTAGCTCCAACTCCCACTGCTGACATCGATTTCTCCCAGGAAGAACTCCAGGCTCTACGTCGTATGTTGAACACATCCGCTGCCTCTACTACATCTACTGCCAATTCAGGTTCTTTCTTTGCCCGTATAGGTATTTCCTTTGTTGGTCATTGTGCATCAGTAGTTTCCACTCCATGGTTCATAGACTCCGGTGCTACTGATCACATGACAGGTTTTTTCAGCCTTTTTAATACATATTCTCCTGCTTCTGGTAAGGATAAAGTCAAAATTACTGATGGGTCCCTCTCCTCCATATCAGGGAAAGGTTCCATTGGTTGTTCTCCTTCTCTTACCTTGTCATCTGTGTTGCATATTCCTAAATTTACAACTAACCTTCTTTCCATTAGCAGTATCACTAAATCCCTGAATTGTAAAGTGACTTTTTTTCCCACTCACTGTGTTTTTCAAGAACTGGACTCGGGGAAGACGATTGGATCGGATAAAGTGCATGGCGGATTGTACCTGCTTGATGGTGATCCTACACCTACATAGGCTTTACCGTCGGCATCTTTCTCTTATGAATTACATAAATGGCACTCTAGGCTAGGTCATCCCCCTTTAGGTACTTTATCCCATTTATTTCCAGCATTAGTTAAAGACTGTAATAAGGAAGACTTTTTTTGTGAGCCTTGTGTCTTTGCTAAATAGACACGTTCCACTTATCCTATTTCTAATAATAGATCTTCTTCCTTATTTCATGTTGTTCATACTAATGTGTGGGGTCCTAGTAGGAAAGCTTCCTTGTCTGGACATCGGTGGTACGTCACTTTTACTGGCTGCTATTGTAGGTTCACTTAGGTATATCTTATGCACACAAAAAATGAAGTTTTTTCATGTTTTCAGCACTTTCATCAGTTGGTTAAAACCCAGTTTAATGCCACTCTTCAAACTTTGAGGAGTGACAATGGGAAAGACTATATGGAAGGACAGTTCCAAAAATACCTTGCTGCCCATGGAATTCTCCATTAGACCAGCTGTGTGGACACTCCAGCCCAAAATGGTGTGGCTGAGAGGAAAAACCACCACCTGTTGGAGGTGGCTAGGGCTCTTATGTTTGCTCGCACTGTCCCTTCTCTTTATTAGGGGGATGTTGTCCTTACTATAGCCTATTTAATTAATAGGCTGCCCAGTTGTGTTCTTCTTTCCAAAGCCCTTATTGAGCTATTACGTGGCTCTTCTTCCTTTATAGTTCCACCTAAGGTGTTTGGCTACGTTTGTTATGCCAGGGATACAAGGTCCCCTGGTAAACTTGACCCATGTAGTCTTCACTGCATTTTCTTGGGATACTCTGCTACTCAGAAGGGGTATAAATGTTATTACCCTCCATCTCGCAGGACTTTTGTTAGCATGGATGTTGTCTTTCATGAGAATGTTCCATATTATATGTCCCCACATCTTCAAGGGGAGAGTGTTAGTGAAGATGTGCTGACTATTGACTCTCCACCTCCACTTCAGTCTGTTTACCATGAGTCTGAACCAGTTCGATCTGCCCCTAATACTTCCCCTGAGTCAAGGGGAGAGGTTCCTATTCAAGGAGAGCAATCTACCCCGGTCTAGACTCCTATCCAGAGGACTATTAGTGAATTTCAGGGGATGATTGATGACAGTACTGTGAAGACCAAGACCTATGCAAGGAAACATAAGCAGGTTCAATCAACTGCTGCTCCAGTACCCATCCAATTACCGAACCCGGATCCAGAATCTGCCTCTCCACCTGGTAATGTCCCTTCTCCTAAATTACCTATTGCTCTTCGCAAATGTGTCAAAACTTGCACTCAGCATCCCATATATCATATTGTTTCTTATGATTCCCTTTCCCCATCCTTTCGTGCTTTTGTTTCCTCTCTTTCTTTTGTTCGTATTCCTAACAATTGGTAGGAAGCTCTATCAGACGAAAAGTGGAAGGCAGCTATGATGGAAGAAATGGAAACCTTGAAGAAAATTAACACATGGGAGCTTGTGGTTCTTCCACCTGGGAAAAAAATCATTGGATGTAAATGGGTGTTTGTGGTGAAACAGAAGGTGGATGGCACTATGGATAGGTATAAGGCATGACTCATAGCCAAAGGGTTCACTCAAACATACGGCATTGATTACTAAGAAACTTTTGCACCTGTTGCAAAGTTAAATACTATTCGTGTGTTACTATCTTATGCAGTCAACCTTGGATGGGATTTGCAGTAGCTAGATGTGAAAAATACCTTCCTAAATGGGGTACTGGATGAGGTGTATATGGACATTCCACTAGGGTTCTCTTATGACAGAAACCAAGAAAAAGTGTGTAGGCTGAAGCGTGCACTTTATGGGCTGAAGCAGTCACCTCAAGCATGGTTTAGCCGATTCTACAAGGCCATGATTTCTGTGGTCTATAAGCAGAGTAATGCTAATCACACACTCTTTATAAAGAGGGTTGATGAAAAGCTCACTATTCTTACAGTCTACGTTGATGATATAGTGGTTGCTGGCAATGATGGTGATGAGATCAGACGGTTGAAGACCTTCCTTGGACAAGAATTTGAGATTAAAGATCTAGGGAAACTACGATACTTTCTTGGGATTGAAGTGGCCAGATCTTCTAAAGGCATTTTTCTCTCCCAGAGGAAGTACGTCCTAGACTTATTGGCTGAAACCGGGTTGCTAGGCTGTCATCCTTCAAATACTCCTATGGACCCTACTGTTCGACTCAAGGAAAAAGAGGGTGAGCCTGTTGATAAAGGCCGGTACCAAAGACTTGTAGGGAAGCTGATTTATCTCTCACATACTCGTCCTGACATTACTGTCGTTGTGAGTACTGTGAGCCAGTTTATGTATGATCCCTACTCTTCCCATATAAAGGTTGTTCTTCATATCTTACACTATTTGAAGTCAACTCCTGGAAAAGGAATTCTTCTGTCTATGAATGGTCATCTATGGATAGAAACATATACTGATGCTGATTGGGCTGGTTCTGCAGATCGCAAGTCTACTTCTGGGTATTGCTCCTTTGTAGGTGAAATCCTTGTCATATGGCATAGCAAGAAGCAAAATGTAGTTGCTCGTTTTAGTGCCGAAGCTGAGTTTCGAGCTATGGCCCAAGGTATTTGTGAGTTACTCTGGCTTAAAGGTTTGCTACAAGATCTTGGTGTTTCTATTCGTCTTCCTATAATGTTGTACTGCAACAACAAGGCTACAATCAGCATAGCACACAATCCTGTATAACATGATCGTACCAAGCATGTTGAGGTGGATAGGCATTTCATCAAAGAGAAGTTAGAAGATGGGCTGATTTGTATTCTCTTTGTGACATATGCGGATCAACTTGCTGATATCTTCACCAAGGGATTGTTTGAAAAATTGTTTCATCCCAATCTAGTCAAGTTGGGCATGATCGACATCTTTACTCCAACTTGAGGGGGAGTGTTGAAATAGGCTGCTTACCCGATTGGGGTAAGTAGTCCTAGTTTGATTAGGATTAGTCCTACTAGTCCTAGCTAATTAGGATTAGTCCTAGTCATGTTAGGAGTAGTATTAGTCAGATTAGATTTTCTTCTTTTATTTTATTTGATTGTTTTTCCCTCTGCCGAGTCCTATTCTGGCATTCCTAGTTGTATTAGGAATTCCTAATAGGATTAGGACTGAGGTAACATTCCTATTTGTATTTTGTTTAATTGTATTTCAATTCTCTATAAATAGAGGGCCTTCGGGATCGGTTAAGATCACTCAAGCATTATATTGCACTGCTCTTTACATAGAGAAATAGCCTTTCTTATCCCTTCTAACATTCTTGATTTTATGTAGAAGCTCATGGCAAATCAAAACATTATCTTGAATATGTCTCCCTTTAATGAACCCATTTTGATTGAAGGAGATGATTCTATTGAGGACGGGTTTAAGTCTTCTCACAATAATCCTCGAAATGATTTTGTAGGCAAAGTTGCACAAACTAATAGGCCGGAACTCATAAATGCTTGAAGGATGATCCACTTTAGGAATAAGAGAAATATAAGTATGGTTCAATTGTAAGTTGAAAGTTCCAGATGAGAAGAAGTTCAAGATGCACATACTCACATCATCCCTAATGATAGACCAAGACTTGTGGAAGAAAGATCCCGAGAAACCATCAGGACCCGGTGACTTAAGGGGAGACATTGAAGGCACCGCAGCCCAAATTTCATCTTTAGTGACTGGAAGCATGAGATTACAATTTTCAACATCAGACACTCTGTTGCGGATGTGGTTGAAGTAGGCATCTTCCAGACGAGGATTTTGGGAGGTGCAGAGATCTTTAAGGAACTTGGAGATGACCGTGCCCATATTAGAGTAAGTAGTTCCATTTGCTTTTGTGAACCTGATTTTGTTTCTAGCTCTCCTCTTGATTGTAGAAAGATGGAAGAACCGAGTATTCTGATCTGCACCACTCAACCCTCGATTTTTGTTGCTACAGAATCTCTTGTTGATGTGCCAATCTCTTTATAACCGCAATGAGCCTTTTCCCTTCAATGAACCAGAGTTCTGATCTTAAAATAGACGAAATCTGATAATGGGATTCCATATCAGATTTGGCCACATCAAGCTGCGAGAAAATATTGCCAATGTGATGTTTGTTCCATAATTTGAGCGGCTGTTGTGTGGCTTTCAATTTAGAAAATAATTTGAAAGATGGAGACCCATACGCCTGAGGTTTGGACCAAGAGTTGAGGATGACTTGCAAAAAACTTGGTTCCAAGGTCCAAAAAGTTTCAAACCTGAAAGGTCTCTGAGATCTGGACCTAGGCAAATCAGTTTGCAAGATGATAACCTTGTGGTCTGAAGAAGCAACCACTTCAAAGGTGACAAAGGCATTCGAGAATAGGCTAAACTAGTTAGAATTGGCAAAATTAAGGTTGAGCTTAGCCTCAATCCTTCTGTCCCCCATCTGCTTATTGTTCCAAGGGTACTGGTTACCCAAAACCTTAAGGTCCGAGATACAAGCCAAATTCTCAAACTGGTTAATAGGAGAGAGCTACGCATTAGACAAAGGTCTACCTCCCCACTTGTCATCGAAGGAAAGGTAGGAATTCCAATCACCGGCAAGTAACCAAGGAGACTCAACAAAAGAGGAAAAGGTTTAGAAGAGTCTCAAGATGATTTTTCCTAATACCATCAACACAACTTAAGTAAACAAAGGATAAGCACCACTTCTGATTCAAATCAGGGAGGAGCATTTTAACATGGATACATCAGTCCGACTTCCAAACACCAGACACTTGAATGGGCTGGACCATAAGAGGAGAATTCCACCTGCTCTATTGCCCGTAGGGGAGCAAACAAAATGTTGGAAAGACAAGGAGCGACAAGCGCTATGAAGGAAGGTGCTTAAAGTTTTCGTTTCAGACAAAAAACAGAAAAGGGGCCTGTACTTGTTCACTAGATGTTTAAATTCTCTCTTAATCGAGGGTCGGCCAAGCCCTCGACAATTAAGCTCCATGGGGATCATATCTTCCCCGATGGCTATTTGCAGCCAGCCACCATCGCCTCAGAATCAACAATCATTGGGGTTTTCTTATCATTTTTGGCTTACTTGGAGCACTCCCCATCTCCAGAAGTGAACAATTGCAGTGCCAGAAACTCTTGGTTGTCAGTCAAGCAGGGACGCTTCTTGGATAACAAAGGAATCCCCTCCGGAAGGGGAGTTTTGAAACGAAAAGGATAACCTCTTAGCGGCATCGGAGCCTATCAGACCATATCCAACCGTACCCGTATCTACCATTGCTTGAGTATCAAGCATATAATCCCATGCAATCTCATGCAATCCCATGCAATCCTCTATATTATCTCTCTCAATCTTTCATACATAGTATGACACAATATTGTAATCTTCTATTTCTGGTATGTGTATTATAGGTGGTTGAGCTTCCAACATGTGGATTCCTTCACCTATATATACACTCATTATTGCCATCTAAATGTATGCATTATCACATAAAATATCAATCCCATTATGGTATCATGAGCCTAGCTCCACCGAGCAAGAGAACCCATTCCCTTTTCTTTTTTTTTTTCTATCTTCTCCATATCCTACCTTCCAACGTCCTCTCTGCCTTGGACGATATGGGCTCCCCTCCTTCCACCCCAACCTCATCCTCTACTTCCTCCACCATTCCACCTACACCTAGCCTCTCTCAAATACTTTCCATCAAGCTTTCTTCTAAAAATTTCGTTTATTGGAAAACCCAGATTGTTCCTTATCTCAAAGGCCAGTGATTCTATGGCTATGTCACTGGCTCCAATCCCTGGCCCGAGGATGCATCGCAGGTCAAACAATGGGAGGAAAAAGACTCCTTAATCATGAGCATAATCATCTCCTCTCTTTCTGATGAAGCCATGTCACTTGCAGTCGGACGTGAGACAAGTAAGGAGCTTTGGGACGTCCTTCATGCAACTTATAGGAATGCTTCCACCCCACGCATTTTATCAATCAATGCTGCCCTTCAACAGCTTGTTCAAAAACCAGAAGAAACTGTCACTCAATTTCTAAGTAGGGCCAAGGCCCTCTCTGATGAACTAGGCGCTGCCGGCAAATCCCTCCCCACAGAGGACCTTAATCTCCATATTTTTCGTGCTCTATATGCTGAATTTCAGCCTCTTGTTCCGACCATGATGGACCGCAAGGAACCAATAAGTTACACCGATTTACATGGGCTTCTTGTTAGCCATGAGTACCTGCTTCAATCGCGCTAAGCTGTTGTTGATCCTACTGCCAATGCTAGTGCCAATGTTTCACAATACACTCGCGGTCCCCCTAACCAGCCCCAAGGTTATGGCACACCTGGTGGTCGCGGTCGGGGCAGGGATGGTGGTCGTGGCCCAAGTGGCTTTG